>NC_064032.1:0-1200000 GCF_917208135.1 Athalia rosae | reverse complement strand
CTGTGGAGAAATTTTTATCGAGCGACCGGCGCGAAGTGTACAGGCTACGCGGTTCGTCGCCCGTGTTGTACACGGGGGGAGAGAGCAAAATATCATCGGACAAGAGCGCAAAAGCCAAGAAGAAAAGAAACGAGAGGAATAAACAAAGTGGAAAAAAGAGAATGAATGAAAAAAAGAAGCGAGGAGAAACGAGGGAAGGAAGAAAGCACATCGTATCGAGCGCTTCCAGTTTCAACTTTACCGCCGCAAAAGCATGGAAAAAAACCTCGACGAATAGTCGATGCCCCAGTGCTCTGCACTTGGCTCCACTTTTCCACCCTCTTCTCTCGCGGGGTTGTTTTTTTTCTCCTCCTCTTTTCTTCTGCTTTTGTTTTCGTACTCTCTTTTTTGCTACAACGTTGTAGCCCTCGGTTCCTCCCCCTCTTTATTTAGTCGCCGTTTCTATTCGCATATACATACACAACACGTGCGTATACCGTACACATATGTACATATCATCCCTCTGTATTCGCTCCTCTCTTTTTTTTCAAGTCATAATTTTTTCCCTTTCTCTCCTGCCCTTTTCATTTCGTTTTCATTTTTTTAATCATTATTTTTTCTCCCTACCCCGCGAGGTGTTCGTTTCTCTCTCCCCCATTTTCGCTCGTTCCTCACAGTTCTTCGCTGTTTGCCGTTTTCGAACTAACGTGGAGAAAATTTGCAAAGGGATGAAGAGACGTCGACCGAAACTTCGCTATCGCGGTCCTTCGTTTTCTTTCGGTTTTTCGATGTCTTTGAAAAGTAATTCCTCCCAGTCGATTTTTTCCTTGCATTCGCCTTGCCCGGTTAGCTTAGCTGGGCTCGACTCGACTCTGGCCGGCTTTACTACTAGCCTGAAAAACACTCACTCTCCGCCGCCTGGCAGCCTGTCGCCGCTAGACACGACCTACTTCAAGCCAAGGTAACTGACACGGCACGGCACCGCGACACGAAGTAACCAGTAGGTAAACTCCTCTTCGTCGAGCTTCGAGTTTCGTTAGACTTCTCCACGATTCTAGGATTCTCGCCGTACGTTCGTCTCTCTCTCTTTCCGTAATTCTTCGTCTCCCTTCTACTCTTCTCGAATCTTCATCTTCCCTTCTACCTTTCTTCTTCTTCTTTCATTTTCTTAACCGTCTCAATAATTATTGCGCGGTTCGTTCGTTGAATTTTTTCGTTCATCTCAATAGAAACGAAAGCGAGTAGAGAAAAAAATTAATTCATTGCAGCGTGCTACGTGATGTATTGTGCAACGCGTGTACGTATCATTTATTCAAAAAGTAGGTATGTGTACGGAATATATATGAAATTCTATATACGTGGTACACATATGTACGACATTCAACGCGATGAATATGTCAAGGATTCTAAAAAAGATCGATCCTTCGCCAAAGGAAAGGCGGCGATTCGCGTTCGGCGATGTACGATATTGAACGAAGAGATAAATGAAGAATAAAAAAATGTAATACAATAATAGTAAGACGAATACAGAATGAGAATCGTGCGGATTCGACGCATCGATTGATTACCGATCGTAAGAGATTCGTTTTTTGTGCGATACGAACCGACGATGGATGTAAAAAAAAAAAAAAAAAAAAGGAAGAAAGAAAGAAACCCACGGATGCTCTCTTTCTTCGTACCTGCTGTACACGTACATCAATTTATTGTACCGTAGGTAATAAATTGAATAAATTGTTAGACAACTAAATCGCACCGCTACTGCCACCTGTTATAAACTTTACGTACCGTTTACAGATAAATTTTTCGCACACAATGATCGAGATTTTTTAAAAAAAAATAATTTACGATTATTTTTCTCTCGCTTTTCTTTCCTCTTTTCCAAATCAAATTACAAAAGATTCGCCAAATCGATGATCAGTGGCAGCTGTATATATTTTAATTTTTTTCGCAGCATAGATTCAAACTACATAAAACTCGTACGATCGCGATGTACGTACATACGAGGGTTGCCATGACGATTTCGCACCCTCCACTTCCGCGGATCACCCTTGCCACCGTCACCTCTTCATGACCTACAAGCTACAAACCTACCTCACCGCGAATCGACGACGCGCGCTAGTTTTTACATTTTTTTTATTCGTCGCGAGACGAGATGCGAAAGTTGATGAACGTTGGGCGCTCTGAGAATGAATAAAATTGAGGAAGGAAGAACGAAGAAACGAAATTAGAGGAAAAAAAAAAAAAAACCGAGGAGAAAGAAGCAAGGGTGGAAAAAGAAGAAATGTGAGAAACCCTGTAATCTTGCTTGGTATGTAAAGTACCTTAAATATACATATGTGTGTACGCGAAAGTATACGTATGTACACATAAGTAAATATGTAAACCGTTGGAAAGGCTTCACTTTATATACCATTATTCCGTACACATAGATAGGCGAAGTATTCCGACAATTCTTTCTTACTTTCTTCATCGCTTTTCTTACATTTGGATTTTTCTTTTCCCAAATGAATCGTTATTGTACTAATTGCAATTCGAAGCAACGAGACGCGTGTGTGCAACTGACGAAAAAATAAAATAAATAAAGAAAATCAAAAAAACCCTACCATCCATCCACCCCGCATTCGAGTTTCCATCGCTTTAAGCTCAGGTGAAGGTAAAAATGCGTGGTAAACGTAAACGTGAATGTAACAGGGAAGAACGTAGGTGTACGACGTGTACGTACGTACCTACCTACATGTAAACGCGAAAGGACGTTAACCCTACGCTGGATATCCCCCTTATTTTTTACCTCCTTACTTTTTATTCATTTATTTAGTTATTTATTTATTTATATTTTTTCTCTCCTTTTCCCCTCGACCCTTTTTCTTTTTTTTTTTTTTTTCTCTTTTTGCTCTCCCCCGCCGAACGAAATCTCTATCTTAATATATTCCGTTGCGGCTCTCCTTCTGTTGCGCAGCACTCGACATGGGAAGCATAAAAATTCTATGTTTATGTACTACCGAGGAACTGCAGCGGTGTATACGTCTCTACGTACATATATACCTTATAAAGGAATCGTACACGTACACGATCGAGTATACAATAAATACCACGCGGTTATAGGCCGGCGTGGAGCCTTGAGAAATTTTTTTTTCATTCCCTCCCCATCTCTATCTTTGTGAGGTATTTTTTGTTTCATCGGTGATCCAGGCGTCGAATCGAAGGACATTGATTAGAATGGAAATAGCATAGATAAAGAGAAAAACTCACGTGATTCCATAGAGGTGCGGTGTGTGGGAGAAGGCGGCGGCAATTGGTCGACCGCGATCCGATTATCTTCTTCCTTTTCCTTTCCAGTCCCTTTATCGTGGTGAACCCGACGATGGGGTATTCGAGAAACTTCAGGCTGTATCCCCTCGACTTTTTCCCCCTCTTCGTCCCCGCCTCCTTCTTCTTCTTCGTCTTCTTCTTCTTCTTCGACTCCTGGCTCTCCAGGATTCGACCGCGGTGACATCGGCGCGGCAACTGTCGTCCTCTCCCGTGCAGGACCGCCGGACGATGATGCACCACCACCGAGACGAGTAACGACACTACCTACTTCACCGCTAACGTCAGAACTCGGAATCACTTTTTTTCCAAATATACCGACAACCCCCTTCGCCACTTTTTCATTTACCTTGTAATCACCACTAGCACCTGCGCCACCCTCGACGACTTCCTCGCCGATCGAATAATCCGTTACATTTGCGAATTTACCGTCGACATTCTTTTGAAAAATCGAACTCACCTTGACGTCGTCAACTATCCCCGTAACGTTTCCCCCGCGTTTCACGCCGAGGAAATCGTTACTCTTTAGAAAATTCTCTACCGCACTTCTTTTAACCGGTCCAACGACATCGGTAGCCGGGGGCCCCTCCGACTCCTCGTCTTCCGAAGCTGACGACGACGACGACGACGACGACGACGACGACGACGAAAATCTTCTCTCCGGACCTCCGTCGAGGAATTTGGAATTTTTGTCGAGGGACTCGCGCTCGCCGGCGTCGCGGGGGGTCGATCCGTAACTTTTCTGCAATGATTTCGACTCGTCAGCGGTGTAAAGTACGCGGGGAACGCGATTGTATTTATCGTTAATTTCGTCAACCGAACCTACAACTTCAGCGGAAGACGACGAGGATGCCGATGAGGAGGCTACGACGACGACGACGACGAGTAGAGCGAGGCCGAGAAAGTTAACAAGAACCAGGGGAAACCCCAGCCCCGGCCCCGTCCCCGTGGTGGCCCCCACACCCCCCTGACGCCGTCCCACCACAGGACGACAGAATGTCCAGTCCAGCTGTCCGCGCGTCGCCCTCCGTGGCGAATTGAATACCTTCCACTCCCTCTTCTTCTTCTTCTTCTTCTTCTTCTTCTTCTTATTTCTTTTTCCTTCGCCGCCCTTTTTCCTTCAATTCTTCGTTTTCTTCTCCTTTTTCTTCTTCCTCTTCTTCTACTTTTCTCCTAATTTTCAAGAAAAGTATTTCCAAGTCGTAGGAAAAACCACAAAAACACTACTGCGGACGCATATTTGATCCAGGGAACAGAGAGAGAGAGAGAGACGAGAAAGATAAAAAAAAAATTGATAAAAATTGAATGAAAATAAATCAATGAAAAATAAAAAGAAATAACAAACAGAAAGATGCGAAGAGAGAAAAATTAAAACAACAAAATCAATAATAATTTCAATAAATAAAAAGAAATAAAAACTGTTACCGAAATATTACCGATCCCGCACTTCTATTAGCTATCAGGGTTTCTTCTTCGGCATCACTATTATCATCAGTATTATTATTTTTATAATCATCGTTAATTTTATAATTATCATTGGCGTTGTCGTCGTCATATAGTTGGCATCACGGTAGGGATCCACGTCGCCTAGACCACCGATGATCTTCACCAAGTTCAAGATCATCTTGTGATCGTTTGATTACCGATCCTATTGTTATCCGCGAAAACGATTCAATTTGCATTATATTTATTACGTTTATCAACTTTTTCTAATTATTTTAAATCCTCAATATATATATATATATATATATGTGTGTGTATAGATATATATATTTGTATCAATATTTATTTACTTAAATTTTAAACTGGCCGATGGGATGTTTGTTTATTCATCTAATTTATTTGATTATATAATTTATTTATTTGACTATTTATGTATCTGCTAATATATTTTGATTATTGTTTGAATTTGCTAGTTATTAATTTATCTATATGCTTAATTTTTTTTATCAAACTCGGGGAACAGGCTCTTGCCTCGATAAAGAACACGTTTAATTCAGGCTTTTTGATTTGATTTGATTATTGATTAATTAATTAATTTATTAATTCGCTTACTTAATTTTCTTCTCCTATATTTTTCCAAGTTTTCAGTCGATAGATGCCAGTTAAGTGGCCTGAAACAGAAATGGAGAGGAAAAATTCAGTCAATTTGTAAGATTCGTGTACACATACGTGTAACAATGATAGCAGAGGCACGCAAATAAAATGAATACGGTTTTTATTTTTCTTAAAAAAAAAAAGAAAAAAATTCCCTCGCTCATGACTCCGAAGAAACTGCAACACAACAACTATCTGTATGTGCGGTATAACCGCATTCCAACCTCCCCCAAAAATAGCTAATAAAACGATCCTCTTTCCCCTTTCCTTTCCAATCTTTATTTTACTTTCTTTCATTCCAGTGTTATCTTTTATTCTTTGCTTGCCCCTGACAGGATTGAAATTTAAAAGCGAAGAATGCAAAAAAAAAAAAACTGCACGTTATTGGAGAATATTTCCATAAGTGTGCAGTTATTAATATTCCTCAATTATATACACGTGTCTCAAGACCAGAACTATTGTTCGTCTTCAGATATCTTCATACATAGGTGTACGTAATGTGGGTACATACATATGTATGTATAAATGACAGACGTCATACAAGAGACGAGGGTAGAACAAAGAAAAAGAAGGAGGAATAGAATGTGATCGGTGGGCAAACAATGATAAATGTTTCATACAACGAACAAAAGCGAATGGAAACTGAGATAACAAAAACTCGATAAATAATAACACTGTGAATAGTCGTAGCATTAATTGGTAAACAAATATGATATTATTCAACGACAATAGAGTATCGAATTAATCGAGATATTGTATCGCTGGCATCGTTATAAAGTCACGAAGATATCGCATGGATGGTTTTTTTTTTTTCTTTATTCTTTTCTCCTCTGCCTCTTTTCTCTTATTTTTTATTTATTATCTGCGACCTGTCTTCTTTCTATACCGCGTTAAATTTTCATCTCACTTTGTTCTAAACCTAGTGAAAACGATATTCCTAACTCGTGAGAGATCAGGAAGACTGGAGTGGTTTAGAATCATAGATTTTGACGGTAATAATAAATTAGGGTGTAAGCCAAAAGAAAAAGTAGAGTTGGGGGGGGAGGGAAACGGGCAGGTCGCGTGCTAAAAATGTGAGAACGAGGGGGGAGAAAGAGAGCGAGAGGCGAGAGAATGAACGTGAGATAAATTGAAAGACAAAAAAAGAGGAGGTCTCAAAGATGCCGCTGGAAAAAATCTAGGTTCTCACCAGAGAGCGATATAGAATAGAGAGGTTGGTTTGGGATTGTTGAAAAGTAAAAATTTGCCCGGCACGCGCCGCGGGCGTTCTATATTTGAATGAAACCCGCGAACCAGAAGGAGCAATCGGCGGTCGAGGGGGAGCCAGCGGCATCAACCAACCAACCAACCGACCGAGAAAACCAAAGCAAACCAACCAACCATACAAAATACGATTCCCACCACTATCCAAAAAAGAGCAGAAAACACGAGCCTTGTGTTGTCCACTCACCTACGAATATAAATAAAAAGAAAAATTGTACAACAAAGAGAAACGCTGAAAAACACAACGACCAATCAAAGGGAAGCTTGATAGTAACGATAATGATGATTGAAATAAATTAACGTATGAATGAGAGTTGGAAATTAATAAACCTACACCTACTTCAGGCAGTGCAGGCCAATCAGGGTGGAGATGAATTTTACACGTCTCGTCTCTTATTCCCGTTGTTGTTCTCGTTGTGACGATATTTTTCCTTGTATTCATCAGCAGCAGTGGTGGTGGCGGTGGTGGTGGTGGTGCCAGTAGTTCTAGTTGTAGTTGTAACAGTGGTGGTTGTAAGGCCTGGGGACGACACGACGCACAACTAGGGGTCGAACTTTTTTAGTTACGATCGACGACGAAACACAGCAGCAGCAGCAGTAATAGCACTAAACTCTCTCTCTCTCTCTCTCTCTTTCTCTCTATGAGAGAAAACCCACCACTGTTCACCTATTATCATAGACGTCTATTGCGAGAAAATAGACAGAATGAATAACGACGAGGACGATTAAGACGACGACAGCTACGTCAAAATGTAATTGTTTGCGAGCGTGCATACAATCGTTATGTACAACGATTATTGTTGTTGTTGTTGATGATGATGTGCGTTGCTATTATTATTAGTAAACGAGACTTGTTGAATACCGGGGTTAGAGGTGGTGAATCAGCTTTGACGATGTATCACTGCGTCGTCTCGCGCGTTTCGGTTACAGGAGCGAATATGATAACGTTGTCGAGATGAAGAAACCACCATAACCCTTTTTCGTATCAATTTGTAGACGACGACGCGGCCGCGAGGACCCGAAGCCGGCCATACTGGGTGCTGCTGCTGCTGCTGGTGTTCCTACTGCTGCTGCCGCTGTAGTTTCTTCTTCCTTTTCTTCCTCTCCTCCTTTCTTTTCCTCTTCTTCTTCTTCTTCTTCTTCTTCTTCTTCTTCTACTTTTGCTTCTGTTTCCTCGTTGCCCACCACTACAAACACGAACGACAACACAATGACGAAAATCACAAACACCGTTACTAATAGACCGCCAATTGATGTTTGCTGTTCGCGATGTTGGTAGCGCTGCTCGCACCGCTGCTGCTGCTGCTGCCGCGACACGAGACCACCGAACACATGGAGTACGATATTTTTTTTCCCCCCCAACTTTTGGACGTTTTTTTTATTCCACTCACCGCTCCTTCCTCTTATTCTTCTTCTATATTGCGATTCCTCTCCTCACCGACTCCTCTACGCATACAGCGACGTAAAATGTCCGCACACGACGCGACGACGCACCGACACTCCGACAGGCACCACCATCATCAATTCGATATTCGACTGTTGATGCTCCCTTGTTTTTTTTTTTTTTTCAAATCTTTCTTCCTCTTCGGAATTCCGTTCTCCCTCTCTTTTACGCGGGTAAACGTAATAACACGAATTTAATTCATTCGCAACGTTATCAGCTCCCATTCGGTATATAAATACCGAAAAAATATATAAATCAAAGCCAAAGAGATAAAAAAAAATGAGAAAACAAAAGCTACCCTTAAAAATGTCGAAATAGGTTAGATTCAACGCCGAGGCAACTGTCCACGATCGTACTTTACCCTGTGTTGTTTACGTTGTTAGAGAATCGAAATTTTGACGTTGACGAAGAATCACCCGTCTCCTGTGTTGTTTACGTTCGACGATAGGGTGTTTCTGGAGACGTTGTATTTTTCTTTAATTGAGGTGTTATTTACACTTGACGCTGTTGTTCGGCGAGATCGTTTATCTAAGAGTCTTTTCAATTTCGTGTATCAAGTAGAAACGGAACGATGAAAATGCATGAATAAATGACAGAGAAAAAAGATGAATGAATCAAATGAAAAGAATAAATAAAACACATGCCTTTGCGGTAGATAGGAGTATCAATGGAAGCCGAAGATTATTATCCGCCTAATCTCTGATCTGAGGGTTTTAATGATAAAAATATTTCAGCACACGCGAAACAAGTTTTTGGCGCAGTACGCGAGGCCGCCAGCCTGATGGCACTGTGCTACGGGTTACTGAGACACGGGACACTGACTCGGACATTTTCGTATTTCGACACGAACACTTCCGACTTACTTCCTGGGATGAACTGCCTGCTGACGGCTTCCACCCTCGCCGAACCTTCGACCACCTCTGATCACCTGCATCCCACCCCTTCTTATTTATAATCATGCAATTTCCTCCTTTTATTTATTTATTTCAGAGACGATCAATTAATTAAATCCTTCTTCGAATCGAAGAAATTAGACAAAAATCAATCAATCGATCAAGTTTCACTCAATCAATGTAATGCAGGATCTTACATGATCTGATCATTCACTTTCCTCCTTTTATTCATTTATTTCAGAAACGATCAGTTAATCAAATCCTTCTTCGAATCGAAGAAATTAGAAAAAAATCAATCAATCGATCAATTTTTGCTCAATCATTGTAATGCAGGATCTTATATGATCCATGATTTTCATTCAATTGGAATTCGAATCGTCAGAAGTTATTTCTTTGTTGAGAAAAATTGAGAAGTCAATGTTTTTTCTGTTGTCTTTTTCTGTCTAAAATTCTTGAGACACGGTATTTTTCCATCCATTCAAGCGAAATGCTCGAAAGGAGACGGGAGGAAATTTCAGTCGACGAATATGGGAGAGAAACATCGAATTATCCCTATACTGATTTAATCAAGCTAATTGAAGCGAATCCGTTGTACCTCTGGTATATACACCGCATATACTATATACTAGCATAATGGAGAACTTTTTAACGACTGTAGAAAGTCACCTGAGGCTATAATTAGGTATAATGCTATGTAATGTTTCCGTAATAGGGTTCAGGTTTCGATCTATACGACGTCTGTACGTAACGGGAGGGTGAGTCGGCGAAGAGGGTTGCGAGGGTGAGGCAAGTTCTTTGAAACCTGGATGTTTTTTTTTTTTTTTCTGTATAATGTATACACGACTGTACGGAGTTTTCCCCAAGCCCCGCACGGTTCCGCCAAGTTAACGAATTAGCATGAAAGTTGTTTGAATTTATAAGAAAAAAAAAAGCAATAGGAAACTCCGCTCAGGCAGCCATATAATAAAATAATTATACTTTCGTTTGTATTAATTTTGTTTATCGACAAAATCCGTTGACGATTTTCAAAAAACTTGGTTCAGGTCTTTCGTCTTCTTCTTTCCTTGTGAGCAACGCAACAAAAACTATCTATTGAACAAATAAAATAGATTTTACTCACAATCAGATACTTCTGTGATGCGTCAGAAGTTTAAAACGAAATTCTTTTCGTCCAACCGTCGAAGAAAATTCGAAAATTCTGAAAAAGAGCAGAAGCAAAAATAAATAATTGGAAAAGGATGGTCAGACAAGAACGTGTGGAAGTACAGTGTACGTCGGACTACATGAATAAGGGGTGCGAATTTACCGTGCGTGTGAGTTTCTGTGTCACGTGGGGCTGGTTTGGATCATTGTTCGTTGTAGGTGAGGCTTAGGGGTAGGCCAAGGTCGCGGTCTCCTCCCTCTGCAATAAAACGCCATACAGCAGCGAAAGTTATTCAAAACTTTCAGGTCAGATTGAAATTTTATACATCGCCTATTTATTGTATATTTGTGCAGCGTGGCTGCGTTGTAAATTAAATGGAATAATTGTACGATAAATATTCCTAACAATGAAATAACGAATGCATCGCAATGCCCAGGTATTACGAACAACGACGGTAATTCTAATTGTGATAATCCGACAGAAATGTTATTTACCATGTTGCTGGAATCGTTATGGTTTTTCTCTCTCTCTTTTTTTTGTTTTCAATACTTATTTTTTAATTCTTTGTGCAATTTCAACTTTCATTTCAATTCATTATACCCGTCTCACAGCTCGCGTCTTATACCTATGTACTTGGCGTGCATTTTTACTGCAGGTCGGTTTATTGCTGAAGAGCTCGGGAGCAGATTATATATCTACGGAGTAAAACCGTACGTAATGAAAAAAATTAAAGAAAATTAAATTAAATTGAATAAAAACAAAGAAGAAAATTATGTAATAACTGTACGAAACATATTTATCGAATATTTTTATACCACGTCGTTACGTTATCACTGTAATATCGCGCAGTTGTTGTTGTATTCGTGTAATGAAATTTTTCTTCTTTCTCTTTTTCATATCGTACATACGTGTGCATCGCGAATGCGGTGAATAAAGTTCATTTATTTCAATTAACGATACGTCATCGTTCGTATCAAGAAAAAAAATTTCCCGATTGGATATAATTTCAAATATACACCTGAGATGACGTGTGCGCGTGAAATGGATCTTGCTTTTTCTTTCTCACAGTTTTTAATTCACGCGAGGTCCCTCGATTTTAATTACCTGTATCAATTAGCGTTCGTGTACCGCCGATTTCTTATGCACTCATCTTGCGTGCACGCATTTCATTTTGCACGTATGATAATAAAAATAAAATGGAAAAGAAGGAAAGAGAAAAATGAAAAGAAAAAGATGTTGGACGATTATTTGTTTGTTTTTTTTTTTTTTCTCATCCTCTCTTTTCTCCCGCTACCGCATCGGCGTATCATGTGCATACATACGTGACGTTCGTTTTACTAGCAGCGGATCGTCGACGGACTCTCGCATCTCGTCTCGACGGTGCGGTTGGTGTTAAAAAAACATAAACATTGATAATCGGTCAAAGACCTCGCTGCGGCGATGAATGCTGGCTTGCAAATTCCTTTCAGGCGAACGATCCCCGTTCCTCCATTTTCTCATTATCATACATCGCCTCGGCCGTACACGAAGGCACAATGTACCGCAATCTGCAAAATTGGCAATACCGTATCAAAAGAAAACGAGAACAAAAAATAAGACCTTTCGAATCCTGCGTAGAACTGCAAAGGTAGGATAACTCCTCGTGATAACTCGGGGGTCGTTGCGAATCCGGGGGTGAAATCTGTACGTTACGGTAAAATAATGACGTGCGGATTTCTAAGGGCGTCGTATTCTCGCTACGTCTGGTCGTTGTCCGGATCGGTTTGTCGTACGTCACCTTTTTCAATTTGCGAAACGTCGGACGTCGGCCGGTCGTTGAGAAACCGACCATCGGAGTTCGTTCACCTCTTCCAGAGTTTGTTGCTTCTGTTCCTCACGGTTGGACTTTTGAAGCGACGTCTTATCGCCGTTATTAAGCTCGCGATGTAGTCTGCTGCCGCCGCTGCCGCCGCTTCTTCTTCTTCTTCTTCTTCTTCTTCTTCTTCTTCTTCTTCTTCTTCTTCTCCTCCTTACTCTTCTTCCTTTCCTCACGTTATCCCGCGTTCACCGCCCGCCTTCCTTGATAACTTTATGGGAAAGATGCAGCGGGGGTACTCGTCCAATGGAAGTTGATCACTTTTCTCCTCTCCTCTCCTTCTCTGCATGCGGACTTCAGACTCGACACCGCTCGTGCAGATTGTAGTTCCCTTTGGTACGAACTGCTTCGAATTTACTTCCCCGGTCTGCACCGAGGACGCAAATCCTTCCTTCTTCTTCTTCTACCAGTTCGTCTATACCTCATCGTCCCCTCCGGTGATAGAGAGGATTTTAAAAACCGACGATCGAGACCTTGTCAAGCTTCTGTAAATTGAATGAGAAAAAAAGAAAAGTCATAATTAAAATTAATTAACTATGGATACAGACTCGCCCTTTGTTAGCAAAGCTTTGGCCTGACGTCGGAGAGAAATAAAAAGTTTCATGATTTTCAGTTTCTTTCGCATGAAATTGATCTTTGTTCGCCAAAATTCTTATTCTATTTTCTCCGCCATTCGCACGTTCTCTTGTCGCGTGCTCGGTCGCGTTATTTTTTTTCCGCCATTTCCGATTTGTTCCTCGAACCTGAACTTTGGCCGCGGACCTCGGAACCGTAACGAGGTGCGATTTGGAATTGGAATCGAACGAAATAAAAGCGAACAAAGAAAACTTTCGATAGCAATCAAAAATCTACTCAGCCAAAGTGAAGATTCGCCGTAACGTGTATCGTTATGTACGGTAAATCTATGCGTAGCCAGAATAGTAGCGCGGGGCGTTAGATCGAGGAATAAATCTGTAGCCGTTGAAAAAGGTGTCTACTAGAAATAGTAATAATAAAATTCGTCGAAACGGGGTGAAAAAGGGACGGGGTAGCGGTACCTCTTGCCGGGGTTTGGTCGGGGGGGTGGAACGGAGTATTTTAACTTTTTAGGGGCGCCGGGCGCGGGGGTTGCACAGCGGTAGAAGCCGAGCAGTTCACTTGAACAGTTTGGTCGGTTTGTTGGTTGGTAGGTTGGCTTGTCTGCGGGGGAGTCGCGGGGGCAGCGAAGAGGGGGGTAAAAGGGACGAGGGAGGAGTAAGGGGGTTCAGTCTAGACGGGAGTCCCCCCACCACTCAGACTGCGAGCAGACAGGTTGCACCCAATGTCGTAGCAACCCCGATGCTGTTGCCGCCGATGCACTTGCCCGAATATCTTTTCTATCTATTGCATTCGCCACGTTGATCGTTCAGCCCTGGCGTAATCTCGCGTCTCCTAGGTGTGCTCGCACGCTCGGGATTCCTTTGAATTCTTTTTCCCCTTCTTCGAGTCAATCTTACGATCGACGTACACGATCGAACGATTATTGTCGATATTCCTGTCGTCTTTCTCTTCCTGAAATTACGTTAGAACAGAAATTAACGTTGCACCTGATTTTATTTCTTCGTATTTATGAATTTCTCCGTTCTGCTTTCGCCAGAAAATTTCACCATGCTTGGAATAGCCTACGTTTCACAATGGCTTTATTTCTATTTTTTTTTCAACGTCCCTTTTTTTCTATTGCACGTGAAAAATTAGCTCGACTGGGCATCGCTGAGGAGGAATACATATATGCGTACGGTATATATCTGTGTACGCGTAGATATGTATCGTACATTCATGCATATATGTATAGCGGGGGTTGGGTGTTTGCACACATTCCCGCGATTCACGCCAATTATTCGCTGGCTGTAGGGGATTTGAAAATAGAAGAAAAAAAAAAAAAATGCTTGACAAAAAATAAACCACCGAAAATTCGACCCCTACTACTTTGCTTTTTTTTTTATGGTCGATCATTTCGTGGGGTGTATAACAGATCTGGTTGGTCGGGTTATTTAGTAGATACATACATATATGTACGTATGAACCTGAACATATAATATACACGTACATATATATTTATATATGGATAGGTGTCATGTTCTGATTAACTTACCACCAAACAGGGTTTATTTGATGGTGTATAATTTCTGTACGAACCTCCTGTATATGCATGAAGGTATTGATATAATTATATAGATATATGCGCGGTATGAACGAAGTAGGGGATGGATTTTTTTCATCATCTATTGGTCTACTTTTCTCTTTTTGTCTAAGGGTAGTTTTCAAATTAACTTACTCTGTATTATTTATTGATTGATTCGTCCTTTTTTCCTGTACTTTCAATCCGATTTCAATATCATTCGTTCCTTTTTTTGTTGTTGGAAATGGGTAATCATTATTCCTCGATTCTGCAAAAATGAGAAATGAAAAGACACCGAAAAAATAAACGATAAAAAAAGCTGATGGTTTTTCATATAGGTTCGTGCATGTACATACGTGCTATACGTGAATGAAAGTATGTATATACATACATATATACACGGTGTACATGCGTAAAAGTGAAAGTAGGAGAGAGGGGAATGAAAAAAAGCAAGGGAAAAAAAGAAAAAAAAGGAAAAGAAAAACGTTAAAGAGAGCGGAAAATGAGGGTGCGATTTAAAGAAACTTTTGATATACATATGTTCGTACATATGTTTTCGTAAGGAACACGAATACGTCGATTGGATTAGGTTTGGAACGAATCCCTTCGAAATATCCTTGATTTTTCGATTTTTGGGTTGATAAAGTAGCGATAACTCGATCAATTTTAAAGATAGGTCAATTTGGCTTTTGGATGCGGATTCCTGAGCTGATTATACGTGAGATCACCCTTGAAAAGCCGAAAAAAAAAATCGTTTTTGAGGCAAAAAAAAAATCATTGTTTTAATTGGGTTTAACGAGCTTTTCTGACGTATTTTTACCTCAGGAATCCGAATCTGAAGGAAAAATTGATCTATCTCTGAAATTGACCGAGTTATCGCCAATTTTCAACTTTTAGGGTTCGAAAATAAAAAATTGTTTTTTTAGTCTATCTTGATGTAATTTGAGCTCAGGAATCCGAATCTGGGAGAAAAATTGATCTTACTTCGAAAATGACCGAGTTATCCCCATTTTTTCGCATTTTTTGGCATAAATTTGAGGATATCTCAGAAGGAAAAAATCGTAGCTCAATTTGGACAACGGATTCGTGTTCCTGAGGTCAAAATACATAAGAAAAGTGCCATACGATCAAATTTGAAAAATAAAAATTTTTAGTCAAAATTTGAAAAAATCGTAAGGGGTACCCCTTGAAAAAATCTCAAATTTTGGCCAAAAATTGTTGTTTTTTAAAATTGATCGTAAGACACTGTTCTCATGTATTTTGACCTCAGGAATCCGATTCCGAAAGGAAAATTGATCTATCTCTGAAATTGACCGAGTGATCGCCAATTTCCAGCTTCTCGGGATCAAGAATAAAAAATCCATTTTATCGTCTATTTTAATGTAGTTCGTACCCAATAATTTGAATCTGAGACACTGAGAATTGATCGTATGGCACTTTTCTCATGTATTTTGACCTCAGGAACACGAATCCGTTGTCCAAATTGAGCTACGATTTTTTCCCTCCGAGATATCCTCAAATTTGAGCCAAAAAATGCGAAAAAATTGGGATAACTCGGTAAATTTTAGAGATAGATCAATTTGGCTTTCAGATTCGAATTTCTGAGATCGAAATACATGAGAATAGCATGGGAAACCCAGGAAAATAAAATGTTTATTTTCGACCCAAAAATCGATAAATTTGCGCGGGTTCAAATCCCCTTCGGGATTTTTGGGCGAATTTTTTTTTTTTCTCGCGAATTGATCGTGAGACACTGTTCTCATGTATTTTGACCTCAGGAATCCGATTCCGAAAGGAAAATTGATCTATCTCTGAAATTGACCGAGTGATCGCCAATTTCCAGCTTCTCGGGATCAAGAATAAAAAATCCATTTTATCGTCTATTTTAATGTAGTTCGTACCCAATAATTTGAATCTGAGAGACTGAGAATTGATCGTATGGCACTTTTCTCATGTATTTTGACCTCAGGAACACGAATCCGTTGTCCAAATTGAGCTACGATTTTTTCCCTCCGAGATATCCTCAAATTTGAGCCAAAAAATGCGAAAAAATTGGGATAACTCGGTAAATTTTAGAGATAGATCAATTTGGCTTTCAGATTCGAATTTCTGAGATCGAAATACATGAGAATAGCATGGGAAACCCAGGAAAATAAAATGTTTATTTTCGACCCAAAAATCGATAAATTTGCGCGGGTTCAAATCCCCTTCGGGATTTTTGGGCGAATTTTTTTTTTTCTCGCGAATTGATCGTGAGACACTGTTCTCATGTATTTTGACCTCAGGAATCCGATTCCGAAAGGAAAATTGATCTATCTCTGAAATTGACCGAGTGATCGCCAATTTCCAGCTTCTCGGGATCAAGAATAAAAAATCCATTTTATCGTCTATTTTAATGTAGTTCGTACCCAATAATTTGAATCTGAGACACTGAGAATTGATCGTATGGCACTTTTCTCATGTATTTTGACCTCAGGAACACGAATCCGTTGTCCAAATTGAGCTACGATTTTTTCCCTCCGAGATATCCTCAAATTTGAGCCAAAAAATGCGAAAAAATGGGGATAACTCGGTAAATTTTAGAGATAGATCAATTTGGCTTTCAGATTCGAATTTCTGAGATCGAAATACATGAGAATAGCATGGGAAACCCAGGAAAATAAAATGTTTATTTTCGACCCAAAAATCGATAAATTTGCGCGGGTTCAAATCCCCTTCGGGATTTTTGGGCGAATTTTTTTTTTTCTCGCGAATTGATCGTGAGACACTGTTCTCATGTATTTTGACCTCAGGAATCCGATTCCGAAAGGAAAATTGATCTATCTCTGAAATTGACCGAGTGATCGCCAATTTCCAGCTTCTCGGGATCAAGAATAAAAAATCCATTTTATCGTCTATTTTAATGTAGTTCGTACCCAATAATTTGAATCTGAGACACTGAGAATTGATCGTATGGCACTTTTCTCATGTATTTTGACCTCAGGAACACGAATCCGTTGTCCAAATTGAGCTACGATTTTTTCCCTCCGAGATATCCTCAAATTTGAGCCAAAAAATGCGAAAAAATTGGGATAACTCGGTAAATTTTAGAGATAGATCAATTTGGCTTTCAGATTCGAATTTCTGAGATCGAAATACATGAGAATAGCATGGGAAACCCAGGAAAATAAAATGTTTATTTTCGACCCAAAAATCGATAAATTTGCGCGGGTTCAAATCCCCTTCGGGATTTTTGGGCGAATTTTTTTTTTTCTCGCGAATTGATCGTGAGACACTGTTCTCATGTATTTTGACCTCAGGAATCCGATTCCGAAAGGAAAATTGATCTATCTCTGAAATTGACCGAGTGATCGCCAATTTCCAGCTTCTCGGGATCAAGAATAAAAAATCCATTTTATCGTCTATTTTAATGTAGTTCGTACCCAATAATTTGAATCTGAGAGACTGAGAATTGATCGTATGGCACTTTTCTCATGTATTTTGACCTCAGGAACACGAATCCGTTGTCCAAATTGAGCTACGATTTTTTCCCTCCGAGATATCCTCAAATTTGAGCCAAAAAATGCGAAAAAATTGGGATAACTCGGTAAATTTTAGAGATAGATCAATTTGGCTTTCAGATTCGAATTTCTGAGATCGAAATACATGAGAATAGCATGGGAAACCCAGGAAAATAAAATGTTTATTTTCGACCCAAAAATCGATAAATTTGCGCGGGTTCAAATCCCCTTCGGGATTTTTGGGCGAATTTTTTTTTTTCTCGCGAATTGATCGTGAGACACTGTTCTCATGTATTTTGACCTCAGGAATCCGATTCCGAAAGGAAAATTGATCTATCTCTGAAATTGACCGAGTGATCGCCAATTTCCAGCTTCTCGGGATCAAGAATAAAAAATCCATTTTATCGTCTATTTTAATGTAGTTCGTACCCAATAATTTGAATCTGAGACACTGAGAATTGATCGTATGGCACTTTTCTCATGTATTTTGACCTCAGGAACACGAATCCGTTGTCCAAATTGAGCTACGATTTTTTCCCTCCGAGATATCCTCAAATTTGAGCCAAAAAATGCGAAAAAATTGGGATAACTCGGTAAATTTTAGAGATAGATCAATTTGGCTTTCAGATTCGAATTTCTGAGATCGAAATACATGAGAATAGCATGGGAAACCCAGGAAAATAAAATGTTTATTTTCGACCCAAAAATCGATAAATTTGCGCGGGTTCAAATCCCCTTCGGGATTTTTGGGCGAATTTTTTTTTTTCTCGCGAATTGATCGTGAGACACTGTTCTCATGTATTTTGACCTCAGGAATCCGATTCCGAAAGGAAAATTGATCTATCTCTGAAATTGACCGAGTGATCGCCAATTTCCAGCTTCTCGGGATCAAGAATAAAAAATCCATTTTATCGTCTATTTTAATGTAGTTCGTACCCAATAATTTGAATCTGAGACACTGAGAATTGATCGTATGGCACTTTTCTCATGTATTTTGACCTCAGGAACACGAATCCGTTGTCCAAATTGAGCTACGATTTTTTCCCTCCGAGATATCCTCAAATTTGAGCCAAAAAATGCGAAAAAATTGGGATAACTCGGTAAATTTTAGAGATAGATCAATTTGGCTTTCAGATTCGAATTTCTGAGATCGAAATACATGAGAATAGCATGGGAAACCCAGGAAAATAAAATGTTTATTTTCGACCCAAAAATCGATAAATTTGCGCGGGTTCAAATCCCCTTCGGGATTTTTGGGCGAATTTTTTTTTTTCTCGCGAATTGATCGTGAGACACTGTTCTCATGTATTTTGACCTCAGGAATCCGATTCCGAAAGGAAAATTGATCTATCTCTGAAATTGACCGAGTGATCGCCAATTTCCAGCTTCTCGGGATCAAGAATAAAAAATCCATTTTATCGTCTATTTTAATGTAGTTCGTACCCAATAATTTGAATCTGAGAGACTGAGAATTGATCGTATGGCACTTTTCTCATGTATTTTGACCTCAGGAACACGAATCCGTTGTCCAAATTGAGCTACGATTTTTTCCCTCCGAGATATCCTCAAATTTGAGCCAAAAAATGCGAAAAAATTGGGATAACTCGGTAAATTTCAGAGATAGATCAATTTGGCTTTCAGATTCGAATTTCTGAGATCGAAATTCATGAGAATAGCATGGGAAACCCAGGAAAATAAAATGTTTATTTTCGACCCAAAAATCGATAAATTTGCGCGGGTTCAAATCCCCTTCGGGATTTTTGGGCGAATTTTTTTTTTTCTCGCGAATTGATCGTGAGACACTGTTCTCATGTATTTTGACCTCAGGAATCCGATTCCGAAAGGAAAATTGATCTATCTCTGAAATTGACCGAGTGATCGCCAATTTCCAGCTTCTCGGGATCAAGAATAAAAAATCCATTTTATCGTCTATTTTAATGTAGTTCGTACCCAATAATTTGAATCTGAGAGACTGAGAATTGATCGTATGGCACTTTTCTCATGTATTTTGACCTCAGGAACACGAATCCGTTGTCCAAATTGAGCTACGATTTTTTCCCTCCGAGATATCCTCAAATTTGAGCCAAAAAATGCGAAAAAATTGGGATAACTCGGTAAATTTTAGAGATAGATCAATTTGGCTTTCAGATTCGAATTTCTGAGATCGAAATACATGAGAATAGCATGGGAAACCCAGGAAAATAAAATGTTTATTTTCGACCCAAAAATCGATAAATTTGCGCGGGTTCAAATCCCCTTCGGGATTTTTGGGCGAATTTTTTTTTTTCTCGCGAATTGATCGTGAGACACTGTTCTCATGTATTTTGACCTCAGGAATCCGATTCCGAAAGGAAAATTGATCTATCTCTGAAATTGACCGAGTGATCGCCAATTTCCAGCTTCTCGGGATCAAGAATAAAAAATCCATTTTATCGTCTATTTTAATGTAGTTCGTACCCAATAATTTGAATCTGAGACACTGAGAATTGATCGTATGGCACTTTTCTCATGTATTTTGACCTCAGGAACACGAATCCGTTGTCCAAATTGAGCTACGATTTTTTCCCTCCGAGATATCCTCAAATTTGAGCCAAAAAATGCGAAAAAATTGGGATAACTCGGTAAATTTTAGAGATAGATCAATTTGGCTTTCAGATTCGAATTTCTGAGATCATTATACATATTCATACCGTATAAAACTCGATAAATTACCCTTCAAATTCAGTCGAAAAAAAAAATATCCCTCAATAATTTACAAAAAAAAACTCGTCCAGGTTATCCAGGCGTGAATAAAACCTCTAATTCTTTTATACACCCCAATCGTTCGTACACATCCATACCTTTAAAAAATTCTGCCCATGTAAACGAAAAAAAAATTAACAACCCCATCGTTTTGTGGGTTACGCATCAGACCACAAGGGGTTCTTTTTTCAACCCCTCTCCTCATATTATCGTATATCATACATATGTACATACCTAATACGGGATGATATCGTTCGTACGATAAATTTGACGAAATCGGTTGTTTCTGGTGATGCACAACGTGTCGGGGGTGACGATGGGGCGGGAGGGCAGCGTCAGAGGTCCGTGGAACGGGCGGGGCGGGGGGGGGGGGGGGGGTCAGAAACATAGCCCACAGGAGAAGGTGTAGTTGTAGTATATAGTCGTTGGTGGTGGGGGCGTCTAGACGTAACGTCACGAGTACGGACGGAGTCGCGGTAGTCTCGTGTCTCCCCCTTGAAATCTCCCTCCCCCCCCCCTCCCCCCTCCCCCGTCCCTCCATGTCCCCTCTGTCCCTCCCGCCAGCCCCCAAGCCGCATCATGCCACCCTGACGATGTCGCCCTGGCCGAACAGAGCCAGACGTAGCCAGACGGAGTTCCAGACAAGGAGGCGAGGGTGACTCCCCGACTTTTTGGTCAGGATCGTTGCCGGCGGCGGCAAGTCGCGTATATACGCTTCTGCTTCTCTCCTCTTTACTCTATACTATGTATATTACTGCAATGCTAACTCCTGATGCCTCTTACACGTAGACCGATGCTAGCGTTGGGACGAATCTCTCCTCGACGAGGGTGCCGAATATCCCTGAAACGCGAGACCTCAACGAAAATGAGAATTGAAACAGATATGAAATAGTAAATAAGACAAATCGGACGATGAAACGCAAGGGTTTTTGGATCGTGCACACGATCACGCGGAGGGATGAAACGCGAACCCGTGTGTCCAGGATATTTAAACGAAATGAAATAGAAAATTAACAAATAAAAAAACTCACGTAGCTACGAGTTCGGGCAAAAGTATGGGTCACCTTTTCGTCCGCCATATCGTTTTTTTGGTCTTTTTTCTATTCTTCCGTCTCCATCTTTCCTATAGTTTCTGCATTCGTCAGATACGCGTTTCTCTTTTCTATCGAATAATACCGTTTCGTTAGCCCAATAATGGAAGTTTTTTTCATCACCTCTTTCTCTACTTTTTTCAATCGTACTTACGGATATTATATATCCATTACAAATACATATGTATACGTATAATCGCAATTGCGTCGTCGTGCAGTTCCACGCGTTATACGTGTCGTACATATAGGGTTCGCATATAATATACCTACGGTATACGGCGGCGGTGCAATGCGTACTGACCTTGGTGCAGCAGTCTGCGACCTTGAAATCCCGCCGTATATACCACCGATCGTATCTCCTCTCAAATATACTGCAACGAGATGATTTTAACGCTCCTCCCATCCTACGGAAACTGTGGCGTTGTGATTTTCCCACATCCAAATTTCGTTCTCTCCCCCAGAAATTTCTGTAACCATAGAGAAAATTATCATCATCGTCGTCGTCGTCGTCGTCGTCGTCGTCATTAAGATTTCAACAATCCTGTTTGAATTAATTGCCACGAAAAGCCTGTAGGTGAGTTCCCCACCAACTTTTTCGTGATTGTTTTTCGAAATTTTTCAATATAATCGACGAATGTAGATACATAGGCAAGTATGCACTTATGTGCATAAAGTACGAGTTAGTTGTCTCTATGTAGAAACATACACGCATACAATTTACGGAGTTTTATATACAGTACGAACCCTTTACGTTGTCCGGCAGGATACAACACGTGTGTACATTGGTGTGCATGTACATATAGGTGCATGCACGGGGGGGGACATACATGCGTATATGTACGCTCACGTAGGTAATATAAGCCTCTTATAAGCCCAGGTTTGAATCGATGCAAGCGACAGCATGGCAGCCATGAAATGCACAGCTGCACCACCATAACATCACCGACGTAGCAGACCCCATATTAATAAAAGCAAAAACTAAAACAACAACAACAACAGAAATTATCCCCCTGGCTTCGGTGTGTATTCTACGTACATGCGTACGCGTTATCGGTGTACGTACTTCGTTGCACCATACGTGCATACAACAATATTGCGCAGGAAGAAGAAATTTTTTTGTTGCGTTCTTTCTGTATTATATATTTTTTTTTTTTTTTCCTTTTTCTTTCCTTTTTCCGTTTATCGATCACACTGACCTGGGACAACCACCATCTGCCTACTCCCAGCTTATACATATACAGTCACTATGAAGAATTATTTTACCGTACGTGCACATGGATATCCGTATGCACGGTAATTTTTTAATTCACTCTACCGTTCGTTCACGTTCCAGAGAATAAAATTTTTGAAAATATTTGATACGTATGCGGCAATTATTTTCTCTTCAAATATTCGCGTGTACCGCAGCGAAGAAACTCAGTTTTTCTACGATGAGCAATTTTCAAGCACATCTGTTCGAGTGGTTCTTTTTTTCCTTTCAATTTTTAGCATCAAGGTTCGGTTCGGCAGAGGACGTGGTCCTACCTCAACGTAAAGGTGTACAAGCCTATCCTCGTCACCTACTTAAAACTTCCATTAACCGTTTCTCGTCACGCTATTCTATCCGCACGTACATATGTACAAAATTCTACCCCCAAGATTGACGCGTTCTTCACGTTTAGATGAATCAATAAATATAAACGATCAAAAGAAAACCCAGTAATATAGAGAGTGCGATCGAGGGAGTGAATTAATTGTCAATTAATATATTATTCAAATATGCACACGTATGCAAAAAATGAAATATAATATCCTCCGCCCGAATCCACCGTTGTACGTTACCGAAACGCATGCCATGTACAAATACACATACGTATGTACGTACGCACGTGTGTGCACGTGTACTATGTACGTATAGTATCACGTGTGCCGTACAATATAATAGTTAGGGGTACGGGGTATACCCACTCTGTGCGATAGTAATGTAGCTGCTTCCCCACGATTCCACCCCCACCCGATAACTACTATATACCACCGTCTGGCTAGACTGGCTGCTGCTGCTGCCGCTGCTGCTGCCGCTGGTGCTCCTGCTGCACCCCCGCCGAGCGAAAACGGGCCTCGAGGAGAAGGAGGAGGGACGGTAGTAGTGGCAGTCTCGGTAGTAGTAGTAGTAGTAGTAGAAAAAGGGGGATGGGAATGACGTTGCGAAGGGGTCGGGGGTGCCGGCTAGACACCGCTCAGACGGTCCAGGGGGGCAACGATGGGGTCGACTGTTGTGGAGGTGCAGAACTCTCTGCTGCACACTGTTGTATACATACATACGGACATTCGTATACATGCAGGGTACATATATTAGGTACGTCCATGTATATAATAGCGTATACACGCATACATACATACATACATACATACATACCCATGTACATCGTGGGGGTGAAGAAGGGGAGAAATTTCATGCAATGGCGTAGCTTTCCAGGTTGCAGTCGAAAGTGCATATATCCATCGTACAACAGATATGATATACCAGGGGTCCGCTTCGCACCAACGTAGAGAGCCTCGACTGCACTCGGTGTATCTGAGGATTAGAGAATTGTGATAAAGGTGAGATGAAAAATCACAAGAAACGTGAAAAACTAATAACAATGGCAAGCTCGTCGCTGTAAAACTTTGCAGATATCACCCACCCTTACGCCACACCTATTGGTAGAAATGCAAAAATCTTTGGCTTGGACGCAAACGGAGTACGAACGGACTCCGTTTTTACTTCAACCCTCTGCCCTCCCTCCCTCCCTCTCTCTCTCAACTTTACGGTTTTTCTCTCGATGCAAGGGATATTTTTCAAAAAATGATTGAATACACGTACACACGCATATCTATGCACGTTAGAACGGATCGAGGGTAGTTTTCAAGGAGTAGGTGGGGAGAAATTATGTTTCGCCTGATCTTTTTTCTCTCTCCTCTATTTTGCGAAGAAAATAAAAATAACGACGAAGGTTGCGGGGCGAGGGGGGGGGGGGATGGGAACGAGGGAGAAAATGTCAGAGGCGCACCGACGCGCCAAGATACTTCAAAATGACTGCGGAAGATCCTAGGGGGTGGGTGGGTGGGTTAAACTACCCCAGATGGTATAGGTGACTCGTATAAACCGTGATACACACGTACGGAAAGCTGGGCTGCTGCTACCTCCGCAGGCAAGAGCAAGAGCAAGAGCAGAAGCAGAAGCAAAGGCAAAAAGGGGTGAGCGAGGGTGGTGTGCGGTGCTGCGGCTCGCGCTGTACATGTGTACAGATATACGTATGGGAAGACGAAAAGAAGTAGAAATAAGGGAGAGAAAGATACAGGGGTGAAGGAAGGTTGAAAAGGGCGAAGGGGGGCGAAGGGGGGGAGGTGGGTAAAACGTACATACGCCAGTGCATCGCAGGGTGCAACCTATACCTATGTATATTTTTGTATATACGTATAGGGTGGGTATAGGTAGGGTGTAGGGTGTGCAGCAACAGGAAAGCGGCAAGCGGTGATGCTTTTTATCGAGTGACTGTGCAGAAGTTGAGTTTAGAGAGAGAGAGAGAGAGAAAGAGAGAGAGAGAGAAAGAGAGAAAAAGATAAAGAGAAAACGAAAGAGAGTTGAGCCCGAGTCAGTCTAGACTCTAGAGGAAAGGGGGAAGAATGGGGGATTTTTGAGGGGACGCTGAAACGGGGGATGCGGGGGAGTCGACGCTGGCGTTGGCGGTGCAACCGAGTCCTAGCTCATGTACTATGTACGTAGACGTGGATAGATATACATATATATACACGTATAAGTATGTACGTACGTAATGTGGATATAATATACCATCCTCCGTTCGGGGTGGCCCTTACTTCGCTTTGACTTCTTTTAATTTTTCTTTTACTTTTACTCGATTTTTTTTTTTGCCAAAGCCGCACGTTCCTCGCCCAGTCGATTCGCTCGCCGATGCTGATGCTGCACCTGCACCGTTTTTATTTTACAAATAAGCGTGTACACGCGACGTGTAGTAAATTTCCAAGTTTCTCCAATCGTTTGAAGATATTTTACCCAATGGGCGCATTAAAATTTTAATCATTGACCGTTTCGAGGACTCCCACCCTGGAGCTGTGATACGAACGTCGTTCGCAAGGGATGAAAATAGATTCAGATTCACGGTTGTGTGGAGAAAAGAAGGAAAGGTAGAAAAAGAAAGCGTGTACGGAAATAAGAGAAAAGAAACGAAGAGAATAGTTTAGTCTGCGCGAGGGTCAGCCAAAGATATACCATTATCGGTTTCTCACATCAGACTGCGGGAGATTGACTGGATTTCCCCCCTCCCCCATTGGAAATAACACAAACGAAGTAACTACGTGCGAATTTGCGCAGGATTTTCCGTTCGTCGTAACTGTCATTTACAATGCACACAATACGGTTGTTATTATTGTCAATGCAGACGGTGCACGGTATACGTACGTTACGGTATACGCGGTTGTTAATTGTGGAGTGAAAAAAAAATAAATAAAAGAGAAGTAAAATAAAGTAACGCAGCTAGTTTTGAATATGTACAGCTAGCCAATAATTAGGGGTTGTCTTTCGTCAGACGCGCGTGGGCGTTTTTCTGACTCTCTCTCTCTTTCTCTCCTTTTCTTTATGTCTGGGATTGGGTTGGTTGGCTTTACTTGACTTTCTGCGGTGCAGCATTATAATACACCTATACAGAACCCACAATGTATACGCCTGCATCGGGTGTCGTCGCGACTGACGTGGAACGGGGGGCAGAAAAGGGGAATAGGCGGATTGGCGAGGAGGGGGGCGACACGATGACGTCAGTCTGCACACGACGGTTTGCATTTCTCTCCTCCACCTCAGAATTCAACCTCCACCTCCTCCTCGTCCTCCACCTTGACAGTTTCAATGTCATTCCTTGAGAAAAAATTTGCAAAAATTCAGTCAAAAAATACAGAAAAAAAAACCACTAAGGTTTCCCTTGCCAGATGTGACCTCTTCGTGCTCCAGAGGATATTTTTTCAGTCCGATTCTTTTACTTTTCAAAAACTTATCCGTCCTTCTTCTCCCCTCCGAGGCAAATTTTTGCTTCATCTTTCTCTTCGATTCCTCGATTCCTTCGCCTCGTACCCCTCGTCCTCTCGCGGTGACCCGACTTTATTTCTGTGCAACTGAAAATAGAAAAAGAAAGGTGAAATTTAATTCGAAATTAATTATACAAAACTTGAGCCACATACGTACCTGAGGTCGTTAAAAGTTTTACGTTTATACCACACGTACGTGGCTGCCCACGTCGACCTTTCATCGTCTCACGTCAGATTTGATCGGTGATTTTTCAGGGAGCTGCCGTAAAATCTTCTTGGCAAAATTTTTCAAAGTTCTTTTAAACCGACCCTTTCGAGGACGTGTACTTTTTCCTTTCCAAAATCAAGAGGATCTCGTGGCATCTTCAGAAGAGAGTTCACAAGAATCCGGTGGGTGATGCGGAGCAACCCTTCATTTTGAAAAAAGTGATGAGGCTTTTTTTCTGGTTATCCTTTCCATCGTTCGAAAAAGAGATCAATTTTAAATGAACGGACGAGGAGAAAATTCATAGAAATCTTGAACGAACGATTGAGCTCGCGTACCTTCTGCGAATTGATTGGTGCAATTCTTTTTTCGACTTTCTTCCAATTTATCTTTATAATTTTCAAAGAATATACTTTTGCCATCTTTAATTCCAGCGAATCTCCTTTCCTTTCTCTAAACTCGGTTTGAGCTGCTCGGTCTGATTGCGAGTCGCGTTTTACCCGGGGAATCTCATAGAGAAAGAGGAGGAGGGGAACGAGGAAGGACGTTACAGGGGGTAGGGGATTTTTAGAGGGCAAAGTAACACAGAACTTGCTAGGACTGCACAGTCTGCAGCGGAGCAGCGATTCCTCGTGCACTATAGGTATGGTGCATACGTGCGATAGTATGGGGGGGAAGGAGGCGTTGCACATCACGATGTGCGCACCGAATATAGCAGTAAAAGGGAATAAGAGAAGAGAAGAGAAGAGAAGAGGAGAGAAAAGAGAAGAGAAGAGAAGAGAGGAGAGGAGAGGAGAAGAGGGGATGGCAGAGAGTGCAGCAGCAGCAGCAGTGGTATAGGTCATCCCCAGCCAGCGGTGCATCAAACATGGCGGCTGGCTAGACAAAACAAAAACGCAGCTCGGCTAGACTAGACGAGGGCTAGACGACCTCGACGAGAACTACGGCGAGACCGAGACCGAGGGAATTGTAGTAGGTGGGGTTGCCACAACGCTGCATTCATCCACATATATATGTCCATCGGTTTACATATGTATTTCGCTATGTGCTCACGTTTCCACGTACCTATGTGTGGGTATAAATTTTCTACGTGTCGTACCGTAGTACATAAAGAGAGAGGGAGTAAAAGGAGAGAGCAATTGGTGGCCGTACCGTAACTCTGGGTACCCTGCAGCATAAGCAGCGGGGCAACGAGCAACCAATTCTCAACCCTCTGTAGTTTTCCTCTCCTCTGCATTGCACACGGTTGAAATGAGACGACGATCTGTTCGACTACCTCGTAAAACGGCACTTCTCATTCCCACGCCTTTTTACCATAACGTTACACCGCTCCGGTACTTGTTATACACGTATAACGCACACGCGCACACCTACTCGCAATTCAACGCCCTCGGAAAAATGACAGCGTTGATTTTTTCCCCTCGAATACCGCGGAACTCTTTTTCTTTTCATTTGACGTTCGGATTTTCGAGAAAAAAACGTCGTAGAAAATCAATGGGCGCATCATTGTCGCCGAAATCTATGAGAAGATCAGAAAAATGAACGTTTCCCCATACTTTTCATTGGCTTGTTTTTTTTCAGTCGCAATCTTCATGGCTTATCTACAGCTAAACCCCGGTGGCTATGATCAATCTGTGTAATAAAGTGGTAGATAAAGTTATACGTACTCCCTCTGCAGTTTTACGATCATCGCCGCGGTATGACGAAGAAATTTTATAGTCCGGATGGGATACTTGAACTCGCCACCGATATCTGCACCTGGAGAATGAAAAAAGCAAATTAAAGAGTCGATACGTCTGATGAGGATGCAGTTGGGTCATCCTTCTGGACGACTTACTTTTTCAGATCCTTGATTGCGAATCAATCGTTCGTTCGACGATGGATTGACCTTGTTCGGAAGCAGCTTGCAATGGGGTTGAATGTTCAATCGTTGTAGCATATTGCATAGCACGTAACCCATAAATAATCACGTGATCGAAGAACGTACGTATACGTGCACGATACGTTACGTGCATGTAGAAATTTGAGACAACCTTTGACCAGATGTCGTCTGGCTCTTATCTTCTCCATATCTTTTAACCGCAGAAGCCACTGCGAAAACTGCATTCCGTATATCAGCACGATGCGCTTTAGCAAAAGACTAATGTTCTTCGTGAGCTGAAACCACGAGACGAAGAAAGTCATGAGATTGAAATTGTACCCGGGGCAAACTATTTTGCAAAATTAAAAATACGGTGCAAACCGTTACCGTTGTCTCAACCCAACAGTTGCACAGAGTTCATTGAACTTCGTTTTTCTTTACCTTTTTCATTACCAGCACTATTCCATGAACGTTCCCTCCAGGATGTCCTGACAACTTTGATTGATTGTTATTAATCATCCTGAATCAATGTACTCACATCTAATAATTCTGTATCACGTCGAACGAAGTGACCGTTACCCATTGGACCCTCCTGGATTAATTCCTGATCGTTTTCTAATTTTTTTCTGATTTTTTCCGATTTTTTCCAAATTTTCTGATTAATTAACCGGAGATGGAGGAAAAAATCTGAATAATTCTGGAAAAATGGGGAAAAGCAGGGAAAAACGAGAAAATGAGAAAGACTCACAAAAATTGAACTGTGTAGTATTCTTCTGTATTTTTTGAGCATCAAAACATCATTCTGACACTCTGAAATTGAATTACAACCGAAAGTAATCGAGATAATCAAATTTATTAGCTATTCTAAGTACCGAACTAGCGGCAACTTGATTAATTTGACAAATCACTTAATTCAATCAACAAATTCAGCTATACCTAACGTCAAACGCACTATTTAAATTTTTTACAGTATGTTATAGGTAAACTGATCTTTGCATTTCAACTTTAATTGTCAAGGTATCCTCCTCGGAGATACTCATCATGAGAATTGAGCAAAGTTTTCTGAGAGTCACCATGTATAAACACCTGACGATTGAATGACACGATTCTTCTGCTCGATGGCTGAATATATCAGGTTTTCGTTATCAAAAATTATCAAAGGAAGGATTGAGTGGAATTCAATAATTATTACTATGTATCATCTTTGATTCGATCGATCAGCATCTGTTCAGAATATCTAAACCGTATATGCCACAGATTGTACTCCCTACACTGTACTAACTGTTTGGTCTAAGACTAAGGTATGATTCATGGAAAAATAGTGAGCTATGGCAACAATTCGCACAGTTATTCCAGATGTGAGCGCACTTTGTTTGAAACAAACTCTAAACCTTTTTAACATTGGTATCTTGTGCATCGAGGAATGAATGAATGCCGATGCTCGATGATGCCATATTTGGATCCACATGTTCCGTACACATTGGACAAACTTCTTCACTTTGGATAATTCTACAAAGAAACGAAAATAACTGTCAACACCTCTGACAAAAAATAGAAACAGTTTGCAGATGGATAATGTGACGAACATTGGAGAAAAATTCACAAATTCTTTGCCACAGAAGTAATGAATCAGTGCAAGGAATGAAAAAGAACTGAGAGCCACTCACCGCAGGAACTCAGTTGCGATTTTGGGAAACTCATATTGTAGACAAACTGTAAAGTCTTCTTTGAGAAGGTGACGACCCTGAGTGAGAATAAATTTCATTGAAATTCATAAATTTCGGAACAAAGAATTATTATTTCACACCATGGCATAGATATAGTTAAACTATCAGATTATTTAGCATTGGTACGAATCTTCAGATCTAAAACTTTTCAACTCTACCCACATTAACCACTAGTGGTTGATAATTACTAAAACAATTTACCGTAGCAATGCAAAAAGGTATGGTGCTCTTGCATTTGTCACACATGACTTTAGTCTCAGGTAATTTATTTTTGCAATAAGGACAAGGTGTCAATGGCTCGTTCTCAGCTTCAGGATCCTTTGTCTTTGGAGCCTTCCTCACAATCGCTTCAATTTTCTTGCTACAGTTGGCATGGATTTGCGTTTGGTATTCAGGCCGCATAAAGTTGAACGCTGCATGCTTCAGTCCGGCTCTATGGCATTCTATTACCGTCGATGTTGAAATTGGAACGATATCTGAAATGGAATTAGGCCATTTGAGAGAATGGAATTTGTTCGGTGGCAATTATACTCCGTTTGTTTGAATTGAATTCTTCACCATCATGAAGAAGAACATCCTTCCTGACACTTGGATAACCTTGTCAAGTCTTCCGGTGTTGTCGACGTTGTCTCTTGACCTCTACCTCTGTAGCCTCCAGGCGTCGATCGGCGTCCTAAAGCAAAGCCAACCAAGCAAATTGAAGCACCTTGTAACAAGTGGTCAAAGCATATCGACGATGGACCAACTTTACCTACGATAATTCCTCCTAGGGAAAATGAATCAGCAGAACCGGTCATGCTATGATCAAAAAGCCTACATCACCGCAGCGTATTATTGTTCAAATTATGTTCAGAAGGACCCAGGGACCTTGTCTCCCCAATGAGTGACAAAGTCAGTTTGTATCAAGTTTGAATGGCATAGTTGATTCACCCCATGTTCACCGTGTGTTGTCGTAATTCATTTCTTGGCAAACACCTGAAGAAATATAATTGAAAAAATTATTTTTAATCAATAACAGGATCCCATCTATGTCCTGCTAGCGTCCAATAATATGCAGGCAATGTCACTTTATCTTAAATTCATGTTGAGGTTTTTCCCAGTCTTTAATCAGTTTTTTCTCCATTTTTGAATTATTTATTCAATGAGCACATCTCCACGAGTCCTTCGATGCGCCTCATGATTTTATATCCTCCTGGATTAATTCCTGATCGTTTTCTAATTTTTTTCTATTTTTTTCTGATTTTTTCCGATTTTTTCCCAATTTTTGAAAATATTTTTGACTTGTGCCGCCCCTGGATGAGTGCGGGGCCCCGAAAATTAATTGTCCGCCCCTATTTGGTCACGTGATGACGTCACGTGGTCAGGTCACGTGACCGCACTCGCCGATACAGCTAGCGCCATGTGGCGGAATTTTCGTGAACTAAAATCCCAAGTTTCTTGCCCCTTGACGTCAGGCAATGTGATGCGTGAAAGAGAGGTAATAGGGTCAATACTTTTGCGGTTTTGCCCGGGCGAGAGAACCCGCAAAAGTATTGACCGCGCAGGAAAACCGCCGAAGAACGACGACCGCCTCCGAGCGTCCGAGGAAAACCGCCGAAGAACGACGACCGCCTCCGAGCGTCCGAGGAAAACCGCAAAAGTATTGACCGCCTCCGAGCGTCCGAGGTAAACCGCAAAAGTATTGACCGCATCCGAGGAAAACCGCCGAAGAACGACGACCGCCTCCGAGCGTCCGAGGAAAACCGCCGAAGAACGACGACCGCCTCCGAGCGTCCGAGGAAAACCGCAAAAGTATTGACCCCTTAGGCTCCGAGCGCTCAGAGGGAAGCCGGAAAAGTATTGACCCTTTTACCTCTCTTTCACGCATCACATTGCCTGACGTCAAGGGGCAAGAAACCTGGGATTTTAGTTCACGAAAATTCCGCCACATGGCGCTAGCTGTATCGGCGAGTGCGGTCACGTGACCCGACCACGTGACGTCATCACGTGACCAAATAGGGGCGGACAATTAATTTTCGGGGCCCCGCACTCATCCAGGGGCGGCACAAGTCAAAAATATTTTCAAAAATTGGGAAAAAATCGGAAAAAATCAGAAAAAAATGGAAAAAAATTAGAAAACAATTAGGAATACACCTGGGATGGTTTGACTCTGATTAATTAACCGGAGATGAAGGAAAAAATCTGAATAATTCTGGAAAAATGGGGAAAAGTAGGGAAAAATTTGGTAATGTGTATCTCTGAGCTTGAAATGAATGAAGATACACTCAGAGAACCAAATTTACCTACAGGACGAAAAAGAACAACTCTCCAACATTGTTTTTGGATTAAGAATTTTTCTTTTATTGTATAACAATTTGAAAAATACAAGATATACAGTATATATTGAGGTTGTAAATGTACAAAAGCGTTATTCAGGCACTACGCTGTTACTGCTGTTATTTTTTTTAATCTTAACATTTCAACAGGATCAATCTTTCCATTTAAATTCACCCAGAGATATAAAACGCCGATTTAACTGATTATAACTTTTCTAAATATATTTTTAATAACAATGACGGACGGACAAGTCACTGATAGATCTTAGATTATCTCAAGAGAGAAAAAGAGAGAAAAAACTATCAACTAACAGATTCGAATGTGTTAAGTTTACATCAATTTAGGGCGGCAAAGGTGTTGGTGCTACGTAACTATCGTCGTCAATTTGACACTCCTTCTCCCAATCGACGGGAATAACCGGGGTGAGCAATTCGATGAATTTATCCAACGGGCAGACCGTGTCACATCCAGGAACCGTTAACGGATATGGCACTCTCTGAGTTGTGTTGCGCAGGAACAACTGTTAAAAATTTGAAATAATCAGTAAAAGTGACATCTTTTAGACATGATTTAACACGAGATTTTATTCTCGCTCTCAACTGACCTGCACGTTCCATCCCTCTGCATTCTCGTGTAATTCAATCGTAGTAAGAATGCCATATTCCGGCTGCTGCGGGTCCCAAACACCCAATGTTCCCAACAGGTTAGTAATCGTGCTGTCGTGACCGGTGTACATAAACATCTTCTTCTTTTCGGTACCAGCAACTTTTCCCTTCATATCATTGACGATTTTCTTCACGAAAGGACCACCTTTCAATCTTTTCAGGAGATCTGTTTTGACCAGAGGCAAATAGCTGTAGATCGTCAAGGGCACCAACCGATCTGGATAATAGTCCTTGGTCCAATCCGGTAGAGGTAAACCTAAATCCGACTGGCGTCACAGAAAAAATGTCAAATATCAGCCAATGAATGAAGATTCGTGGGATGCATCGACATGATTGTCACAAGATGAAAAAAAAGAAAAAAGATCTTTGCCGATGATTTCAGTGATTTCAAACTACATGCTACTTACGAAATGACAAATAATTACGGATGTGTTGAATGAAATAGCCTTTGATTATGGTCTGATAATTTCCAGGTTAAATTTCAAACCTCTGCTCTCAATGTTCCATAAACCGACATGATGTCATCGGGATTGGATATGCTCATTCCGGTCAAAGCTGTCAATTCGTCGTAAAGTTGTTTGTTTTCAGCTTGAACCTGTTGATATTCTGTATCGTTCTTCACGGCATCTAGTTCTCGATAATAAGCCCGACAGTCAGTTCTCACTAGAAGAAGCTGGAATCAATCAATAGATGGAAAAGTAAAAACAAGAGAAAAGAAAATAAGCAAAATGAAAGGGACTTCATTATATTCCTACACACCGTATCCTGATCAAGTTCCTGATATTTTATCGGTGTGGGTTGCCATTTCAAATTGGATTTCCAAAGCTGAGTACCTTTCGGTACCCAAAGACCGGCGGAGGTCAACATTCCAGACATTTGTGCTCGATCGACGGCTGTAGTTTGGAGTTGAAATATATCCGTGCTAAATTCTGTTCCTAGGAATGGACCGTACCTCTTCGCCAGCCATAATCCTTGATTATAAGCGGCAAGTTTTCCTTCCTTTGACAATTTGAAAATAATATAATTTTATTAAACAATCCCAAACTACATTAGATAATGGATGATCATAAATACGAGCGCTCAATTTTTATCTTGTGTTTCTATTCGATGTAAACGGAGCATGAACTCTGGATTAACATTTGATTTAATAATATAAGATAGCAAAAGATTGCGCGTGGGTAATCTCGTGATTACATAAGAAGAACAGTAGAATAAAGACAGAGGAAGAAATATTCACAAAAAATTAAGGAGAGCATCTCGGATCTATTGTGTGTAGCCATAAAATTTTTAAAATAGTACTAATAAAAGGTAGTAATAGTAACAATTATTTTGATCATAAAAATTTCAATAATAATTAACTCATGATTATGTCATCAATTTTAACGAACGCACAGAATCATATAATACCAACTAATTGTACGATTAAAAGAAGAATTGAGTAAAGAACGTAGAAACCTAAGCAAAAAAAGAAAAAGATGAAAAATAGTTGAAACAAATTTAAAAGAATTATGCCTGCGATAATGTAACTTACATTCGTTAACTGTCCCCATCCGTAGGGCTCCAATTTACTATTTATATGAGGATCATTGGGATAAGTGTCGGCAGGAGTACGGTGAGAGTGACGAAATACCTGAAACAAGAGGGGCAAAAAAATAAATAGTGAATCAGCGTGAATCAAATAGAGCTAGATACATGTAGGAATATATAAATTAACCTTGATTGATGTTATTTAATATTTATTCATTCAACTGAAACGTAGGTTTCATATTTGCCCCCCACAGTTGTATTGAAACCACTGCACGGTGTAATAAACAGCAAATGTAAGACCAATAATCAGAGTGATAGATACGCACATGTAATTAAGGTAGACAAACATCTTTAAAATAGTAGCTTAGATGAGGCTAGAAGGGGAGGTATTTGAAATCAGTTCCTAGGGATGAAGTCTGCTCCAAAAACAATAGAACTTAGTTAATATATCGAGTGATATATAATCGCTGGTAAATTCAGATGCGAAATTTTTAAGTATAGTTACTCAGTGTAAAAAATAAAACCAAAGAAAATTAAAACACCTGTGCCCCGGAATTCTTTTTTCCCTTTATTTTTCATCTACTGTTCCATTATTTGATTAAGTATAAATATACATACATAGATGATCTCATAGCGTTTGGAAACGCGACTATTTTTAAATTCTAGAATCTTAACGGGATAAATCGTGCGACAGAAAAAATTTGAAAAACTTACAACTGTGACCTGGCGAAGGGAAGCAGCCCTAAGAGCAGCTTCAGATTCCTCATTTCGATTAGGATTCCTTGAGTGGCCTCCTCCCCTTCTCCCCGGTCCTCCTCTGGAAGCGTTAGCGGCTGCAAGATTAAAAACCTTATAATTTTTCATCCATTTTATTCAATGAGGTGTATTACTTATTGACGAAAAAAAGCATCCTTATTTGTAGAAAAAAATTAAATCCACTTTTCAATGCAGCTAGGCATGTGGTTCGTTTAAATCTTTTCGCCCACGTTATTTGAGGAAGAGGAGAATGAGAGTAAAAAATCGAAAGTCAAGGAAAAATAACATGCTGTTAATTGATTGTTAATCTATTTTTCAGAATACATGACTTGAAAAACTTACCGATCGCTACAGACACGAAAACCAGGGCTAAAATAATTGGCAGGAATTTCCTCGTGCTGTAAAAATTGGCCATACTGTTTGTTTTTGGATAATTTGTTTGAATTTTGTTGATATTAAAAAATAGAAGGGAAAAAAAGGAGAAAAAAATTATTTTTCTCTTCCCACGACACTGAAAATATTCGGAGAATTTTTCAAACTTGATTAATTTTGAAAATAAAAATTGCTGTTGTTGCTGTTAACAATATTATCGTGCGTTGACATTATATGCCAGCCGACAACGAACTGAACTGAAACCGTGAAGCAATTGAGAGTGGCTAAAATATGATCGTCCCCCACTCTATTTTCTGAACGATCAGTTCACTTTATATTATATTCTGTGGTAAATTATAAGTAACGATATAGATTAATCTAAACTAGTTATTACTAATCAAAAATAGAAGATGGCAAATCGTGGAGAGAATAAAAAAAAAGAAGAAAGAACGAACTAAGAAAAACGAAGATAGAGAAACAAAACCATCTTTGCCGTTTTACAGTGCCGATAATATTATAATTACATAATCGGATATATCATAAGAATATTAGATATACTATATGTATACTACATAAAACCACGTAATGAGTAAAACTTATTTTATTCATATTTGAATTCTGAATAAAGAATATGGTTTTTAATCATCTGAAGAGATTTATTTTCATTCTATTCTGTATTTCCTCTTATTCTATTCCCAACACCGATAACGAGATAAAATTTCGATCGGCTGTGTGTAATAATTCAAGAGATAAACGAAAAAAAAGTACATACAAATCAGCGGATAATATTTGTACAAAATTTTGGTGATGATTAGAAAAAATCTCGTGTGTTCTGGATTTTGGTTTTTCTGTTCTCTATCTTTTTAAAGGATTATTATTCATATTTTGTCAACATCACGTAATACGTAATTGCTATGGTGTATCGCTTCGGTATTTGTTGGCATAGATCCGATTTATTCATCAAGGTCTTAAGGAAACGACTTCAAGGAAACTCGTATGTAAAATAGACGACTTCATATTACATGGTAATCACAACTCTTAATGATATAACGGTATTAAAATAATTACGTAATATAATGAGAGAATAAATAATAAAAAATAAAATCAAACAAAGATCTAATGATCTGAGAAAACCTGCTGATATTTTATAGATGTGTAAAACTTCAAACTTGCAATGGGCCGAATTATCATCAGGTAATTATTTCAATAATATTTGCAATGAGTGTACCAAAATAGTTTATCTAATGAAAAATTCAATTGATCACCAGAGAACAATAAATGAGTAGTAAAAACCAAATCGTTACTATTATTGATCGGTTGAAAACATAAATAAATGGAATAACATATAATCTATGCGATCGTACACATCGATTTATCAATTTGCCGTTTTCTTTTTTTCAATAGCATTTTTTTCAAATGAATTATTTGTTCCTATTGGATTCATTTTATTGCGGAATAATAAAACAATAGAAATGCTATCTATTAATTTACGTAATTACTATGACAACCGATGCTTCCACACGAATCTGCATTTCTTTATTATATTTTAACGCCGAAACTTGAGAAAAGTTTCAATTATTATTAAACATAATTATTTATCATTTAAATCACCAGAAAAACTCAACAGCGAGCTATCCGGAGATTCTAAGGTAATGATATTTGCTTTGGTATTTCACTCATTTATTTATTCATCTTTTCTATTTGTAAAAGATCAAAACAATGTACGAGTCTCGTTGAGGATATTAATTGAGATAAGAGAACGTCGTGATGACAGTAATTAATATTTTTTTCACATAATTCTGAGACGAAAATTTCAACCTGCTTCTGCAAATAGTCTGGCCTGACACGTTCACGTGATTTAATTTTTTTCTGAGTGATTATTTTAAAATTAATCGGGAACAGAATTTATCTAGTTAGATGCTGCGACTAGTTTGATTACAATGTTACGAAAACTGACTTCTTCGTAACCCCGTTAAAAAATGAAATATCACCAAATTACAGATAAAATGTACCTCTCGAATATGGAAAGACTAAAGATAGTTGACATTACTAATTATATTAGATAATATTTACCGCTCTATTTTTTTTTTTTTTTCCCCTTTTTAACGAACGAATTCCTTAGATAGATATTTTTCAGAATAGGACAACAATGGCTAACGCATCGGTGGATTTTAGAAAAGAGATCCAAAAAGATGGAAATCAGAACTGTCCGATTTCTACAAACTTGCCTAGTTCCATATCGCAGATACATACTCAGGGAACGACTAATCCTCCAATGAGACCAAGGTCACTTTATACAGCTCACAGTTACCATGCTCAAACAGACGAGTCTAATTTTCAGGTGATTCGGTTACTAATGATCATTTGAAACCGTCCATAGTAATTGGATATAGATCAAAGTCCCTGTTACTTTTTCCAAAGTGTGGATATATCTGTGAAAATTATTTTTTAGATATAATTGTAACAATTCTCAAAGTTTTGGAAGATGGCTGCTGAAAGTTGACATTAATCTTGCATTCATTATTAAACAAGCCCTTCCGACAGATCAGCGACTATGTGGTATTTGTATTTGTAAATGATAAGACTGTCAAGAGTCAAGGTCTGAGATGTTTTAATACTTTTATCGGCCTATAATGAGCCATTAGATCACAGCAACTGAGTGTTTAAAGTCAAGACATGGATAATCTGAAGATCTGCATGATATTGCTGCACTCATCCTGTTTTGTAATCTTATCAGATTTCAGTATGTGATTTATTCAACATACGTTATGCTAATTAGAACGACTGATTACCACACTACTGATATCCCATACTGTGAAATACCTGATCAGCGATGCAAAATAAAAAGGGGCAACTATTAATGATTTGTTTTCACCGATTCAGAGATACACAGAAGTTTCCAAGTACTTTGAAACACCTCCATCCGAACAATGGGGTGGAGGAACAGGGGCAGCAGGATTTTCAAGTTCAGCTGCTATTTGGCGTCAGCCAAGGAATCCCAAGCCAATTGTAGCTCCTTATTACACGACGGAGGAAGCTTGCGTGTACACAGAAAATTGGCGAGAACATGATACGGACATTGGAACCGGGGGAGCTGTAGCGACGCCGCATGGAACCATTTCATTAAGACTCCACAACCGAATCAGAGTTGATATGACGATAGATCGAGCAGTTCGAGTAATAAATTTCAAGGTGAATTTATAAATGATGGATGAAAACGAATCTATGATTTGACATGTTCACCTTCTCTCATCAGAACAACATCGTTTTGTCACTGAGTGGGTCCGGTGCAGCGGCAGCATTGCTGCATCCGAATGGAAGAATTTATCAGTACGGATCTCGGGTAGAAATTTTAGCCCACGACACAAATGGAAACAACAAGTTCGTTTGAAACATAGATAAAATACCGTTTGGGAGATTAAAACCATACATATTTCTGCGTCAGATATGCCAAGATGTGGTACAAAGGTGTTAGCTTCACTTCCGAACAGTGCGCCCTGGTCTATTTGGTCGACGCAGCTGGAACCAGGACGACTACGGATTCATTTTCCGATATGGGACAAGTTAGAAGAGAAAATTTGCAGATCATTACCGCGTGAGTTTTGAAGAAAATAGAGTAAACCAGCGAATTTTTAACTTCACAGGATTTTTCATTGAGTGTATTCTACTCTGAATCTCGACATGGTTCTGCCTGTCTTCAAGAAGCTGCGAGTGCTTTGAACGCTGCACAATACTGGCTCACCGACGAAGGTGTGGAAAATTGGATCATAAATAACGTCAGAGTCTCTCAAACACCGGACGGACTTGTTAGGTACAAGTAATCCGAATTTTCTACAAAGTTCACAGAACTATTAAAAATCTTTGCTTACAGAATTGCACGGAACAGTAACAAGTATCAATTGCGCACTTCACCTAGCAACGGAACAGCATCTTTGACAACCCCATTTCTACATTGCACAGCATCTCTGGGGCAAACTTCACACTTATTTGTACGACGAGGAGAACGACGCATGCATTACGACGGAACAAGTTTCATAGTCCGCAATGCCGGCCATAGCGCTGGTTTCGATGACAATAATCAGCTAAAAGTTTACTAAAATAAGGACCCTAGCATCTCCGGTGGTAATCTACGAGGTTCTTTACACGTGAATACTACTTTACAGTTTGCTTTGAACGGGGGAGATGATAAAAAAAAATCTCTCAAACTTGGAATGGGAAGATAGTAATATCAGATTATGGAGAGAATTCATTTAGCCTAAACATTTCATGCGTAAACTTGAGCAAAAGTAGCAGACAATTGATGAAAAAAGATCTAATCGAAAAAACGAAGGTGTTTTTTAAAAGTTAGAAATTTAATTGAATTGTTTTCATAAGATTTAGTGATTTAATTGAAATGACTTGATATGCACGTGCAATGAACCAATGTTTCATCCCAGTATATTCCCTAAGTGACTTAATTAGGCTGGTGAATTACACGATTCATATTTTTGAAAAAGTTCTCAGTGCGATCTGTAGTTATGAATAAAATTATTACAAAACTATTCAAATCATAATGATGATTATTGGACAACTATTAATAAGTATGAATAATAATGAACGTACGGTACTTTTTTTTTTGGTGCAAATTATCAATTGCTAGAATCCGAAGATTTATCTAATCTGTCTGTCGGATCAGGACTGCAACTTTCCAATGGTTGTATCTTTATCACATCGTCTTCTGATGAATCGGAATCATACTCTTGTCCAAGATTTTCGCGTACATTGTCCGTTGAACAAGTCCTATAATATGAACGTTACTGAATAACCTGCGCATTTTGTATAAAGAGTTAAACTAGCATTGACTTCATGGACTTATGTTAATTCTACAATCTCAAGGTCAAATCCAGGCGAATTCTTGGCTATAAAATAAAAGGAGGAGAGAATGGGGTACGACGCAGAACCAAAAAGCCAAATCCATCATCACGCTCAGCAGGGATTCGTGAAAAAAATCATGCCGAATCAATAAAATCACACTACGCCTCAAATTACTAGAACTACATAGCAAGAGAAAAAGAAACTTACATATACGCTATTTTGCTCTTTTCATCAGATGACTGGTCCTTCCATGCGGGGTAATAATAGTCATCACTGCTGTGATTTTTGACGGGTATTCTCCGATCTCTAAGGGATTTCAATTCCTTCACAAAATCTGTGTAGGCCGTCACATCAAATTTTTCCCGGGCCTTTTCGGGGATCTCATTTGTTGGCATGCACCTTGCTTGATTGTAAAAATCGCCGATTTTTCCAATCCTAGAAAATAGCCGCTTCTGTTCCACCGTATCATTCAAGGCCGGTATAAGAGAATAGGGATTAGCAAACTGGATTCCTTTGCTTCGAAGATACTTCTCAAAGCCATACTATAAAAATGCAATGGCACATGAATAGAGATTATCAGAACAGATATTGAGCTCTGTGATTCACAGGTAAAAAATTTTTATTATTACCTCGTTTTCATAAGCAGTGTGTACAAAAGCGTCGTCATAAATCATTTTTGATAATACGTAGTTGGCGTCTACATGATTACCAGTTTTTAGGGTATTATGTAGTTCCTTAAGCTCTTTCCATTCCGAGTAGGTAAATCTTATTTTGACATCCTCGCATGGTTGTTTGTAGTACAATGCATACAGCAGGTACAAGCATCCGATTTGTGTTTTAAATCGACAGGGAGGTTTTAAGAAACTCTTTGCATCTTGCAATGCATCCTCGCAGAACTCGAGCATCTCGACATAGCTTTGTCGTCCACTACAGTGAAGGATGAATGTTGGACAATTTTAGAAATCTGTTGGAACCGAAATTCTCTAATAACGTAATAATAAATCTTACGTGAATATTGCAGAGAACTTCATGGAGTGCCATACTTCACAAAAATCCTGGAATCTGATGTCGTCACATTCTTCAAATTTGTTTATTAGTGTCTTGCAATCTTCAATGAAACCAGCGGTTACACGCGTATCTTCCCTGGGCTCTTCCATGAGTCCAACTACTTCTACTAGGATCTGCGGATACCTGATTCATACACGAATAGGTAATATTAGAGTTCATGCCATGGTTGAACTTTACCTGTCCGTTCAAGAGCCGAATTCCAATGCTTGGTTTTTGACTTTTCAAACATTGTGAGATCAGCTACTCAAAGGCCACAAACACAAAATAACTCAAAAAATAACACACCTCGATTAGTTCTAACGGTTCTCTGCTGATAGAACCCTTGGACCCACTGTTTTCAAACAAACTTCTCGAATGCTGAATTTGGAATGTGATTCTGCCACCAAATAAGAAAAAGGAATGCGCGTTGACGTTGTTGACGTCATAAACAATGGCTGCAGACTAATGCTAGTCTTGTCTACCAAATTTGACCAAATTAATATTTTGAGTTCGAGGAAATTCAATAAAATATTTTCAACACTTTGCCCAGTTGTGATCTTAGAGCATATATTACATGGAGGGCGCATAGTGGCAGAAAAGTGTAGCAAGCAAGTAAGACAGAGAGCGATAGCTTTCGATCATCCCCATCTCTTTCTAACACGATAGTAGCGTAACGCAACTGTGGAGGGCCCTGAGCATGGTGAAAATTTTTCTAAAAATTATATAAATGTATTTTGTAGCATTTAGTATATGCAGGAAGGTGATTCAGGAGTGGTAATCAGAAAATACTTGAATAACAATTTTGTATTTACTGATGCCTGTGTACAATCATTCGAGAATACACTTTACGTATCCGATCTATCGACTCTTGACGTCCTTTCTCTTCATGATTTATTCGTATATGCAAATACGTTTGAACAATGAGCTTTATGAGTTGAAATCTATGATCGCTAAGCGGATTTTGGTCGAAAATATGATTTGTTTCAAGCAGATGTTATCCGAACAAATCTTACTCATCAATGTCATTAATGGTCACTCCAGAAGCTTTACTCAATTCAGAATTTGAAGTTGATTGTCCATAGTCTATTTCTGGAGGTATCCTGAAAACATAACGAAGCATATTGCTAATTTTTTGGCTTTGCTCGTCATGTACAAAAAGTCATATTCTATTGTAGTTGTGAGTCTCAACTCAACTCAACTCTCGAACATAATACGTGAAAATAAAGAATCTTACTCAATGCTTTGATTGGGATTTTCAACTGATGATGAATCCGAATTAGGAACTTCTATGGCTTCTTCTATTGATCTGAAAATGAAATGGTGCAAATACAAAGTTACCATAGATTATATATCAATTTTATAATTACTCAGAAACTTTGTCTCCAGACAAAGTATTGTCGAATATAGTCGGCACAGCATCAGATTTTAGTCTCCGTTTTCCAAACGGGCCCACACTGAAGCAAACGCGATCAAAATGTCTACTGCACAATCGATCTGATGTGCGTAGCTCCACGTTACATTTCTTCCACAGGGTTTCTGTCCATTCTTTACCGCGCTCATTGTTCTTTGGTAACCTATGATAGCATGTAGAGATGTTTAGAGTTTTATTAGCATTAAGACTAGAGAATGATGTACTGTAAAAGTAATTTATTATCAGCAGACAAGCTGAAAAATGTTAGGAAGGTTTAAATACACTTTCCTACATCATTCTAACCTCAAAATGCAATAACTTTCGTATATCTATGCGGTACTTACTGATGGAAACTAACGTCTAATGTTTCACTGGTCCCATAAGTTGCCTTACAGTTCGGAACGCGACACGTATATGGCATTGTGTGACACTAATTAAAAACATTTGCGTTTTACACAAATATTTTTGGTTCGCATCAGTTCGCACGTATAATATGTAAACAAACTCGATCGGCACCCCTTATTTCTGGGGTCTGCCTGAGTATCATACGATACTCTCATAAAAGAGAGGGGACGAGCCTTCAGCCAATCGGAGCATGCCAGAAAGAGATGGGGATGATCGAAATCTATCGCGCTCTGTCTTACTTGCTTGCTACAAGATTTTGGCACAGTAGAGATAGGCCATGCTCCCTCCATGTAATATATGCTCTAAGGTTGTGATCACCTGTGATCTGAAAATGTCGGATTCCGGTCCAATGTTCCATCCATTACGTTTGCTCCCTACTACGATCTCCCCACCCTAGTTGCACCAGCAGCTGTGGCTTCTGGTCCTCGACCACTGATTCGACGCATGTTTTCGTTTTTGCAGTTCTGTTGACAGATTCATGGAGTTTTTGACAAAAACTATAATGGGAATGAAGACAGTTTGAAGATGATTATTTGTGGTACCGTTAGGCTATTGACAGAGGTTTGAACTTGGGAGAGTGAAGGAAATATATACCCAGATACTATATTTTTGACGATATTCCACAAGTGTTGTTGATGCCCACAATTATCCAAAAATATTCCATACTTCAATGGTGATATTTGCATTAACACCTAGGAGTGTTATTTCAGTCTACGTATCATATATCCATATTCGAATCTTCTGATTACCGTATGAAACGAACGAGGCTATGTGAATCTGTGAGCCATTCAAAACTTTCAAAATTAGTCATGGCTGATTCAGGGGTTGATCCAGTTGAAAAGGAAACTATAGATTTGAATGATAAATATTGTGGCGTAGAAACAGAAGAAAACGATGGTAAGATACTCTAGTTTATATTTGATAAAATATGCCCAATAATAATGGTCAGTGGTAGCCCTGAATGTAAAACTACCCTCTACGCAACTCTATTCAGGAAGTTGAAAGTAATTTTTATTTCTTGTTTACCGTAGGCCCAGAATGCGCAGTTTGTCTTCAGCCATGCGTTCATCCAGCTCAGCTCCCTTGCCACCATGTATTTTGTTATCTATGCGTCAAAGGTGTAGCTAACCAAAGTAAAAGATGTCCAATGTGTCGCCAAGAAATTCCCACTGACTTTCTAGAACGGCCCCGATTGGTAGACCTCGATGAAATAGATAAAAATTTGGATGCTACGGAGGAAGAATATCGTTGGTTTTACGAAGGCCGTAATGGTAAGGAATTACCATAGCTTCTCTCACGTACATGAAAAAGAAAAGTGTAATATCAATATGAATTTAAAAAATCTACAAGGTCCACATTCTAATAAAAGTATTACTTGTTTTCAAGGCTGGTGGCAATATGATCAGCGAACAAGTTCTGAACTAGAAACTGCCTATAAACAAGGCAAGAGATCTTGCGAATTGCTGATAGCTGGATTCCTCTACGTAGCTGATTTTGGATGTATGCTGCAGTTACGTCGTAACGATCCTTCAAGAAGGAGAAAAATAAAACGAGATTTATTCAATGTACCTAAAAAAGGTGTTGCAGGATTAAGATTAAGTGATCAGGAGGAGGAACCTATAGTTAGAGAAATAAGAGGTGCCGAACGACCAGCTAGTCCTGCAAATGGTGACGCCGAAACTAATTGAAATGGCTTGTGCAAATTAATATTAATCAACATTCGCATATTATGTGTGGTCACAATTCTGTTCCGGATCACTTTAAAAATTATTCCATGTCGAGAAATTCTCTAATCTATGGTGTTAAAATCTAAATTTTAATTAATCGTAAAACTAAAATCGCATATTTTTTTAAAGCGATATATACATATGTATATACCACATACATGCTATATATTATATATATTTATATTTGGTGTGTGAATTATAATTTGTATAAGTAAATTCCATTTAAGCCTGTGTACTCGTATAAATTATAAGATAATTTTCGAACTCTTTCCATCCGTTCACTACGAAAATATTCCGAGCTTTCGTGTTGCCTCTTGATTATCAAAAACTTTAAAAATAATTCCACACAAAGTAAACAGACGGCGATCTATACATGTTACGATTACATTAGGTTGCGTGATAATTTCAGGGTAATCATGAACACAAATACAGAAATTACCGTTTCAAACCTGGCAAGAACAGTCTATTTATTTAATGAGGTTATTGAATACAGAAGATCTTTAGTTTTTGTGAAAACCTGTTAGAACAATTGTTCATGTTTTTCGCATTACATTGATATTGCATTAGAAATTTGTCACCATGATCAAAACAAAAAATTATATATGTAACTGTATATGGATCTGATACTTTATGCAGAAACAAAAAGTATGTTCGATATCAAATATATCTTGCTCGGAATACCGACGGTTTCAATTTCCTGTTTCTTTCGTATAATAAGTTATAATAAAATCAATTATCTCAGTGATCACTCGTCAAAATGGCAGCTCCAAAGATGGTCAAATTTTGTTGAAAGTAACACAAGTCATATTCATATATGTTAAGAAAATTGATACTTTGCTTGTCTTAAAAAAAAACCTGAACGAATGGTGCAAATTCATTACACATGAAAAAAAAAAAAACAAAACAAAAAGAAAAAGAAACTGATATATCGATGCACGATTACAAATTAACATCTGTCAAAAGATAATAAATATTTTTCATTTTCACTAACTGGCGTGATTGTTCTTTTTTAATTTTTTCTGATTTCTCGTTGCGGTTTTCAAAGTAGAAAGGTATTGCATATTTGAAAAATTTCGGATGATTCCCACGTAATATTGTCAATATCGATGATATGACGTATTTCAAAAGAATCCTGACAAAATGCGTAGTAAAGCAGTATAGTAGAAACATGTAGAATTCTGTTTATTAAAAGGTAACAACAGGGTATGTTTTTTTTTGTCATTGTGTCGTGAGATAGAAACATAAAGACATTGTTCCAGTTGGAAATGGTTAATTTTTTTTTTTTTTTTTCTTTTCTTCTTCAATGTCTTGTCTTTAATCTTACAACTAGCTGCAGTTGTGTAGCATGGCCTAACCAACAGTAAACTTGAAATGCATGCTAAAAACAACTCACTCCGATTTAGGGTAGTGAAGTCTGGTAGTTTTTTTGAGTCCTCAGAAGACGAGAACAGGGCATTGATTCGACGCAAACGAAATTTCAGACGTACCGGTTTTGTGCTCGGCACAGCTCAAACCCCGAAGCCTAAAGATTATAATTGGAATCTGTTAGTTTTATGCTTTTACATGAACTGGAATATGAATGTAACGTAGTCAGATGCAGGCTCATTTATATAAGAAATTCTATCTCCGCTATCCTGCGGTCGAATGTTCACTTGTTCCAGTTTTTCAGTTTCCACAGATGTCAAATGCTAAGTTTTCTTCTTTTTTTCGTTTTAATTTTTTCATTTTTTTTTCTTCTTTTTTCTTTTGTTGTTTTCGTAAAAACATACGTTAGACCACTATTCTACGAACTGCAATAGTGTAGCGTGTGTGTATCTTATTATAGGTACCTTAAAACATATATAAACAATTACGAGGAACCCTGCGTGCCGGTTTTAGTCCTCTTTTTCTTCTCTGAAATATGGAAAGGGGGGAAAAAAATTAAACAAATTGCATACGATAAAATTGACCGAAGGTTAGTAATGGTACTGTAATTGCCATGAGGCTATCCACTGACGGATATTTAATCAACTCTTATCCATTTTTGATAGTGCACTTTAGTTAACAAATTCATGAGTCAGCTAATTGGAATTTTGTTGCCAAGAAAATTTCTTTACATCATTCGATACGGCGGATATAGACTGTTATCTAAGAAAGTTCATTACCATTCAGAAATTAAAATGCTCCTATTGCAGTTACGTCAATTTAGATACTCACTTGACAATTTCTTGTTGTTGCTGTTGATCAAGGTGTAACTCTACAACTGTCTCATGACGGTTTTGAACCTTGAAGGTCACCTGCGCTGCAAGATATTTATCTTTGTTGTTCACAGACCAACCGGAATACTGAAAATGATGGGCATATTAAGAAAGACATCAAATTCATCCAGTCCCAAACATGGAAGAACATGGATATATTATTTCATCTATTTCGGTTACCGTTGATGTGCTTTTGTAGACAGTTTTGTCATCTTCTTTAATGGGTAAGTATTTTTGTAGAAGTGCCTTGCCATCTATCCTCCACAAGGTAGGGTCTGTATCTCCGGTGATATCAGCTTTTGCAACCACAAAGGCTCCAGACTATTCAAACAGAAGGAACTCATACATTCCAAACAAGGCAAGAAACAAAAGTCTTTTTTTTTCTTTTGAAATTTTCAGTTACGTCTAATCACTTACGGTGTAATCCTTTGGCGGTACGCCAGAAGGTTCGTCAAAACTATCATCCTCCGAGTCTTCTTCATCCTCTTCGTCCTTCTTGGAACGTCTTTTTTTTTTTGATTTCTTGCCAGAGTCAGATTCAGAATCATCCTCCTTCTCGTCTTCTTCTTCATCTTCTTCGTCTTCTTCGTCTTTCTCTTCATCCTCTTCCTCTTCCTCCTCTTCAGAGTGCTGTCGTTTCTTGGCTGCTCCTCTTTGCGGCCTCTTTTTGGTTCCTCCCTGAAGAATATAAAAAAATTTTCAAAGCTGCAAGTTTCCTGGATATTTTTTTATTCCAATTAGGCGAATCTTAATACAGAAAAATGCGTGGAAGTATCAACTAATCCTGATGGTATTATGACACGGAAATGACCGACGTGCATTCGCCGGTAATCGTGAACTCGGGGCTCCAGGTCGAAGTAAAGACTTCTTGTAAAAAAAATTACTTACGGGAAGAAACATTAGCCTGATAAAACCGATCCGACATAATATTCTCTTCAACGGACACAACTCTGATTTATAATCTATCGAGACATGCGTCCCGAAGCGGCAGTAAAATCCATTATGAAAACATTAAGCAACGTCGAAAGGGTTTCCCATTTATCACGACTAACACGTTTGCTCGAAAATAATGAGAAATCCATCAACTAGTTCACATTTACAGAGAGAAAATATAACCAGGTACCTCGAAGACTCGTTTACTCCTAATATTTCGACTGATGTTACAGAGAATATAGGTAATAATTGGATAGCGTGGGCTTACCTCGGCCCCGGGTTCCGGGGTCCATTCGTCTTCGGATACTCCTTCAACTTCCTCTGGATCGTCAGCTGAATACTCGTCCTCGTCCGACATGTCCTTTGTCTTCTTCATGTTACTTTTACGCGAAATTTTGTATAGATTTCTTAACAACACTAGTCAGAAACGAAAACTCCACGATACTCGGCGACAGCGAACGCGTAGACCGCAAACAATATGGCGGTAACGGCGGTACGGGCGAGTGAATTGAACATGGGATTGGATTCTACCGAACGGCATCAATACCGCGCATCCAACAGGCGCACAACCGGGATAATTATTAAACATATACGTCACTTCCGGTACCTGGCGCCCATCCCGAAGGCTTAAGGATTCCCTCGTGAATTTTTAAATTTAAACACAAAAACTGCCCTTGCGTAACATCAATTTCTATCTATGAAAAAGAAAACTATCAAATTACCTTTCTCATTCAGAAGTAAAACACAATTTATGATTTTAAGATAGGTCAGCTTTAAGCGTTGCATTTATTGGTTTTACCTGAATACCATCCAACGATAGAGTTTGCACTTATTCTATTCAGTCTTTGAATCTATTACAAAATTGCTTACTGCTTCTTTACCCGGTTTGGGGTTTTCTGCATTTTGAACAAAGGCACTGCCACATTTGACCTGAGAAATTGATCCAGGAGCTTCATCCTCAGAGTCGGATGGAATGATTAGACGATCGTTGAGATCTGCGGGTAGCTTATCAAGATATTCCATTCTGGCTAAATTAAGAAAATGATGGACTTCATGGCGCAGATTTTGAATCTCTTCACGCGTTAGCCCATTCGTAGACAGAGAAGTGGTCTTTCCATTTCTCTGGAGGATGAATAGCCCCAAATTTATGGAAACTCCGACGTGACGGATTTCGCTGAGTTTCATGACGACCGTTGGTCTTTCAGCTGCTCCCCAGCAGACTAACTTATCGCTCCAATTACACCGCGTGAATGTTGCTCGGTTTTCCTTCTTATCCAACACAAAATCTTCCCAGTCACCGAGTGTATCGAGTCCAAACATTATTCCGCCAAAAATTGACGCCATCAAAGTGAAAACGTTGTCGGTTAGGCGACGCGCGATTCCAATGAAGATGAAAACTGACACTGAAACGGAAAATGTCACAGCATTTTTTCCCGTTTCGAAGTTATAAACGTTATTTCTTACCTCCAAGGAGTATCCAGGCAAAGATACTGGGTCGACGACAGATGCGCAACTTTTCATGATTCAGAATTTTTAGCCTTGCTTTTGTGGCGAAAACCATTTTTCCGTGAAAATTTTTATACCCAAAATGAATTTGCTGCACATTGATTTTGACGGACAACTGACAAGAAATGATCTGCTTTATCTACATATCATGAGAACAAAAGTAAGATAAAGCACTACTCGTCTGTTTCAAAAGGAAGATTATTTACCATTTTTAAATCACGTTTTCGTAATATTTATATTTGCAACATTAAATATATATTACTGTTTAATAAGTTAACGGTTCAGGTAATTTGTGTGCCTAAGTACAAAGCTGACTATCGTTGAAAACCGTTGTGCAGAATATTGAGCTATTTTAAGGTCAGACTTATCTGGTGACTGTCAATCCTGACTAACGACGAAGTCACCATTTGGCGACATCCCGACAGGCTGAATCGATTGTAGGATATTGATACTTGAATCCTGACTCCAGAACACGCTTCGGACTGACTTTTTGTCCCTCAGTCATGATCTGTTGAAAATTTAAGATAATTAACTGCACCGTCGAACGATCCCAATGAAAAAAATTGCCGGAATACAAGAAGGTTGTCGTTACCTTTGCTCTTTCCTTGTTAAATAACAAGTTCAAAGCAAACTCAGGAACTGGTATTTTAGCTGGTCTCCAGAGAGCAGCAGCAAAAGCATTTGTGAACTCGGCATTAGTCACAACCTGGTTGATCATCGGTTAATTTTAATCAATGTCAAAAAATACAAAAGTTTTATAAAATCATTTACCTGGGGTGCAACACCATTCAATATACCAGAGACGTTACTGTTTTCCACAGCATGGACGAACATATTCGTTGTATCGTCTATGTGTATCCAAGGCATGTACTGTTTCCCACTGGCGAGCGGTCCCCCGAGCCCAAGATAAAATGGGATGAAAATCTGCTTGATCATACCTCCGTTTCTGCCAAGAACAACACCTGATCGAATAGTGACTTGTCGTACATCTGTACCCTCTGGTAGTTTTGCTGCAGCTTCCCATTCGTGACATAGTTCTACACACACAAAGTAATTATGGATATTTATTGGAATTTTATTTCGAACATGGACACCAATTTGGCTTGGATATATCACAGAATTGATAATGCGCAAAGAGGAACTTATGAACGGCTTGTAAAAAATTTATTTATAATCGCTTACTTGCCTAAAATTGTGGATGATAATTTTTTAAAACCAGCTAACTAGGTAACGTGGATAATTTATTTTTGTATTCACCTGGTTAAAAATTCAGCCAAATTGGTGTTCCTAAGTCCTGGAGAGTCTTCTATCTGAGTTTCAAATATTAGAATTACACTTCTTCGGCCAGTATTCCAGGGATTCCTTTTACAAGGAAAGGATTGTATGAAAAAAAGGCGGATACAACGGATGCCAAAAGAAAACGAAACAAAAAAAACAAGTTATCTGATTTCTAACCTGATAAGAAGTCGTATTTATCGCAGACACTTTCCTCATTGTACTCTTTTTTATCCGGTGGATAATATGCGACACCTGAAATTGTGACGAATACTTTAGGCGGACAAGCAGCGACTGCTTTTGCCAAAGTTTTTGTAGTTTCGACTCTGCTATTCCAAACATTTTGTTTGAATCCGGAACTCCACCTTTGCGAAGCATCCAGAATATTTTGACCGGCCACATTTATCACCGCAGTTGTATTTTTAGGTAAACCATCACGCTCCAAGTCATGCTGTAAAAAATTATAGGGGAGTTCAAGCACCGAGATTGCAACTATTACCTAAACCGTGCTCTTACCCAAGATATGCGAAAAGGTCCAGGCATCCGAGAGACAATTATAGGAGAAAGACCCCGCTGCCTAAACGCATTGACTAGAGCTGTCCCTACAAATCCTGTTCCGCCACCTGAAATGACAGCGTTAGAAATTGCATCAGAAAATCATTTGTGATCGTTGATAGCATCATATTATTACGCAACAGAATCCTGAAAATAATTCACCTATCACAATATGATTCACCGCCATTCTGTAGTGTCTGTTAATATGGAAATTAATTTTAATTCAGTTCAGTTTTGATACTTTGTTCAGGTGTTACATGGGCAGGTAGAAATATCACAACACAACTACAACCTTAAGTACCCCGTAGTTGCCCGTATCGAAGCAACGTATCGATTATGGGAATCGAATGTGAAAATTGAAATTCTGAAAGTTCATTCGCTACCAGCTGCTACCATAGTTTGGCGGTGTTTTTGAATGGAAATGTTGCGTTGACTGTGAAAACGCGGCGGTATAAGGACGAACTGCGTCTGGTCGGCATCAATAAATTCACAAGTAAAATCCCTTGACCACAGTCACAGGATCGTGCGACTTGGCGTACGATTAGTTGATGAACCAGATAGCTTGGTTTAAATTTAGTGTCTAACCTACTTACAATTAGTCCACCTTAAAGCAATAATTTGTGCGCAGACTTATATGCAAACCCTGAAATGACGTAGTCGCGCAATTTCGCGCTTTTAAAATATTTAGAATAGAATATCGATAAAATTAATGATGAAAATATAAAGTAATTTTTTTCAGGTATCGATAAAACTCTTTTCACGAGGGTCATTGTTTCTTATTTTTGTAAAACTGCGAATTCGATTGTTAGGTTTTTAAAAATTAAATTAAAACCTGATTAGGTGAATGGGTTTGATATTTAACTTAGATTAGTAATTACACTAACTTAAAGACACAAGGGTTGCGATAGCATAGGATTTCGGTATAACTCTGAGTAGGGGAAAGTATAAATTCTAGGTCAAGGACGATAGTCCTTCCCCTTTATTTCCGTTTATACAATGCCGAAGTTGCGTAGAGTTCTACATAATGTATAGCTGGATGTCAAGTCAAGACCCTCGTTGGTGGTATTTCGCCATATCTCAAAGTATAGGATGACTAAACTAACTACAGTGAAACACATATTAACTCCAAAACTACCTTTGCTTTGCCACTGCGCAGCATATATACATACGTACTACATAAAATATCTGCACCTTCTAAATGGTTCAGGTGCTCCAGTCACGCCATAAGGTTTGCCGGTGCAAGACGCTTCAATTTTCTTGTCTTTGCGACAATAGAAAGAAAGAAAAAGAAAAGAAATACTTATACAATTTCGTAGGGCTATAAACTAGAAAACTAAATACGATATAACAACCACAATTCAACGTAATCTTAATTAAAAAAAATCAACGCAGGCGCCGATTAAAATAAATTTTCATACAATAATGCGATGGGTGAGACTAAAAAAAAGGACAAGCCAACTAAAAGGTAACAAGATATTATCGCTGTATCGAATTACATGATAGATTCACAGTAACAAACGCATAAGATACCAAAAGATTGGAGATGCCGGGGATCGAACCCGGGGCCTTTCACATGCAAAGCGAACGCTCTACCACTGAGCTACATCCCCTACATTATCATGATCCAAAAATTAAAAACAATTTCTCAGAACCTATTTCTAATCGGTATTTAACGAAAGAGAGAGAAGCAAAAAAAAAAATAGCACCCCAATTCATTGGAATATCTTGACTAAGCTTTTTCTCAATTTTATCTATTCCCAAATTTTGAGAAAAAATCTTCACAGGCAGAATTTCAAAACAATCCTGCTGCAACACTTCACCTCCTGCGGATAGAACCTTAATCAATATGATTGATAATAAGGCGAGCTAATTAATAGTTCTAAGCTTTTTCTACGGTAACTTAACAACCGAGATAATTGAATTGATTGAATACAGCAGACACGAATATAAAACAAAATCTGTAACAATATGGTCAAATTCCTATCTTGGTCGATATCGCCGCTAATTTGAGTGGCGATGATGCCCGAAAATAGAGGCCAGAAGAAAGGGGGCAATAATACTTAATATCTTAAGTGGATCTGATATACCTGCTGATCGCGTGATTGAGGAGATTGATACGAACGTATATAGTAGCTAATTACCGGTAGACAGATGATAATAATGGTAGTGATAATAACGATGATGATAATGATGATGATGACGATAAAATCAACGATAATCTGCTGGTTTTTGATTATTTCACCGCATTATTGTAAAATCTATGGTAATATTTTTGTGGTCCACGTACGTGCATACGGGATAATGAGAGTATAGGTGTTTAGACCCGCGCTTTTTACCGGTTCGTCCCATTAGAAAATGAATTAATGGATTGACTCTTAATTTGATTGCTTCCGTGTCAGGAATCCATTATACTACGGTTCTGGTGCAGCCGCCAGATTTCATTTCTCCCAACAATTCTAGAGATCGATGTTTCGCGTCTGGAGATGCCTGTGACGGCATGTACCTTCCTCGGAAGCCCATTACCTATTCTCTACCTACCGAGGCATGCTTTTTACTCCCTACGATCCCGCGGTACCTCTCCAGGAAATTTTCAGTTCGCGATGAACATCCACCGGAGAACTTCGCGCTCTCCGTTTTCTGCATAAAATTCACGTACGCCCAGAATTCTAAACTCTGTCCCAGTTTCGCGATGCACGATGTCATTGAAATATCGTAATACACGATTCCTTTTCTTTTTCCTTTTTTTTTCTCAATTGCCGTTAATTATGACCGCTGAACCAGCAAAATTTAATCCTTTCTAAAATGTAAGTGTCAATGGATATAGTACCTATAATGAGATCAGAGTTCAAATACCTGAATATTTTGTAAAAAATAAAGTCTCCAATCAAAATTTGGCTTTTTTTCAGACGCAGGCAGCTCTGTGGGCTCGGCAAGTCCTCGTCTGACTCTGAGATAGCGAAAGGGAAGGGTTTAAAAAAGGAGCGATGGCCATTCCCCCAGAGTCTTACGGTGGACGAGCTCGCTCGTTATCGTCGAAGAAAGATTCAAGGTCGTCCCAAGGACAGTTTATGCAGAACGGAAGGATCCCTCGGGAACATCATCACGGAGTATCGAAGAGCGTTTCGTGCTAGCAGCGAGGACGTTTCAAAGGTGATTACGTATTTCGCCTGGAAATTATTATTTTTTTCTCATTAATTGATAATTATTTCATATACGAGGAAAAAGAAACTAAACAAAAATTGAAAGCAAAAAGAGTAAGATATCTGTACCAGCTCTGACTTGGTGTTTCGTGGTTCCCAGTAATAATAATCTAAAGGGAATAGTATTAAAGTTGTATGCGATCAATCACGCAGACTGCCGAAACATTTTTTTAGTTTTTTTTTTTTGCCTGTTGCAACAGAAGCTAAAATTCATAGCGTGACCGAGAGATTCGTGTCTGTAAAATAAACGGAGGTATTTTGTAGTTCGAATCGTGTATTTTAGAAAATTGCGCTTCTAAAATACCGCGGAATGTATAAATGGAAAATGAAAAGAAAAGAAAGAAGTTATTGAAATAAGATAATATTGACAAGAATCAGTTTCAGAGGGACAGATTACCTGCGGTTCGATCGGAGAAGCGTTTGAAAGGACTAGATGATGGGAGTCTTGAAACGAAATTTTTACTCGACGAAGAACAACGTCCGACTTGGGGAATCGAAACGAGAGCGATAAAGGATCGGACGAAGATCAGAGGGACGGCTGGTAATTTTCACATAGCGGATCCCAACGATTCGGTCATGGAATCGACGACCGAAAGCTCGAGATTCATACCCCATTTAAACGCTCCTGGTCGTCCACCGCTGATAAGGAGGTATTTCATTATTCGTATTCACCATTTCGAATATCATCTACTCCTAAGAATTAGAAGAAAAAAAAAAAGTCGATTAAATATCACAGAGTTTGTTACGAACCAATTAATTACTGACCTTCGTTCAAAACGCTTCATAAATCAGATCGAATCACCCCCAAGAATTCTTACTCATCCGTCGTATAAAACATAGAAAAAACAATTTACGCTGTTAAAATATTATACAAATCGATGTTGGCTCTCGCGAGACCTTTTATTCGTACCTTGCACGGCGTGCCTCTGCACTCAGAACCATAGGAATTATGAATTTCACCCTACAAATCATTCCTCTGGGGCTGGGCTTCGACGATATAAATACATGCGTTTATATTTATTTCTTATTTTTTTTTTTTTCTTTGGCTCGGAGTTGAAACTTTCCTATCGTGATGTAGTCAGATAGTGGTTCTCACGTCTGAATGTTCTTCTCCTCCTTATCGGTGTGCCCAGTTCTGATGATATCTGTAAGTTTTTTTTTTTTTTATTCTCTGTAGCATAATTTTTGAATAATTCATCAAATACATTAATTAAGGGGTACGAGTATAAAACGTGAGGGAAAATTCAGCGGCGATACTGAACAGCTGTCTCGTTACGTGGCCCACGAGGGTAATCATCGGGCGGAATTAGCGAGGCGACCCACATCCCTAAAAATGGAAGGTGATATGACCACGACCTCGGAGAATTGCGAGAAATTTATCGAATGGCTAAACGTGAGCCGACCGGAATTAGTCAGACTACCGACCCACCTGAAATTGGAAGGTGATCTCGAAACGTCGACGGAAAATCACGAGAAATATGTCCCATTCGTAGGGGCGCGAAGACCCGAATTACTGAGGCAAAACGCTAATTTAAAAATGGAAGGAGAGTCGAGGTACCTACCGGAATACTCGGAGGTATTTAAGGACCACAATGTCAGAGGTAGGAATATCAAGGCAGATCAGCAATTGTTACCCCCGATATCGATGCACATTTTAATCGTAGGTAGAAGAATGCCGAGAAAACCAGAAACTCATCTAAGAACGGAGGGTAATTTTTACAACACGACCGAAACGTCGGAGCAATTCGTCGATCCGCGAATTTTGGACGTCAATTCTGTTAGCGGCGTTCAAAAATTAGACTCCGAAGGTGAGGAGGAATCGGCTGAGAATTTGGAAGGAAACGTGGATAACGATTTCGTGGAACGTCTCGGGATGGATAACGACGACCTCAAAGGACCGCCGCTCGAAATTCCGGAGTACAGAGATGCGTTCAAGGTTCGAAGGAATCCCAGGTTATTTTCAAAGAACGAAATCGAATGCTTTTCTATTTGATTTTCAGGACTTTCCGAGAGAAAGACCCAAACTGATGAAACCCGGTGATGAAATCGGCAGATCCGACGGTTCTAAAATTCCGTCGTCACCGGCGCGGTCCAAATTCAATACAAAAATCGACATGGATCCGGAATACAAGTCGAAATTCTTGGATTTTGCCAAGGAATCTCCCGTCTACCGGAAACCGCCTCTGGCTCTGCGTCCCTCGGGTCCAGCGGGCAACCTGAGTTACTGCAACAGTCTGGATAGGTTGAGCAGCAGAAATTTAAACGGTTTCAATCCGTCCCGAAGCGGTCAAAGATCGGCGGTTTCGGGAGCAGGAAATGTATCGAGATTTTACGAGGCTACGAGTGAAGTAAAATCCCAGTACGTTCCGTACGGAAATATACCGAGGGTGGAATCTATAAAGATGCCGGCCAATTTACAACTCGAAGGTAACATCGACCTCCAACCGGAATACAGAAATGCATATTGCACGAAAAGAAGTTATCACGTACCTTCCGGAGGCGAACCTAGGATGCATCGTAGACGCGAAAGGAGCTCCAGCGAATCCAGGCGCAGGGATAATTACTGGACGGATAATAACAACCGTGAAAATTTCGGGCGCATCAACGCCGGCGAGGATCAAGACGCGTTCCAGATCCTGAACACCAGAGTTCACGAGGACAGCGTCGTCGGGAAACCTCCTTCTGGAACGAGACGGTAGGACTAAATTATCTAAAGATATTAATCGAGAGTTCTTTGACGATGGTCCTTCCCTTTTTCCAGTACGTCGCTCGTCCAGCGTTCGACGAGTCATGCGGATGTGTCGGCCGTCGAGGATCCTTCGCTCCTTAGAAAACGTTCGCCGAGTCCTACGTATCGTTTGCACGTGTGCAACGTCGACGACGAGCCCAGAGGGTTCGGTCGAGGTAATCAAAAGCAGTCGAACGAATCGCGTGGCTCTGCGGGGAGACCTTCGGATTTCAATAATCTGAATAACAACGACACAGATAATTACGTCAGAAGATCCTACTCGCCGAGTTTCGGAAGAGCGTCCGGCATGGATCCGACTTCCAAGTCCTTCGTGGTGCTCGACAACGAAAATCGTCAAAAGAAGGGAAGTGCAGTCGGACGGGAACCAGCGGGTATCAGATACGGACCAACGGTGGATTACAGTCACAGGAGAAATCGAATTCCGCCTAGTGGAAACAATAATAAAAACTTTAATAACATTCCCGGAAATACAAATGATCGGGATATTAGACCAAGAAATAGAACACCACCGAACTGGATGCGACCCTGGTACGACAGCGCTGGCGAATGAATTTCTAGAAATGATTTTCTTCTCGTTTAATTTTCGTATATTTTCAATTAGAAGAATGAAAGTTTTTACACGTACCACGTCCTTTTTCTCAACGCTGATTTAACTCTTGACTTTCCTATATGATCGCTGCGTAAGTGCCAAATAGGGAAAAAGTTGTTCTATCTTCATGAAAGAAGACTTCGTCAACTCGATATTATCTGGAAAATAAATATTAACATTTTAATTTTATTCTCTTCTCGCATACCTATACACACATGAAAATCGAATAGGCATGAGAAGTAAAAAAATCCATTTTAACAATTGGATAACAGTTTATCAAATTATAGAAAATGAAAGAAGAAAAAATATATGCTTATTATACTTATATACTCAGAAGCAGGTATGTAGATACTTGGGTAGAGATTTTTTAGAAGCTTTTACATAGCTGATAGACTGTTGTTTTAGTCTAAAAATATACGTACATATAGTATATTTTAATCCGATTATAAAGCCTGATACTTCCATACATAAATTTATAACAGATATTCGCAATAAGAATCCATGAAAAAGAAAGTGAAGAAAAGAAAGGATTTGAAACCGCAACAAAAGAAATATTATACTGCCAACATTAAACATAAATGAGTAGACAATATTAAGTGAGAGAAAGGCCATAATTAAATTTCGCGTCAACATATTAGCTGTGGATCTAGAATATTATAGATTTTTGTTATTTTTTAATCGTTAGATATTTATTACCATATAGTATATCGTATGTATCATTATTATAGCATGCTTATTTATTTATAGCAGATAATTATACATGCTATAAAAAATCTCATTGATAAATCTGTTACGTTATCTGATATAATTGTTGTGAAAAAAGAGAAATAAATAAATGAAATTTTAGAATTAGCTAGTCGCAGAATATTAATAATTATTTTGAAAACTCGAATTCGTCGTAGTAGATTCAATTGCCAATGATCAGGCGCAGACGTTGTTGCTTTACGAGCGATACAGCTGCGGTTGTTTATCAACGATTTGCATGATCATATCGTCACGTATGTGTAAAGAAAAAAAAATCCGGAAAGCTCGATACGAGATTTTAATGCGACAAAGAATTTCATTTCAAGGTTTTTTCCAGAGGGGATATCAACAATGGCACGCCTCATATTCATCTGTCAACGTAGAGGACTTGTGCATTATTTCTTTGCGAATGCACTTATTGTTGGTCGATTTTTGCGGTAATTTATAATTATTTTTGTTGTCACCCAAGAAACTTGGTTGGAGCCGCTCCTGAGATCTCTGGAAGTACAACACAAGCACATTCGCATAGATACACACTTTTAAAATCCATTGCCACTCAGCTGCTGTTAAACTTCTATACATGGAAGGTTTTAAAGCAGGCAGACCGCGCACACACAGACGACATTTATTAAAGCGGGGCAGCCAGATTGTTCAGCGGATCTCGAATCACTTGCTAGATTGATATTTTCCATACATTATTTAGGCTAACGTTTCACGGTGTAGATCTACACATCTAAGAGTTAAGTGTATCTAACAACGTTGTCAGCAATCTAAGAACAGTGTGGTAAGCAAATTGGAGTTTATTATTGACAAATATTTGTCAAAGAACCTTGATTAATTCGAGATATTAGAGTTACGCCTGTTATATTGTTTTTACACATTGAAAGTTCTACGCATAACCTTAGAAAAGCATTGAGAGTTGGCTGATCCTTGATATATTGCTAAACTGTTTGTTCGTACTGCTGCCTTGAAATATATCAGGAAATGGATCCAGGTATTTGACATTCAATAAAAAAGAAAAAAAGAAACAGATATCACCTGCACTCTGCACCTGTCTCTCTCTCTCTCTCTCTATCACTGAGTTTTCAATTACATAATTAAAAATATGAATGATAAATTACATTTTGGTCCGAATTTTGCTTTTTTCTTCTCTATAATTTTTTTTCCTTTCTAATCTGTTGTTTTTATTAGACTCAAAGTGATTTGAAAGTTTAAGATCCATTTTCGTTTTGTTAGATTGCAATATAAATTTTCTCTGAACATATAAAAACTGTCATGTTAATTTGTCTTCTCAGCACTTCTCTCTTTTTTCTTTCTCATACGAGCTGAATGAAATGCGTATCTGAACTAATATATTTAATAATTTGACAGTTCAGACTTACCGATTCAAAAATTCCCTTGTTGCTTTAATAAAACAGAAAACATTGGGACAGAGGCAATAGTTAGAGTAACTCATTGGCTGCGTGGAATTTGGGAAATGAGACGTCAAGCAGGTCCGGTCCAACAATGGGTTGACTCTATTCCGTCGTTTGGAAACCAGTCTTCAAATTCGTTCGATCAACAGCCAGAAGTTCCTACAGACAAAGCAGCACCAGATATTCAGGAGTCACGGAATTCACCGAAAGATATTATATACCTCAAACAGAAACTCCAAAAAAAACCAGACATGACTGCCTCGGCTCCTATCAGCATTCCATCCTCACCAGCTATTACTATGACTGGCCCAGTCAGGTGAGGGATAAAAGAATTTTTACCCCTCCATCAAATATGTAGGTTTGACTGTTAATTTCTCTCCTTTTTAGCTCTGTTCCACACAGCAGACTGGCAAGAGATCCAAGTTTTCAGTCAGATAGCAGTCATTGTAGTAGCGTAGAGAGCCTTCTAGAGTGGCGAAAAGCAGATCCCGAAGCCATCTTGTTGGGCCTTGGTTTTGGCTATCCTAGCAGTCCCCAAGAAAATGGATCTACAGCTCGAATACCCAAAAGATTTTTGCAGCCTTCAAAATTAAAAGGGATTGCCATAAATGATTATCTTAAACAGCAACAAGAAAGCAGCGAGTCGCTTGACTCAGCATCTCTCGGATACAGAGGACTTACAGGTAATAATCCCAATTTGACCTTCATGATATTAACGTTCATCCAAAGTTCATCGTCATTCAATCAGGTTTTTTGATAATGATAATTGGACTAATTTTCCTGCGATTCAACGAATTGAACTTTAACCCGAAATGCTTGACAAAATTTTGAATAACGTTGTTTGATCACATTCATTTTTATAATGGTTATAGGAAGCGATAGCACTCTATGTGTGCCTCCATGTTATCCAAGGCGCAGGCACTCTGGGCCAAGCGATTTAGTAAGTGTTCCTCTTGCGACGTCGCTAAAACCTTATTTTGTGCCGTATTTCATAATTTACTTTGCAGTTCGTTGTTGGCTTCGTTCATGTACTCCAGTCGACAATAATAATTAGCACCTGCTGCGTAACTCGACTATTTTATTCCAGCCACGCATGTTGACTGTATTCACTGATTTGCTTCTTATTGTTATTTTATATTATCTGAAAAAATATTGGGATGTATTGACAATTCAATTTTTATGGTGTTGTGATTGAGTAGTATTTTTCCAACTTTTATTTTATGGGAAGCAAGCTGACTACTTGTTCAACTAACTGGTTTTCTAAAGATTGTTATGAAAAATTTCTGCTCAAGGAACTTACATTGTTTGATGTGTCCGATAAAATCTTTCTGTTATAGAAGGTCGTTGATAAATTGGTGAAATTTATCCCGACTACTTCGCATGCATGTGTAGGACAGAGTAGCTAGGCAATTCTGTTCTGTCATTTATTTCGTAGAATAGTTTCAATTCGATATGGCTTTACTATACCATATATGGATTTACTATACATTCTTTAAATAAAAATTTGTTTCATATTACGAGAATTTCGTATGTTAGAGACAAATATTCGCACAAGTGGCAGCTACATTATAGCATAATATTAAAAAAAAAAATAACGAAAAAAAGAAGGTGAACCAGAATTTACATACCATCAAATTACCATGAATTTACATATCAGCAGAATATTCTGGATTTAATATTTCCGAGTATTGAACAAAACGAATTGAACTTCACTTGAATATAGCTCATATATAATTCATACGTACTGCAATCTTGGCTCTGCGGTCGCATTTCTCTTCAACTTTGATACCATAAAATTTTCTAATTCATCGTTGGCATTTTCACAGGCTCGCCGTATGTAGCTCCGTCAGAGATCGTACAAAAAATCATGGAACGTCTCCGTGAACACGAGACACATGAAGTGGATTTATTCAACTATTCGAGTAGCAACAGCGAGCTCTTTGGTCCGATGCAACAAGACGGACGCCTGTCAGTTCTGTCACCTGATAACAGACAGTATCTGGAACGTCCAAGATCAAAAAGTCCGGACATGCGAAACAAACGGATGATAATAGGTAAGGGGAGAGATACATTGAAAGAGGAATTCAAACTTTGAAACCAAATACTTTAATTCCAGGTAAAAAGTCATTTGCTTTTGGAAACAACGGAGACCTCATCGAAGTGAAATCCATAGATAAAGAAGAATCTAATTTTGAAAGTAACGAAACCAATCATCGATTCAATGAAAATGATCCTGATAATAAATTAAGTTCCGAAATTGATAAGCCTAAGAAAATCTCACATTATGACGAAAATATTGCTCAAAATAATAACACAACAAATGAAAAACTTGGAAAAACATCTGGGAGAAAATTAACAAAGCAGTTATCGTTCGATGCTGATAATACTATCTATAGTTCAGGGGATGCATCGCACAAAAGAGACAGAGAAAATGAAGAACGACTATCAATTGATGAAAGATTTTGCGTGGAACAAAGAGACTCACTGGTAACTGTAATCTCTAGATGGTCAGATAGCGTGGAAACTCCCACAGATACAACTCGATCCTTTGATGACACAAGCTCAACCCCGAACTATCGAAGAGCCAGCGACGGAGTTTGCGACGTTAGATTAAATGAAAGTTTTGGACCACCAAAAGAAGATAGGAGATTGAGTGACACAGTAATACATACCAAGTCAGAAAGACTTTACGATGGGAGCTGGTCTATAAATAGGAGAAGAATTGAAGGAGCTGATAAGAAGCCAGGCCTAAGAAGACAGGCAAGGGTGAGCGATGTGGATTTAGGGGAATGTGGAATTGCTGGAATTTCTGTACTTCCATCGAAAAACCCTGAAAAAGATCAAGTGTTGTGCAGTGAACGTGATAATGACATAGAGCTCAATATTTCGGATGAAACCAGTTTAGAAAGTGAAATATTTCAACAGAGCCCTGATCCAGAAGCACAGTACTCTAATGTACGTAAGAATCTCTGTTGTCATGAGGAGAAACACAAATGTTGTAAAAACGATGAATTGGATCTGATCTGCGAACACGAGTCGAGTTCAACGGACTGTTGTTGTCACGCGAATACAAAGTGTTGGAGGAAAATGTCAGAAATAATGCGAGAAAAGAAAAAACTAGAGGATATCGTTGCTAAAAATAAACAGGAAATGGCCGAACTTCGAGAAAGGCTAAACAACGTTATGCCAGTCGGAATAGAGCAGGGATTTTGAATTATAGTTCCTCACATTTACAGCAATTTCTGAGAGAGTTTTTATTCCCCATAAGTGTAGATCATCTCATCGCAGCAGAAGAAGACTATATCTTTTAAGATAAGGAGCGACGAGCCTACGTCAAAGCTAGAAACTCCAAAAAGTTGACGCCACATATGTCTGCCTTAATCGTAGTTCGAAAAATTGAGTTTTCATCAGTTTGCCATTGAATTATATCTGTAACTATGTGATATTATTACATTCCAGAGAGGTTTATGCTTATTTACTATTATACACTTAAATGTGATAAAAGAGTGATAATGAGGTATACGTATGCTTGTGAATAATAACATTGGGAACAAAACGTTGGATACTGAATTAATTGATCTTGCCATTCGTATTCAAATCGCGTTCATGTGGAATCCAATGTAGGATACCCTGATATTCCGAATAACTAAGTTTGAAATAATACTTGAATCAATAATTATGTAATAGTTTAAAAATCGTGAAAGTGTCGTAACTTAGTTTCGCGCTGTCTTCATGACTTTTTTTTGTTTTCTAGAAACTGTTTCCACTTTACCTTTTACAAATGATCTTATAACTGATGTAGATAATATTTCATAGGTAGATCATAGATTTGGATTTTCGGATGTATTTACTATTTATATTTTAACTTGATAAAATACTGTACTTGAAATCACGTAGACGTGTTTTGAATGAGGCACAGAAAATTTGTAGAAAAAACTTTGTATGATATGATCTGATGTATTTGAATCGAAACCGTTTCGAAACTGAAAAAAAATATATAGTTTGAAAGTAAGTAAACCGCATTTATGGGCGTATTCCGAAATATACCGCAAGTACTGCGAGTTTCCCTCGTTCCCTTCTCGCACCCGTTCATTTGCTCATCTATCTATCTCTCCTTGACACGAACTTGTCGTACTTCAAGTATATTTCGGAATGCACCCTTTATTCGCAAAACCTCTGGCAAATCCTGACTTGTCGATATAGAAGAACGTCAAACTTGCAATATTTTTAGTTACAAAAAACAACAGATGACGTTACTTGCCGTCACTGCACACGACAAATCAACTCTGAAAATGACAGATGACAGATTCTAATGATAAAAAATACAAGTGTAACTTACCAGTGTTGCTACAGGGTAAATTACAAAGGATTTCTAATTATCTATTCAGATTGCGAACGGAAACAATTACTGTTACAAATGACAGAGATCAGGGAGTTCAATAAAACTGAAAATGACAGATGAGCGGAATTTTCGGTCATCCTATTATGAGAAGGTTATAAAGAACATTAAATTTTTAAAGTCTGATAACAATGCCTTGTTTGAAGACTGCAACAATAACCGATAAAATTACGAATAATCGCTAGTTGAATACTGAAATAACCATTGGTCAATGGCATGACAGGTTGGCTTTCGCAGCGTTGAGGAGAAAAAGTCGTTGGAGATTTTGCTGAAGGAACGACCACTGGATAAGGCAAAACTAAAACAGTTTTGCCTGAGGTTTACGGTTCCAGCAATATACCGGAATTTACTATGGAAAATCATTCTGGGAGTAATACCTGTTTACACCGAAAGTCACAAGTTTGTAACAGCTCAGAGAAAAGCTGAATTCGAAGATCTACGGCGAGCTCTGTACGCCATAAAGACTGTCGATGAAACCAGTAAACCCCATCAACTTTTTCTCACAATGTGGATTTTACGCTCTGGGCGCATTAGCCTAGACATGAATGCCTTGCTAGAGACTCCATTGCTTAGGTAAATTAATTCTTAAAGTTGTTCAAATTTCATACTCACAGTGGATAACTACATGAACTTCCTATGTTTTGTCACCTGTTCTAATTTCTGATTGTTATTGGGTATTGTTTTTCTTTCCTTGTTTTCTTGACAGGGCTATGACTCAACTAGCAGAAAGTGTCACACAAATTATCGATGCGAATCTAGAGCCTGTAGACACTTTCTGGGTTCTGGGAAGTTTTTTAGACGTCGTCCAAAAGATTCACGGGGATGTGAGCAGATTACAGGAATGCACTTGTTCATTATTGGAAAGAGAAGATCCAGAGCTCCACAAACATCTCCTGAAGATCGGCGCCTTGCAGTTTTTACCATTTGAAACGTGGTTCTGCTCATGTTTTGCAGGAACTATCAGCGACAGCTCAATACCAAAGTGAGTGGAAAGCCAAAACAAATTTAAATAAAAGTAGATTGCAGTATCAGATTTTTTTTCCAATTTTCAGAATCTGGGATAAAATAGTAGCAGGATCTTATAAAATCTTACCGTTTGTGGCAGTCGTAACTCTGACCACTTTGAGACGTCCTTTGTTGCGTTGCGAAGGAATAGACTACATTCTCGACTGTATCAACAATGTAAGTGATGAGTTTGGGTATAAGAAACACGTGAATTATAAAAGAATGTAACAATTATAATGCCTACCATCAAATTCTCAGATATCCGAAGAGACCGCAGAGATGATCGTAAATAAAGCAATAGAATTGTGGCAGCAAAGTGGATCTGCTCTGGCATCAATATCCCAAATCGGAGTAAATTCAGTACAGAATACGTGATAGCCACATTTATCGGTGGCATTTCCTGAAACATTTCATTTTCAGTTTCTAATAAGCGATGTACTATACATATATGGAAAATTTTTGTAGATTAAAAAAATATTATAAAAATTGTTAAGATAAATCGGTTAGGAATAAATCACAGGTTCTCTATTCAATCCATCTTACCATCTTATCCCATCCAAATCTCACAACAGTTCGAACCAAAAGCATCACGATGATCATCTTTTACTTCATCTTAAAAATAATTGATTTTTATTGACGCATCCATTATCGTACATTTTACATATACTTAACTTCATTACAAGCTAATACTCTATATAACCTATACCTATAACTTATATTAATTTCAAATTAATCATTCGTTTTTCTTTTCTTTTTTTTTTCAACCATATTATCATAGCTATGGTGCAGTAGTGTATTTATGTACGTTTAATGTACCGTTTACTTGAACATAAATTAATAGGATTCTATGGAAAAATGTAAACCAAAAACTGATAACAAATACACTGTACATTTTGCAAATTTGTTAAGAATACTGCCGATAAAAAAAAAAAAAAATTAAGTTCTTTTGTGCACTTGCACTGCAAAGCTTTTATTTTATTTTATTTTTTTTGTCGATTTTTTATATTATTTTTTTTAATAAAGTATTAGATCTTTGCTCGTCTAATTGTTTTACTGATCTCAAACATACTGAAAATATCATACGTAACAAGAACTACAACAATTATTTGTACAAAGCGTGAAACTCGATGCAAAATATCGTTGTATAATATTATGAATTGTAAATGAAAATCTTTCATTCTAATAAAATAGGTGGGTCAATTATATCAGATCATTCAAGCCAAGAATCGTGATAGTTGGGCTTCAAAAATTGTAGTGACTTTTTCTTTTCTAAATTACAATACGTGGGAGATTGTTATTAATTTTTTTTATCCTTTGAATTATGCAACAGTTTTATTTATTTCTTTTTTTTTTCTTTTCTCTTTAAATCAACTTTTCATACAACTTTAGATAACTAATGGCAATGCTTGTCGACTTACATACGGATATGGATTATTTTTTTTTTTTTTCATAGTTGTAACAGTATTCTTCCAAACATGCACTATCTATCTTTGTTTCATTAAATTACAATTCACTTTTCTTTCTATAATTTGAACCGCTGCCCTGCCTGGTAGCATATTTTAAACACGAATTTTTCATTAAATACTCAATCTTTGGCTTTTAGAGGGAGGCGTGTTAGGTACCTCCTCATTCATGAGTTTCCCCATCGTTATTAACTTTACTATCATTATTATTATTATTATTATTGTTATTATTTTTCAACTTTTGTCTTGTTTTTATTTGCTTTGTTTCCCTATACTACGGACTATTTATCATGCTTTCTTCTTGCACAAACCGTAAATCGCCTCTGCAAGAATCATCATCAAACTAAGATTTATGAATGTTCAGGTTCTGAAGAGTTTAGATAATTTTAGACAGTCGACGAAGGATTTTTTTCCAAAGTCGAATGTTTTCGCAAGTGTGACTTTTGTATTTGCAGTTGAAATATTTTAGATAAGAAAAAAAAATCTCTATTTCCATTTTCATCATGGTTTTTTGTGAGAAAAATTAAATATTTATCGAACCTGCACATATCCGGTCAAATCGCAGCTATTAAAATTTTATTTATCATCAAACGCTGCTAATTAAAATATAAGTGCATCAAATTCACGTATCAGAGTGTGTAGTATTGTAAAGGTTCTTGCACCAGGCAGTTTATGCGCGTTTGAAAAAGTTAGTGAAACTGAACTCTGTTACTGCTTTCTAAAATTCTTCGCATTGTATATTTTGCAATCAACATAGGGGCCTTCTGGTCAAATTGCAAAATTGATATCATCATATTTACTTCGTTACATGATTTTTGAAAGTAGGTACCCTCAATCGTGCACATGAAAAGTCCGAAGCGTTTATTTATCCGTTTTTGGATACGCTAGTCATCCCGGAATCACTGAAAACGAAATAATATACACAGAATAGTTTGAGAACCCTTGAATTCAATCAAGAAAATAAAAAACTAAACTTGTAGATCTTTTTTTGGTTGCAATTAAGTAACACGAAGGCGAGCTTCTAACAATGATTATTCAATTCAATTATATTTTTGATAAAAGGATAGTGAGAGATGATTCTAGCTACCCAGTCAAATGAAAGATTAATTTCTGAGAATTGTATTTTATTTTTTATTTTATATTTTTTTTTTTCAACTCATTGGTTATTTGAATTCTTTATTTTGTTGCGATAAGTGAAAATATAGCTACCGCATGTTATTCATGTCAAACGTAAAATGCAGTGTTTTGAGTTTATTGAGGCTCTCGATAATAAGAAATAAAGTGAACAACACCGAGTAGATGATAAGTAGTAAATAAATATGTAAATTAGTATCTTATAAAAAAAATGCTGATCGCAATTTCAATTATGCTTTTGCAGTGTTGCACATTAGGCAAGCTGAATAGAAAAGAAAAGAAAAATGTGTTTTTTCTTTCGTTTCTCCTTTTTATGGCTAAGCGTATAGCATCAGGGATAAGCGTTGAATGTCAGCTAGTATTCCTGCCAAATAAGTATATGACATTTTGTACAATTACTATAAGTAATAACATGCCCTGTTAATGAACAAACCCATCATCGCAAGTATTTTATTTTAACAGACATAGTTGAGATTATGCATTTGGATAAAAATGATCAGTAAAAAATCTGCCGACAAATACATTAGGTACACATACATAAATTGGCTGTTTGTGTTTGTTTGACAGAAATCAGACTGCGTACATCAACTTTGCACGTTATTATCTTATAGCCATTGAGCATAATAGTGTGATGATAAAATCCGTATCTCTATAATCTATGGTTTAATTAATTGGCTTCCATCACTCTATTTTCAACCACATTCTTGGCTTATACCGAATTTCACAACCAAATGTGTTCTAGATGAAATTCATAGAAACTAACATTGTCACCCTTCTAAGCAAACAGTAAATAGAAGTAAAAGAAGATAAGTTTCCATTCGTCTAATATATATATTTATGTATGTATATATATATATTTCTTTTTTTTCAACGGGTTGCATAGAGGGGTACAACATGAATCGAGGAGTGAGTTTCAATTTTATTAAAGAAACACACCCAAGATAATCATTGATGTTCTTCATAATGTAACGCTGCTCGTCTAAAATATGGGATTGGTTATAGAGCGGCAGAATTTGAATTGTCGACCAGCGGTGACAAGGGTCCGACTTTCCCCCTACCGCCACCCACCCTTTCCGTCTCATAGTGTACGTCCAGCGACAGGCCTAGAATATGTTTAGTTTCAATGAAAATTAAAACAATTACTGTATTTGAAAAAAAAAAAAAAAGAAATGAACGAGTGAAAGCATAAGCTGTAAAAATATTATTTACACACATTGGAAGTTTACTAAGTACATCGAATAGCAAGGCAATAATTGAGCGTTAATTATGGCCACTCACGATGCAAAATTGAATGAATCGATATTTAGGAAAGAAATAATATGGGAGGGAGATTATGTTGTACTGTATTCAGAAATAAGCGCGTAAAGTTCAGCAACCACCACCATTATCCGTACCACCAGCACCACCACCATCAAGACAAACGTGTAATATCGCGTGAATCCAAAGACCGAAAGCATCCATCGGTAGTTGTATTTTAACGAGGTTTATAAACCTCAAACTTATAACGTACATTTTTGATAGGCGTATTTACCGGAGGGCCTCCGGGAACCAGAGGAGTGCGTCGATCCTAGCGTCGTCACACCTGATTCTGGAATAAATGCTGCCACAAGAAGTGCACATATTACCAGAAAGGCTCCAAAAACGAACGGCGGCCCTGGTACAAGCTATAAAAAATAATTCACAAGTGTCACAAGCCTCTCGTCAATTATCGTCTAAATGACTTGCTGAATAAAATGGGAGATCAAACAATCAAATTCATTAAGTAGACAATCACGAGCGATAACCAGACGAGAGATTAGATGAGAATTATTCCAAAGTTAAAAACTTACCTGTGGTATAACCAGATGAGCGTTCGTCGATGTCGTTCTATTACTATCGACCAAGAGCGGCGGCTTTAGGGTTACCTTAGACAAGGCTACAGGAGGTAGAGAGTCGTCATTGAGATCGACGTGAAAGAGGTAGAATATAACACCGAACATGGCAGGTCCAAGTCCATTGCAAAGACCTCGCATTCCAGTGACCATTCCTTGCACAAGCCCTTGTTTATCTGCATCAGAATGCATCGATACAAATGCTGAAATTGCAGGATATGTAATGCTTGAAACAGATGCTAAGACTCCGGCGGCCCACATCATCCTAAAAAAATTAAATTTAAACTCAAATCGGTGCATCAAATGATTCCCAACTGGCCGATGATAATGAATAGGAGGATTTATTACCAGGTCTGTGAACCAAATCCATACCACATCAGCTGTAACATTTCGAACAAAAGTCCCAACATAATGGTGTGTTTACTACCAAGGGTCTTCATTAAAGGCCCAAGCAATATTTGTGCACCGACGCTTAAGATTCCAACGACTGCTATAAATACTGCAACCATTGCGGCAGAAAAGCCCATTGCTAATTTAAGATAGACAAATATACAGCTATATTGGCCTGCTTCAGGCAAATAACTCAGGAATACGGTGACACATAGCATCAAAATTGTGTGATCCTTTCCAACCTGAAAAAAAAATAAACGGTAATCTTAAATTGTACAGGGTGTTCAGTTTTGGTTTCCTCGGTAAATTTCAAACATGTTGAATCCCAGTTACTAAGAATGTCAGAAAATGAGTATGGCCGTTGCTGACCTTGCCTAAGGCGGCGAAAGGATCTGCCTGTTCCCAGGAAATGGGAGCCGGTGGACGAGCTTTTTCTGGTAAGCTCTCTGGTACGGCAACTAAGATGAAGAAAACATCTAGAATAGCAATGGCGGTAGCTAGAGCAACGGGCAAATTTTGTCCGTAAACATCCATCGCGTATGAGCCCAGTGCTGGGCTGATTACCATACTTGCTGCAAACGTGGCAGACACCTGCGAACCAGTAGATCAGTTTACTTAACAGAGTAAATATTTTCAGCTTAGTCATCTGAGTAAAAATGGCGAATCTTGGCATTTTAATGCAACAATAATCTATTACAAAGGTTTCTAGCTGCTTATCAATCTGGCAAGCTTTTTGTTAAAACATCAGAATGATAAAAAAAAGGACCTCAAAAAATTTATTTTCAGATGTAAAAACAAGCCACAAAGATAGCTCCTAAATTTGGTAAGTCGAGCTCTGGTATGCCTCCATTTGGAAAATGAATGTAAAAATTTGATGAGCTGATATCGCTATAACTACTAAAAATCAAAATCATACTTCTCATCATGTTCCGCATAGTTAATAATATGTGGTGATAGTAAGTTACATTCATTGTTGCATTATCCAATCTACATAGTTTTTGTTTTGTAAAAATTGAGAATTTGTCGCATGGTTATACATAGGGTTATTGAACGTCAGCTTCAAGGTATGTTGGGATATTACTGCTGAATAATCAAATGCCTGAAGAGATTGGGCTTATAGTAGCAATTATCGCGATTCTTGCAAAACTGTTGGATTAAAAATAATACTTAGAGTGATGACTATTATCAGTTATAAATTTTATGGATTCATATCTGATTTTACGTAAGTGAGAGGGTAAAAACTCACCAGACCATAAGCAAGAGATCGTTGACTTTCTTCGGTGACGTCTGCTACGTACGCAAATACGACAGAGAAGGTACATGCAAATACTCCGCTGATTGAAATCATGGCAAAGAACCACCAGGTGTTTATACTCATCAATGGTATAGGTGCGCAAGTAAAAGCGACTGTGATCAGTAGAAAGAATTTCCTTCCCCATACGTCTGATAATGCTCCGATCAACGGAGCAGAGAGGAAGGATAATATTCCTTTGATACCCATTATGAGACCGTTCATCAAAAAAGTGTGGTCTGGGAATGTCTCATTTAATACGGCGATGATGGGCATCGTGAGAAGACCCCAGGCAAAGAACTCTAGGAATATAACTACCAGGGCATGATAGACGCTGGCTTCTCCAACTCCTGAACTCTGAAAACAATGAATTGCCAGATTTTTAATTGCGAAATTGATGGAGGCCCTCCTCATTTCCCTTAATACACTCTAATCAATATAGTCAATCGCGTTGACCTCTGCTTAAGACCTGTTAAAAATATGTACAACCAGTCGTTTCGAGTATCTCATTTTGAATCTGAAGGCTCTGAACCATTCGGTTTAAATATTGTAACAACTGAGTTCATGTTACATGCTTCGTAGCTGTGCAAACTAATATTACCAGCTGACCTTGAGGTGTCTGTAGCATCGTTGAATCGGTGATAACAAAGGTGGTGGTTTGGTCAGCGCATGTTCCTGGCCATTGTGGGCTTGGGAACACGAAGGGCCCTCCGAGCCCCCTTCTGCGCCAGGGGGCATTGCCCCTATAGGCCCCTGGGCCTCTATATCCTTACTACGTACATCTGTTCATCTTTGTTGAGCCGAAGCTTTTACGCTTGTATCAACAATATTATATCTGTTTTAAGTACATACGTCAGAACTGTCAAGCTGTCGCGCACTGCTTGTGGTAATAAATAAGTTTAGTTACGCCGTCTATTGACTGTGTAAAATATACCTGTTACGCGATACAAGCTCATTACTAAAATTCAAGCTCATCTTCAAATAACCTCATATTTATTTCACTTATTTATAACATGTATCGTCTGATGCTTGAATTTTCCATCAAGGTTCATGTTGTTATCGGGTAAAATGTATGATTGAAATGAAAAATAAAAATAAAAAAACATAGTGCTTCTAATTACTTGATATATTCATTACCGTAATAAATGTGGGGATCATGTCTCCTCCGTGCCTCGAGAGCATGCCAATGCTACGACAAGTTTGTCAGTTAAATAGAAGTTAAATACAAATGTTAGATATGGATTTGGCAAATGTGGCGTAGTCTCAGGTATCTCTAATCGATTTGACGTTAAATTCCATTGAATGATGACCATGATTAGCAATGACTAGTAACTTAAGTTCGACGATATCCAAATCATAATTTTAGGATATAATGATGAATCATATAACCAAGCTAGCAAACGTTCCTTCAAAATAAGCTTCCGACTATAGATAAATGTAGTCATAGATGATAACTATTTAATAAGTTTGAGAAGCTTGCTACTTGTAGCATTAGATTACAATCTAGAAGAGGCGAGATAGTGTAACCACATCTGTGCCACAAAGCTGCATATCAGAGTCTCTATTTACAAACTGTAGGCAAACCTCACCGAGTGTTAATGAATAATAAATTTTTCCTGGATGGATATCAATTGCATGGCTGTTACAAGAGGGGTCGGTATATCGACGGCTACGCTACCGCTTGGTTAATATTCATATTTAGAATATGGAGATAATCCATCGATTAACTTTATAGTTCAACACACTTGTAGTACATGGAGGCAGAGGAAAGGATTTCTATTAATATACATTGGCAGCGTGTTGGCTGATAATAGTCTGTTAAACTCTAGTTAGTTACCTATGAATTTTATGAGACTTAAATAATGAAACCGTTGTTACACAGGGAAAGTAATAACAAAATTAAATTGGAATAGCGTAAGATCATTGGACAATAGTTTCTTAAAACGTAAACAACTATAAATCTTGGATTTATCCGTTCACAGGATTTATTATGTCACGATCACTGAACTACGCGAGGGTCACAGATTTTGCTGTTGAGCCAGCAGTTTTTAGGCTCAGATCACCGACGTATTTTAAACTGACATCTGTCAGTTTGACGTCAGACCATTTAACACGGCGTCAACGAATCCCGTGCAAAGAGTGACCGACTAATTTCAACATTTCTAAGTATTAAGTTTCGATTTTGGGGCGAAATATTGGTAAAATTTTACGCAAGAGCACCACTACCGCAGTATAGGAATAGGCAGAAGCATACCCATACAGATACAAAAATCCTGAACCCCTCCCTCCGCATCCCTTGCCACCATATTCAATCCACCGCAAAGCCCCCCGACGTCGGGGTTTTTCGCACGCGCACGATATCCTCTCTCAGCTTGAGATTCTTGTGTACTTGGAAATTTCGTTTACATGTATGCGTTTCTATCTCCGACAACATGAGAGGCGAAAGAAGAGACGATGTAAATGATGGTACGATGACGACGCCATACTCTCGTCGTTTTAATGTTCTCAGGGATGATGAACGTCGAAAGAGATGAACATGGAAAAAGAAAGAAGATAGAAAAAAAACACCGAAGAAGACAGAGATAAGGATTGCAACTCTTTACGCTCATGACAGAATGATTATGATAAGCAATTAGTCCTGAGTAGTTTAAATAACAAGTTTCAAGGTTGATAAATTGATGCAACGAAATTTCCCAGAAATTGAGTAAACGATTGGCTGTAACGTCACCGCTGCAAGGTTATGAGGATTTCCAACGTTATCGCTTTAGGTGATTTTCATCGCAACAGGTTTTCATAGGATTACGAAGATACGAATGGTTCGTGAGCTCGAATTCTGTTTGGTTGGTTATACATATTGATATCCAGATAAGAATCACGGACAATGACACTTGAAAAATGTTTGACCAAATATGATAAGGAATTGTTCATTATTTTACTGATGAACTGGGCGCTCACCTCACCCTGTATCCGTCAAAGGGTTTTCAACAGATAAATTTATGTAATTATCATAAACTCATTTTTTCACAGATGTGATAGGTTATGAGGAATCGTTCCAGGCGCATTAACGTGGTTAGACGTTTCATATTACTCATCGTATCGAACAGATGTAAATAAATATTTTAAATACCGTGATCACGCCGTCCTTCATGATGGATTTCCGACTTCGTATGATCATCCCAACAACCTTTTTTGAGACCTTGGCGGGCATACTAACGCACTGCACGCACCAACTCTTTCGCTTTTTTAATTTCATCAAAACTCAACATTTATTTTACCACATTTTAAGGCATTTTTTCTCTACCAAACCCGACGAAACCACCTATTTTTGAAAGTAAACTATCTCACCAGCGACACTAGCAAACTCGACTTCACACGCACCCACCAGCCGCGCATTTATGATTAAAATTAAATGCTTCTTACACACCTCGCGGGATAATTTTTAACTAACTAATGGGTAGCCGGGATACTCGAGAACAACGGACAATTTAGATACTCGGATTATCAACTAATGATATTACAGAACTTTGGCGCATAATTATCTAACTACGAATTAAATATAAATTAACAGTTACCTACAAGTCAATCGACAGTACAAGTCTGTGGGTAAGGGGATGAAACCTTCGGCCAGTAGGGGTAGCGTGTACCGACTGCAGTTAAAGCGATCATCAATAAATCAACCGGTTTGAGCGCGAGCCCAGGACGTTCTTGATTTTGCTTGAATCTATCGGATGCTTCCAAATCTACAATATATAAAATGTAAGATTAGGTCAAGTGTGTAAATGAACAATTGACTAAACTCTTTAACAACATACCGAAACAATCTTCGTATAATCAGAGCCAACGTTGCGTGGATAAATTTTTTCCTCTCTGCTATACGTCCAAGATACCAAGATAATTATTCTGTAAAGTTCAAATGTACATTGTTCAGTCACAAATAAATAAAAATTCAGTTTCCACAATGAGATAAAATTTGTAGGGCCACAGGATCCAAAACTAGAGAAACACCTGAAATGACGCGTTTCCAAACCACCTTAAATGAGGTAGCGTCCTCGGCTCGTTTCGATTTTTTTTTAAGTGTAACGATCGCCGTTAAGCCCTATGCAAACCACTATCGTTGGCCCCCTTCATGGGCCGGTCTGGTGGGATGAAACCTGCAAAGACATGAGAAATAGAAAAAAGAGAAAAATATATTCTTCGAGACGATAAAATATTAATTCTAGACATAGAAATTGCATCCTAAATCACATGGAAATGATTTATGTGTTTGACACGAATGAAAAGTAGCATATGTGGTATAAATGGACAGTGAAACTTGCACATGACAACACGCACGTTCACATGAAACATAAAAACCCACAAGACATGGTACCACATGAAACATGAAACATCAAACATAAAACATGAAACAGAACAGACAAATGGATAATGCACATCATTATTATCAATCATCTTATTACTAAACATTATTATCATAGATAAAAAATAAGATCAAGCAATAAAAAATTTGTGTGTTCATTGATATGATTTCTGAAAAGAGAAAAATCGTTTGTTAATCAATTTATAAAACGTGAAACCTGGAACATAAAAGCAAGCAATCAACCTGTCATTATTATATTTGATGAAATTCCTGCAAATAAAAAACGCAATTGTCAATTAATTTATAGCAGATAAGACCTGGAATACATAAACAAGTAATCAACACATCGTTACTATACTAGATTGAATTTCTGCAAAGAGAAAGAACAAGCAATGTTAACTGAAATAATTTTGGCTGCCAAATTGTAGAGATCCCGATCCGCGGTTGAAGACGTTTTTAATTCCTGGAACAGAAAATCAAAATGTTACTCAAGTTTTTACTGAATTTATAGAATAAACGCTTCAAAGAAGTAAGGATCCATCTAAATCTTCCAAATTTGGATGTTGAAATACAAGGTATGCAACATCATGCTGATTGCTGTAACATGAAATAAATCGCGTTAGTAGCCAGCGACAGCCTGTGAACAACATCTGATTAGTATTGAAACTGAAAATTTGAAGGGACCCAAAAAGCTCATTGAAAGTATGGATTCCTAAAATCAGAAAGCAAACTGAATATTTAGTAGCCAGAGACAGCCTGTGAACAACATCTGATTAGTATTGAAACTGAAAATTTGAAGGGACCCAAAAAGCTCATTGAAAGTATGGATTCCTAAAATCAGAAAGCAAACGAAATATTTAGTAGCCAGGGACAGCCTGTGAACAACATCTGATTATTAGTGTTAGAACTAAGAATCTGAAAGGTAAAAAGGTGGAAGATCTTCAGCTGATGAATGCTATGTGATAATATAACAATTGGTTTGTTTTTTTGTGTCCCAATAAATATTTGTATCAATTCCAATTAATTTGACTCAAGAAACTTCTGTAAGGGTTCAGATTTCTGGAATCAGAAAGCAAACTGCATAATTAGTAGCCAGGGACAGCCTGTGAACAAAATCTGATTAGTTTCGAGACGGAGGATCTGAAAAAGAAACATTTGAAGAATTCTCAGCGACTTCGGATTCCTAAAATCAGAAAGCAAACTGCATAATTAGTAGCCAGGGACAGCCTGTGAACAACATCTGATTATTAGAGTTAGAACTAAGAATCTGAAAGGTAAAAAGGTGGAGGATCTTCAGCCGATGAATGCTATCTGATAATTTAACAATTGGTTTGTTTTTTGTGTCCCAATAAATGTTTGTATCACTTCCAAATTGTTTAACTCAAAAAACTTTTGTAAGGGTTCAGATTTCTGAAATCAGAAAGCAAACTGCATAATTAGTAGCCAGGGACAGCCTGTGAACAAAATCTGATTAGTTTCGAGACGGAGGATCTGAAAAAGAAAAATTTGAAGAATTCTCAGCGACTTCGGATTCCTAAAATCAGAAAGCAAACCGTATAATTAGTAGCCAGGGACAGCCTGTGAACAAAATCTGATTAGCAATGAAACTAAAAACTAATCCCTAACATCTGTAAGAAAATTTAGATTAGTATTAGATCTGAAAATAAGAAATATTGATTAGAACCTGTGAGAAAATTGTATTAATATTAATATTAATAATCTGAAAAGTAAGACTTTGATTAGTATGTTACAAATAATTCCGTGGAAGTCAAGTACCAGGCACAAACAGGTGCGATAGTACTTGATTCCTTACAATAGTTCGGTTTTTTGGTTTAAAACGCATGAAGCGTTGCCATAGATTTATTTATCTCCAAGTTCGTGCGCATACGAGCAGCAGCGACGAAACTTGGGCCTTAATATAACTTTAATTTCCTGAAAGAAATACATGTTCCCACCACCAATATCCGTCAAGTTTTTAAAGCGCCTTGCAAGATGGCAAGTCACGCTAGTTATTGTTTTAAATAAATCCTTAGGACCCATAGGGACGGTACAAAACAAATAAAGTAAACACAAATAATCATGCGGTTCCTCCTCCTCGCGCTATGCCCGCGCGAGCAGCGTCAGATTCGGAATATTTCTGCTCATAAGAATCGAAGATATGCAATTTTTTATTGCATTCTTCTATTCGAATTTGCAGAAGGGAAGGAGATGAGATAGGTTTACAAAACACATATATTTATGGCGTGACGGTCGGCGATCCTCTTCGACGCGACGTCTTCGAGCTCAACGTCCACCTCACTTCCATGCACCACGGCTGGTACGGAGAGCAAAGCGGACGCATTTTGCCCATTCCAAGTGACCGCAAATATTACAGGGAAGCAAGAAACTCAATCTATTTTAATTCATTTAGTTGGAAAGGAAAAGTGTCTATCAGATCTCAGCAAAGAGACCTAAAAGATCACATAAAAAGAATTATTTGAAAAATATGGAGTTAAATGTTACATAAGATTAATTAACGGAATTTGATAAACTCTACTCAATTGATCACTTGGAATTGCTGTGGATGGAAAAGTTGCGCTTCCGATTCCTCGCGTACCCCATTCGCAAAAGCCCTCGCCCCACCCAACGGTTAAAACTATTATTCACATACACACTGCTTATAAATGCCCTCGCGATGCATGAATTTACCTATACCTGCCTTTCACCTATAATTATCCAAGAAATGATTTTACTGACGAAAACCCCAATTCATACTTGCGCCGGCGCACCGAGAATTTCGTCTCACTCACATCTCACATTCATTGCCGTGGTATCTCGTTCAAAAAACTTACTGTTGACCTGTTGTGTGTGTAAAAATATAAAGGCTGCCCATGCCCCGGCCGAAGCCGTGATTTATTTAAATTTTGAAAAAAGGTGTGTTTGTTTTCTGGCCGAAATTTAAAAAACATCAATGATCTTTAAATGAATTTAGCAAATTTACTCTTGAGTAAATATCATCAGTAAGAAAATGAGATTAATTAATCTCATATAATATTCATTAAGCAAGAAAAAGTTAAGGGCTGAAAATTGTGTGTAAGGGAAGAAAATTCCTGAAATGATTAGACATCCTGTTATAGTTCTAGTGAATTTACTTATCGGTACCTAAAGACGGGTTCAAGTTTGATCAAAATTGAGTTGAAAGAATTGAAATTTTAAACATGCAAACAGACAAAAAGATATAGAGAGCAAATTCAAAATTGATTCAGCTGATGGCTGATCATTAAATTGAGACTAAATGAATTCTGACTTTTCGCGGAAGCTATCCAAGTCAATTCCTGATGTACCTGAAAAAGCTGAATCTATGGTAATGACCATCATTCGCACGACAAAATTTTATTACCGATCAGTGATCGACGCAAACGAGATCGGTCACCGAAAATTATAGAGAATTTATAAAACGCGAGAGTCGATTGAACGACGGCCTTTACCGTTGCCTATGAGCTGCACACTCTTGCACTCAAATTTATCAAAGATGTGATTTATTTGAATAGTTCATATATGCTGAACTAATGGTTGACTGATTACTCAAATAATTGATTAATTAATTAATAAGGTGACCAAATCATTAATTGATTTCTTCACCGATCTTACGGTTGATGAATTAATAATTGACCGACTGCCTAATTCATTGATCTTTTGACTGATCAATTTAAATGAAGAGTTTTATATGTTTGACGCTACAGGGTGCAGGTGCGCTATGCTCAACAACAACAGACCCTACAATTACCTGGTCTAATAAAATTGAAATACAGGGTACCGCCACGCCATGTATCAAAGGGGGAGGTGGGATGTTGAAAAATTTAAAAATACAACGACTCCAACGCCAGTGTACACTATCGCGTGAGCTGGCAAAGAAATCGAGGAACTTTAACTCCGCTCACCATCGTTGCCAGTACCAAGACCGGACCTGAGCTGGTTCCCAAGCTCAGGGGTCTTGGATTTTACCCGGAGGTCTCTGCCTCCCTGATGGCTAAAGCTGTGTAGTAGGTTGAATCTTTGTAGGTTGAATGTAGTAAAGATGGTACGATGAGAGTTGAAGAGATGCTCCCACGAAGAACGATGCTGTAGAAATGAAAAGGATGATCTTTGTAGGTTGAATGTAGTAAAGATGGTACGATGAGAGTTGAAGAGATGCTCCCACGAAGAACGATGCTGTAGAAATTAAAAGGATGAACCATGAATAATGAGAATCAAAAATTTTGTGAATTGAAGGAAATAAATGATTGTAAAAAATTATAATTACCACTTTATATTAATTGTAGAAGATCAAACATGCGAGAAGACTTCATCGCATCCAGGAAAAATGTTTGTCTGTAACACAGAATACAAACATCTTTGATATAGTGGATTTTAAGTACACAGACGATATGAAAATAGGGATTTAGAGAGATTAATCCGATAGACACTTTAATCCGAACTCACCATTTTTTTCTTCCTATTTCCTGGTGAACAAAGATCCGTACGAAGAAGTTGGGGATTATATATACTTGACTGTTTTCTACACCCGAGTAGCATTAGCTGCACAGATTTGTATATGCAATTTTAGTGTTGCAGGATCTGAGCTCTGTAAATGCATAATAATACACGAATAAGTATTGTAGTTCCAAATCAAATATAAATCAAAGTATAAATCGTACTGCAATGAGATCATATTTACGAAAAAATCACACCACCGTATTCTAATCGCCAAGCAAGTGATCATAAAACAACAGTTTCACCTCTACTTAACCCCCAACACGCAGTAAACTTCGAATGAAGGTGAATAACTGAATAATAGACGTCAACAAATAAGAAAACCAACGCTTTGATATAAAAGAACGTCTACCCAAAATCGAAATAAGAAAACACGATATAATTCATTTCTCATGGAGCGGGTTTGAATGCAAGGCACTTGAGTGTCATGCAGCACGAAATTCCGTTTGTAGAAAAACTCGAATAAGTTATGATCTCAACTGACTTTCAATATCCGATAAGCGAACATCCACGATATTCATATGCACTGGAGTTTCAGAATCCGATTTTATAGCGTATAATTAAATGAGCAATGACTTACTTGGAGACGAAGCAGAGGATTCGAAGTTCAGCGAGGTAATGGCGTCGCTGCGCAGATGCTCCATTAATACAACAAACAACGTCGGTGGTGCCGGGCCAATCAGAGGCCAGGTTGGAGAGCGCGCAAGGGCGAGTACTTCACTAACTGATGCGAAGTATCACGATGTTTATTTTGTTTAATTAAGCAGCGTCGCTTTCGGACGAGGTGGAATTATTCGTAGAATTATCAAACTGATTCATCACAAGCTTTATAATCACATATTATAATCCGTAGTTGAATTGAGACCGAGTTGCGTGGAGACGAAGTAGACAATTCGAAGCTCGACGACCAAATGTCTCCGGTCCACCAGCGTTCAGTATATATAGCTAACGATACGAGCCAATCAGGAGCCGCATAGTAGAGAACCTCGCGGCCATTTCCAGCAAACTAATCGACCAATCAAAATTGATCAATGCGATTGTTGTTACTGATTCAATGTAGCGTTACAGGTACTTGATGCAGACTTGATTCCGGATAATGTATAAAAAGTCTTCCCCACGAGCAAAAACACTCGAAATAGTTGCTATAATAGAATAGAATAAACGGATGATGATATTTTCCAATGCCTCGGATATAGCGGTGCTTGATTACTAATATCCTGAGGCCGAAACATGTACACAAGGAATCTGTTTACGTCGAGATCACTTATACATACCTATGATCAAATTACCCCGATGATGTTCGATTGATTGACTGATAATTATCTTCTACTATTTTCTCCCTTGTATTTTGAACTCCACCCCGCTTAGCTAGGATCCTGAAGCCGATATTAGAAAGACTATTCTCTTTTTTGACCCGAGCGCGGCGAATGTCAACTCCAACGTCATGCGCGAGAGTAAGGTCATTATATCAGCTGTTCCAAAGTCGGGGATGGGTAGCGCACGCGAGGGGGTTATGTGCATTTTGACACAAATGTAGTTTTTTTTTCAAGTAAAACCAGCAATGGCGGCAAATAAGAGTGTCATCGTGCTCACGCCGAACGGTCGCCGACAAAATGTTAAAGTTACACCTAATACAACGATTTTGCAGGTATTGTCAAAACGATACCGAACTCTTGTTATTGAATTTAATCTGCAATCTGATAATAGTGACAATCTTACTGTAGGTTCTGGAAGAAGTATGTAAGAAGCATGGCTACGATACCGCAAACTACGACGTTAAGTATGTAAACTCAAATGTCAGCCTAAATTGCCATAAGAATAGACCGATTATGATGTCACGATTATGCACAACTTCATCGCTCTGTTTTAACAAATTTTCTAATTTTTTAAGGCATTACAATCGCGTTTTGGATGCCAATTCCATCTTTCGGTTTACCGGATTGCCAAACAACGCTCAACTCGAGATGATTGCCTGTACGAAACAGAGACTCGAATCAAACGTCACTATTGGAATTCAAACGGAGAGTGGGGAACGAGTAACTGGGGAATTTTTACCTAGTGCTTCTCTGACTGATGTCTTAAAAAAATTATGTCCAGACCAATTACTACCCGATGTAGTTCTCATCTACATGCATCGTGAGGTACTTACTTATTCATGCCGTTTCACAATTCCTTCTAATACATTAGGCATCCGTTAAACTCCTCAGATCTCTGGATTGGAGTCATTGGAAAAAACGACTTTGAGATCCTTAGGACTGAATTGTGGCAGAGCAATGTTGAGGTTGATTCATCGTGATCCCGAACAACCTAAAACACAAGCACATGTGTCAGCTCCTTTAGCTGCAAGACCAACGCAGGAGAGCATTGACTTAGCACTACGTATGGCTGCACCGAATCGTCAGGCTGGAGGAACATTGAAAACTTTGGATCCAATTACAGCCTTAAAGTCAGAAACGGAAAATAAGTCGGGTACACCGGCCTCGATATTAGAAAAAAATAAGCCTGAACCAACATGTGATCTTGAATCTAAATCTAAGATTCCAAAAAAATCAGAATCCCTCAAGAATGAGGAAACTGAAACGCCAATGGAAGTTACAGAGAGCAACATTCCCGAGATGAAAGTTGAATTTGTAAGTACGACAACTAGTTTTAATTGGGATTCATGTCTCAGCATCACATTATAAGTTTACCAATCGATGGCTATTTCAGTTGGGAGAAAGAAACGCATTAGTCTTTAACCAAGCTGGAGCAGAGGCTTTGCCTCGGGACGAGTTGCCAGATAATTTCTTTGAACTTACAGTGGATGATGCTCGACATTTGCTAAAAGATGCTGCTCGTCTACGAGCGCAGTTAGACGAAGCTCCTCTTCTGACTTCAGCTCAGAGGGAGCTAGATGAAAATAAAAGAGTTCTGCATCATTTGCATAAATATAAACGGACGGTTATCAGAATTCAATTTCCAGATCAACTTGTTCTCCAAGGTTTATTTGGGCCGCTTGAAACAGTTCAAAGTATCCGGGATTTTGTCAAAAACTACTTGGCTGATCCGAATGCAAATTTTACTCTCTGTTAGTGATTTAATATATTTTTTGCCCCATATCATTCATCGATGTATTTAGTCGCATCCATACTTATTATGAATTCTCTGTCTCCAACAGACACAACCCCTCCCCGCACTGTGCTAAACCCTGATGCTCGATTGATCGATGCTAATTTGGTACCATCTGCCATTATCTATTACTCAGGTGATTCGGTATTAACATCAGTTTTACTGAACAAACTCACCGACCCCAGGGCTGCTGGTATTCAGGCGATAAAGTCTAGGTAAGCTACCATCTCGTATCAAGACCAAAAAGATTGTATTGCTCATGTCTTATTTATAAACCATATCAACGATTAAAAATGTACCTTCAGAATGGAGATGAAAAGAGAAGATTCAGGTGAATCGAAAGATGAGAAAATGCTTGATGTCATTGGGGCACAACAAGAGCAACCCAAGAGTCTGGGAAAAATATCAAGAGCATCAGAACCCACACCTGGACCGAGCAGCCAGGATTCTACAAGCTCAGGGAAATCTCATATGCCAAAATGGTTCAAGCCATCATCTAAGAAGTAATTTCCGCCTTCTGAAAAATTATAGCTAGCAAACAAAACAAAATAATAATGAAATCTGGATGACTTGGTAGAAATTGTTACGAGTACCGCACACTTGTTTCTTGTTGTTACTGATTACTCGTAAGAGATAAAGGACAGAAATGTTATTTCATATGGGATTCTTTTGTAAACCATTTTCATAGAGGTGATGACTGTAAAATAATAAAATATCCCTGCGCAAGTTTGTAAAATAATGCTAGTCAAGTTTTCGTCCACCATAGCCGATAGCATGTAAATAAAGCTAGTCACTCTATAAGTGAATTAGAAGTAAACAAAGAATATAAAAAATTTCTATGAATCCAATCCTCATAAGACCGTATGGCCTAATGGATAAGGCGTCGGACTTCGGATCCGAAGATTGCAGGTTCGAGTCCTGTTACGGTCGAGGATTCCTTTTTTTAAAAAAAATGACTCCTATTTTTTTATATCCTCATTACTACCACGGTGTAGATCTCATCGGTAAATATTCGCGACATTTCACGCAGGTAAAAATCTCCCACGACAGCTTCAACAATCTTCAAGCTTTAGGGAATGCATCTCCATTTGAGACTAGTCATACCATAGGTAGGTTTTTTTTTGCCAAATCGGGCACCTTGATTCGATCTCAGTCATGGTTTACATTTTACATTACATAATGGTTATCGTAAGGTATCCTGTACATAATTTATGTATACTTATGTACTACATGACAAGGTGAATGAATGGGATACCGATAAGGAGTCACGTGTAGTTGACAGCTGCATCAACGACTGCATCTCGACGGGCCATGTGACAATTCATCCCCCTCTGCCGAGACCCCGCCATTTTCTTAGGCGAGCTGCATCGACTGGAAGGAAAAGCTGCCCTTCCTTATCGATGCAGTTTACGCTGCGAGCCGCCACCATGCGCTGGTGCAACGTTATTCCGACCAATGAGGTTTTAGACAGTATTCGCCAATCAGATGGTAGCCTGGGTTAAACATTGTGGAAAATGAAGACTAGCTGTGGCTGGCGACAGAGGATGCCATATTGTTTTACTGCAGTGTTTGTTTTGGTGCTGCGGTGGCCTAGCTTAAAATCCAGTTAAATCAGCTTGGAAATAGAGCTAAACTTTAGAGCGATATTACAAAACGAGTTCGGAATATTTCAGAATTCGTATTATCCGTATATTTTCTGCTAATACAAGGGCGGTGATTATTCCTTAACAATTTTTTGGTGTCAGTCGCCTCCGAGACCGTGAAGAGTAAAAATGGCCTGCGCGACCCTGAAGAGATCTCTTGAATTCGACCCGGTCCACAGCCACGTAAGACCTTCCAAAAGGCGAAGATGCATTCCGATGTGCATGTCGCCAAACACGCCACCAGCGAGGAATCCAAATCCATCAGCTTTTGGCGAAGTTACACAAAAATTAACGCCTGGTAATTATATTCGGCCATTTTTATTGCTGGGAGTTAAAGGGGGAAGCTATAGCGATTTAAAACCCGTATGTGCCCCGAGGGAGAAGAAGGGAGGGGGGTAAAACTGGGAGGATGCAAATCATATGGCGATACCGTAACGGTCGCTAATACAAAATTCTCTTACCATTTTGGGGAACTCAAGATTCGATCTAATCTAATTTTCAAATCGACTAAGAATATGCCTCTCAGATTCGGCATTGCCTTCTCTGCTCCAAAATTCTGAGCCGCTCCTTTGTCGTGCAGAAAATTTCTCCATTCAGTTGTTATGTGATCCTGAAGCATAGCGAAGGGTTGGGGGAAGGGAAAGAGTTCTTATGCACATTCTTCCTTAAACGCATCTCTAGATCTCGATGTGTACGTATATCGACACATGTCATCTTGAAGTCAGGGTGCATAAACATTAAGATCGGTTCTAAGCTTTGGATGTTTGGAGTATTGATCACGAGTCGATTACCTTGCCAATTGGATACCTGCTCATTCTGCTTGCCTTTGGTTTTATTTTCAAGAAGAGCTGGAAATACCTTTGTCTTCAAACTATTGAATGATATTTACATTTGATCGTTGCGCTGGTCATCTCATTCCCAGATTCAACTAGCAAGTTCTTTTTTTCAACAGAAAAAATGGCAGCCAATATTAGAGAAGAGATCCGCAGGCTTCACCGACGCAAGCAGCTGCATTTTAATCCGCAAAACAACAGCGGCGATTCTTCAGACACAGAAGGTCCTGCCAGTCCGTCAACTAGTGGCGCTGGTGCATACAGCCACAGCCCTAGCGGCAAGGAAAAACCATTGTTCACATTTAGACAGGTGAAACTTGTAGAAAGTCCTCTGTAATAATTTTTTTTTTGCATTTAATTATTTTCTCAAACCGTTATTGCGCTGTAAATTTTACCAACTACCTACTGATTCCCCGATTAAATAGCGTTTGATTCATTTTTCTTCAGGTGGGATTGATCTGTGAGCGAATGTTGAAGGAACAGGAGACGCAGATCCGAGAAGAATACGACCAGATTCTCAACATGAAGCTCTCAGAGCAGTATGATGCATTCGTTAAATTTACCTATGACCAAATCCAGAAGCGATTTGAATCTGCAGCTGCGCCAAGTTGTAAGTTGTCCAGAATTCTAATACAAAAATTTATCAGTCTACATATAGTGAATGGTTTGAGCAACATTTGCCCTTTCTGAACTGTGCATAATTTCTTGCATATTAATTCTCTTCAAACCAACCCTGCCACGTAACAACATTTAACATATTTTTTTTAATCCAATGATTACAGATTTATCCTAAAGAAGAATTGTTACTTCTACGGATGTGTTTCTTCGAAGAGCATTAGGTGAGATTTTTTGCTTTTCATTCTAATTAAATTCGTTACCTAAACAGTTTAATGAAGAGAATGAATAATTAGTATTTCTTTTGGTTTTTGGGTTTTTTTTTTTTGCTTCACCCAAATGATATTACCTCGTTACAGATTTCTGCGTTATAAATGAGAGAAAAAAAATTTTGCTTGGAAGTTGTTCCGCAAGGCACGCAGAGTAAATACCTCGTGACGGAAACCTTGATTAATAATTATTAAAATTGAGAATAAAAAAAAATTTCATTTGAATGAAAGAAAGAAAGAATATAACAGAAACAAGAAAACGAAGAAAAAAGAAAAAAAAATATCTTTAAAAACACATACACACACACGAAACAATTAAATAATAATAATAATAATCTAGCAAAGTAAGTTTTAGGGAGTAGGTTTGCTTGAAAATGGCAACCAGACTACAAAAATCAACAACGTATACTACTAAACTAACAATATTTGTACTATCCGGTTTTCAAAGTACGCTGTTATCAGGGAATCAAATAAAAAGTTTAGAAAAATATAATAATAAAGAAAGAGAGAAAAAATGATAAGTAATTAAAACTCACTCAGGCCTAACAAAATCGATAGTTTTTCTAATATTAACTTGTCTTCATGTTGATGTTAATAAACTTTATGCATTCAACGATAACTAAATGATTTTCATACCGTTTATTTTGAATCATGGTTCGTTATTCTTATATTTCTCGATTCGATATATCTGACGCCAATTACAATAATTGGTGAGAAGACAAACAAAAAAAAAAAAAAAAAAACTTGAAATAATGAATAATAGAACTATTCTGTTTTTTTAATGACCAATGCACAATTATATTTCAATAAATTTGTGTAATCGTGAACAAGAGAATTAAAGGAAAACTCACAAAAAACAAAAATCTTACCGATGGCGAAAAGAAAAAAACAAAATAAAAAAGCAAATTTGTTCACATCGGTGAGATTATAACATACACTGAAGGAGGTAATTTAATTAACGTTTTGATGTAAGATATATTTATTTACATATTAATTACGTCGTTTCTGAAAATTCGTGTTAAAAAAAAAAACGAAAAACCAATCGTGTTGATAACGTTTTTTTGTGATATGCATCATCTCATTTTCATTTTATTTTCTTTTTTTCATTTTTGTATGTATTGAAAGATGATGAGCTTGAACTTTAGTGGTACTACCACGCCATTCATCTAACTGTGACTCTATTTCAAGTACAGAATATTTTACTAGATGTGTATGCAACTATTTTCCCTGGTTTCAGACATCGGCTATCCGCACTCACAATTTAAAAATTCAAGATGTCGTTTTATTAGTTTAATTATTTCATTTTATTTCATTTTTTTCCTCCGTGTACATCTGTTCTGATTTTGTCGCAGCATTCTATGCATCAAACAATTTGTAAGTCGTAGAAAAATTATGATTGTGATAAACTATTTTCCTAATTTCTTTTTTTTTGATTCTCATCTTTTGGAAATGTACATGAGAAAAAGCGAAATTAAAAATACTAATAATAATACCCATTCGATTGACAATTCGTAACACATATATATTATATATATATTTTTTGGATGTTTTTTTCCCTGAAAACAGCAACTTGCCATAGCATAATAATTATAATAAAAAGAAAAAAAAGAAAAAAAAATTGGATGCCGAATATGAATATTACTATACCTATACATTTAACTGTGCCTATTATTAGACATATATTTATTACAATTACCCAACACTGCTATAATTATTACTTATATTACTATTCGTCGTAATTAAAAAAAACCAACAAAAAAAAAGAGGAAAAAAACGTTATTTTTAGTTCGTAAACCCGACCTATTGCGATTTTCGTTGATTATTTTTTCTTTTTCATTTCGGTAATTCTTCGTTTTGTATTCATCGTATTTAATAATTGAGCATTATAACATTTTTTTTTTAATTTGCTTTCATTTTTCAAGATGATTACGAACGCTAAGTTTTCATCTTGGTCACCCATATTCTGTATGGATTTCTTTGCTATTGTAAAGTTGAATCTTCTTCTCGACGCGAATGATAAATCAGCCTAGCCTAGGTAGAGTGGTAAATGAAACAAAAACAAATAATAATGACAGTTATGTATGTTACGTTTTTTTTTGTTTCGTTTTTGCTTAAAAAATAAATCGAAGAGGAAGAAAGTAACATTGTTTTTTGTAATATTGTAAATTTTTGCTTTTAAATCATCGAAAAGAAACCAGATGTGTGTTTTTTTTTGCTTATTTTAATACGATAATTGTTGGTAAAATATTTAATTTATCACCGCAAAATGCATTTTTCTTCCATGTTGTTTTGATTACTTATTAATATTTTCATCTTTTTTTTTTTAATTTTTTTTAGTTTTTTGGTATAAATGTATACCTAATTTTAATAGTCTGATTTGATAAAGAGCGAGGAGAAACTACTTCGACTGGATTTGTCCATATCTTTGATTTGCAACGGCTCGATAACTTTTGTTGTTAATTCAAGTAGAGAATTCCAAAAAGTAAGGGAGAGAGATAGAGAGAAAATATATTTGGAAAAAATTAGTTTTCAAAAGAAACTGAATGAATTTCAGTATACTCGGTAAAGTGATTATGGTATATGTAAATTACCCGCCTAGTGACGAAACAACTTTGGGTAATAATATATGTATTTTTTTTTTTAAAAAAGAATAATTTTTTCTTCTTTAATTTAACAAATATACTTGAAAAAAGACAAAAGTTATTGGCGCTCTTTGCACACTGTATACATATTGTATCAATAATATAATTTGATGAAAAATTATGTGAATAAATAATGAAAGAAAAAAAAAAAAACTAAAGAAACTGATCGGAAAAATTTCACCAGGCAACATCAACACTTATCCTAATGTAAAAGAAAGACGAGTAACAAGGGAAAAAATGTAAAAAAAAACACAATTAGAGATTGAACAAAAATTGAAGAGCAATTTATAGACATGAAAAGAAAATAAAATCAATAATAATAATATTAAAAGTTAACAAATAATAATAGAAAGAAATACAAATGAACTTAGTTAGTAAATAATAAATAATATCTAATACTAATGAATAATAATGATTATCGTAAGAATGTCACGATGAGAAAAACAGCTAAGGTAAAATTCCTTGCAGAAATCAGAGGATTTGATTTCAATGATTAAAATACCTCCATATTAATATTATGTAAGCACTTATTATTGAAATAAATATAAACCTTAAGACTGACTTGTTGTCGTTGTGTTATATTTAATTCTTTATCGCTTATCAACTTTTTTTTCATCAGAAGATCCAAATATTCTCAAAGATTTTAAGGAAACTGTCCCAACCACCTGAATATCAGACTGAGATTGACGGAGGTATTTTGACTTTGAACAACACGAGCATTGATTCAGTTGAAAAATGAAAGAGAATAAAAAGTAGGAAAGAAGGTGGAAGAATTTTTTCTCAGTCGACTTTCTTCGTTCGGCTAACTCTGTAAGACTGTCTAGACATATTCAAATGTTCACCGTCGCTGTTCTTAATAAGAATTTACAAACAACTGATTCAAAGACGTCACCAACAGAGCCAATTTCTTCAAAGAGCTATACTCTGATCCTGTTAGACGAATTATTTAACAATATAATCGTATTACACTGGATATGGCTTCACGGTAAGAAGCCCCAGTAGATCTATAAAAACTCACGGATGACTGAGGGTATCTGTCACTTCTGGGCGGGAACAACGCTCGGCTATACAGATTGTTTTAGAGTCCAAAACCACCGGTCAAATGTTTCCTCTCCTATTCTTGGCCTATGTTGTGGCCGTCAAAGTTTTCAAGAAGACAACTCCGAATGGTGAGTCTAAAATATGCTTCGTCAAAAAATAGAAAAGAAAAAAAAATCTGAAAAAACTTCTCTAAATTGTGTGATTAATTTTTTGCCTGCAGGCAAAGTTACCGTATACCTTGGCAAAAGGGACTTCATCGACCATCTGGACAGCGTAGATCCGATCGACGGGATTGTTGTTGTTGAAAATGATTACCTTCAAGGAAGAAAAGTTTTTGGCCAGGTAATTTGAGTTATATTCGAAGAATAAACTTGTTTCGAAAAAATTATATCACAAAAATACAGTTGTGATTTGAAATGAAATTTCTTCGTTTTAGGTCATCACAACTTACCGATATGGTCGCGAAGAGGATGAAGTCATGGGAGTTAAATTCAGCAAGGAACTGATCGTCGCTCGAGACCAGATTGTTCCTGTCAAAAAGGAAAAACAGGAGACGACTCCCATCCAAGAACGTCTTCTTAAGAGATTGGGCCCCAACGCATTCCCATTCACCTTCCAATTCCCGCAGAACTCTCCGAGCTCCGTCACCCTCCAGCCTGGTGACGACGACACCGGAAAACCCCTCGGAGTCGACTACACAGTGAAGATCTTTGTCGGAGAAAACGAGGAAGACAAGGTGAGCGATCGACTTTTTCCAAGGAAACTATGATGCTGGGAAGGTCCTGGAAGAAAACAATGTCTCCATACTTACTATTTTCTCCCAAACAGGGTCACAAGAGATCGTCCGTAGCTTTGGCCATCAAGAAGCTGCAGTTTGCTCCGCTAACACGAGGACGTCGCCTGCCGAGCTCCCTTGTATCCAAGGGTTTTACATTCTCCCAGGGTAAGCTCAACCTAGAGGTAACATTGGACAAGGAAATTTACTATCATGGCGAGAAGGTGTCTGCCAACGTCATCATCACTAACAACTCGAGAAAGGCTGTCAAAAACATCAAGGTGAGTGACTGATATCAAACTAGTATTTATGTAAAATTTATATTAAACCTTCGATTTTTTCTCGTCTTCTTTTCACATAGATTTTTGTGGTCCAACATTGCGAAGTGACGATGGTCAACGCTCAATTCTCACGCCATGTGGCTAGTTTAGAAACCCGCGAAGGCTGCCCCATTACACCTGGTGCATCTTTCACCAAGCAATTCTATCTTGTTCCATTGGCCAGCAGCAACAAGGATCGCCGAGGAATCGCTCTCGACGGACATCTGAAGGTAAGAAATAGTCATTCTTCCCCCGCATTGAGATCCCTGAAAATATTCCACAGGTGAGATCGATCTAATATTTTATCTCTGCAGGAGGACGACGTCAACCTGGCCTCTTCCACTCTGGTCGGCGAAGGAAAATGCCCAGCAGAGGCGATGGGTATCATCATTTCGTACTCCGTTCGTGTCAAGTTGAACTGCGGCACTTTGGGAGGTGAACTTGTGACCGACGTTCCCCTGAAATTGATGCACCCTGCTCCTGGTGAGTAGAAAGATCCCCTGAATGATTGAAAAAAAATGCACTTCCTGATCACCTGGAGCACCGTTAATGAAACTGAAAACATAAATTCACGCAATAGGTGCCGTCGAGAAAGAGAAGGCGGTCTTAAAGAAAAGCAAGAGCATCGACCGTGCGCGTTATGAAAATTCATGCTACGCCAACGACGACGATGACAACATCGTCTTCGAGGACTTTGCTCGTTTGCGTCTGAATGAGCCAGAATAAAAATATATGGAAAAACATCCGCAGCGCAAGTTCTGAAAAGAATGAAACTTTATCCTTTTCAATCTTACCATGAAAATGCACCGCGAAATCTGGTGTTTTTGGAAACCCAATTTCACTTTCAGTATTCCATACAAGATTGTGACCTGCTGCAAACGAAGCATGAAAATTGTGGTCATTTCAGAATTATATACGAACACTTATAGAATGGGATAAAATTTTGTAAATGTTGCTATTGAAAATCTGAGAAGATAACATTTTTTATGGTTCAGCGGCAGCGTATATCTCTCTGTTAAAGAAACGAAAGATTATAATTTTTTTTTCAAACGTGGAGAAGAGTGAAGCTCGCGATGCCATTTTCTTGTGTGATATAAAATTTACTTTCTTTTCAAATTGCGCAGCAGTTGGGCAGTGAAAGTAGTTATAACTATTTATAGAGCGATAAATCAAGTATCGAATCCAAGTTACTTAAATGTACATAAAAGTTACCTCGAATAACTTGTTATATTATTGAAGTCATAAGATATTTGAATATCAGAAAAAGCGAAAAAAAAATCGAAAAAAAAGAAAAATGTTAAAAAAAAAACATACAAAAAAAAAACTCTTGTTCTGTCGTCCCGAAATTTGGGTTCGATGGTGGTGGTCGAGCATAAATTTTGATATGGGCGAAAAAAAAAAATATTTTCCAATTACGTTTAACATGGTTTAACCAATTATTCGTTGCCTGTATTAGGAGTTAAAGTTATATTGAAAAAAAAATAAAGATTAAAAAAAGAATAAATGAACAAATAAAATAAAATCATCTTTCCCGTTTTACCCAGAAGTGACTTAATGTATTGTTAATTTTAATTGATTTTATTATCGTTATTAGGAATACTTGTAACGTATTATATGTTTTGTGATCCTTGTATCGTTAATTGAATATATTTTTGTTGAGTTGCTATTGTACATTAGAATGAAGCTATAATAAATTCTTAAATTCATGGTAACCTTGTAATTGTCATTTACAATGTATGTGATACAAATGCTATTATTATGTGCTTGTTCAATTGTGGAGTGTGAAAGGAGAGCAATAAAAAAATAAGATGACTAATTTTAAATATATTTAGCTAGCCATTAATCAGGGCTGGAATTTCGTCAGCTGCACGTTGGCGTTTGTTCAATTTCTCAATTGCTTTTTGACTAATTACAAGATCTCCTCTACCTCACACTAGGACCCAATAATATGCAATCGAGGTACCACGACTACTTGTTTCCAAATTTTTCCAATTTGTCCCAATTTTTTCTGATGTTTTATCGATTTTTTAACTAATTTTTTAATCAGCGCACCTTCCTAAGGTCCTGACGGGACATTAATAACCTGCGATTGAATTTAAACCATACTAAATTGATTCCTAATTTTTTTTTTAATTTTTTCCGATTCTTTCTAATTTTTTCGGTTCCGAGGCGACGAAATTTCAAAAAATTTGGAAAAAATCGGAAAAAATCAGAAAAAATCGGAAAAATCAGAATAAATCAGAATAAATCAGAAAAAATCGGAAAAAATCAGAAAAAATGGGCCAAAATTGGAAATGAATCTGGGATGGCGTCACTTTATTTGCATGACATTAGGCCTCTTGAGGGGCCAGGGAAGATGGGGTAATCATAAAAATTAATTAAAAACTAGAAAAAAGTCGGAAAAATGGGGAAAAAGGGATTCAAAATAAAATATCTATACAAAATACAAAATCTTCAGGATTATAAGGATTAATATATTTGTTATCTACACAGGAAATTATTAATGGTTACATTTTCAATCTGGTATCACGGAAATGGGAACGGTTTATTTATTTGTCATACTTATACAAAATAATTATCGCAATTTATTCAGTCACACAATTCGCATTTAATCTCATTTCAAAATATAGTTTTCACAAACTATAATATTGGACTAATCATACATGTGTGAATAATATTCCTGATACGTTTGAATGTAAGCTTCTTTTTCCGCCGGTGTCATATCAGCTATTAAAGTGTCATTGATGTCTGTAATGGCGACGGTTTTTCCACCAACACTTACCGTCGGTACTAAATCATCGTCCTCGGAATCCATTGTTTCTACATCACCTGTATCATTGAAGAAACCCAGTCAGGAAAAAAAAAAATGTTAACACCTCATTCCGACATAAAACCGGATTTTCACAATCCTCAGTAATTTAATATACAAATTATCCTGAATCCAATTATGAGATTTTTTCCCCCAAACGACTCACCTATATCAGTCGTTTGTATTTCTGTAACATCCTCATTATCACTACTGTCACTTGATTCCTGAGGTATAACAGTCTTAATGGCATTCACCGCATTCGTTCCGCCCTTCTTTTCATGGGCTAACAATACGGACATTATGTCTTCACCCTGCTTATTCGTAACGTTTGTGGTATTTGTTGCATTTGCTGCTGCTTTATCGAGAACACTATCTTGGCCACCAGCTCCATCGGTCTGAAATAACAGAAAAATATGTTCCAACTTTTAAATCGGAGCCCCAAAAAGCAGATTCGATAGAGAACAAGTATTTTTAAGTACCTGAGATCCATCTGCATTGATAACAGTGCTCTCCATCATCCAAATTGGTCTTTCTTTCCTTCGATTTGCAGCATTATCAAGAGCTGATTCGTCCCCAATGGTAACATCCACTCTGGTATCTTCCACCGCAAAACCAGAAGATCTGGTAGCCTCTCCTGACCATTGTTCCCCAGGTGCGCGAAGTCCGATTTGTTTTCTCGTGTCTATGCTGTTGAATTATTTTGCATTAGTCTTCATTCTTTGAAAAATTCAATTATTATCCGCACTATTATTATAGACATCGCACTAACCCTCGTATGGTGTTGATGTCCACAGGTTCGGGCTCTAGTATTTCAGGTGCTAATTTGATTCCTTCTACCTCTCGGAGGAGAATGTACAGCGGTTCCAGTTGCTCATTGAATTTCGCTAGCAGTAGCCTGGAATCTTTTTTGGGAAGGGCCGACTGATCCTCTTCGACGATCTCGCGACAGTACGTACATCGAAACTCGTCTGTTGTCATATCAAAGAGTTGATCTGCCTGGTTTAGATTATCCAAAAAAAAAGAAAGAACATTTTTTTTCTGCAAGATCTGCACTGAATTCAAGTCTGTCACTCGAACAGCCGATCAATAACGGTAAGATCGTTTACTCGATGCGTTACCCATTGCACATGCAATTCCAGTACAGAACAATGAGCAACTTCATTTTGAAGTACAAAAACCATAAGACTGACGATGAACAATACTAGTATTATTTTTGAGGACTGAGAAGAGAGAAATTCAGGTCAGTGTAATTCACCTCGAGATCCGTGAAAGTTTTGAGACAATTTGTGCATTTGAAGCTTGCTCTGCTTGTCGCATCTCGTTCTTCAGTTTCCATCCGCTTTCGCATCAAGTCCAATTTGTACTTAACTACATTAACAAAAGTCTGAAATAAAGGGATGCAACCACTGATCAATTCTTTGGATTAACAAATACAACAACGGAATGAACTGCGACAATCTTTTACCTTGTAATTGATGAAGTAGTAGTTGACTTTTTGCGCCTTCCCATCAGATCCAGTCTCCATTTTCAGTCTGACTTGAATAAACTTATCATTTCTTAATGTGGATATCCTTGCTCGTAACATTTTCCTCTCAAACTTGAGTAGTTCACAGATGTCATCTTCTTTCATACCTGAAAAATTATACGAATGTGTCAATCCTGAACAAAAAATATGGATGATAGCTTTAGTTGGATAAAATTCTCATTTTGATTCAATTCATTCTTACATGGATTTCTAACCAGCATATCAACAATCAAGGCATCTTCAATGGTATAAAAACCGCGAACAACGAGCCGTGCCAATTGCTTCAAACTACTAGGCACTTCGGTGACAAATCTTTCTTCTGCACTCATTTCAAAAATTCAAATTCTTGCCTGATATGAATAGAGGTCCTATTATCATTTGCTTCTGCTATTTCTAAGCAATATTCAAATTATATTTCGTTAATGACAGCCATTCCAAGACTCCAAAAATAATTTTATTTACTTCTCGTTTGCCGGAGTCGAATGATACATATAACCTTTGAGTTCTTTTTAGTTCAATGTTTTATTGCAAATCGAGAATAGCTACACAACGTTTTTACACTTGTTATCGTAAAGAAACTATTCATTATTTATTGGTATTTGGTAGGATAAAGGTTCGTGTAATAAAAAAGAGTACTTGTGTGATTATTCAGGAACGGTGAACGAACCGATGACGGATTGATCGTGTATTAATGTGTGGTTATGTGCAATTTTGAATGGGATCAACGTTACTGGAGGAGTTGTCAGATGATTATTTGTGTTACAGATTTATACGCTTCGAATTTAATTCAATTAATTGTAATATAAATAAATACTAAATGGCAGCGATAGATAAAGTAAAGATTCTTGTCGTGGGTGACTCTGGTATGAATTGATTACCTAAGCAATAATATCTTCTAAACATTGTGCAGAAATTTGTTCACCAACATTTTGTATTTCTAATCACTGCTATTTGCCATTTTTTAACTACATGATTTTTACATTCTAGGCGTTGGGAAAACCTCATTAACGCATTTAATATGCCAACAACAAACAATAAGCAATCCCTCATGGACGATAGGATGTTCAGTCGAGGTCAAACTGCACGAGTACAAAGAAGGAACGCCAAATCAGCGCACATACTTCATAGAGTTATGGGATATCGGCGGTAGCCAAAGCCACCAGAATACCAGATCTGTTTTTTACAATCCCACAAACGGTATATTATCAATCGGGGAGATCTGAATCTCTTTATGTATTCAAGTTCCGTATTAAAAATTCTTCATCCATCCAGGTATAATTTTGGTTCATGATCTGACTAACAGGAAGTCTCAGCAAAATCTCCAGAAATGGCTACAAGAAGTTTTGAATAAGGATGGGAATTACTCAAAACACAAATCTTTCGATGACTTTGATCCTGAGCACTTTGTTGGCTCCACGCAGGTATTATTTTTACTTGAAATAGCAATCAGTCTATTTGGACAGCATAAATAAAAAATCCATCACAACCTGCCGATTTATTCTTAGATACCAATTCTGGTTATTGGTACAAAGTTGGATTTGGCAGCAGAGGTCAGGTCAAGTTTATACCGTCGTTCGTCCACAATTGCCGAGGAATGTGGTGCTGATGAAATATTTCTGGTAAGAATATTTGTTTTTTTAAAGGAATTATTTCAAATGCACAAGTTTTCAAAGACCTCTTTTCTCACAGGATTGTCATCAGGTCAGATCTCTGGCTGCAGGCTCGAGTTCATCGGTAAAATTGAGCAGATTTTTTGACAAGGTTATCGAAAGAAGGTACTACGCTAATCGAGAAGGAATCAGTCCAGACAAACGACGAATTCCTGTATACTCCCCGCAGTATAGTCCAAAATTTTATCACAACGATTGAAAATTATGTGAACCCCCGATGGTTTACATCCACATCTTATTTCGAAATTTGAATTACTCGAGTCAGTCAACACTCGAGTGTACATAGCTGAAAATTATACAGATTACAAAATACGACATATTTTTTACAAAAATTTCATTATGTTAAATGGAATAAAATTAGATCGACAGTCACCCATTTCTTTGTTAGATAATTTAACTATTTCTGTTGAGATAAAGAGTGTTCAAATTTTGTTCAAGTCTTTGGTCGTTGACTGGACATTTTTAGTCAACGCCTTTTATTCTTTAGGCCAAAGTTTTCCCGCGGTTCAGATTTTAAAAACTGCGAGGCGCGCGCTACGAGCTGGAAAGTTGAACCTCTGCTCGATTGCATTCGATTTCTTGTGGTCCTCAGTGGTCCCCTCCCACATGGGACAGGTGATTTTCATACATGTGTATGAGTCGTACAGTGTCAAGTGAAAATCAGTTATCGGCGCGAGTGAAGATCGACGGCGCGCCTTCTTTCTTGTAATTTGAATCGTGAAGGTTCGAAAGACAGTAGTTTTGGGCTGATAATTACGGATCAATAGAAAGAAAATTATACCGAAGGTGCACTAATTCTTTTGAGTGATTACATAACGGTCTTGAAATACCCAAAAGTTTTACTTAAACCAAAGGAAAAAAGGAATATCTCGTTCATCAGTTTAGGTATTCATGCAATCATAAATCTTTTCACCTTGGGGATCGTATGCTATTTTTATCTGCCTGTCAAATATTGTATAAAAATCTTACGTAATTAACGATTCGGTAGGAATTCGGTTGATCAACGCCCTTCAGATTATATCGCAGTGTTCAGAGGTTGAGGTTAAATATTTAACACTCCAATTTGTTCTAATCTATTGAGATTGTCGGATGTGTAAATTATCAACTAACTGAATTTGCGTCAGTGATAATTAATTTTAATTTGGGAAATTTCAGATACATCCACTTAGTCATGGTCAGCCTAGCATTAACTCGATCGTCAAATCTAAAACACTTCTACCACCTGTTCTCCAAAAATGCTCATCCCTTACCTTACCTAAATTGTTGCAACTACTCCGAAACCCCAAAATTTGGAGATCTTGATGGACCTATTAAAGCATTAGCTGATAGGGTATCTCGAGGTGATTTATGCAGCGATGAACATCAATTGAAAGTAGTTCAAAGTCTCGAAAGGGTTTATCAAGATTTGAAAGATTATGCACCCCCGAAACACAGCTTTTGGAGTAAGTTGATGGGGAGGAGTAGGGGGAAGGTGAGGGGGAAAAAAGATGATAAAACACCAAAGGGATTGTACCTCTATGGAGCTGTGGGTGGAGGTAAAACAATGTTGATGGACCTATTCTATAACTGCTGTCAGGTATCTGCTCACATCTTAAGTAGATTACGTCCGAAGAGCCAGAAATATAATTTTCTCAACAAATTATGCCGTACAATTTGTTTTACAGTTTCTAGACTATTTTTATCTTAGTCAAAGTTGGAGGCTCCCTTAGAATATTTGTTGGCTTTTTATTTCGATTAAATGAACTACTTTGCATTGGCAGTTCCTGGGTATAAAAATAATTCTCCTAATTGATGTGTTCGAATTTTTAGGTTGATAACAAACAGCGGGTTCACTTTCACTCATTCATGCTTGACGTGCATGGAAAGATCCATGATGTCAAAAAGACATTTGTCAAGGACCATAGCAGTGACAAACTTAAGCCTTTTGATCCTATCCCACCAGTTGCAGAAGCTATTAGTGAGAAAACTTGGCTATTATGTTTCGACGAATTTCAGGTATTAAAAATATTCTAAATAATTTTATTCGTTAATATTTTTTCAACTTGAAATTCAACTTTTTCTCAGGTCACAGATATTGCAGATGCAATGATTCTGAAACGACTGTTCACAGAATTATTTAACAACGGAGTCATAGTAGTTGCAACGAGTAACAGGTCGCCGGATGATTTGTACAAAAATGGTTTGCAGCGCGCGAATTTCTTTCCATTCATTCAAATTTTAAAAGATAATTGCCAAGTCGAGACGTTGAACTCTGGCGTAGACTATAGGCAGAAAATTGGTCCAGGAAAAGATAAGAACTACTTCATGTATGTCAAACAATTTTTGCTGCTTTTTCTTTTAAATTGCATTTTTCAGAACTACGAGTATTGAACCGTTTTTTTCTTTGCTCTTTTCAGCAAAGGGCAAGATAAGGTTGATGGCATTGACAAATTGTTTAAGTATTTATGTTCAATGGAAAACGATGTTGTTAGGCCTAAGACTTTTAGAATTAAGGGTCGTGACGTAAGATTTACAAAGACTTGCGGGCAAGTTATCGACTCTACATTTGAAGAGCTATGTAATCGGGTAATAATATGAGATGCGATGGATGTTTTTAATGCCAATATCGAACACTCGCGCTGACTTTTTTTTTTGTAATTGCAGCCACTTGGCGCGAGTGATTATCTACAGTTAGCTCAATTTTTCCATACTGTGATAATACGAGATGTACCACCGCTCAATTGTAAATTAAAATCCCAAGCGAGAAGATTCATAACACTGATTGATACCCTCTATGATAACAAGGTAAGAATTTTCAAAGACTCAATAAGTTGGGGCCCAAATTTACCAAGTTCAAGTATGACTTTCATGTTTCAGATTAGAGTAGTAATTTCTGCTGATCTTCCACACAGACAATTGTTTACTGTGGAAAGTGAAAGTGAATATACGGATGAGAAACGAATGCTAATGGATGATTTAAAAATAAGCATCGGCTCGGTGGGTAGTCTAAATATTCATGAAAAAAAGTCCTTGTCTTTTTTCCAGTTTTATATCTAAAATTTTTTCATTTTGCATATTCGAATGACCATTTCTTGTTTATTTTTTTCAGGAGGACCACAAGTCGAGCATATTTACCGGCGAGGAAGAGTTATTTGCTTTTGACAGAACTGTATCTCGTTTATCTGAAATGCAGACTAGGGAATATTGGGAACAATGGGAACGGCATAGATAATAGTAGTTCAGGATAATCATAAAAAAAGTTTCGTTCCAAACAAGTCTCCAAATCCATCGCTGTACAGTGCATACAATGCATCTCAACTACGGGGAATTTTTGTCTGTCTCTTTATGTTTCTTTTTTTTTGACTCGTAGTTTCCCACCTGACGAAATAAACCAAATAATTTTCTCCAACATTTCAATTATAAATTGGATTGCTCAAATTTGATCGACAAGAAAATAAATAAACCAAGAATTAGTGCTAAATAACAAATAATAATTTTCTATTAATTAGCTCTTAAACCTCTTCTAACTAGCCTTAAATTATTCACAAATTTGGGGCCGGAATTCGACTTTTTTTTTAGGGTGTTCGTTATGGTATTCATATCATATGTATATATCGATCTCAGGAATCCGAATTTGAAAGCCAAATTGACCTATTTATGAAATTGATCGAGTTATCGCCAATTTATTGATCCAAAAAGGGAAAAATCAGGGATATCTCGATAAGAAAAATTCGCAGCTCAATTAGACCAACAGATTCGTGTTCCTGGGGTCAAATTATGTTAGCAAAGTGTCCTGCAATCGATTTTAAAAATACTTCATTCTTGGCCCAAAAATCGAAAGAATACAAAGGGGTACCCCTTAAATTTTGGTGTAAAAAATCCAATTTTATTTTCATTCGGGTTCATAGGCCATTCCTATGTATTCTCAGGAATTTCTATCAAAAAATTTGTTCATGATCAATCTAAAATTCAAGGTCCAAGTGTAAAGCAATACTCAGGTCTCCATGTATAACGTCCTGATGATTTTTACAGGGAAAAAAATCAAAAAATTTAGTAAATAGAAAAATAAAATGAGTCGTTAAAACAAGAGATGTCACGAATTATCGTAAGCTCTGTTTATTGTGACTTCAGTAAATAAAGTGATGTCTAATTTTAATATAATAACAATACAATCCTAGATTATTCATAAATGTAAACAAAAATAACGAAATTAGAATTATATAAAATAATTCTCGAAACAACGAACAGTTAAGATAAACGTCAGGCTGTCAAATAAAGTTATCGTTACGTTTGTAACATTATTCAAATTTACATGTTACAGTTGAGAATACGAGCAATCGATATCACGCCAAAATTCTTTTAGTAGCGAATTGTTTCATCGTAAAAAATGATTCCATGCAAGTGAATTTGAATTTTGGATTGAACTATGTATATATATCACTTCTGGATCAAAGGTAAAACCAGTTACACGATAGATCGGTAGCGATAGATGAGAGTGAGATGGTGACTGTCGAAATTAGTTTCAAAATGTATGAAAAAATGTACAAATAATGAAACTAATGCAAACAATCCCAATCAACGTCATGCTAATTAGAACGAAGGTTGCACCTAAATGGCGTTGAGGTTGCTAATGGTGAAATAAATTAAAGATAATAAAACGTAACTGAAGCTGCCGTTTTTTTTCTCTTTTTGTCTGTTTGAAAGCCAAAATTTCATACGTATTTGAAATTGATGTTACTATCAAATAATAACATGAACCGATAATATTCATTGTTTATAGTAAACAATTTGTTAGATTTTATTTATTTATTTATTTATTTGGTTGAAATAAATACTGATATTATTTATATTGCAAAAATTGTATAGGTATCGAATTAGGTATACTATCTCAAAGACTCTATGTAGAGTACATTAAAAATGTATGTAATATGTACAGTCATTACTTCTCTATTAAGCTCAAAGTTTTTTATGGCAAATATTTTTTGTTGTAAAATTGTCAAGTAAAATAAGATAATATAAAACACTTTTCAATAAATGAGATACTATTTTATGGATTTGAATATATATATTTGACATGACTAGTGATCTTTCATCCAAATTTGAAAATTTACTCGTTTCCAGCTAATTTTCTTATCAAAGACACAGGCAGCATTATGTTCCGATCGCCAGGTGTTTTATCTTTACAACAATTCTGACTAAATACCCTTTGCAATTGTTGCAATGTTTTAAGACACACTATAACGCAACATGATCTACATCCGCCTGATCCAGAGTCACACGAGCAGTCGCTGTCGAGACATGTTGCGAAATCAGCAGCCATAGCTTTTGTTGATAGATTATTACAATTTCCTTCTACTGACAGAGAAGCTATCGTATTGCTGTGTTCGCGATGTTTTGATAATTGAAATTCTTCGGACTTAGTCGTATCATTATTAAAGTTTTCAGAATTTGTACCATTTAAATTATTGCACATCGTTAACTTTGCACACATTTCGTTTCCCTGGTCTGCAGTTTGTGGTTTTTGAGAGGCCTCATCGCCTCTCAAGATATCGGGATCATGATATGAATTTCTTTGACTTTGACAGGCAATTTCGGATTCTGTTTCAGAATTGTTGACTTTTTTTTCGCATACAATTCTTTCCTTGTTACAGCAATTAGACTTCATTTTATTTTCTATTCCTGTGCCACTATGGCTAGATTTTTTTCCACAACATTTACTATTATTCTTGTCATCATTACAGCCACATCCGCAACCACTCTTTTTATTGCCAACTACGCCTCCGTCAAATTTATCCATAACATTTATCCCTGTCGGTGATTTTGTCTGACAATGACCGCAGCTATTATCACATTTACAACTTGATTTCGTTTCTGAATTGCCTACACATTTACTCGCACATTTGCAGACAGAAGACAACATTTCATTTTTTTCTACAACACCGGTATCTACTGTAGTTTCATCTTCGTTGCCCTCATCACTTTTCTTACTTACTATATTTGGTAAAATGCTGTCGGAACCTTGCGGAAAACTTTTAGTTGTAATTATATTTTCAATTTCGATTATAGTGTCGCAAAATTTTGTACCATTCTCAAGTACCAAACATTCGCAAGTTTTTTTATCTATAAAATTTTCCATACCTGTTATATCCATGAATTCGGACTCCATACTTTGATAAATACAGCCGCACGTACAGTCCTTACCTTCCTCGTTATCATTTTTTGTTCCAAACGTGTTTTTGTAGCCATTAAATTCCGTGAGGATCGAAACGTCTTTGTTGATCGTGTGGCTATCATAATCCAACTCTTTGGTATAGTCGATATCTTTTTCAGACTTGTAGTTGGAAAAATTATTCAAATGTTCAGTCTGTAGCCGAGATCCTCCGCTCGGTAAATGCATTGTTTCATTACCGGTGTCATTCATTTTTTCATTTTTTTCAACAGTGGTTGACGAGTAGCAGTTTTGACAGTTCTGAACTTGGTCACACTTGCAATCTACGCATCTACATATATCGGCGTCTGCTGTGATTGCTTGTAAAATATTTCTATCGACTTTATTGCTTGAACTATTTATATTCAACGAACTACTCGTGGTACTAGTCGTACTGCCCACTACTCTAATATCTTCCCAAGCATTTTCTATCGGCACCAGGTTGACATTGCTCTGAAATTCTGTCCCAAGTTCTAAAGGGTACGGTTCAGGGCCAGCCAGATCGACAAGGGAATGAACAGCAGTTGGAAAAGCGTTGAATTCAGACCAAGATTCTGTTCTCAAAGAAGGCGCAGATGCCAGAGCCATTACATCGATCCAAGGCGACGGGATTTCTTCTTCGGAAGCTATAGCTAGTTCCAGAGCTTCTAAATGCTCGTTTTTTTTCATTGGATCTGCCAAGAGACTTTCAGGTTTGTCGTTCGTGTCAGAAGATTTGTAAATATCACGAGGATAAATTCCAGAGTTTTCAACTTCATTGAGGATCTTTGACCCAGCGATAACCACATCCTTGATTGGGACACTAGGATGAATTGGTTCATTGGTTTGTTCTGTCCCTGGATCGTTTGAGTTTTGAGAATGATTTGTTCCATAAATAAAATCAGAGTATACTCCAGAAGAATTCAAAAAAACTTTAGATTTAATCTGATGAGTTGTAGAATCTGCGAGGTTGTCAGATTCATTAATATTTCTCGTCGAGTATATTTCAGCTGAAGTATCGGCCGCGTTTTCCACAAATGGCTTCGTAGTGTTTCCTCCAATGTTATTTGCATTCACAGTATTGCCATAGTGCGTCGGATCGTTGTCAAATAATTTTTGATTATCTTCTGTACCATTGATAGTCAATGGATCGTTAGCGATTGAATTCGCGCTATAAAATGTTGGACTTTCCTGGCAAATTGCCAAGCCCTGATTTCCGAAATCGGTTTCAATGGTGTGACCGTCGCTTTTGTACCTTTTTGGAGCGTTAGAAAAACTCTTAGAGACAGAGATTTGGGCAATAGTGTTTTGTAGGCCATTTTGCATAATTTCTTGTTGTAAATTAAGTGGGTCTGAGTGCTTCTGGCTATGATTATTAACAGCGTCGTGATCATTGCCGATAGAAATCGGAAGTGATACATTTGTTTCACGATTCGCAATATTTTGTATGTCATTATTTTGTCCATCGGATGTAGATATGGATTCGAATATTTCTAATTTTTCATATTCTTCGCAGTTATTGTTCAACTCGTTGATAGTATTTTGTGGGAATTCATTTATAGTAACGTTGTTTGACGTTAAAAGTACGAGTTCATTATTTTTAGTAGACTCAAATTTGCACGTTGATGTATCGGATAATCTAGTCTGTTGTGGGCTATGACCCGTCAAACCGAAACTACCTTCATGATTATCATTATTTTTGGTGTCTTTAGAAACATGAATTACAGGACTGTCGCCTAGCTGGTCGACTTCTTCCGAGTCATCCTCTAAACTTAAAGGTATAATGGTATAAAACGGTACGTCACTATTGCTGACTTTTTTAATCTCAATTTTTGCCTCTGGTCGACAATGCACATCTTCATCCTCTTTTCTAACAGCTTCACTATCTTCTTTCCGCACCTACAGCAAATCCGAAATTATTAATTTATAAACATTGTTAGCGCAATTTCTGAAACAACGTACCATCACTGTATTTTTAACAACCTTTTTATGCGTTTTAATGTGACTTTTCAAGCTGTGCGGAGTAGTAAAGGACCTCTTGCAGTAGGTATAGGAACATGTGTACGGACGTTCACCTGTATGCGTCCTTTTGTGAGTTTTTAGGTGATGCGAAGCTGTAAAAGCTTTGCCGCAGCCAGTTTCTCGACATCTATAATAATGATGAAATTTTCTGAAACCATCTGTGCTTAGAAAGTTCAACACAAGTGGTATGACAGATGTTAACGGGTAGAAGGGTAGGTAGAGGTGTAAAGCCAGGTATTGCTAAATAATAATTTAATAGAAATTCTCAACGATAAAATTGAAAGTGAAACGTACTTGTAGGGTCGTTCCTGAGTGTGCGTTCGTACGTGTTTCTTAAGATCGCTTAGGGTCGTGAAGAATTTTAAACAGCCTGTTTTTTCGCAATTGAAAGTGTTACCGCTGTGTAATCTTTGGTGAGCTCTCAGTCTATATAGAGTATTGAACGCTTTGTCACAGCCGTCGTGACTACACTCGAATGGTTTTATTTTAGTGTGAACTCTTATGTGAATTTTCAGGCTGTACGACGTCAAGAATGCCTTACCGCAATCTGGTTCTGCACATTTAAATCGATACTCGCCTGAAATCAAGAATTACGTTGAAGAAAATGAATGAAAAAATACCATAAACAAAACTAATGAAAAAGAAAACTCAATAGAAGCCAATTAGTGCGAGGCATTTGTTAGGCGTTAGGCTAACCACAATGGACACTTACCGACAAGGACGATCCTTGGAAAGCCAAATTTATTCAAAAGTAGATTAGTAAAACAATTCATGGAACAATTTCAGGGTTAAACGAGAACGGTAAAGTTAACCAGAAGCAATGTGGTAGATTTAAGCCGTTAGTCACTGAAAAGCAAAAAAAAAACCAACAAATATCTTTGTTCACACAGAAAAAGCACAGGCAAAATTTAAGGCACATTTACCCGGTGCTCAAAGACACATTAAAGCTACCCATTGCCAATGACACTTATTTTAAATTAATGTTAGAAGAATATAAAAATGGGGATCTCTAAGAATATTACGGGTATTCCTAACGGGCAGAATACCAACTCTCTGAATTAAATCTAATAATAGAACAGTGTATTTCTCTCGATAGCTGTTACAAAAATGAAATGCTATTAATAAACACACGCTTTTAAAAGCGATCGATGTTAAAATCAAGTTCATAAAAATGTTGATAACAATAAACGGTATCAACAGCTGCTGTAAAATAAATTCACGTGAGTAAGTAAATGGTTTAAAAGCCATTGGGGAAAAAGAATATTGGGGATTCCTGAGAATGGCCAACATTAATTTACTGAAATAAGAATTTATTCACCCTTATGTGTTTTCATGTGCGTGCGGAGATTGCCAACTGTACTGTAGGTCCTTGTGCAGCCATCATATTCACAGGTATAACGACTAATGTGTTTCTCATTAGTGTCAGGATCCGTACTTTCAATCGTAATTGTAGCATGCGACGGATCTTCAGGCATAGTATCATTTTGTCCCGGATGAATCCGCATGTAGATTTCGTCCGTACTGATCGAATGGTATATGTATCTGAAAGTTTAATTGAATCATTGCTATCAGAGTGTCACATCATGTCCATTATAATGTATCAAATTGATTGGACATAGAATCGATGGCGAGTCGTTTTTTAATTTGCCTCCCTTTAGATGGAAGTAGTATAGATAGATTTCGGTGAGAATGGATAAATATAAAAAACCACAAGGCCAATAAGTGTGATAGTATCTAAGAACTAAAAATATATTGGTAAAGAGTAAAGGTATGTAACTCTGTATGAGTAATGCTTTCGGTCAAGATACAATATTACTTGAGGACACAGAGAAAATTATATTTATAGGATCCTGCGGCGAAGCACACCTGTTTTGCACTGACTAAGATGAATTGCATGTAGATAAATCAAACGTAAAATGAAGTATCCGTTGTAATTAAAATTACAAATATCAAACAAACGAAATGATAAATTAAATCACAGTGAACTGCTTGGATATATTTTTACTTTAAAAAATTATTTAATAAGAAATCAGATCTATATTAATAAAGTAAATTTATCACGGAAATTTTATATCAATGGGTCACTTGATAAAGATGTGTTTCAAAGGCTTGTCACATGAAAAATGACATATGCGTCAAAATGTCTAAATTTTCAACATCGCAAATAAGCGTAAGAAGTTATATTACACAGTGTATAAAATAGCTCGGCACAAACTATGTGTAACATTACTTTACAGATTGATGGTATAATTTTGTAAGCTGTTAAGTAATCGAACGTGAAGGCAGGCTGAGTAAATATTTACATAAAAGAATATGTAATTGTTGCATTGACATCAAGGCCTAGAGTAATTATTGAAGCAGCTTCGTTAATCATTGAACGTTTCAGTTTCAGTCTTCAATCTAATGAATTTATATTTTTTGTTGCTAAGCTTCTTCTATTTGTTATGAAATTTAACTCTTTCACCGAAAACTCGTAATGACCTTATATGGAAATGGGGAAAAATGCGGGGTAATTTAAGGAGTGATAAAGCTGACAGTTTAGTTTGCTCAGCTTGGAAGAAATTCAGTAATTTGATCGATTCGAATAGTGATTTGGAGCTTATCGAGAAATCTGTCAAATTATTATTCTCACCCAGTATTGTCATCGCGAAGTTTTTCCATGTACGAGTTATCATCCGATAATTTCCCATAGTTTAAAACCGGGCTTTCGTCGTACACCTTCCCAAAACTTGACAGATCTAAACTGTCATCTAAACAATCTTGGAGATCATGTGTCACTAATATATTTTCAAAATTTCCATCAACTTTATCAACATTTGCATCCGAGTTAAACCTATCACTCTCCCATGTCGCCATGTTTTTTTGCGGCTGTAAAAACATGTCATTGAATTTATGCGTCGTTGAGTTGGATAAGAGAGGAAAAATTTAGGAAATATTAATCGACTAGCTACCTCGTGAGATCTACAACAAAGAGAGCAACCGTCATCTTGCGGACGTCATCAGCAATTCGTTTTTGGGCCTCCACTGGCTGCTCCCTAGTCTATGTTCTCTTTTCCGTTCACAAATCCAAGATGGTAAGTTCGTTCGGAGTTGTTTGATCAAAATCCTTAAACATCGAGGAACCTATTCCTTGCTGTATGAAATCCCACCATAAATATTCAAGTGAAAAAACCCCTTCGAATATACGTGTGCACATTTCATGATTTTTGTTAAAAGAAAGTGATTTAAACTCGCACAAAGTGAGCGTGTGTTTTCGGCGCTTCTACCTTTCTATACCCATGCGATTATCATCATAATAAATCCCCGACGAGTTTTATCACGACGTGGTCAAAATTAAAATTCTAGCAATATATAAAGAGTTCTTTTTTTCTTGAGTTTTAAAGTTACCTCTGCAAACCCCATCAGTGAATGAAATCCAAACAACTCCAAAAAATCTACATAACCGCACTCTGACAGTTAATATGACCCTTTGTAGCTGCAGTGATACTATCACCTGAAACAGATGAGAAATGAGTGAAATTCTCATCAAGTGAATTTGGTAATAGTTTGTTCAAATAATTTGCATTCTTTTAGGCTCGCGGACCCAAAAAGCACTTGAAGCGTCTCAACGCGCCAAAAGCATGGATGTTGGACAAGCTCGGAGGTGTCTACGCACCTCGTCCATCGACTGGACCCCACAAGCTTCGCGAGTCTCTCCCCCTTGTCATCTTCCTCCGTAACAGACTGAAGTATGCCTTGACTAACTGTGAAGTAAAGAAAATTGTCATGCAACGACTTATCAAAGTTGATGGCAAGGTTCGCACTGATCCTAACTATCCATCTGGTTTCATGGGTGAGTTTGATTCATTTTCATCCATCTACCGAGTGAATTCTTATTGAATGATAAATTACGTGTCGTTCATAATATCTACCTGGCCATCTCGAAGCTATGATGGTTGCAATAATTGTTGTAGTCAAAAGTTGGCCAATATAAAATCATCCTTCCATAGGTCACAGATTTGCTGATAATTGGCTATTTTGTATTACCCAAGAAGGAAACAAAACTTTTAGTTATTCATGGTCCAGCGAGTTGACTTTCCAATTATGAGTTATTAAACTTCATCTTTTTCCCAGATGTTGTTACCATTGAAAAGACGGGCGAATTTTTCCGCTTGATCTACGACGTCAAGGGACGTTTCACAATTCACAGAATTTCTGCTGAAGAAGCTAAGGTATCTAAGTTACAATTTCCTCAAAATTTTCATCCATTGTATCCCCTTGCCTCAATTATGTGGCGATTTATATAACATTCGTTTTCAATACTCACCATTTAATTTTTGCTTTCTAGTATAAGCTTTGCAAGGTCAAGCGAGTACAGACCGGTCCCAAGGGAATTCCATTCCTGGTAACCCATGACGGCAGAACCATCCGTTACCCAGATCCTTTGATTAAGGTCAATGACACCATCCAGTTGGATATCGCTACCAGCAAGATCATCGATTCTATTCGTTTTGACTCTGGTGAGAATGTGGAGATTGAATAAAAATTTGTTTTCATTTTTATTGCATTCTATTTACCACATTCAATCAACTATTATTTACTTGTTTATAGGTAACTTGTGCATGATCACTGGAGGAAGAAATTTGGGACGTGTCGGCAGTGTTGTGAGTCGTGAGCGTCATCCTGGATCTTTTGACATCTGTCACATCAAGGATTCTCAAGGCCACACCTTTGCCACCAGGTATTTATTGAACATTCCACTTGCACATTATTATTATTATTATTTTTTCTCTTTTTTTCATACGAAATTTGGCCATATCGAAGCTAAGTCACTTTGTATTTTGAAGTGTCTTGGTCAATACTTGGCCAATATGAAATAAATATCCTTCTAAAGGTCACTGTCTGGTCGATCAAACTGACCTTTCCGTATCACCCAAGAAGTGTACACAATAAATTCAAAAATTGATCATCTCGAAGTTAACTATAGCCCTATCTCTTACCTAACTTCGTTTTTTCTTTCTTTCATAGGCTCAACAACGTTTTTATCATTGGCAAAGGATCCAAGGCATACGTCAGTTTGCCAAGAGGCAAGGGTGTCAAGTTGTCCATTGCCGAAGAACGTGACAAGAGGTTGGCTGCCAAGGGAGGAAACTAATGTAAATTTTCAAACAAAATACCAATAAACTGAGTTGTTCTTGGTGAAATGTTTTGTATTACCTTCAATTACCTACCTCAGGAGAAGTTTGAGACAAACGATTCAACTTGGACACAATTTTATTATTCCTGCTTCACCAAGTCTGCTGCGTCCGGTCGCGCTTTTATTAAAGTTACTACATGGTTTGAAAATATAGGTAGTTATGTGTAACAAAATACTAAACTTATTAAGTAGTCGGAGCCTTCATTTTACAAAGAAACCGCAAGTGTAACATTTTCACTGCGTCTGTACTCAGCTTCACGACACCTTCTTGATTATCGATTGAAAGAAGAATTCCCACGGCCTCTCTGTCCTCTCCAACAACAACCTTTACTTGATCACCTTGCGAGGGAACAACGGGCTCCAGTTGTTCGCATAAAAGATTGACCACCCTATCTTCAGCTGGTAAAAATACCGCGCACATACCACCCTAGAATAATTGATAAGAAAAAATAAATTTGTCGCGTCCATGATCTATTAAAATTATAGCGTTATCAGAATAATTGTCTCACTGAAATCCCACGAATTACTCCTTGTTGTCCAGCGAGCGCTGGGTCCTGATGCGAGTCACGTATTCGGACTTCTATATCAGTCGTATGCCATTCGGAACCCATAATCATGCCACTTCCCGAACCAGCGTCAAGACCTGCGCCTGGTGTTTGCGGGTTGTAGGGACTACCAGCTACACCTAAATTATTACCATGTGATATTAACATCGCGACAAGAGAATCTCACCAATTTTTCCCTCGTCGAATATTACCAGGTGTCATGGGACTGTAACCCATCGGAGATGGCGAAGCAAAGGCACCGTGTGGACTTGTCGTATAACCCGTTCCGGACGGAGACGGAGTAGCAACGTAACCAGCAGGACTCGGACTAGCGCTAGCGCTAGCGGCAGGGCTTGGACTAGGTTGATAAGGACTGTAACTTTGCTCCGATCCGTACATAGTCCCGGGTGTCTGCGGCGTAAAGGGTCCACCCGTCGAAGGATATCCAGGAGCATAACCCGGAGAACCTCCTTCTTCCATACTGTATCCGTCAAAGTCATTGTTTCTCGCTGGAGTATTAGTTACGGCTGGATCCCATGCACCAGATTGTCCCGGTGTACGAGAGCCATCGTGCGAAGGCGTCATGGAACCATAATGAGGTGTTCGTGACCCATCTGAAAATATTGGACACGGATAACGCTGAATACTTGATAGCATCGATTGGACACTCACTTTCGTACATGGGAGTCTGAGAGCCATGCATAGGCGTTTTTGACCCGTCTCTGGCGTACATTGGTGTTTGACCACCAGCGGTGTAGGCAGGAGTGTTACGATTGTAGCTGCTGAATCCACCGTCCTTGTTCGGCACGCCGACATTGGCGATGTGAGATCGGTCAACAGAAATAGTTTGGCATGTGGAGTGTAGTTCGACGCGGGCCGTATTTTCTGTGGCATCTTTGACTATGCCGACGTTTCCTTTGTAGGGACCACCCGTTATTTTTATCGTAGTTCCTATGAGCTCCCTGTCACGTCTAGCTCCGCCACCTCGACCTCTACCTCGGCCTCCGCCACCGCCACCTCTGCCTCCAAATCCACCTCTGGAGAAGGCAAAAAAAAAAGATAAGAATTGGCACTCGATGACGCCTTCGTTCGTTTCGCTACTCACCCACTTGGGTGCATCGGAGACGCAATTCTGGGCGACATGAATCCAGATGACAGGGACATAGCAGGTCCCATGCCTGATTTGCTACCTCCGGCTAACTGTAAGTGCCTAGTTTTGCAGACGAATATACCTCCATTGTCGAGGTACATTCTAGAGTGTAAAAACGCGAAGCTTCTGTAAAGGTGTTTAATTTCACCACCTCTGCCAGCGTGTGGTCCGTCGATGACCTTTTGACAGAATGAAATCGTAATGGAGTTGAGGTAGCTGAATGTTGTACAATATTTCAAAAAAAAATGCAACAAACCTGGACGATATCCTTTTTCTGAATCGTATTTTGCTGGGAGTCCAAAGCGACGGCGTTTCTGTTCTCACGACGTTTTGTTAACCCTTGCAGTCTGGCCTCGACGACTTTGCCGTGCATCGATAGTACGTGGAAATTTTCACGCTCCAACCGAACAATCACACCAACAGTTTGTACGTCAAGTTGTACTAAATCTCCCCACTGGAATTGACCCAGGCTGTCTACGCCGGTCGCCATATCGGAACACAACTGTAAGTCCCTCGGGAGAACTTCTAGTTCGTGCATCGATAGATCCGAAAAAAGAACCACGCGATTTTGCTCAACACGAACAATTAATCCAGTATCACCCTCGTATCTTCCAGCTACTACTTTTGCATGATCTCCCATTCTAAAGTATTTTCGAAGTTCGTTAGCCTGAAACTCTAAAGCTTCTTTGAGTTCGTCGTGTATCGGCATGACCATTATCATGTTCCCATCGATGGAGACAATTTTTCCTTGCAAATTCATCAACTCTCCTTCGCTGACTTCAACGTTGTCACCGTTGCTGAAGGAATGCGTAACTGCTTGGTCTTTTTTTCCAGCAGAAACACCAGTTGTAGGAGTACCGCTCAATTCTATATCGATTCCCTCGGGGGCTTCTTCAAATCTTTCCAACTCTGAGAGCGTCGGCTTAACACCCTCAGCAATTATAGCACTGGTTGTAAAATTTTTGTAGAGAAATCTGAATCATTGAATAGATGACCTTATTATTTTATCCGGTTTCAGAGCGCTGATAATGATAGGTGAAATAATTAGGCTACAAACCCTTTACGGCTGTATCGGTTTCCTTCGAAGATTAGGAAATCTCCGTCACTGGTCACTTCCCCACCAATAGCACGTATAGCTTCTGGATCAAAGGGTTTTGCGGGTGGTCGTCTTTTCTTCTTGCGTTTGAGGGCTTCGGATTCACTCTGCGCAGTTCTGAGAGCTCCTCTGGGTCTCGTGTAGTCGATTCGTGGTAAGAGTTTTAAATGCACTTGATTTTGTGCCAGATCCACATAATCCACCTGTGCAATGTCGTCCTTATATATTCCTCTCTTTAACCGAACCCATTGTTTGGCCTTCAAACCGGTCTGCTCTTTGACGACACGTAAGACGTCTGTCATTTCTTTGATCGGGACCATTTGCTGTTTCCAAATACCCATTCTGAGATTACCAACGTTTTCAATCACAGCTTTTACGTGAGGTTGTTTATAGGCTTCGATGTAAATGTAACCCTTTACACCCTCGGGAGCAACGACAGATTTTATCTGCAGTGGTTCCCCTGTGAAATGCACGAGTCATAATTGTTTGATAAATTAGGTCAGCAGTGTGAAGCAGTCATAAAATCTTACCGGTGAACTGAAAGGTGATAAATTTTCGCATTAATAGAAGAACCGTGGATTTTTCTTCACCGATACGGCACTTTACCATCCACAGATTTGGATCTTTTACGCCAGGGAGTAAAGTTTGTTGAGTAATTTCATCGCTCATTTCTTCACCTCCATCTCCAAAATGTCGTGCGACAACAGACTCATCGGCATACTTTTTTCTGAGGTATTCTTCGATTTCATCTTCTTTCTGTGAGCTGAAAAGTAGTTAGGTGATACGATACTGACGAATCCTGGAGCAACAGTGACAATAAAAATTCAAATATGAATCAGAAAATATTGCAACTTACTCCCAGAGATTGGTGCCTCGACGTCGTCCTTCAATTTCTCGAGCTGTAGGCCCCAATTCATCAACTTCATTCCCAACTATTCCTATCTCTTGAGCTCCATCTTCCCACTCCTCATCATCTTCAACTTCATCGTCAACCTCCGCTTCATCAATGATAAAACCACCAAATCTGTATGGTCAAGAATGCCAGGTTTTTCAATAAGTTATAAACAAAACTACAGAAATATTATCGGACTAAGTGGTTTATGTTGTATTATTAACCTGTCTTTTTTCTTCTTTTTCCTACTTGGCCTGTCATCATCTTCGTCCTCTTCCTCATCATATTCACTGCTACCATCCAAGTCTTCTCCTGAAAAGCAAATAAAAGATGTTTGCTAGTTGGTTCATTGATAGTAGTTTCATGTAAAGTGTAATAACTGACCTTCCGGTTCATCTTCAGGCTCAACATCTTCTTCGCCGGAATGGGCTTCCTCAGCCTCATCTGCTCTACCTCTGCCTCCATCATCCGAGCTTCAGAAATTAAAAAAAAGGTTAATTTTCGATAGCATGCATGATGTTTGGGAAAAGAGATGACTCACCCAGATCCAGAGTGAGATCGTGATCTAGACCTAGAATGACTTCTGGAGGGTGATCTGGATCTACTCCTGGAGCCGCTTCGTGATCTATTACCACCGCTTCCCACATCGCTACCGCCAGCAGACTTTACAGATCGATTATCCTCAGGTTCACTTTCGCTTCCTCCACCACGGCCTCCAGCATCGCTATCGTTGTCTGAGAAGTTACTGCCCTCCGAATCCGACATTTTGAGTTACTGGTAATACGTATGTCCTGAATAATATTAAAAATTGCAATAAGCCCAAGTCAAACCAATTCAGTCTGTGAAGTTAGCCACGACCAGTATTATTTAACCACGTAACTGGACTACAAAAGGGGAGGGTAATGAATGATTTACCATTGTGTAAACAAATAATTATGGCAAGTAGTTTCTTCCATATGTATAATTAGTTTCGTATTGAAAATAATTCGTCATCTTCACAGACTGTTCCTTGCACGGAAATTTGTGATTGCATATTTTACAGAACCGCTTAAAGAATGAAAAATGCATTTTTCAATCTTTGGAGGAAAACACTGTGAAATAATTTTTTAGAGAGTATGACACGGGGCATAACGGAATAAAAATTGTCATTTGGCCTACAATATAGGAATATTTATTTCTAGACTAATGTTGAATGGATGAATGGTGTTACTCACGTTTCAGTGTGTTGAAAATTACTCAATGATTCAGACGACAGTTTTCGAATGAAAAACGTGTGACATTACACCAAAAATCCAAATCAATTCAATACTGGATTAAGCTCCGTCCAGTGAAACGAAGTTGGCTATGGTTGATTGATAATTCATCGCTTTCATTTTGTTATTTCGAGATTATTTCGAGACACATAATTTATTGTTCGGTTCAATAAACAATCGTTAGATTGCAGCACTTACCCTGGGCCATTTTGAATTTTTACATAATTGTTCGCTTGTTCCCAGTTTTCAGTTTCGGTGGTTGTTCAATTGCCATAAATAAAAAAATGGCGAAATTTTTGGGTCTTGATAAGATAGCGAGATTTTTTCGAATTGTCAAACACAACGGGGGCATACGAGGTTCCTTAAGAGCCATTTACATGTTTGTACCAACGTTAATTTTTATTTCTTCCAACTGTAAATCATACGATATTATTAAAAACAGAATACAATTCGTAACCTCTTTCACGAATCTTATGTTCATTCATTTATCTTCAATGCTTTTTACAGGCGAGATGAATTGAAAGCTGGTGACTTGATAGGAGAGGACAAATTTGGGAATCGATATTACCAAAACAATATGTTCTTTTACGGTAAGCTCAATATTTTTTTAACTTATCTTACTTACTGTACTGCTACCTTGCACTTGCTCGATCAACATTCTTTGTACCAGAGAAATAGATGCTAGAGGGATCAAATGTTTGGCTTGTGTTGAAATCGGACTTGACTACGATCCTTAAAAGGCTAACAAGTTTTTCTAAGTCCCCTGTAAATCCATTAGAGCATCTCTCAAATGCAGACTCAACTGGGGTGTCATTATCATATTCAGTTTTAAAAAAGTATGAGAATCAAATCTCCTTTGACGACCTGGCATCGGTCGTTACATAGTTTTCTTTCTGTACAAAAGTCGTATTCTCTGTTGGTCAAAACCTGAATGGGAGGTTTGGATAGCTGAAAAACGATTATGGAGGTTTAAGTATTTTTTTTCATCACCCGCCTGGACAAGGTGAGAAATAAAATCAAATAAACTCCAATGTCATCCACTATTCAAATCTTCTGAGGGGTTTTATTTTCTTACATAACTACCAACTGCGTAAAATGCCCTTGCAGAAGATCCAAATAAGAAAAAAACTACTACAAAGGCATGCCTCCTTCATAGTGCCAAACAAATTCCATAACTCCTTTTTTTCAAATACAGTTGAAATAACATCTATCCTTTTACCTTTGTAGGACGCAATCGTTGGGTTGAATATAACGATAGCGTTGGTCTGAATTATGATGCATCACAAGTTCCTGCTGAATGGTACGGATGGCTACATTACAAGACCGATTTACCTCCACACCAAGACCCATCTCGCCCCAAGTACAAGTGGATGATGGACCACACTGAAAATTTTTCAGGCACTAACAAAGCTTACATGCCTTACAGTACGACCCGTCCTAAAATCGAGGCGTGGAAACCCCCCAAGTAAGACCGATGAATGACAAATATATAGAGCTGAAGGTAGGAACTACTTGTAAAAATCTATTAAATATCTTCTATAGCTAAATTACTTCGTACATTGCAGTTTGTGTGACATGTACGATAATTGTAAATAAATAACTTTCCGTTTAACGTATACGTATGAACAAACATATTATTATTCACATTTTCCTCAAAAAATTTGTTGTGTTCTCAATAACCGAATCAGTTTGCACTGTTACTTTGTTACTTTAAAAATGAGTAAGCCAATTTCCACATTATGTTTGTCTTGGACCATCCAAATTCGTGATGTCCATGATAATACGAAACAGCTACAGATACTTTCGAATAAATTGCGTTTAAAATATATTTATAGAATGAAATGTATGCGAAATACCTTTTTTTTCTTCACATTATACAATCGTAAATAAAGTTCCCCGACGAATGAAGCGAGTCCTGTGAAAAAAAAGGAAAAACATTCGTCCGTCCGAGGATCCCCAAACTGTCACAGGGAATTAAAAATCTTCCGACAAGAGCATCTGAAAAAAATTGAAGAAAGACGAAGTTGATTTGGGAGAACTAAAAGTGTCCATAATGAAGGAGAAGGGTTTCGAATCCATATTAATTGGGCAGTTAAAGCCGAAGGTGATCGAGTGAGATCTGGCAAAATCCAGCAATGTCTGACTAGATCCATATCAGACGTCAAGGATCCACCACGTCCCCCTTGCGTCGTTCATCATGTTTAACGTACACACATACTTATATGCATTAAATAAATGTAGAAGATAGTTGTATACAAATGATACGGTACGATATCTACACGTATTTATCTCCTTATATATAAATTAATGAATTATCGATCGGAAAAGAAGCCCTGCTGATATTTCCTAATTAGTAATCAACGGTCACCGACTTGGTAGGGTTGTAATTCGCGCCTCACAACAATGATCTAAGTATAATTTAATCACGACTGTCACTCCGTCACAGAGATGGCAATTATTTACTTCAATTAATTCCAAGTGTCTATATACCATTGAGACATGACACCTCCCCACACAATTCTTCCCTTTCGTAACTCATCTAAATCGACATCAACCGTCACCGATACATGATATGTATGTCGATTATTAACGGTCAATTTTACCCAATATATCTTTCATTGAAAGCAATACCGCTAGCTGCGGGAGACAATTCTTTTTTGGCGGGATTAATTATCAATCGAATAACAAACGAGCGAGAACCTCTCCGCTTTTTTTCATTCATTCATCCAAGACCCGCGTCAGAATCTTCAGCGATTCAACCGTTCTTCAAAAAGCTAATTTTTTGAGTATACGTAATTAGAAATATTGACGATAATGAGTAGGTAAATGGAGTTGCAAAGGTTTATATCTACTGCACCCGGAAAGAGCTCTCCAGAAAGAAATTAGGGATTAAAAAAATTAACGAGGAACATTTGAACAGAAAATTTTTGGGATCTTCGCCTAGTCACGTCCACGATCTGAATGACAGATTTTCCATTGAATAATATATTTATAGTTACATGAAATTCAAAGAACTAATCAGAATTTAAAATTCGCAGTTGTGCTAGATCTGTAACTATTCCGAAACGCGGTTTTTCGCTACTTCCTAGAATTTATGTTACAACATATGTACTCCAAAAAAACTTACGAAAAAAAAAAGGTAAACTTTTTTACCGTTTTAAAAATAAAAATACCCAACGGTTGGTCTACGGTATAGCACCCGTTATTTGAAAATTTATCAAATATATATTAAAAAAGTCTGTCGGCGTTCGATTCAATTAATGTAATTTCAGACAAATTTTATTCTAATTAGGTTTTCAACAAAATAATGAATCAATTGATAATCGAAAACGTGGGCGGTTATTACTTCTGATAACTTTTACCTTTATTCTTTTTCGTTCTTTTTCTCTACCTATCCCTCATTGAAACGCTTGGGCTCCAAAAACATTGTATGTGGTGACCGTTTGAAAATTTATTCTAATTTTACTTGTCCATTCTTTTTTGGGTCTTCTTTTCATTTTGGTTGTTTCTAAAAAAAATATGGACCCAGTAAAATTATTGAAGACTATAGATTGTCAACATACTTTTAAACTATCTACGTATATACATTGGTATATACCTGTATCACCTACTAAACAAAAATACATACTATATAATCTTCCGTATGTGGTTTTGGTCGTATGTGCAGGTTCCCACGAAACCTGTTTCTACTTTAAATCGTTCTTGTTTTATCTGGACGATGAATCACTAATTCTCTTCAAGAATCACTACACATTTGTATATGCACACACGTATACGATACGAACGTAAAATTAGGCTGCTCTCCCTCTTCCCTCTCGCCAAACAGAAATCAGTTATTATTTGTCAAAATAACGTGCTTTTCCTTCGATTATTTATTGTTGATATTAGGGGGGCGAGCTTTAGATTGAGCACAATTTTTTAAATAAAATTACTAATAAAATATTCGTGTACTATCCCGAAGTATGAGAAACGATAGAAACTAGAAAGGTTCAAAAAAAAAGAAATAATAAGGGAAAATTATCGTAAATATTGTATGTAGGTGTATAAAAATAACAGATAAATCGTTTTGATTCTCAATGATCTGCTAATGGTAATAATAAATAATGATGTACGATGATGAATGTAAACGGAGTAATTTTCGCTATGGGGGATACTTCGTTAGCGTTCTACGAATGTATATAGTTATCTACGTACCTAGATACCACGTATGCGTATCTCCCTATGACATCCACGATTATCTTTTCTCTTTTCATTTTCCATAATACCTATTATACCTGGATAGGTATACGTACTACATTTCCCGCAATTAAAATTGCTTTCGTAGTACCTATAATTTGAAAAATTAACAAATAAATAAAATAGAATAAGATAAAACTACAAAAAAAGGTACCTCATGAGAGAAAATTTGCGAATACACAAATATATTATATTATATGGATAACGAATAAGATTTTTCCAGGTTTCTTCATCCTTCCCTTTTTCTGATCAAGAAAAATCAAATGAATTGTTATCATTATTATACGTACGGATGATTATTCATGCCTCAAATATCGTGGGGCTCCAGGCTTTTTAACTATCCCATGGGTAAGCGTTTCATTAACGTTAATAATGACGTTGCTGCGGGTACCGCTGCTGCTGGTGCTACTACTGCTGCTGCTGATGTAGGTAGAGGTATGCATCGTAGAGAAGAACGTCATCACGGACCTAGAAGCGACAAAGTTCTTCTGAGAATTAGATAACAATTACATGATCGCAAGATTGAAAACTGAAGACGTAGTTCTTTTTACCGTACTACTAAAATGCAATGACGTCATCGAAAAGTAATTTTACTATGTGGTATAAAAGTGCTTTACTATATTTACGGTATACATTCGACAATTATTGTTTACAAATTTTATGGTGTCAATTAAAAATCAGATGAAATAAACAACAGCTCAAATATCCATCTGGAAATTAATTAAATTTTTATTATTTTCATCATCGACCCCTTTATTTCGTTTGATTTTTTTTCAATTTTTTGGAGATCAGTTCAGACGTGTATTTCGGTAAAGAAAAGAAAAGAAAAAAGAGAAGAAAATCTCATCTCGTTTAAATTTGTTTGTAATAATTAGAAAATTTTCTTCGTTTAGGGAAAGGGGGGCAGTGGAGGTGGGGATGAAAGGAGGAGGGAAATATAAAAACTTCATATTATATACATACACCGATATTTAAACGAGAAGAAAAATGAAAAGGAATAATGAAGGTGGAGAAAGCAAAGTGAGTGAGGTATAGGTATAAGGAAGAAGAGTTCAGAACCCATTGAATTGAATTGAATAATAAAAAAGCGCGGTCCTAGAAAATATAATGTAATAATAAGGCGTCATGATTGGGGAGTGGGAAGGGAGAGTAGGGTGTAGATTTATCAAAGAAAATCAAGTAACTTAAAATACAATACAAATTGATTCTATGGGTGAAATTTCCAAGAATTAAAACCTTTTAGAAATTAGTCAATATAGGCATACTCATATAATAATATACCTAGTATACTGTCCTGTGTCCAACGTTCGGTATACGAATAAGAACTTTTAACTAAAAGGCTTTAGAGCTCTCTCTGTTGAAAATGATTGGTTGCCAAGGAAAACCCCCACCTCGTCGTGACAGCCAATCCTAGTAGAGCGAGGGATAGCATTGTTGTTTTTGAACGTATAAATTGACCGGCACTAACCCTCTGCAAATCAGTTCCCAGGTTGACGTGGTCTAAAATAAACAGTTTTTCGCGTATTTCTATTAAACGTATACACATATATAAAATCGCACAATTCTGTTTTTTTTTCTTTTTCAAATTAGTTTCTAATTTTTGATATCGTATATCTAATCAAAATCAACCAACGATAAAAATTGCTATACAAGTACATCCCATTGAACACCTTTACATATAGAACTAAAGGTGAGTTTTATCTCAATCGATTACGAATCCACAACGTGATAAACTATATTCTTAATTCTCTGCGTCACGAAAAGAATTTGAGATAAGAATATTAAATTTACACTAAAAGCGAAAGAATTATTCGATTTATCACGTTAATTTTTTTTTCACTTCTGGATCAAAGAGTACGAGAGAAAAAAAATTAATAAGCATATGCTTCATTTGGTTCTATGTAGGTATAATATAAATCAGATTATCATATAAATGTATGTGTATATGGCAAATTTTATACATCGTTGAATCATTTTTTCTTACGATATAGATGAATAATGATCACGTGCTTTTTTCTATTTTTTAGAAGTATATTCCCCTCCCTCCCCTCCTACCCTCCATATTCCTCTCACCCTTCCGCCCCTTTTGATAGAGATGATATGTATATTTTATCTAATATGATTTGCTGTGGTTCTTCTCAGCTCGGATACTTTCCTCATTCATAACATGTATATATCTATATACTATGTAGTGTACACATGTTAATAATTCGGTCACTACAGTCATCTGTGTGTATGAAATTATATCTTCAGTTCAGTATATATACATAAAACGAATGCGTATTGCATATGTGTAATTATCGATGACTATTATGCAAGTATATAGGCGGAATTAAATGATAAATTATAAGTCGGATATAAATTACTCGCCTTTTAACGTGTATTGTAATATATGTGAGTACCATATACATGTATACAGGCATGTGTACCTACACGATGTATGTAGATTAATTAAAGTGAGGAAAGTAATAAAAAAAAAGTTTGACAGATATACTAAATGATCGTAAACCAATATATACGTACGTGGAATGATAATCTTGTGCACACACGTGCGCTTACGTATGCATCACATTTTTCTTATTATTGTTCTTTTTTTCATTCCTCTCATTGGAATCTGTATGAGTTTTGCATCGATGTAACCAAGATTCCAAGAAATTACATGAAAAACGAAAAAAAAAAAATTAGAGAATGAAAAGAATAGAAAAATAGAGAAGAACACAAAAAATTAGCTTGCGCAATTAACGATTTAAATGTGCAAGTGCACGTCTAGTATGCATGTTAAAAGGAGTTTGATGAACAGGTATTTATATTCTCATATGAACGCGAAGAGTTATATTACAAATGTAATACGTATTAAATGCTTTTTTTTTTGTTTTCCACGACGTTTTGACCTTTCAGAACTCTCACGAGTTCACATTTCGCTGAACCGTCAATTTTGAAAGAAATTCCTCTTTCTTATTTTTTATTTCTTTTTTCTTTTTGGCTTGACTTCATAATGCAATATTATGGATTCGATATTTTCTGCACAAAATGCAATTTTATAAATTTATAATTATAATTACTTTTTATTTCATCATTTCCGATGATAAGGAAGTAATGATAATAAGTTACATCCGAGCATAAGGAAGTAATGATAATATTACCTAGAAAATGATGATTTCCAAATGACGTTAATCTTACGTTTTCGGATAAATCATACGTTTGTATATATTACGCATATAATACATATAATATTTTATCAGATAAAATTCATAGTTGAGCATTTAGAATAGATTTAATTTTCATTCTATATCGAGCATTGCGAGCTTAATTATAGAAAATTTGCCGGCTCACCGCCGAGATGATAAAAACCGGAGGATTGAAGATATATATTTCAAAGTTCAAGCCGTACACTAAACACGATAAAAAAATATAATTCTTCCAATCTTATAACAAGATGATTCAATCGGACCCTACGAACTGTAGAACTCAGAGTTTAGTATCAATTTTGAAACTTATTATCTTTTGGGGAAATTATATTGATATAATAAAATCGTTTTGTCTGATTTTTCTATCTATTACGAATATTATAGCCACGCGTTTAGAATATCATTATTTTAAACCTCGTATCTTTCAAAGTTTTTCCATACGTGGCAATTATACAAATACACAGCTATAATAGATGCGTACATACTTATACACATGAATGTATGTAAAGTAAAAGGTATTCACTTACATACAAATTAGGCGGGTAGGTACCGGGCGTAGAATATAAATTTGGAAAACATATCCAACTCCAGCTCCACAGCCGCTGTTGCTACAACTCATACTGCAGCCATACTCATTTTCTAACAAAAAAAATCAGTTGAAAATAATTTTCTTCAAATCGTTATAGAATTATTCAATGTTTATCCCCCGCATGAACTTACCGTGTAATAAAATTAATTTTATTTCGAAAAAATGATAATAACAATACATGAAAAAAAAAAAAAAAAAACTTAACAACGTGACGAAATTTTAATACCGTGTGTGCATAGGTATGATAAATGATGCAATATTTCTATATCGTTGTATCATGTGAATATGACGACATAAACAAATCGTCGAGATTTAGTGTAGATTTTACCCTTAGAAAAGTTGTACGTACCTGAAAACTCTGGAAAGTCGGTTCTGCTCCGGGCGCTTAACGATAATCAAATGCGAACCTCATCGGGATTTTCTATGAATAAATAACCCATATGTCCGGTAGATTTCTTTACGTCATCGCGCATTTCCTCTCTCAAAACCGGGTCAACGAGAATTACGAAGATTCAACTTCTAGCTCTCTTCAAATCTCCGGTCTATATACGTACATAGGTCGCATATAACCAGATATATACGCCAGGACCTCCGACTTCTCATGGTTTTCTTCAACTTTCCATAAAACTCAATGCCCCTTCGAACTCCTGTAAACCAAAAATTGTTGTTATTATTACAAATTAATCAAAGAATAAACTATGTGTCCACTCAACTATGCGATGGTGCTAATTGGACTTATAGTTTCCGGGTAGGATTTAGAATTAAATTTTTTTTTCTTGTTTCGGGTAATTAGAAACGAAAATGTTTTATCGAGAAACGAGTCATTAATTCTTATTATATTGTTAAAACCTTGAGTAATGTTAATAGTTTTTTTTTTTCTTCTACTGATAAAGTTTTGAGTAAATTGTGGGTATGTAATACATACATATACCTGATTTTATACATTACATACCATACTTCTGTATAGGTATTATGTGTAGTATACGTTCGAATTTTAGCTGCTGGGACCTTTGGAGCGCGTGGCTCATCTATTATTCATAGACCGGCAATAGGGCCTTACAAAGAGAGGAAGGTTTATAAATATTAAAACACCTATATAGCTCCTTCTCAGTTCAGCCCTCGAGTTTATGCGCATATAATTACATCTCCCACATAATAACATGTATCGAATAAACGCGCATCAAACGTTTAAATAGCTCCTGATATTTCTCATATACCTTGTAGGATATTATAGTATAGGTATATGCATATACTAACCTTGTATAACTGTGTCTATGGATGAAAAATTGGTGCGATTATAGATAAATTTTTTACGCTCATCATCATGTACATAAATCTTTATAACAGGTTCGTCGTGTGGTTTCTTTTGTTGGATTTAAAATTGCTAATTTATGTTTCATTTTATAACGGGACTTTCCAATTCTTCAGACTTCATCTCGGTGTTCTAAAACAGATAAAGATTTAATAAGTAAAAATTAGTCGATCGATATGTATAGGCAATTTTCGATGAGAATTAAAATTTCAATGATGTTATTCGTATTCTTATTATAGGTGACGCAAGCTTCAATTTATTCTAAGAATTTTTCTCTTGATCTAATTGATCACGCCAAAGGCAATACGTTAGATTCTTGGTAAAATAATCGTTGCGTGAATCGAAATTCGCGATTTGAGATAAAGACGGCGAAATGTGCGCCGAATTTTTATCGCAGTCATGGAACCCATTTTATTGGAAGAGTTTTTGAAAATTTTGCAAAAAAGAAACATAGAAGAGCGCGGTTTTTTTATTCAAACTTTGCCGCGAATCTCTGATAGTAACAATTACACAGAATACTAACCTGGAGATGATTTTATCGGAAGTAAAAAGTTAATTTAGCTTTCAATGATAGCGAGAAATGGGATGTCGGCCATTGAGGTTTAAATCCCTTTAAATCGATCGACGCTATCGATTAGGTTCTGATTAATATTCTTAACGGGAAAATTTAACATTTACGAATAATGAATTAGCGTTCAGCCCGCTTTTGTCTAACTAGAAGACGGCGTGACAGTTTCCATAAAACATTTTTCTCTTACGATCAAAAGGTTCCTGATGAATCTATTGAAGGGCTTGGAGTTAAGAGGTAAAACGTCAAAAGTCTCTGTTCTATAATTTCAGATGCATCGACTCGCCATAATGTTCTCGGCAGGCTTACTGCTTCTGGTATCCACGATTCCACATAAAACGAACGGTGTACCATTGTCATTTTTGAGGGAACGTGTTCAAGAAGATGCGGACGAAGAAGCGGCGATCGAGGAAAATGAAATCGATCGCGATGTAATGGTAGCGCCACCTGCGAGTGTTGCCCAAACCAGACAAACTGTCAAAGGGAAAAACAAATTTCAGGTTGGTAAAAACGCTCTTTAAAGACCTTGTTTAAATTTGTTGCTATAGGTTCACCGCAATTTAAACTCCGTAAATTGCATATAATAAAATAAAACAATTTAATGACGCTTGTGAGGGGTGTTGATTCTTTAGAATATCGGTTGCCAACAATGGCAATAACAATGAATGATGCCCCTAATAAGTAATTTGCGATTTAAATAATGGCGGAACTTTGACATTTTATAACAATGATGTTTACTTTCATTTAAAAACTGTAGCCTACTTCATTTCTTTTTTGGATTACAGATAAATAATAAAGAATGGGTCCAGATGTCAAGTAGTCCACCCGGCGCTATAAGCTTACCTCTGAGGTAGATAGAAATAATAACATAGAAAAAAAAGGTTTCATTCAAAAATATTCGGTGATAATTATTTATAAATTTTTCTCACCATAGATCTCACATCGAATTGGAGTGCGAAGCTATAGGAAGTCCCATGCCTCAAATCCACTGGCTGAGAGGTGCAGAGCCACTTCGCCAGGTACGTCAAAGGGCTGCAAAATAATCATGAAGACTGTTTAAGAAGCACCATTAATAAATTTAGTTTTGGTAATAAGGTCAAGGAAAATCAAATGATGGTTGGATTATGAATGGATCATACCTTCATGTTCATGCATGATGTGGTGCTTATCACTTTTGTTCTGATTGCTGTATTAGGCCAAAAGATATACTGTACATAGTTGGGATCGATGAAAAATTATAATCAGGCTTGCTCGCTGTTCTCTTATTCTGACCAGTTCAGACCATAAATATCGTCTGCAGTATTAGATCACAAGGATAAGATAATCTAACTCCAATAATAGCCAGCTGTTGAAACTTCAAAGCTCATATTACATACTTTGACTTAACAACAACAGTTTAGATCGATAGAATTCGCTTTGTCACTTTGACTCAACAATCTTTTTTTTTTCTTATCCAGCTAGATGAATTGATGGGGAACAGCATTGCGGACATTAATACTACGCCTAACAGTTGGGGAGGAGTGGCAAAGACCAGATCTCGGCTAGTCATTGACTGTGCTTCCACAAGAGATCAAGGCATAATTACCTGTGCCGCAGTTGCTGGCAGTAGGACGGTTGTATCAAAGCCAACCATGCTCATTATTAATGGTAAGTTTTATGTTGTAAAAATAAAAGCCCCAACTGAATTGAATCTGGTTCAAAATGATGAGTTGCGTCACAGCCATCAGACAATTCAATGCTGTGCCATATATCTCTAGTTATATGGCGGGACTATCATAAGCTTTGTAAAGATACGTAGAGACAGTATCTTTAAATCAGTGATTTTAGATCTTGATTTAAATAGATCAAATCAGCAAACCATATGTGCATATGGTGATCGAAGTATAAGATTTAAATAAATAAAGTAGATCATGCTCTGATTCTCGATGCCGCCATGCTCAGAGTAACGCCGTCTGTCACATTGTAAATTGTTTCCAGACTGTATTGAATCGCAAATATTAGGTGGAGTTTCTACTTAGAATAAATCTAATCTCAACGTTTTCTGTATAAAATTCAATGAATGTAATGAAATTCAATCGCGCTACTCCATAACTGTACCATACGTGACGATATGAAAATTTACGTGGGATTACATTTGGAACACTTTGTGTCATGTGAGCATTACTGATTACTGTATGTTAAATTGTCCATTGCAGAACTCAGCAAGGCAAACGGCAGCAGTTGTCTAGCAGAAACTAAACCTAGGGTAACACTTCATTCCCCGACTATGGTGGCACCCATAGGATCAACAATTGCACTTCCCTGTAGGGCTAGTGGCAGACCCCGAGCTCCCCGTACACTTTGGCTGGATAACAGCAATCAGCCTATCACATCGACTTCTAACCCTCGTTATAAGGTATGCTTGCCTTATTTAACTACTTAGTGCCTTGCAGATGGAGAGTATGAAGCTAAAAAATAAAAAATTCTCACTCACTTTGTTCAGGTACTGGGAAGTGGAGAGCTTGTGATCTTCCCTCTACTTTGGAGCGATATGGGTGAATTGACCTGCATCGCTCAGTCGGATCGAGGCGAGGATATAGCGATTACGTTTTTGTATCCATTGTCGGTGAGTTGAAAAGTTTTTTTCCCAAAAGCCTTGAGGTTGATTTTTCTGCAACTGATGATTCTAACATTTTTTTTTGTTTATTTACAGAATGAGGATAATGAAAGCTAAGCGCGTCAATGACAATGCATCGTACAAAGAATCTAAATCATTGATAGATCAACTTTTGATTAACCGTCTCTCTAAATTGGATGATTAAAACCAACGAGTCATATTTGCATACTTATTTGCATTGCATTGGTCAATGCATTCAATTTTCTAGTCACTAAGTGTTAAGTAGTCTTATTTTTGAAAGTATTGCCTTGAATTTGTTTCACTAAAGTATGATTAAGAAATAAGTATGACTATACATTCCGCTTAATATATTTTTGATTTTATAAAAAGTATAATGCTATATATGGTAGTACTTCGAAGTATTGAATTTGTCATTATTAATATTATCTAAGTTATGATCGCCTAACAGTAAATATGAACCACATGAACAATTCATTATTATCACTTATATTAGATTAGAATCGTTGTAGTATCGACGAATTCAGAACTGTGCGGTTCCAACAGAATCTCACTGAATACTTACATTTATTAGTAGTACGATGAGTTTCAGAGTGATTATTTCTGTTCCTATAATATTTAACATAAATACTCGTAAGATTGATTTCTACATACCTAAAACTGAAAAACAGTATACTTATGTGTAACGAAACTATAATATAATGTATTTCCTTGTAACACGTTACGTTCTTTTGAAAATATACTTGCAAAATGATCCAGATAAATACAAACTGCCTACGTTCCAATGAAAACATGTCTGTTATTCCATCCGTCAACCCCTTCCTTCTGTTAATTTCTAATTGAAAAAAAAAGAATTGGAACTGTAGTGGGAAATGCGGGTGTAGGATGATCATATTACGACGCAGAGATTAATCAAACCTGTAAAACGAACAATCTGAAAAGTGCTACGTGACAAATCGACGAAATTCGAACACCGCGGATATTTTTTAACTCAACTTACGCGTGCGCGATATAAAAGCGTCCCCACCAGCCTGATGCAATGGACGACGGTGGTTGATAGTTTGTCAAGTTATTGGGTTATTGCTGTATGAAATAGTCAAAGAAAATAGTGGAGTTAAAGTCGGATTACATATAGTTTTGTGGAAAATGTGATAAAAGTGCACTCGTGCATCTCGTGAGTACAAAAACTTCGTCGTTTCTATTTCCCAGCTAAGCGTTCCAAGCGAATCTCCCACTGGTAGTGCTTTGATTTGGCATAGTCCACAAAAAACCAACGTTGACTTGAACTCACAAATATTTGTTAAAATTTTACAGCTAACAAACATTACACCCATCAGCAGTCTAATTCTTATAATTCAACCGCATTATTCTGAATCATGTCACATTTTAATGTATCGAATCCAACAAATTACATCATAAATAGGCGATAGTTTACTCTTGTCAATAGGGGCGCCCATTTTGTTTATGCACTATCAAAAGGTAGCCCGTTCTAAAAACATGTACTACCGGCGTGGGTGAGGTGTGGAACTGGGATGATTTCTAATGAGAACTCTTATTTATGTTTTTGTTGTTGTTTATCATTTTCACAACTGTAACGCTCAATTATACAACAGACTCATTGTTCACTTGCAATGAACTCATAAAATAAAAGTCACAACGATCGGTGGTAATAGGCTTGTTTTGCTTTTTGCTGTGAAATTTTATCAACGTTTTGCCAACATCTCAGGGAGGTTAAAAAGCTGGTCAAAGAACCGACCATTCTGGTAATGGATGCATGATTCGCATTAAGTTGTACTAATATTCATTGATTAAGAAGTAACGACGCTTGTTAGATTTTCTTGAGAAATAAAACTTATCCGCCTTTCTTCGTTTCAGAGATCCGATATAAATCTGTTACTGATGAGCGCACGGAAAATGTCTATCGATAATAACTCTGGGGGTGCGCCCCGAATAATGGTATTCAGGCCTACATATGAAGAGTTCAAAGATTTCAGTGCTTACATTGTTCATATGGAAAGTAAAGGTGCACACAAAGCTGGAATAGCTAAAGTTATACCGCCGGCTCAATGGGTAGCAAGAAAGTCCGGCTATCATTTGGATGATTTAGATATTACAATACCAGCACCCATCTGTCAAGTAGTCGATGGAAAGCAGGGTCTATATCAGCAGATAAATATTCAGAAGAAATCGATGACTGTCAAAGAATATAGCAAACTGGCTAATTCTGAACGATACAGTACTCCTAAACACTTTGATTATGAAGATTTAGAAAGAAAATATTGGAAGAATATAACTTACGTAGCTCCAATTTATGGTGCTGATGTTTCCGGTTCACTCACTGACCCCGAGGTTAAAGAATGGAACATCAACCATCTTGGAACAATATTGGATTATGTTAACGAAGACTACGGTATATCAATTGATGGCGTTAACACGGCATATCTTTACTTTGGAATGTGGAAAACAACATTTGCCTGGCATACCGAAGATATGGATTTGTATTCCATAAATTACCTTCACTTTGGTGCACCCAAGACATGGTACGCCATACCACCTGAGCACGGACGGAGACTAGAAAGATTGGCTAATGGATTTTTCACGTCAAGTTATCAGAGCTGTCAGGCTTTCTTGAGGCACAAGATGTCCCTCATATCACCACAAGTTCTTAAGCAATATTCCATCCCCTACAACAAGGTAAAAACCTCAATAAATTCATTGTAAAGTCGTAATTAATTTTTAATCCATTTGTCAATATACTAAATTTATTTATTACATTCTACAGATAACTCAAGAAGAAGGCGAAATCATGATCACTTTTCCGTACGGTTATCACGCGGGATTCAATCATGGTTTTAACTGTGCTGAGTCCACAAATTTTGCGACACCCAGGTGGGTCGAATACGGAAAACGGGCCACTCAATGCTCTTGCAGTAAGGATATGGTCAAGATTTCTATGGATACGTTCGTGAAACGCTTTCAACCAGAAAGGTATTTTGGTTAACAATGTTAATCTCCATCAACAACCTCACAAATAATTTTTGTCATTAATACGTGGCAGGTATCAACTCTGGTTGCGCGGAGAAGATGTTGGTCCACATCCTGAAGATCCTCGACAAACAGCTGCTCCTCTGCCATCTCAAATGGATTTACTTTGTGCAAAAAATAGCAACGGCCAACTACCCCAAAGCTATCTGGACGCAGCTCCGAAAAATAAAAGACATCCCATACACCGTAAGAAAAATATTGCAGCGACAAATTCTGACGTTAGCATGGTAGATTTAGCTAATCGTCCAGACATTCCTCCCGATGTAAAAAAAGTTTTGGAAGATATGGAACTGGAGGAAGTTGATGAACCACCAGATGAACAGCAAGAACAATTTCTTGAAGATATCTGGCTAAAGGCTGGGGAAATGGGTAAGAAGACATAAAAACAAATTAAAGTCTGATGGGTATTAGTTAGACATTATTTTAAAATCCTGTTTTTTTAACAGACGTAAGCGAGGCATCTGTATGCGACGATGGATACAATCGTAAGAAGAATCGTAAGCGAAAAAAGAAACAGAATAATTTGGACAAGCGAAAGTCGAAGGCAAAGAAGAATTCGTTGAAACTAAATACGATCACCGAACATGTGGGCGTATCTGAATCGGTCATGAAATCTACGGAAATAATGAACATGCTCGAAGCTTCGGTGCCCTGTCTTGTTTTAACGAATTTGAAAGGTAAAAATCCGGAGATCCTAAATCAACTAAAAAGAAATGATGACAATACTATAGACTTGACGATAGAAAGTGTTGTGAACGATAATGGAAGTCCGGTAAATGGTCAAGAAGTGGAGTCAACCACAATTCCTTTTGAGTTTGTTGAACCTCCTCGAAAACCTGCAAAACAAAAGAAGAAACACACTAAACACAGCGAATGTAAAAAACACAAGCAAAAACACAGCAGCAAGGGCAAACATCGATCTACTGATATCCCAATTCTCAGTATAAGTGAACCTTTGGATATTTCCGACATGGACGTTCAACGCAAACTCACTTCAATGCCCAGTTTGAAGGCATCGAGTATTAAGGATATGTCAGCTGGCCAGAATAAGGTGAATTCTTTACCAGGAAATATCATATCTGTTGGAAATGAATTCAGCATGACTACCGTGAAAAATAAAACCGTAGTTAATATTACCAATGGAAGACAAGTTCCAAACTCTAGTCAAACCACGGAGAGAGACCTGGATAAGGCTATAGAAAAATATTCTGAAGATTTATCAAAGCTTGTAGAATCTAAGGGGAACTTTGCTAGAACATTTATGGGAAAATCGGAACCGATTTTGAAATTAAATGCCCTAGAACATTTGCCCCACTTCGCAGACCTTACAACAAAGCTGTCGCATGGGTCGAAGCAGCTATTGAATATAAGTAACTTTGGGAGCATCAAAGCTGATGATAGTCCAGATTCACCTGACGTTAAAGCCCCGCGAAATAGTGCTCGTAAAAGCATCGTAAAATCATCAAAATTAACTCCAGCGATATTGAGAGTGCGCACTACAAAGAAGCCTCAAACTCTAGTGACTTCGGAATTATCTAAAACTGAAGAAGATAAGGACATTTCTAATGCCGTCGACGGGTTGTTAGTTCTGCAACAAAACTCTTGGGGAGCCGTTCAAAATAGTAGTAATTCTCAACTACAATATCCCAATATCGCTGCTCCTACAATATGTGATATAAAATCCAACGACTCACCCCCTCTTCTCTCTCCGCAAACGAGTTTCAATATTTCGAAGGCTCAAGGTACGACGTTTGCCGCGAGTAGCCAAACCCCTTCGATTGGTTTGCTCCAACCAGAGGCGAAAATTTCATCAGATTCAAAGTTATTGGGAGAACTTAATGAAGACTTTGTAGCAGAAGAAAGAACTTGCCTCATTCCGCAGAATGGCTACTCTCCTGTTGACACGTATAAACTGGGTGGTGAAAGACTTGAATCAGCAAATACAAAGAGCGCTGACACACCAGAGGCAAAAATTTTAAATCCTGTTCAACAAGGCACTAAAATCCTTCAAATGTCAAATGGTATGAAGTTATATCTGACTGAAATACAAGGTGCAGATGCAAGAACAGGTAATGGGATGGAATCCGTAAGTTCACCACCAATACTCCAAAACCAAAGTACCATTCAAGCTTCCATCAATTGTGGCAGTTTAAATCCACCGGTTTTATCTTGCTCTGAAACATCTATTACCAGATTGAGTACAAACAATATAGTTGATGGAACACCGGATAACTCACCTCTGTTAATACCAAAATATAGTAAATGTACGATAACTCCATCAACAATATCTAACAATTTACTTAAATCAAGACTTGAAAATACAGACACTGTAACTACAAATCAAAATTTAATCATACAAAAGTTAATCACAAATTCAGAAACAACTATAAGTTATGTTCCAAAACAACAAGATATCTCAAAAACAAGTTATAATGACGATTCAAGCGAGACCGCCATAAGAAATATACTGCAGTCTTACAATGCAGCAAGCAGAAATCAACAAAGTATTATTCCAACAACGGAGGAGGACTTCAAACCATTGGCAAGCCAGCGTTCTATGAAAACTCTATTCGATAAACTCAATACAGATTTAAAACTTTGCGATGCAAAAAGTTCATTGTCACAATCACCATGTGGCAATCAATCTTCGATTGATATTGCAAATAGAAGTAATCAATACCTGGCTATACATTCCCCAAATACGGAGAAAAGAAATTCAAGGAAAAGTCAAACGAAGATTGTAAAATCTCAACCTGCTATTAAACACTCTTCCAAAGAAATTTCAACAACAACAAAAAAAATTATTGAAAAAGATAAGAAACAGTCTCCGTCAAGGTTTTCAGATATTTCTAAGCCACTCACCGTCAATCTGGATGAACAATATCCGATAACAAGTATTTCCAGTCACCTTATGAGCAGCATATCTCCAGATCCAGAGCCTGTTGTACCAGGACATATGGTGGAAATGCTGTACCCAAGTGATCCCGATGTAAATTTACTACAGGCATTCAACGATTACTGGAGTACCCAAATTTCTCATTGTGCAGTTTGCGCTGCATTTGCTTCCACAAATAGTGGTAGCGGTAAGGCGATGACCCCCGATTGGAAGTATTGCAAACCTATACATTTACCAGATAGTTCACCAATTTGGGTGAGTTAAAAAATTTTACTTTCATCTTGAATAATTGTTGTGCAATTATGAATGAAAAATTAAATTTATTTTCACAGGTATCCTCCAGTATCTTTGCCGCAAATTCAAAAGAACAGGGAACAGAACCGGAAAAGAACAAACTATTATGCTGCAGAGAGTGTCACGTAACTGTTCATGCCTCCTGTTATGGTATCAGCGTTTTACCCACCGATCTACAAAATTGGGCTTGCGATAAATGCAGGGCTGGAATGGTGCATGTTGTAAGTATCAATTGATTTCACCACCACTTGTTATTACTTTTTCACAAATCGACTCTTCCAATTTTTGTTATTTACACCTGACTCATTTTTAGATGTGTTGTTTGTGTCCGATGCGAGGCGGTGCAGTAAAGCGAACGAGCGATGGCCGATGGGCTCATATTTTATGTGCCCTTTTACTACCAGGTGTTACCTTTAAAGACCCGATCAACAAAGATCCCATCATAGTGCTAACAATCAAGACGGAAATGTTGAAACAAGAATGTGGCTGTTGTGGCCAACGGGACGGAGCCTGTCTTAGCTGCTATAGTTGTGGCGCTCTTTTCCATCCCTCCTGCGGTTTGATTGCGGGTGCAACTTTTTCCATACCATTATTTGATGGTTACAAATTGGAGGTTGGTGTTAACTTTCATCCACCTTCCTTTTTGAGTGTTGAAAATTTTCAAGGAACTATTATTCACATATTTTTTTCCAGGTCACCTGTCACAGGCATAATAATGAGAAGGAAAAAATCCCAATGGTACGCCAAGGTGAACCGGTATGGGCGAAGCATCGTAACTCTCGATATTACAGAGCCAAAATTCACGCTATTAATGACACAGTTTTCTATATGGTCACTTTTGACGACAACAGTTTTCGTGACGATCTATATCCTTCTGACATCGTTGTAAGTTTATCTTCAATATTCAGTTAGCTTCGATTAGTCTGAAACAAATTAAGTTTCATTAATCTGATTATGTTTATTACTTTTTTTAGAACTATGAATCAGGAAATCATCCTCCGATCGGAAGCTCAGTTATGGTTAAACGGCCGGATGGGCAGCCGTATAATGGAATTTTTGAAGGCACTAATCATCGCATCATGTTTATGGTGAGAATTCATTATAATTTTATGTAGTTATTTCTCTTTTTTTTTCACCAGAGCTTATAAACAATTTCGATATTTCTGAAATTCAGGTTATCTTCGAGGATGGTTCGCAGCTGCTTTTAAAACGCACAGATATTTACAGTCTTCAAGAAGAGTTACCTAAGCGAGTGAAAGCACGGCTGGTAAGTAAAATTATACGTATAAAAACAGTTATAATCGAATTGTTGAATAAGGTCAAAGTTCCATAAATCATTTGTTTTTCTTTTTGATTTTCAGCAGGGCAATAAAATATAACGTTTCTAATTATGTCTATAGAGGCAATAAAAAATTATCCGATATATTGATTAAAAAAGAAAAAGAAAACCATAAAAAAATAACATTACTCTCTCTAAAATATATTTTCTGCAGAACAACCAAAACAGGCATGTCTGTTAGATGTTTTCTATACTTGATTTGATAGAACAAGTTAATGTCAGAATTATGAGAATGGTTTTCAATCTAAGTATTAATTTGAAAATAGTTTTCTACCGTACACTATAATTGCACGTGTTATACTTTCCACTTAATTATGCATTCGGAGCAGTCCTATTTTGTCATTTACACACTCTGTTTTTTTTTTCTTTTTTTTTAGGACACTTTATCTGTAGTAAACAGTTATTTTCATTTCCAGTTATTATTCCTATGCACGTCAACACGCTTATTTTGGTTTATACTTGTTAATTTCTATATGATTTTTTTTCTCTGTTTGTTCTCTGTATCTTTATTTGGCAAAGTCACATGCATCCGACATGAAGTATCGGTATCATCTCTACGGTACTGAGGGTGAATCCAATATGCAGAGGAAAATCAAACCGCTCAAGAGACTCGAATAATCTTCGATTACTCGTTGATTGGTGTTGGGAAAAATTACTCAGAAATTTTGAAATTATAACCATCTTGCGAATTATTCAGATAACACACGAAAAAATTCAGAGTATTCGAAACAAAAACAAAACAACACTAGACACAATTATTATTTGATATTTGAAAATATTTTTTTTCTTCATGAATTATGACAAACATTACTAGGCTTTATTATCGATGATGATGATAAAGCTTTTCACCATGTAAAATGTTGCATTGAATTGTAGATAATTTCCGATACTGATGTGTAATAAGATAGTATTTAGTAAATATCTGTATCAGTAGATAAATTTTAATCTGAAGGCTTCATTGTCTGCTACGGAATAAACTATAAATTATTTTATTTTCATCAAAAATGCTTCGCTGCTGATATTAGTTTAATTTTTACATAGCTAGTTTGATTTTATTCAAACAACAAAAAATCAAGAAACAAAAACTACTTAAAGAAAAAAATGGATAAAAGAAATTTCATTTCAAAATTTCGAATATATTTTTAGTTTCCATTTGAATGAATTTCCAATATTAATTAGGTTGATACTTTTGAAAATCAGGTCGAGTATTAATCATAACACAGCTGTCCTGTAGAATAATGTTATCGATATTAATGTGTAGTAAAATATTTGACACCAGCTAAGCCCACCGATAATAATCATTGATTGGGGCAGTTGATGATTATTTCGTCATCTATTGAACTGTCATTTTGTACCTGTAAAAATTTTAAGCTGTGAATGTGTTGATTTATAAACTTTAAAATAGAGAGAAAGAGACGGATAATTATTGATATTAAAATTTCCAAAATTCAGAGGTATTAATTATTGAACTTTGAAGAAAGGGAAAAAGAAAACAAAAAAAATAATTAATAACAAAATAATCCATGAAAAAAATGAGTTCTAAGTGTCTGATCGTTACAGAGAATTGAACCGGAACAAGCAACTTATTGTCCTGCCGGATCTGAAATGTGAACAGCATAGTCAAAAGTGTCGACGAGCTCGTATTTAAAAAATCAATTAAAAATGATAAATAAATAAACGAAATAAATAAAAATATCGTTTTACAACAATTGATAAGTGTGAATGTCCATCAGATCAAACTAGCAAGAGTTGAAATTTTTCTTTCTTTTTTCTAATTACCAATAGCTCATACTATATTGAAAAAAGGAACATATATATAACATAGATATAATATTAACATAATCTACATACTGTAAGATCAATTCATGTAAATATATACAATACATACATATATATATTATATATTTAATTTTCAAATATTCTATTATGCATACAGTTATAATTTATATGCAGTACGAAATTATCAGAAGATCAGACATTTCCGAGCGTTAGAAAATATAAGTGATCATCAACTACAGAATTTAGCTGTCTGACGATTAATTTTTCTATTTCTAAACTTTTAGAATAATTGCAGAACTTGGAATGACCTGCGTCAAGTATTAGATTATTTTATTGAACTTGTGTGGAATAAAAAAAATTTCAAATGAAACGTGATGAACTAATTATAAGTGAGAGGTCATGGAAATGATGAAATTATAGTTTATCACGATGAAAATTTGGGTATGATTAGAATCAACTATACATAGGTGAATAATTCAAGAGTAATTTAGTTGTTACGTTAGGCCTGCCAGGGGTGTGCTGTGAACCAAATCAGAGCGTTTTCTTGAATTACAGTATGTTTAGTTGTACGTAGATATGTATATCTCAATGAAATATGACCGTAATTAATGATAAATATTGAATATTCGATATTAAACTCTGAATTATAGAACAATAATTTGTGGTCAATCTAAATACTATTAAAAAAAAAAAATTAACAATAGTAATAAACTCGTTGAAATAATGATGATTGAAACGTATTCATAATGTAATAATACTTACCTACATTCAAAATAGTTCTCCGATGCTCTGATGATGTATAAAATATTATGCTTAGCAAAAAAAAGAAAAAAACAGAAAAAAAAGGTCTGTATCATCAATCATTATGATAATTATTAGTACGCACTATACCTGTAAATAGGATTGCGTTTATTTCACCTATGAAACTACTTAAATTATTATTAATCACCGTTATAGCACGTAACCAGTAAATTTAATTGCTTGAAAGGGATTAATTAATAAGTATAGGTATGTAAATGATGAGAGCGCATATATCTAGTTATTTTGAAACCATATTTACCCAGTCATCACATACCAGTAATACTGATTTTGAGTGAGTTCATTTAGGTTATTTGCCATTTCAGACTTTATTCTTATTATTGTTTATTCGGTGTTGCTGTACCTCGGATGATCAATAAACATGTCAAACATTTTTTGTTATCGCGTTTTTGCTCCTTCATTTATACGCCAGTATAATTTTTGTTGAACACACTCCAAATAAAAATAAATTGTACACAATTCACGTCGTTGCATCATTAAAGATCACATTAGAATTAACAAATTACAGAATTTGTATAAATTGCTCAATCTTTATCTGTCACTTCTTACCTACTCCTCCACTTCTACCGGTATCACTTTTTTCCCTCGTTGGTTCCCATAAGCCACTCCTCACAAACCTTTGAGCTACATCACGCTTCACACGAGGCATTATCGTGTCTCTTTCTTTTATCTGTTTTGCCCGAACCATGTATTGTTTCAGTCTATCATTTTCTGACTTGATTTCGTGCTTCATAGGATCTTCGCCTGCAAGCCAATGATTTGTCAGTAATAATAAGAAGAAAAAATACATGCGATATGAAGAAAAAAGAAAACTCAAAGAAACCACCTTCAAGACGTAGGTACATCCAAAATAGAGTGTTGAGGCTGTAAGACATTAGCAAATTGTACTTGAGCTTATCAGAATTTGTTAGTTTATCATAAAACTCTGGATTGCTGGCCAATGATAACAGTTCATTTATCTTCTCCGTTGATTGATGAAAATTTTTTACTTTTGCAACAAGATCAGCATTGCTGGCTAATTCCTCAAACTTGATATCCATTTCTGAAGAACCTTGGAATTTCAATCGATTGTTCCAGTAATAATAAATGAAGGTTCACCATGTATTATGAATAATTAACACATTTTTAATAAATTACCTCTCAGGCAGTAAACGATTTTCAGACGTCAGTATCGAGTGGTGTAGAGGTTATCATCAATACTGCATGTGGGATTTTCACTGTCAGTCAAGGTGCACTAGCTTCAGTTAGCTTGATTGGTAGCATCAAAGAGAGTAGCACCATCTTTCGGTTATAGTAGACGAGCTTATTCCAAGTTGTTAATCAACGCAACATGGTGCAATTTCGCTGTTTGCTTCAAGGCTATCAGTCATTGTCATCGTAAATATTAACTACAATCAACCACGTTCAATAAATTATCTACAAACATGGCAAATTCCGTTTCTGAAGGGAATCGTGTATTGATAATTTGGGGGCCTGACACGGGGTTCGAAGAAGTGCAAAAATTACTATCAAAAGTTAGAGATCAGGTTGGGAAGTCTGGCAGCGCTTCTCTGGAAAATTCAAACCGAATTTTTGATTGTAAGTTCGTTATTTATGTTTCTGATGAATTAGGAATGCTTGGACCTGTAAAACAGCAAATAGTTATAGCGTTTCTAGTCCTTTACTTGCTTTGCGTTTTTTCAAGTCATGCCGATAACTCAAAACAATTTACCAGTGATTGAACTCTTAAGATTACCTCATTATCTATTGATCCTTGTAGTAAGAGAATCATTTGGTGCTATTATTTTAAATTTCTCACAGCAAGTTACGAGAGTTCATCTAGGGATGAAATCTTATCAGGCTTTGCACGTCCATTCGTGCATAACGATCAGTTGCTGGCTGAATTACTTCGTATACTAAGCCCAGGAGGTAGACTCGTCATCCGTGAGCCAGCCGTTGAAGAACCTGGTCATGAGGATCTGAAAACATGCTCAGAGATCGTTTCCAAGTTAAAAATGAATGGATTTCTTTTGGAAGAATCTACTGGATGTGAATGTTTATCCATTACTGCGGAGGCTAAAGAAATTCTTATTCAACAATATAAAGTAGACGACATCAAAGTGTGCCAAGTTTCAGCAAAAAAACCACAATACGAGGTAAGACATATCTAATCATATTTCACAAATATAATCTCTGTACAGTCGAAATATTTTCTACTTTATAGGTAGGATCGTCTGTGTCTCTATCGCTGAAAAAACCAGCTGCAAATGTATGGAAACTCGATGATGCCATGGATGAAGATTTGATTGACGAGAATGATTTATTGGAAGAAAGTGATATTTTGAAACCTCAGGCCGCTTCTCTAAAAGGTGACGCCATGTTTTAATCATAAAAAAAATGTCCTAAGCACTGAGTTACGATATTTTTTGATGATATTCAGTCTGCGCCACATCTGGTAAGCGTAAGGCATGCAAAGACTGCAGTTGTGGATTAGCTGAGGAACTAGCCGAAGAAACCACCGTACCTAAAGTAGGAAAATCATCTTGCGGAAGTGTAAGTATACTTCATTACAATTGAAATAATAATTACCTGTCCAAGAAGTTTATTCTTCAAACATTTTCTGCTCCAGTGTTACCTCGGCGATGCATTCCGCTGTGCTAGTTGCCCATATCTCGGAATGCCAGCTTTTAAACCAGGGGAAAAAATTTTGCTGCCTGACAATTGAAAAGGAAAACAGATGACAAATACCCATAAGAATACAATTGAAATTTGCTGTTTGACTTCACAATAATATCAAGACATCAAGACATTCAAAATAACAAATAAGTTTTCGCAAAGATATAAATACGAACATTGACTGTAAAATAAACTTTCGTTCCAAACTGAAGTAGGTAGTGAATTGAAGTTAATAATTTGTGGGAAACCGTGGAGAATAAATGAATTGGTAAAGAGTAAACAGGTACTCATTTTCTTAATAGTTCATTTAAGAATTTGATAAATTATACATCGATTATTATATAGAGAAAATTAAGGCAATTTTTATAATATCTAGTAACGAGTTATTCAATAATTTGATAGCTAAATATAAATTGTATTGTGAAAAATGTTGAAATGTTTATCGAAATGATAGAAAAAAGATGCAGTTTTACCTACAATATTCCTTATTTAATAACTAGCGGATCCTGTCGTTGTTAAGCTGATTATTACCAATCGTATCACACCTTCTGTAATACAGGAGGTATGGCACTCTAGGTGGCTGCGGGTTCAACACGTTATGCTCGGGAACTCCCTTAAGCGAACTATCGTCGTATCTCACCCAGCATCCGTAACCGACATGGAAAGCATCTGTGACATAGTGTCCCTTTGTAGCTTCCTTTCCATCGTGGTACGTCACAGCAAATAATTTGTATTGTTTTTGTTTCAGTGACAATTTTTTCAAAGCATTCGCTGATAAAATTTCTGCAAACGAACAAGAAAAAAATAACAAAGCGTCAGAATCCGTTGATTCTGTTTTTATGATTAACGGTACACAAAATTTTCATTGGTAACTTACTGGCGTCTATTTTAAGATCAATCGGAAACTCGACGCTCTTCAAGATCTTTGAACATCCGTCAAGTTTATAGTCAAACCATTTTAGATGCAGGATGAGGATGACCGGTAGTTCTTCAAGTTGAACTTGTTTCCACGCTTCGATTTCTCGTTTTGTTTTACTGCAGGTCATTCCTTCCAGTTGATCTTTTCCGACCAATATTTCGAGCGCGCCTTTGACAGATTCCGCTTTCTGGTAAGAATATTTTGATCAATGAACGCAGACTAACAACAATTTCATCGGAGGTCATGGAATTCCTACAACGTGCGTACCTCAATGTCGAGTTGCAGGGTGAAAAATGGCTGGACATTATCCGTCGATTGATCCCCGGCGCGCGATACCCTATACCTTAATTGACCACGAAATATATCAGAGAGAGGTGTTCGACCAAATTCTGTACACCGTGTAATAGATCCTTTATTTTTCGGTCCCATGATCTGTATTTTTTATTAAAACAGATGTGAATTGATAAAAATTATACGGAAACGGGGATGAAATACATACCTTCCATTCTTCTTGATCTCCATGAATTGGTTGAGCAGATTCATTTTCAATAGTAGTTGCAGGAGGAGGATTCTCGCTATTTCCTAATTTCATCATCTACAAAAATGATTGAAAAACGAAAGAAGTAACTTCACTTCATTACATTGGAATACCATACAAAAATGAAAATACGCACTTCAAGCATTTCGTCGCTAATCCCATTGAGCAAACAAGAAAGAAATTCCTCCGCATCTTCCTGGCGTCCCTCAACAGAAAATACGTTCGCGCACAAAGTATTTTTCAACATGGTATACACGTAAGTGGGTTCAAATGCGATGCCAGATTGTATTGGAACTAAGGCTTCATCGCTACGTTTTTGCGCTCTATCCTTTCTAGGTAATCTTGCTCCTGCAGACAGAGGAGAAAATTCGTGGACGAATCTAATCCTGAAAAGTTATCGATTTTTATTATTCAAGATTAGTTTAACTCTCAACTTCCGAGTAGGAATGGATATATACTTACAAATTAGTTGTCAAATTGTTCGATGCGTTATTTCTAGCGGCGCTTTTGGAATAAGGTAAAGCGACGAGAAGATTATAAAACGGCGGGCACGCCAGAAGTGCCTGTAAGATACTGTTGATGTAACAGTAATTACTTCGATTGATCAACCCACGAGGTAAAAGGCTGACGGTCTGTTTTTCCATTTGATAGTTTAATAAAAACTCTGTAATAAAATCGAATCAAATTGAACAAGTAGCCTTGATAAATCTCAGATAATTTAATAGACTTCCACAATCTCACCTCCAATTTTGTATGCGTCAAGATCATCAAATTTATTTGAAGAATTAGATTCTTCTTTTGTCTGCAAGCGATTTGACGACGCAGCTGCATCAATACCGGCTGCTTCTGTGTTATGATTAGCTTTTTTTGCATAATGTCTTCGGTTACCAGGCGCTTCGCTGGGTGAGAATGGAAACTTTTGCAATGTTTCGGAATCCGTAACTGAATCTACAGGAAGTGGATTGATACGTGCGGTAGGTTTGCCATTCGTAATTCCTGGAGAGACTGTTTCGGTGCTTGTTTTTTTCAAAACAACACTAGCCCAAGACACGGCGGATTCTAGTGCTGCACGAGGTGTGGGAGGTACCGGTGATTGTGGTGCTGCAATATCAGGTTCTTGGACTGCTTCTACAGTTTCTGGAATACTCGGTTGGACAGTTTCCTTTTCTTTGACCTCTTCCTTGTCTTTAGGTATCACCTTAGATTCAGTTTTAGGCATTACCTTAGGCTCAATTTCTGGTGAAATAGTTTGAAGGTGCGTCACAGTTTCCTTTCTTAATTCAACATTATTCTCTGTCTTTTGTTTAACTTGAATACTGCTGTTGATATTTACGTATGGGACATCCATTTTCTCTGAGAGTTCGTTACTTTTGTTAACAGTTGCAACGATATTGTGCTCTATCGTCAGGTTCATAGGTCGAGGCACTTGATTATTTGTATTATTATTATTATTGTTATTATTAATGCTATTACTACTGGTACTGTTACTATTACTACTACTAACACTACTATTACTATTATTTAGATTGATATTATTATTATTATTATTGCTCGAGTATTTAGTTGACGCGGAGCATTCGTTAGTTTCATTATTAACCGAGTGTTCAATCTTACTGTTATTTAATATCACAGTAGTGACAACACAGTCAATATTTGGTTGAGGGGAGTTTGAGACCTCTGGTTTACGCTGAATGCTCAGTGGAGGCGGACCATATGCGGTAGTGGAAGCTTTGAGTGGTGGCTCGCTGGCTCGTTTAACAGAATTTTTAGGATGTTCTGGACGCTGTCGAGGTGGCACAGCTATGGGAGTTGTATGTCTTGTGTACTGATTGTGTGTCCCAGAACCGGGGTGCTGACAAACTTCAGGCTGATAAACAGGGTGTGAGATCGGGGGGGGATACATCGCAGGCGGTGGATGAAACGAGCGCTGCCTGGGGTGATTCTGGTGCTCAGTTTGATAGTAAATAGGTTGGAAACACATGTTCCTTGGTATACGATGGTACTGGCCTTGTGTCGGGATATAACTGGGTGCCATTTCGGCACTGGGTTCAATGTAGCGGTTATTCGTGTCTCTCTTATTTCCTCGTCCACGATGGTGACGTCTTCTATTGTCCCTGGTATTAGTTACCTCTGGGATCTCTGCTCCCTGGATATACATAGACTGTGGATAGCCCATATCTGGTACATAGGGGTGTATGCTAACCTCGGGGCCTATCTCGTAGGGTGGGGTTAAATACATGCCGCTACAAACTGTAGTCATCATTTGCCGTGGAGGGTGCGGCTGCTGATAGAGGTGTGCAGCTCTCATAGTTTGGTAAATTGTTGCTGCCGATACGTCACCAATTTCACCGGTATATGTTACCTGAGTTTGTTCTGGTTCTGAAAGTAAATTTTATCAACTATTTGATCAACAATTTAATATGACAGTATTTCTATTCCGCAGTTTAAGGGCTACCGTCGCTTTGCCAGTTTGCAGCAACTTCGGGATCTGATTGTAAAACTTCTGGTTCGCAGTATTCCAATTCTCCGGTATCCCATGGTAGTTGAAGAACTTCTGTCGCAGTACCCGAATGAAGAGCAACATTTATTTCTACTTTGGTCGAATCATCTAGCCCCGACAAATCCAGAAACTCGTATTCATTCTGCAAAAATATCATACAGTTATACCGAACGCATTTTTTATACCAAATCCAGAGAAAATCTGGTGCACGTCGCCCACCGGAATTTCAACATTGTTTTATAAATTATGTGAGGTTGGAAACTATGAACAAATGTTGATAACCTCAAGGGTTCATATTTAAAACCTACACATGTTATATTCGCTACTTTTGGAGCTTACGAAATTCCAGAAAAATATTCATGGGTCGGTCTCGCTCAACTTTGTTTTTTTATTAAAACGATTCCAAACCGGTGTGAAACATGCATGAGAGAACATAATCACACACGCAGCGATAACATACCTTATATTTTATGTCCATTTCATTTGGTAATTATATTTGACGTATGAAATTAGATGTAATAATACGTGACTCTCGTCCTAATTGTACGATGCGGTAATGCACTCGGAACTCTATTCTAAACTAAAAAAAAAACCTCACTAAAAATGCTGATTAGACGAGTTCTAAATAAGCCAGAAGGCTACCGAGTTTTTCAAGTCACTCTGAAAATCCTGCACCCGCCTTAGCAGAAGTGGAAATTATAATAAAATACGAATCGTTATAAGACGCTCAACTGTACTTATTAAATAGTTACATACAATATAAATTCCACACGCATTCTTTTACTTCGTCTAACTATTCCCGCGAACTTATCCCGAAATTTTTATCGGAAACTAACCGTTGACCACGGAAACTTCTCGACGCGGCGACTCTAGCGGTGAAGTTACGCAAAATTTAAAAGAAACAGAATGCCGACACCAAAAATCAATTGACGTAAACTATTTTTATATTATTAAACTCTTTAAATATAGAGGTGATATAATACAATTTTTTTTCCCCACAGGTCACGAAATATAAAGCCATGGAACATTACAGAGAATTTACCCGGTGCATCCAAGCTGATTGCGTAGTTGCTAGCAGTCTTGTCGAAGAACCATTCGTCAGAGATAAATTCCTCAATCGTCCAAAGAATCCTCGGATGAGAATAAAAATCGTGGGTCTTTTGACTACAATAGCATTCCAGAAGGCTCGTTTGATGGCTTTAAAGGTACATGAATATTCATCGTTTCGATTCGCAGAGCCAGAAATAAGAGGGTTGATGCAGATAGACTGGCGCGAGTATTTGGAAAAGATGAGACAAGTGAGATCGTGGATAATTTCACATAATTTCATAGACTGTCAAAGATTCAAATTTTCATAGCGCTTCGGAGGTCAGATGTGGATGTCCGAGGGACAGGTTGTAGTATTTGTGGATGATGCCTACATTGGTAATGATAAAGATTTTTGGGATTATGTAACACAAAACTACGTGTTTCGATTGCCAGAAAAAATAGATTACTATCAAACTTCTATCTTGGAACAGTGGAAGCAATGCATGGAAAATTCCAAGGTACGTCAATACCCAAATTCACCCCACCATGATTTACTTAGTTAATGCAGAAGATTAAATGCCAAGGAATTTTGCAGCGGGACTATGTTTATTTTACCTTTACCATTGACAATCAAACAATAGGATCATTTCTTTTTATGGTAAGATGAAGCATTCCAAAAACAAAAAATAGATCTGCTTCCCTAGAGTCTAATCAAAGATGTATCATTCAGTTGTATTCAGATCTACTACCAAGAACTTGTAAAAACTTCTTAAGTCTTTGCATCGGTGACAGTGGCCAAACAAGTGATGGTATACATCTTCATTACAAGAATACGCTTGTCCACCGTATTGTAAAAAATGGATGGTTACAAATTGGAGGTACAGGAATAGTTGATCACCGATGAATAGCTCATCATATTAGTAAGTAACTAATTGTTCTTAAAAGATATTGAATTGATTCGTGGCGGAGGTGGTACGGCTGCAAATGGCGGAGTAATTCCAGACGAATCCTTTTGCGTACCACATAATCGTTGTGGAGTACTTTCCATGGCAAACAATGGAAAAGATAGTAATGGCTCTCAATTCATAGTTTCTATCAAGCCCAACCCTTGGATGGATTATTATTACGTAGCTTTTGGGTAAAATTCTTTCCCACGATTTGAATTTTCTATTTTCGAAACTGCCGAACGGTGAAACTGAGTGTTTCTCCGTTTCACAGCCAACTCGTGGACGGAGCTGAAACATTGAGAAAAATTGAACAAGTACCCACAGTCTACGAAAAACCCTTGAGGCGGATAGTAATATCACGTTGCGGAGAATACTTTTTTGGAGATGAACCAGTCATGGAAGCAGGACCAGACGCGTTTGGCGTTAGTTCAATTCTGAGGCATCCATATATCCAATTGTTCCAAGTTCGTTATGACTGAAATATTTTTTACTAATATCTTGCATCAGAAGCATGGCTCAGAGAGATCTTCTCGATCAGGAGAGTCGGGGGAGTGCCCAAGTCCCTGCAAATATCGTTATTCTGGATATCCTGGTGTCAAGCCATGGCTCGACAACGTTGCAGATAAATTGGACGATCGAGATACGATCTCTCTGCTCATGGCAGAGCGGTATCTAGGCGGTCTTTATTCTCTCGCAACAGACTACTTGCCAGGTAATCATTAGAAGATATTTCATTAGAGTATTGCTTGGTGTCATTCTGATGTATTTATTGATAGGGTGGGTTGAAAAAAAAAATTTTTCTCTTTTATTTTCTTAGCATGGGGGCAGAATTTGTAATGACAATTGACATGCTCATTTTTGACTTAAAATTGAAGTTGAGTCGGGGAGCCCGAGCTTTGTTGGAGTCAGGTAGCCAGGAGCGTAGCGCTTTGTTGTGAGACGTCACCTTGGGGGCTGAGCAGAGGTGACGCCCCACAACAAACCGCGCGCCCGTGGCTACCTGACTCCAGCTAAGCTCGGGCTTCTCGTAGTCCGAGAAATTCGAATATTTCGACCCATGCATGGATTGTAATGAATCAAAGTGGGTCTACGACTAAAGCCAATCGATATGTCTTCATTTTTCTGCTCCCAACAGCGAATAATTGATGATTACTCGATCGATTGCATGAGTAAATGATTTTGGCTTTCAGATTTGGATTCCTTAGCTGATTATACGTGAGATTACCCTTGAAAAGCCAAAAACAAATCGATTTTTGAGTGAACAAAAAATCGATTTTTGGGCCAAAAGTAAAGTAGTTTAAGAATTGATTGCAATACACTTTTCTGACGTATTTTGACCTCAGGAATCCGAATCTGAAAGAAAAATTGACCTATCTATAAAATTGACCAAGTTATCGCCAATTTTCAGCTTTTTGGGATCAAAAATAAAAAAATTGATTCTTTAGTCTATTTAAATGTAATTTGAGCTCAGGAATCTGAATCCGAAAGAAAAATTGATCTATTTTGAAAAATAACCGAGTTATCTCCATTTTTTCGCATTTTTTGGCTTAAAAATGGAGATATCTCGAAGGGAAAAAATCGCAGCTCAATTTGGACAACGGATTCGTGTTCCTGAGGTCAAAATACATAAGAAAAGTGCCATACGATCAATTTTAAAAAATAAAAATTTTCAGTCAAAATTTGAGATTTTTCCAAGGGGTACCCCTTACGATTTTTTCAAATTTTGACCAAAAATTTTTATTTTTTAAAATTGATCGTATGGCACTTTTCTGATGTATTTTGACCTCAGGAACACGAATCCGTTGTCCAAATTGAGCTGCGATTTTTTCCCTTCGAGATATCTCCATTTTTATGCCAAAAAATGCGAAAAAATGGAGATAACTCGGTTATTTTTCAAAATAGATCAATTTTTCTTTCGGATTCAGATTCCTGAGCTCAAATTACATTTAAATAGACTAAAGAATCAATTTTTTATTTTTGATCCCAAAAAGCTGAAAATTGGCGATAACTTGGTCAATTTTATAGATAGGTCAATTTTTCTTTCAGATTCGGATTCCTGAGGTCAAAATACGTCAGAAAAGTGTATTGCAATCAATTCTTAAACTACTTTACTTTTGGCCCAAAAATCGATTTTTTGTTCACTCAAAAATCGATTTGTTTTTGGCTTTTCAAGGGTAATCTCACGTATAATCAGCTAAGGAATCCAAATCTGAAAGCCAAAATCATTTACTCATGCAATCGATCGAGTAATCATCAATTATTCGCTGTTGGGAGCAGAAAAATGAAGACATATCGATTGGCTTTAGTCGTAGACCCACTTTGATTCATTACAATCCATGCATGGGTCGAAATATTCGAATTTCTCGGACTACGAGAAGCCCGAGCTTAGCTGGAGTCAGGTAGCCACGGGCGCGCGGTTTGTTGTGGGGCTTCACCTCTGCTCAGCCCCCAAGGTGACGTCTCACAACAAAGCGCTACGCTCCTGGCTACCTGACTCCAACAAAGCTCGGGCTCCCCGACTCAACTTCAATTTTAAGTCAAAAATGAGCATGTCAATTGTCATTACAAATTCTGCCCCCATGCTAAGAAAATAAAAGAGAAAAAAATTTTTTTTCAACCCACCCTATTTATTAACCTTTTTGATGTCAGGAACCGATATGCTTCCGTCAGAACCAGCAAAAGGGAAATCAAATGGAACGCCGAATTTGGACATGAGTCGAGTCTGTCCTACTGGCCCATCACCGGAGAACGAAGAGTTCGTATTTAACTTCGATGCGAACAGTGACGACGAAAAAATATCCTTGATATGTAGCGCTGGCAGAGAAATAGTCGCCTGTGCCCTTGAGTTCTGCAATGATGAGGTAAGACTCGATACTTTGAATCACACAACGTCCGATTACACCATCAGGGATTTCGTTCACCAGGTAAGTTTGGAACGTATTTCAATGGATAGCGCGGGTACAGCGCAGTGGATTCTTGAATTAGCCTGCGAAATAGCGGCCGCTGCTCTCGCCAGAGCAAAAAGTGTGGAAAAATTAGCGGCGGATGTTTCGGAAGATCAACGACAAACGTCGTTCAGGTATTTTTAGCACAAATTTCTAGCATTACTATTTCAAACATATTTGAGAAATATCAGCAGAGAATCTTTCATATTATCTAGCGAAGAAGTAAAAAAGATTACTGGGGGTCGAGTGAGCTTGGCAGGAATTTCGCTAGTGGAAGAAATACTGCAGGAAGCCTTATTGCATGCAGTTGAGGTAGAGCCGGATATTGACTATTCTGAACCCGGAACAGAATCTTTGGAAGGTTAGGGGGTGAGTTTAAATGCCAATCATTAAAGGACCATCGAGTTTTACGTGTGATTTTCGGAGTTTTTATAATGAATGGGAGAGATATGTACACATAGTTGAATCGAAGAACAGAAAAAGTAACATGGTTGGTGCAAGGATCTGAATATATATAAAGTTTAATTTATAAGGATTTTTTCTTACGAAATAATCCTCTTCCTCGAACTTTTGATCCACCTCGACCAGATCGACCGGTAGACGTTTCTTCTTTCAATGCATATCGCTTATGTAACGCATCGTGTAACATTTTAGCATCACTGCCATTACCTAATATTTTAACTAACTCTGTCTGAGACAGAGTGATGAGATGATCCATTGATTGTCCCTTATTGAGTATTGATGATAGATTTTTAGAATTCACTCCTGGTAGTTTTGAAACGAGGTCTTGAATCCTATTGTATTTATCAATGGCAAATTCTTCATCAATATTTTCATCAACTCCAATCTGCGCTGCCTTAGAGGCATCAGGTTGCTCTCTGTCTTTCTGCAAAGTTAATGAATCAACATTAGATAACACTGAAGAAGAAAAAAAGAACGAAGATTCTTCAGCGAAGTATTCATCTACCTTCAATTCCTCAAATAATTGTGAAGTAGCACTCGGACTGGGAGACCAAATCAGTTTTAACTTTGGAAAATGCAACGTCAGCAACTGCAGTTTAGCGGTAACTTCAGAGCTCTTTATATCCGAGCTGAGAAAATAGTTGTTCTAAAAGAATGATTTATTCATGAATAGTTCTTCATGAATCTTTTATTCTAACATATAAAGATAAACCGTGGCTTACCTGAAAACAGAATGGCTTGGTCGGGTCAAACTCGATAAGTAGCATGGGCTTTGCGTAATATCGAGTCATAGCTACGGCCTGATTGTACAGCCTTCCAGAATTGAGTGAACCAATTAAATCTGAGATACTTTTTCGCTCGATACAAATCTCTGGCGATAAAATGTAATCACCAATCTGCATTCAGCATTAATAACTGATAAATTCATAGCATCAATTATCAGACAGATTTTCAATTAAAAACATTTTAAATACTAACCAGTAAAGTGACAGGTTCGATTTCTATCCCACGTTTGTGAATAAGCGCGGGTAATTCGCTCCTGAATTCTCTCATATCTACAATTACTTTATCCACCTGTTTAACGGTAGCAGTTTGAAGTCCACCTTTGCGCGTATTTTCCGCCTCTGCTATCGCCTCTGTTCCTCTTGATAGCATTTCGCAATCATTGGACTTACCATCTTGGTCTTCAGGTACAACCATCGTCTGAAATGAAAATAAAAATGTGATGAATTAAATTGAATAACGGTGAAGCTTTTTCATCAAGATAACAGAATTAGAACGCACAGCTTTTGTCTTAATCAACATATCGAAAGCTTCTTTTTCTCTGCGCAAGGAAGTGAGATATGCTTGTTCTTCAACCGAACCCCCATAGACTAGGAAAAATACTTTCAGCTGAATGGAAGGATTGTAGCTTTGATAGACCTATGGTAAAACAAAAAATGAGAGGAATGATCTACTAAACTTTAAGTCTTTGATCGACTCACCTCCAGTTGTCTAACAGCTGAAATATCAGCAACATACATGATAACATAGCTAGGTGTCATTTCTGTTAATATTTGTAGCAAGGATGTTGGGTCGCCATCTTTTTTCAACGATTGAATCACAACTAACGGTGCAACTTTTGATATTGTTGTGAGATCTAGTTCGTTCAACTGCGATGAAAATTATTTTAGGTAAAAATTGGCACGTGGTAATTTCAATTTACAATAGGAATTAATCGTACCTGCGAACACTCTTCGAACTGCTCTGTACATTGTTCATTGGATGGCTTCTGAGAAAGGGTTAAAACGTAACTATCTTTCTCTTCAGCTTCTTCGCTAATTTCGGTTGGATCAGTCGATGTAGTGGGTTTTTCTTTTGAGTCGCTGGAAATTTTCCATAGAATTTGTCAGGATTTTGTAATAGCAACTTTAAAATAATGAATTCATAAATAATTCTCTACCTTGCTCTAGATATCTCCTTTAATTTTAGTCTCGTCATTGCTTTGTAAAGCAGGTATTCTCTTGTACCCATAGTTAAGTAACTTTTAAGCTGGTTACAGGTGAGTCTATCCTGCACTAAAATTAAAACTTTCCGAACTTCATCCGAATCATCTTTCTTTAAATTAATATCGTCTTGAATTTCTTTGAGAATTTCTGATAGTGCCGTCCACTTAGGACTTCCTTCTGGCGTCAATTCTAGAGAAAAAAATGTCACCAACGTCCTTTGTGGTATGAAATTTTTAAACTGCTCATTTTCTTAATTTCGAAACAATTGACACAACTTACCATCTTTTTCGTTGTAAACTCTTTTTTTTGCACAAATGAAGAGATTTTCAACAATGTCAAGCAGCATCCATCCACTGCTGTTCATTGCATATTCTGCGGTGCGTAATCGGTTTAATGTTGCATAAAATGTGACGGAATCTTCATGATTCAAAGAACTATGGGAAAACACGATATGTGAGTGCAGTATACTTTAAATCAGCTGAGGAATGAAATAGTAGTTAATATGCTGTATGGAATCGTAGTGTCACTTACGCAAGAAGTGATCTCAATGTTTTCAGATCCGCAACAAGTTGTTTAGTTTTGAAGCTAAGTTGATGCCATATCGGATCTAACTGACGCTGTAGTAGCTTGTGAAACTTTTTGGCTATTGCATTTTCTACCGTAACATCTTCGAGCTCTAACTAGAACGAATTCACTCATTGAAGAGGATAGGACGCTAAAAAAATCTACAGAATAAAAGAAGAGTGAATAATCTAAAAACACTTACATATTTGTTGATTCGTTTCAATTCTTTGACCGTGTAATTCATGATGTCCAGTAGCGCGGTCTGTATATTCAGCATTTTAGATGTCAGTTTGGCGTGAAGTTCGATAACTTCTGGCTAGAAGATTGAGGTTAATAAAGTATTAGTATGTTTTGGTGTCTGCAATGGATGAGTCACAAAAAAGACAAATTTTACCTTGCATTTAGATAAACTGTTGCTAACAAGCGCGTGGAATCGTGGCCACAAATAAAGATGTTTAACGAATAAGCTCCTCATCACACGTTCAACTTGAGCAAATCCAACAGTAAAAGCCAGAGCGGAGTTGGAGAATGCTTTTATAAACCCTGTCTGAAAATTGCAATACATGACCATAAATGAAGTAACCTTAAAATCCACTCTTGATTTAGCATCGGTTAATTATGGACAAATTATGAATCATCACCTTATTTTTCTGCCGGTACAAGCGAAGTGCAAAAGCTTCCTGAAATGAGGTGAGGATGTTGTGTGCTCGGTAGACAAGAATTCCAGTCACCAATTTTAGGGGAACTCGATTTTTCAATAAGTCTACAACGAAAATTCTTCCCGATACAAAGAGCACCCCACCATCTAGGTACATCAGTTCTCTGATTAGCAAATAAAGAAATTAATTAACTATTTTCACAGAAAATGACGGCCAGGTAACTTTAGTTTTAAATTATATTACCGCTCGTTGGCAGGGAACTGTGCAGAGATGACTCGAGGTAAGAGACTGGTACCTAATTTTTCTAATTGGTTAATGAAATATGATTCTTCATGGTCGTTTGTTCCCAGTACAAAAACCAGATTGCCAGGATCTGAATATATTTTTAAAATATTTATGAAAACAGCCTCCAATCCAAGTCCCCTGGGAAGAAATGATGAGATTTTACATTATTTTGAAACAAAACTTCAGATAAAGTTGGGATAAAAAATATCACGCGCTTACTTTGCACAGACAACTAAACCGTCCTCATGGAGTATGTCTAGAAACATTTGATTCTCGTATTCCAGCATATTGAATCTGACCAGACTATCTCAGGTCATAAAAAAAATACTTGAAATAATATATCTATCAATGGCCACAGGAGTGCCACTGCAAATGAAGATCTCTCTTTCTAAAAAAAACCACCAGTATTATTTTATTCGGTTTAACAACAACTTCAATAAATTAATAGCGCACCTTAGATTCCTGATCGTTCTCCAGGTTTTCCCCAGAGTTAAAAGTATTTTCACTAACAGCTTTGTCAGATGTAGTGGCAAGCTGATAGACTAGTAAAGAATATTTACTGATTTCGTGACTAGGGTGGCCGTATACTCCTATTCCAACAGGTCTTTTGAAACTGGTTTTTAAAACAGACACCTAATGTTTATACCTTTCTCACTTAGTTTTTAGATATTTTTCTATTTCTATGATCAATACGCAACTAACCTCGGTGGTATGAATACAATGTCTTCTCCGCAAGTAGATGAATGAAGACAATAATGATCTGGGTCATACGTAGGGTTTGTTGTTGTTTGTGAAATGTATAGGTCTGCGTCCCCACTCCTAAAATGGTTTGAATTCTGAATTTAAATATAAAGGGTATAAATTGAATGAGAGTTTGAGGAGGCTATTTTCATATTGTTCTGACTGATCAAAATTAATGATTGTCTTAATTTACGTACTGAGAAGTCAATTGTATCTTGATAAGCCCATCATACATAAGACTGTAATATTTGTAAGAACCAGAGGGTACATCATCAGTCACAAAATGTAGCAGATGCTCGTCAGTTGCTGAAACGCAGGCTAGACTAGCCTGGAAATATATGTAATTGGTGGTGTAGTAAGAAATTTTGCAGCTTTAAAAGAAATCAGTGCTGATTGTGAGTGTTTCTGGATACGAAAAATGATCTAAAAATTCTTTCACACTGGTAACCTTAAAACATGAGAGAAAATAAATATGATAGCAAGAGATCAGGATAGATTATTTACAGAAAATACTCACCAACAAAAAAAGCGCTAATCTCTTCTTCATAGTATATTATAAGCAGAGTGACGCTGTCATTTTCACTCTTGATTGTCAAACGGTCAATTGTGTAATAATCGACTAGCTATTCGTAATCTGTGGTAGTGAATCAAGTGAAAGGTTAAGTCTGAAACTGCGCTCTCTGGATGGCGTCAACTGCGCGAACTCATTTTCAATCTAATGAAATGTTGAAGATTCAGTTGCTTGTGATAAAAAAATTTTCCTAGGCGAGATAATAATAGATTTCCGAAGGGTTTACTTTAAAAATTTAACTTAATGGTGTTTATTAAAAAATGTTTGATAATTACAGATAAATTAACACAGGATCTTAATATCATAAAATCGTAGGTACATATTCCGAGGGCTTATTCGTCTCCACGAATTGCCCTATACTTTGCCAATTCATTTGGAAAAACACGATTAAGTTCAACCAGCATATTGGCTTTGAATTTTCGATAGGCGTCGATTTTTCCTTTTACTTGTTCATTCTTTGTTAATGCCTTCTCGATGCAGTCTTTGGTGTAAAGTTGAGGATTTCGTCCTTGGTCGATATAGCTGTAAAGATATAAAAGTCAGCATTGAAGTGCAATTTCTTTGAATATATATGTTTTCCATACAAATATGTATATGTAATAGGCAAAAAGGCACTTACTCGAAGACTTCTAATGGAACATGGACATCTTGGACTTGAGATTTCAGTTTATCAACTTCTTGTAACCCGTTGACAAGACCTTGTCTATAAAAAATCAATAGAGAAAAATTTTTTTCCCCATTATTTTTGGGCATGAGAAAAATAATTATTTCAGAAAGTAACGATGTTTTCAGGCCACCTGTCATCAGTTGAATTAATTCTGCAGCCCAAGCTTCTATTATAGAATTGAAGGTTGGTGCTATTTCAAAGATCATTCGGAATTTCTGTAATTTTTTACTCACATTTTCTGGTTCAACACATTCTGTCCTTGCGGTTGAAAATCGCTTACTATGATACGTATTTGCCGGACGTTTTCAATAAAAAGTTCGAGCTGAGTCTCCAAGTTTTCCAAAGGCGACGCCATCTTACATGATCATCCCATCAAGTCATGTGACGTCCCCTAGTGTCAAAACATTATCTCCCCTCTATCAGCAAACTCCGTGGAATTCAAATGTGGGAATGGGATAATTATCACGAAATGATATTAGACGGCCAGCTTTATTTTCCACATGAGAGTTTGCATAGTATTCCCAGGATACATTTCATCATCTTTTTCCATCCGAACCTCTCCTTCGGGAAGACACTTCGTTTTCGATAATAAAAGTTGCGTTGCTCTTTGCAGAACTACTCGTATCTGTTGCTTTATTTCTATCTGATGCACTGGTTTTTGGAAATTCATTTAATCCCACTGTGTAAGTCTCAGCACTATCAGGAGTGCTGGAGTTGTTTGGAAAATTGTCATTCGAGTTCTCTAAAACTACTATACAAGTTTCATTGCGACGCGGAAGCTTGTCATTTGATGAAGTGGTAAGCTGATTTTGATTATGGTATAATCCCTCCTCTGCGTCTGAAGGATAATCAAATTCATTTTGATGAGATGCTTCTCGTAGAGATTCGCTACTCTTGTACAGGAAACGATTTTCATTGGTTTGTGCGTCACTGTGAGGTGGAAGATCTTTTGCAGTACTGGTATGATGTGTGAGTCGAGAGTGCCTTTTTTTTGGATTTGATAGTTTTTCATTCTCTGAGGTCTCGTAACTAACAGAACCAACATTTTGCATCTCTATTAATTCGTTACTATCGTCATATAGATCCATTGTTGCATCGGTATTTGATGTAGAACTATCACACTTGTTTCGGCTTTTCAAGGACCTTGTTCTCCTTTTATTCTTATTTTTACTACTAGAATTTCTCTCGGAATGAAATGATACTTGCGTTAAATTTTGTCTTCGCATCTGATTAGAGCTACGCGTTGAGTCCAAATCTCGTTTCATTGTTGTATTTATGAGAATTTTGTCAATTTTTTCTATTATGTTATTCAACCTAGCAGCACTTTTCGATTTCAGGCCTTCATCAGAATCGTTAAATCGTTCTATTTTCAATCTTAGCAATTCTTGCCTGGTATTAGAGTCTTGATTCTTAGACTCTTCTTGATTTTTAGCTGACAACTTCATATTTGTCTTGAAACTTCTATTAGCTTCCGATACTAGCCTTCTTTCATTTTGGAAAATGCTTTTATTTCTGTTAACCAAATATTTAGAATCCAGGCTCTTGCTCCACATTGTTCGGTATCTGCTGTTATTCAAACTCATTTCATCGAGTGGCTTGTGATTATTTTCATTCAATTTCATTGTGATTTCAATGTTCTCACTATCATCATCTAGTTCATCATGTGCCAGTAAGCTTAATGCAACATTTTCTCCTGTCGCAGACTTTTCAAAATTAATAATCTGGACAGCAGAAACAGCCCCAAATATAGAAAATGCTAGTATGTGATCCAAAGGATGATAAGCCACGCAAGATATAACCTTGGCATTTTTTATCAAATATTTTGCTACACATTTTCCATCCTCCAGGTTCCAAATGTTTAAATAAGAATCTTCACCTCCGCACAAAATCAACCCACCACATGGGGATATACACGCAGTGATTTGAAGTCTGAAAAATGTTCATTTAGCAATCCCAGATTTCAGCGCAAAGATTTGCAATTAATTATTACACTTATTTTTCAACATACCTCCGATTTCTGAGTCCGCTGTATCTTTGCAATACAACTCCAGTAGAAAGATCAACCATGCGTAGCCCATTGTCTCGAGAGTGAACCAACATCCTGGCGCCAAGTGGATGTAGGACGATTGTATTGATGACAATATTTTTGATTTCATTAATTTTTATTGTATTGGAAACATGCCACTCTCTCACGGACGTACCGGTACCCTTTCTCTTGATCATTTGCCACACTATAATAGCACCGATGCTATCGGCAGTGATTAAAGTACCATCTTTTTGAAAGCATAATGAATTTACGTATCCCTTATGCTCATCTAATTCTTGGATCAGTTCGTAATTCTTGCCATTTCTATGCCTCGTCCATACTCTTGCTATACAGTCGTAGCACCCTGTTATTATGACATGCTTACTTCCTGCGTAAAACTTACCGCAGTAAACATACGACGGGTGAGGTAACATCTAAAAATAAAAACAACTGTATTTAATGTTATTCAAAAAAATTACTTACATTCTCCTAACCTGAATATGTTCGATCATTTTGTTCCCTACGTCCCAAATACATGCTGTTTGATCGGATGATACTGATAATAAATATTTATCGTCGTTCGACCAATGAAGACCGTAGACAAAATTTTTATGCCCAACAAACTGAACATGTAAATTTCCGTCCGGGATCTGGTAGAAAAATACGTATATATGTAAATAAAGAAAGATATTATAAATAGCTAACGTAGTTAATATAATTTTACTTGCCGAGTATATCACTATAGGGTAGTTGTTTTCTTCACAGCCAATGCAAGCTAAATATTTGCCATTGTTACTGAATGTGAGATAGAAGCATCCATTCTCAAAGTTCTCAGATTCAAATAGATGATTGTTAGGTATTTTGCAAGATTGTGCAGCTAATCTTGTCCATTTCGGTAGCTCCAATAGGTCAGATGATTTTCGTAAACTCCCATGAGACTCGTCTACTAGTTCAGGGGTATCGTTACAACTCATTCTTTCATAAACTATTGGTTCTACTATTGGCGGCTCAATAGATTTTAATGTTACATATAAGCTGCTTGGATATTTCTCTCGAGTAGTAGATTTCCACCAATTATACACCTTCAGAATGTGAAAGTAATGAAATTTTTTTGACAGATGTTAAATTGGATTGCCGAATGTTAAGATTCCTACCTCACATTTTCCGATCCATCCAGACTTTTTTGACGTTTTTACCGGCCTGTAGAGTTGTAGTCTAACTTTTTTATTCACATGAGCAACACCACTTATTCCGATAGGTCTCAAGAAAGCCCAGGCTATTTTCTGCCAGCATCCGTCGCTGCCTATTTAAAAATGTTATTACAATTTCAAACTACTTTAGTCATAGAATATGATTTGTCGTTATTTACCCAATGTACTGTAGTTGAAACTAGCTGCGGAGAAGTTTAGTAGATCCAAAATTTCAAATAAAATTAATATTGGTTCATCGGTCGCCCGAATTATTTCATCAAAATTGTACTCAAAAATCAGTTCTTCTTCCCAATTAGGTACAATGGATCGATTCTCTTTGTAGTCAAATTTTCTGGTGATGATTGGTTGTAGGTAAGAACACTTTCCATGGTTTTCACTTTGTGTAATCTTTAAATAACTTCCAGTGTTCATTCTAACGATATAAACTTTTACCATAGGATGTCTAGTTATGAAATCTGTTTCCAAAAGATCAGCTTTGTGAATTGTAATAGAAATGTGACGGTCAATTTTTACTGCGTTATATTCTATCAAATCATCTGCACTATTCCGCCTGCCAGATTTACTTTTACTAACATTTTTACTACGTTTTGATTTACGTTTTTTAGTAGTGCTGTTATTTTCTGAGTTTACTTTTTGCTTCTCCGAATGTTTCGATTTTTTTCCATAACTTTGCTGATGTGACTTAATTTTTCGAGAACGTTCTTCACATGACTTACTTCTGGGTAGATCACTTATGTCTGTCAAAGAATTACCCGTATCAAAACTTGAGAATTCTTGACTCCTTTGTGTTATTTTTCTGCTCTGAAATCCATGTTCACGATTCTTTGACAATCGAGTCTGGTCAACTAAATCCTCATCATTTTCTGAAAGTTCACTAGTATCGATTACAGACCTAGGGCTACACAACTTTTGAAGTCTACATGGAGTAATTGATGTTTGATAAACTTGGCTCTTGTCACCCTGGAGAATTTCAGTTTCCAATTCGTCACTTGAATCAACAGAGTCTAATGCCTCAATAGTTGGAATCGTCTTTATTTGTTTGTTATCTACAGTTATGGAGGAGTCAGTCAAGTCGATCTCGGAATAAAGCAACTTCTTTTGGATTTCTTGTGTTCTGTCATGTGGATTGTAATAGTTGGTCAGTTTTATCTTAGTACTCTGTTGATAATTTTGACCACTATCAGACGTTCCTTGGGGTTCATAGACTTCCGTTTCTATACGAAGGACTTCTTCAGGATCTGATCGAAAAGCAGGGTTATCAAACGCCAAACTTGATTCAGAAGGTGTAGTTTGTAAATTTCTTTTACTGCGAGGTGCAGGAACCGGCTTAGGTCTACGATGGGTAAGGGTTCTGGGATGACGTTCAATCGATGGGTTAGTATCAGATGAGTCTGCAATCAAATCCTGAGTTAAATGCATATTTTTGTCAGCCTTTGTCCACCGCTTGCGCCTCCGTTTGGGTTCATCTTTTGCTAAATTTCGTTCCATCACTGAATGCTCTTTTGATGTACCAACGCTTGGCTCCTCAGATCCAAATAATTGTGGATAATTCTCAACAACGTTTGGATTATCTAAATCGTTACATGCTTCAAAGTGTTCAAGTGGTTTTGTAATCCTGCGCTCCAAAAGTTCTGGTCTTGAGGTTAACGAATCGACGTTGGATATTTCTTCAAAGTCTTCAATACTATCTATCGATTCTTCAATCTGCAGAATGTTTTCCTTCTCATAGCGAGTCTTGGTGAATTTCTGAGCATCCTTTTTTTCCTCAACCGACCAATAAGCACTTGTATTTTCAGGCGCACTTCTGGGCTTGAATAGTTTTCCACTTGAAGATGGCTTGGTGTGCGGTCTCTGTGAATTTTCATATCCTGAGCTACGAGCCACTGCTCTTGATGCATGTTCTTTATTTTCATTATGAATATCGACAATGACATCTACAGATCTCCATGCTTCTGAAGCAGCAATAGGATATGGTATATTATCTTCGCTATCCATTGACCCTCCATCTTGATACAATACTCTTTCTGATCTTGTCAACTCGACTTTCTTGCCTGAATTCTGTAAAGATTTTTTACTTAACTGCCTGTTAGATGATTCCTGCAACGATTCACCACCAATTTCAATAATGGATTGGTCAAGCCAAGCTTGCGGAGGACTAACTGTATTCTGCCTCTCATCTCGTGAACTCTGATTCGATTCAATCAATTTCTGACCGCTGGTCAGCTTTCTAGATGTCATATTCCACGTATCAAAGCCTCTGATAAGTTCTCATATTTTTTCAATCAACTGATCATTATGATAGCGTCAAGGTAGTTCCCACTAGGAATTACCCTTTGAATAAATTTGAAATTAGTCGATGATTTAGCGAATTTAAAATGAAATTATTTAAAAGAACTGAGTCTGGAGTTATATATGTAAAATCTGTTACCTTGTAAGGTACTTGGTAAGGCACAGTTGGCTGTTGTTTGTTGTGTATTCGTTCTACTCGTGAAATTTAACTAGGGGGACGCCATGTTGTTTATATTATTAATAATGAACTGTCAATCGTTTTGGATCGCTGAGATCCCTTTGGATGGCGCTAGCTGTTAGTGTTAAAAAATTACTTAAAAAGAAAAATATATTTGACGTAAATTAGTTTCTCTTTGGTTTATGTATACATATATTTTATTCACACGTCACAACTGAAATTCGTACTCATGCAGCTCGTTTTTATAATTGTATCATCTCAGTGCTGGAGAACACCAATTTTAAACTATAGATCTACAAATTGATATCTTTCCCAATTCGGTTACCAGAAAAATACATTTTTATTGGTTTTTTACTACGATATATAAAGCTCCGAGCTATTTGAAAAATTAATCAAATTTCAAATTTAGATGGCGTAGGTATCTCCAACTAAATTGATCTTCAACTAAGTTGCATTAAATTTCTACATCCATTGCTGTGTCTACCGCAGCTTCTGGTTCTGCAGGAATAGTGATTCCGCCAGTATCTATATTTTCTTCCTCTTCTCTTGGAATTGCTAAAAAGCAATGCATAGTTTCATCGTCTTCCTGATCTAGAGCCACATTGTTTTTAGATATGTGTTCACTAGTTGGTAAAGATCCTTCCAAATCTTTCGATGGTATTTGAATAGTAATCGTCTGCGAGGTACCGTCTGCGGATGTCGAAGATGTCATCAAATTGGCTTCGATAGTTTTTCCATCCTTAGAAAATGCCCCAAGACAGCTATATATCAATTGAGCAGCGGCTATATTGCCGGGAAACACCTCTACGTTTTCGTCATCTTGAGAAAAAAAGTAAATAAATCATCGATCGGTTTTATTTAAATTTAAAAGCAGTCATTACCGACACAGATTAAATAACCTTGAAGTTTGTGATAACTGACCTTTTTTTTGTGTAGCAGCCTTTATCAATCCTTTTTGATGATCCCGAACATGTTGCATATAACTTTCTTTATTCACAGTCTTAAATGGGCAAAGTTCACATGTATAGAGACCCTCCAGTGAAGGATGCTTGGATCTTAGATGATTTTTATAGCTGTTGCTTTGAATCGCAGAGTAGGAACAATGTGGACATTTATAGGGCCTAACACCTGAAATGATAAATTCAGTTGATGTGCCTAAAATTGCTCATGATTCTTTGGCTCAAGATAAATAAAATTCTGACCAGTATGGCGCATGATGTGTCTTCGTAGGGAGTTGTGATCTCCAGTTTTATAGTCACACAACTCGCAGCTGTATGGTTTGTCGCCGGTATGCTGTCTCAAATGCATTTGAAGCATCGCTTTCCTAGCACTGGAGTGTCCGCAGACGTTGCAAACGTATGGTCTTAACTTAGAATGGACAGCTTGCATGTGATTTTTTAAACATTTTGAATCTGCGTAAGTTTTTCCGCACAATTCACAGGTCTTAGAAGTATACCACCTAGGTACTTGGTGCGTTTTTCTGTTCAAATGCATAACGCGATGGTTTCGTAGCTGACTTGATTGTTTGAAACATTTTCCACACACTGAACATTCGTACTCGCGATTCTCACTATGGACTCTCATGTGAGTGACTAGTTTAACCATTGTAGGACTTTTGTACGTCTTGCAAATTTTACAAGACATAAGGTCGACGTCTGAAATTAAATATGAATAATCTTTTGATAAGTATTGACATGTGACAAGTTAAATGTGCTCACCAATTTTATGTTCTTTCCATAAATGTAAGCTACATGGTTTCCAATTTGAAAATTCAACATCTCGACAAATATTGCATTTGAACTCATGGGCATGCTCCAGGTCGTTATGACAGATTGCGTGCTGTTGCATTATTTCTTCCGTACTGAACTTGTACAAACATCCTTGATACGTACATCTGAAGTCGAAACACGAGTGTTGTAATTTTAATTGTCTGCCTGCGCTACTTGGCGACGATTCGCTGCCGCGAATCTTGATTCCCAGAAATTTCCATGCGCCGATATTTGAATTGAATAATAAAGTCTAAGCGTTGAGGAACTTACTTGACATTTTTTTCCTTCACTTCTATAAAGGGCGATTTTTTGCCAAGCAGTCTTCTGGAGCTTCCACCAATAGTTTTTGACACTTTTATTGTATTTTTACACACATCTTTATCACCATATTCGTCTGAATATTCATCAACCAAATAAGATCGTTTAGAATATTCAATAGGATTGACATTATTGCCTTTATCGGAGCCTTCGTCCATGAGCTGGTGATCCTAAAACAGAAATATTCATATTCAATTCCAGTATTCTGTTTGTCTTCGGAAGGTCACAATATCTATAATAATAATTACTTGTATCATGTGATTTCGACACTCGTCAATTGTTCCAAAACAGTTCGAACATTCTCCACACATATAAACGAGTTTTATGTCATTGTGGCTTTTTGACTCTTTTTGTTCTTTCTCCTAGAATTTTGATGTCACATTTCAATATTTCAGAATAGAGAATTTGGTAGAATGGTTAAGAATGTTGATAAGTTTACCTGCGAAACTGGATTAATATGGACGTTTTCAAAGTGTTGTAAAAGTTGCATTCTATCCTGAGTTGTGTAGGGGCATATCTTACACTTGAACGCGGTAACAACCTCAACAAAATCGTTGGCATTAAGACTGTCTTGGCCGATAATAAATTTTTTGTCATCTGCAATAGCAACATCGTACGAATTTGATTGATCACCTTCCACAATGTCAACCTGCTCAATTGGAATATTATCTTCTGTCAAATAGTTGGGAGAAACATAATCTGCACTGTCATTTTCATTACGATTTTCATCTTCCTTAGGTTCGTTTATGGCTAGATGATCGGCAGATTGATCCACATATTTACTTGAATCCAATTCCCTAAGTTCTCCATCTTGGAAAGTATAAATCTGCCGATTTAAATAGACAAGAGGTATCGAATCTTCTTCATTTTCGTATTGCGAGGCATCTGAATAACAAATTGGTTCTTTCTCTTGCGGTATTTCATTAACCAGACCATCCTCAAGGTCAGGTACTGTTTGTAATAAAAATTGTGTTCCATTTATTTCGCATCTTAAAAACGACGCATCTTCCAAATTTATTTCTCCACTCATCTCAGCTGATTAGCATTTATACCTCATGGAAAACCTGAAATATCACAGAAGTCTTTTTGTTTCAATCATTTCTTCAAAGCTCAGTTTCTGGAAACTGAGGTAATTTCTAAAAAGCAGTATGACCTTTTTATACTTTTTCGAGCAAATTTTACATGGACTAATGGCTGGTAACTCCGACACGATTTCTCCAAGTGTGATCTCCCGTCAATTGATTTATCGTACCAATGTATCACAGCCATATTAAACTAGAACAAAGGTTCATTTATTGAGTGCGGACAACGAATCCTGTTGTACTTGAGAAACAGGAGGTGAACTGAATTTTTAAGGACAGTGACATATGAGAAAAAAAAAAAGAATACCATCTTTACATTCCATGTGGACCCAAGAAATTTGACTTACTCAATTAGAGTGTAATAGACTATGACGACAGTGATATACCATCACAATAATTTTCTTGATGAAACGTTTTTGCTGGTATAATGTTAGCAATTCAAAACATGTGATACCTGTCTGTGACTTTAATGTCCGAGTTTAGTTACGTGCAGAAATATATTCCGAAAACGTTGTAAGGGATGTAATTGCAGTTGTCAAATATTTTGCATATATTCTTCATAATAACAGCACTCTATAGCAAAAACATGAATTTCATTGGAAGCATGAAATTCAGATATATGTTTTTCAGAGCTTCACTATTATAATGCACATCTACTTCGTGATTATTATCCAAAATTTATCAAGAATTAGAAGATTGATTAAGGAATTCACTACTGCACCGAGAGGTAACCTAAAAAATTAAATGATCGTTTTCTACAAGCGTTCGTGAAGTTGTATTTTCTACCGATGATTTTGTGTTCGGCAATTCTTATGAGAGAAGTTGTCTGTGATTCATACACGTCGAATTGTTACTAAACACAAACAGAAGCTTTAATAGTATAATTATTAATACATCGTATTATTAAAGAGCTTTGCAAATTTGTGGCAATTTTTTTAGATAAATTATTACTAATGCCACTTCCAGCTGCGTTGGCTGCACGACTTGCAAAACGAGGTCTTATTTCTGGTGGAGAAAAACATGGTACTTTTAAATATAACCTGAGCATTCCCTTTACAAAATTAACAACAATTTTCTAATTACTAATTGAATTTTTCATAAAATAAACCTTCGTACCCTCTTGATGTAGAATTTAACTCATTTACAGAATCTCCCAGTAGAGATTCCAAGAAGAAGATACACGAAGAAATCATTGCAGAGGATTATGATAATGCTAAGGATGATATAAACCAGATAGATATTTTGCAAAAGTTTATGGTAAGATCTCCACTTTTAGGGAACTTCTTCCGATTGCCATCCTCTCGATTTCAAATACTATAAATATTTTGTGTTCCATATTCATCAGGGATATAGCGGCTGTCCAAACAAATACAATATCTATCATGAATGCAACAGTAAATGCAAAGATTTATGGGGAGCTGGACATCTTCAGCCCACTGAAAAGTATCTCAAACGTCAGACACAGCTTCTTCAGAAGTATCCACTGCCAGAGACTTGGAAAGCTGTATTTGATCCGGGATCGTAAGTCGTCACCATCTATAAACAATAAAATGTTTTTCTCACAAATATTTTGCTTCATTAATTAAATATTATCAATTGCATAGTGGACAACATTACTATTGGGAATGGTCATCAGATTTAGTGTCATGGTTTCCGCCAGGACATCCCAAATGTCAAATATCTCAGCCAGCTTCCCAATTGCGGGAAGAACTGCATCTCAAAGCTGCCGATCAAGATGATAACATGTCTAGCGACGAAAGTGCCAGTGATCAGGAAACTATGGAAGTGCGTATGCTTTTCATGAATCTGCTGATGCATTAGTAAAAAGATTAAGAAAATTACTACATCAAATATTCTCACATAATTTTTTAGATTGATGAAGTTGAGACCAAACGGGATCAGAAAATAGAAACTAGAGTAGAAAGATACAAGGGCTCAGAAAATCGACGTGTTCAGCGACACGATAGTAGTAAAGACAAAAAGGACCGTTCTTTAGACCCTATGGATCCAGCGTCGTACAGCGATATTCCCAGGTAATTGAGAACCAATAAAATTATTAGCTAGAGGTGAAATCAATGCAATGGTCATTTATTCTCCAATTCTCTGTTCTGCCTATTATCACGTTTATTTCAGAGGGAAATGGTCAGATGGTTTGGCAAGGCATAACGAAGCCAAAACGGGAGCAGATACAACCGCATCTGGTCCACTTTATCAGATGCGACCATATCCAAGCCCAGGTGCCGTCCTCCGATCCAACAAAAATAGCAAACCGGAAGCCGAATGTAGTGTGACTACTAAGCCAAAAGTTTCTTTCCCAGAAAAACCGGAATGAGAAATGTTAAGAGAATTTCTACTCTAGGTAAAAATGAAATTATTGAATCAAATAATTATTCTAACAGTTGGAAAAACAATATTAATTAATCACGAATTTCATCCCATGAAATGAATCAGGGTCTTTAGATTCATTCTAAAATCAGACAATATGAATAATTAGTGGACATTATACATCTCACATAGTACATTAAATTTTATTCAACACATTCTCTTGAAAATCTCTGACGTTTTATGCGTCATTGAGCCGGTAATGATATTAGGTAGTCTACAAGATAAATAATAACATATGTTTTTGAATAAATATTACAGATCCGATAACTTGTCTCTTTGTATGTTGTTTTTTTGTTTTTTTTTTTTAACAATGGCGTACACAGTACGGCATGTACAGAAAATTTCATCTACATTATACTAAATATAATATAAATAGTAAGTTTACATAACACACATCACCTATAGTGTTTTTTTTGTATTTTCATTTTATTTTTTAATTTTTCTCTTGGGTAAAAATTATTTTTTTCACGTTGACACCTATAATTCTTCTATTTGAATGTTTTTTGTTTCTTTTTTTTATCTTTCCTACGTAGAATTTTCAAGTTTGGTTATAAGCTCCAAGCCCCAGGAGCGATGAGAGATGTTGTGAAAGTTTTTTTATTTTTCTCATAAAGTAATAAAGGCTTTTACCAAAAGGATTGTATGCATAATATATAAATTTATTTGATCAAAACAAAATCAATCATCATTCTGGTATATAGGTACTTTTATGAATTTTTCTTATTATTTTTTTTCGATTTACATTGAGTTAATTTTTCTCATACATATTGTGACTAATAATCATACCAGTCTATAGTTCCTGGTAAAGTACAAGATGTAATTGATATATATGTGTGTATGTATATATTACAATACACTTTACTACAATGATTTATATTTATAAATAACTTTAAACAAAACTTACAACTTAAAAAACATTTGTGTCTGCCAGACAGAACACTGAAATCTATAACTTTTCTCCATCGATATACTTAGATTGATTTTTCTCCTACTTTATATTACAGCTAATATGCTATGCCTACTATAATAAACTTTGCAGTACTTAATACAAGTTTGTTCTCTCAGACTAGACGTGCCACTTATTAATGCAGCAGTAGCAGCAACTGAAGGTTAAATAAATTTATACATATTTTCAGATTACATTAAAAATCTTATATTCGAGATTACTTAGACGCTCATAAATCAATATAATTATTATGAATAATTTTATTTCACTTTTTTTTCTCCGTTCAACAAAATTCATCGCATGAATATAATTCGGATGTCGTGATAATTATCATCAATTTTTCAATTCTTATTCTTTCCCACTCCCCCCAAAACCCTTATAACAAGTGCAAAGTAATCAATTAGATAAAAAGAGAAGGGAAGATTATGTTATTTCTGCGCATAGTTTATATGATATAAAAAATGGGCTGGTTTATTGCTGTTCAACCCTGACCTAACTTCGTTTTAGTGTTGTCGCTGGATATTTTAACATGAATTCTGAAATTATTGCTATAAAAATTCACCCTATGAGCCTCCATGTTTTTATATGTATGTTTATTTTATTTTATTTTAAATCTTGTCTTACTTTTTTTTTCCTGTCACACAGTTATAGGATATATTATAATCCAGTGTTGTACAATAACAGAAAAATCTTATAATCAAAGTATCATCTTTCCTTGAAACATCTCAATAATTGATAAAGACATAACCACTATTATATCTGGATGACTAAAGAAAAAGAGTGAAGAGAACACAAAATCTGGAATAATGTAAACGGCGTGTAAATACCAATAAATTAATGCGTGGATTTGTCTTGGATAATTTAATGTACAGCACTGAATAATTCGTGTTTTTTTTGTTTTGAAAAAAAAACCACAGTATATTTTAGATATAATGAATATTTTTACCTATCAAAGTGTCATGATTGGACATGCAAGATTAGAGTAGAAGGAAAAACGAAATTACTTCTTTTTGTTCTTGTTCTGACTTATGTTGAAATAATAATGCATGCTCAATATAAAGCTATTTGTGTTTTAAGTTATAATTCTGAAAGATATTTCGTATTCTTATAGAATATATGTGTAGGATAATAATAATAATAATTTTGTTACAGTCAACAGAGACTGCAACATTTTGAGGGATCGCCGAAATGAATATGACAAGCTGTTGGTACAGCGGAGCAGTCTTTGCTCACATTATTTACTAGATGAGCAAGATCTAAATTTTGATTGATGTCACCGTCACTACCTCGATATCGATGATTATTCTGGCACCATTGTTGCTGTTGAGGTTCTCCCCATGTATTATCGCCATAGAGGAATACTGATTTGGGAGAGGATACCGAAACTCTATCTCTAGTTATACTACCACAAGATTGAGCCTTGTACAATCGTCCTTTGCCAAAGAGAGAGGGTAAGGGAATGCATAATTTTTTATGAATAGCAAAGTAACGGCTGAGTAAATGTAGTTTTTTGTTTTTGCAATTACCCTTGTTAACTACACTACGATTGTCGGTTTCATCTTTTTGGGATTTGTTTGTTAAACAATTCTGCGATTTTGCCGGAGATTTAATTCCGTCTCCTTTGTCACTTGAACTTACTGATTTATCCCCCTTGGTACTTATTACTTTGAGAACTACGACATTTTTACATTGAGATTTCTCAAAGCTATTCACTTTATCATCCTTTGAATATTGTTTGAAATTTCCTCTTTCTTCAATAATTGTAGACTTTCTGGTACTACTACTACTACTACTACTATTACTACTACTACTGCTACTACTTGTACTCGTGTTAGAAGTTAGGGACCAGCTATGAAGTAATCTTGCACCAAAACCTTTTGCCTTTTGTTTAACATTAGCAGGAGTACTAGTTGCTGTGTATTGTGTAACTACTACGGTAGAATTATGGCTGTGACAAGGACCTTCTGCTTCCTGCACCTCCGTGATACGATTCAAAGACTGACTTTCTCGCAGTCTTGTTTCCCCAGATCTCCTCCTTCCCGTTCTATGTCTTCTTTCAAAAACCGTTGCTCGATTAATGGAGCATCTTTTCCCTCCGGTTGTACCGTTATTTCCGCTGGCAGTCTTGCTATTTTCCGGGTTCGATGAGCTCTGTGTGCAATCTCGGTTATCCGATAAAGCTCTACTCTGTCCACTGGCATTTCCACCACCTCCGCAGCCTCCTCCATTACCCCCTGGATCCTGAGAATCGCTGGAGTCGTCGTGACTGTCTCTTCTCGGAGGTAGAGGTTTCCCCGAAGTTCCAAGTTTGTGAGCTCTTTTTTTTCTACCCTCACTGTCGTCGTCGCTGGCATCGGAACTTGAGCAGGAGGCTGTACGTGTCTTGTGGAATTTACTTCGCCTCTGCTCATAGCTTGTTCGTCTAACTACCCTGTTTTTTGCTCCATCTATAGGTGTCATCCCTTGATCTTCGAGAAATTCATTAAAAGATAATTCGGGGAGGTTGGCATTATGTGGAGCTGGTAGAGATTTATATTTTGGAGACAAACAATCATTTTCCTCTGTGACTGCTGTTGTATGTAAAGGATTCGGAGCTGTCGAAGATACCGTTAAAATTGTGGTAGTAGCTATTGGAGCGGTTTCGTTTAAACTACATTTTATCCTTTCGGGTGGTGAAGGAGTTTGATGCTTTGACCCCATTCTCCATTTATTGCAATGGCTAGATTTTAAATAATCAGTAACTGATTTGGTCCTGCAATCGATATTTCCTGGCGTTTTTATCCAACCTTCAGATGCAACTCCCAGTTCACTGTTTTCTATATTATTCCTGAAGTTATCATCGATCAGATCGGCTTTTATTGCTGTTTCCGATGATTTCTCTACGCCATCACAAGTAGCGTTTAATCTAGCTGCAGATTTGTACCCAGTTTTATTGCTATCTTTAATTAATTTTTCAAGCTCATCGGATAAGTTGTTCGTTTTGTTGCATACTGATATTGTTATCGGGTCATGAGTGAGCAAAGTGTGCGTATGTAAATGATTATTGTGGACGGAATGTTTTTCGGGATTTTGAGAAAGTTTTTCTAATAAAACGTGAGACAACTTTCCCTCAGATCTAGATCCTCTCCTACTGACTGAACTCTGCGTCGAATTACTTCCGTGATCGTCACGCCCCGAACATGATGACATGTCATCTTCATCGTCCTCTTCTTGAACAATGCTACATTTTCTTGCTCTGAAGTTCTGTGAATATAAAAATTCAAAAAATCTTCACCATTTGTCTCAGTGATAAAGTTTTCAAGCCTCGTCAGATCAGAAGGATGTTTAATTGTATGGCGATTGTGGCTAGATTATTATTAAAGAGTTACTCAGAAATATGATTATTTTTTAATTTCGAAATTGATCGATGGAAGAAAAATATCGGGCACCATAGGGAAATTCGTATAATAGTAGAAAATTACGGTAAGGATCATTGTTTACCTGTGGTACGTCCCCGGCAGTACGAGGCATACTTCGGATCGATTGGTTTAAATTACTCAACACGTTCTGATCAGCTTCGACATTATTTGGCACGAGATTATTCTGTTTGCTGAAATGATAAACGAATGAAGAGAAACTAGGCTGGGATACACACCACCATTATTTTCGCATCCAATGGTGAGAGTTTTTGGTTCAAATGTGCCATGTTTCAAAATACACTTGTACCAGAGCAAGATCATAAGTAATCTTTGTTATACGTATGCCATGTACAAAAGTATAATTCCGTTATAACAACGGAGCGCGTATTTTCAGCTGATCTAAGCGAATCACGAATACGTGATAAAAAAAATGTGACCTTGCTGACCATGTGATGAGTGTTGACGTCAACATGCAAATCTTACTTATGAATTTTAACATTGTTATAGCATTGGATTGATTTTAATTGATATTGGGGAGAATAACTGGAAATGGAAGATGGGAATAAAAAATAATTTGTTAAAATATCAGACAGTTAATGATTGAAGTAGAGGAAGAGAGGAGTTAGCTTTTACTCGAATACATGAAATATTGTTTAATGTAATTACAATTGCACGTACAAACGTTACAATACTTAATACTATCCATGCATCAACGATAAAAAATCTCATGCAATATTTACCTGCAGGGGACGTTGAGTGCTTCAGTTCCATTTTTTTGTAATTGCTCCTGCCTGTGTGCACGCAGTTTTCTTTCTGCCAGCAGAAAGTAAGTAGCTGTAATGTGATTGTACTCGTTCTTATCCAGTGCGCTGTAATAATCCATACAAATATAATTCTAGTAAGAACTCAATTCAATAATTAAGCAGATGCGGACAAGAGGAGAAAAACAAGACTGATGTAAACTCACTCAAGTATTTCTTCTTTGGTAGCAATGTTTCCATTCACCATTTTGGTGATGATGAGATTATGATGTTCCTCCGAAACTTGTTGCCTGGACACAAGGGGCAACGACTCTGCAGGGTCGGCGTCGGACCCTGCGACCAGCCAAGGATTAGATGCAATTTCTTCAAGTGTAGCTCTTCGCTCTGGTTGTCTCACAAGCATTCTGGCTATCAGCTGTTTGCAGCCTTCGGAAACGTGAGTTGGAATCGAATATTTGCAGTCCATTATCATGGTCAATGTTTCACTGTCATTAGCTTCTTGGAACGGAGCCTGACCGCATACTAACATGTATAGTATTACTCCAAGTGACCACACGTCTGTAAAGATCAGAATGAATATACTCTCTTGATACTAACACAGCAGAATTCACTCTGCCAAGCTCAAGACCTCATATTGTATTGCTCTATTGTTTCATGGGACTCACCAACAGCAGGCGCATCGTAACTGTCTCCTAGAAGAATTTCTGGAGCTGAATAAGCCAGAGAACCACAAGAAGTTTCCAGCTTTTGTCCAGGACAGAATCTATTGCTGAAGCCAAAGTCTGTGAGCTTAACCATTCCCAGTTTTTCAAAAAATACTACATTTTCAGGTTTCAGGTCTCTGTGTACGACGTGCAATCTGTGGCAGTAAGATATGGCTCTAACTATTTGTCGGAAATATGTTCTTGCCACCTAGAAACATAAAATACCATCATACAGGTAAATAATAATGAACAGTAAAGTTATACTTCTACAAAAGTATAACTGTTTTTCCAACTACTACATTTCCAGCATAATAACTTTTCTTGAAAATTTTTCTTGCTTCACAAACCTCTTCGCTCAGTCCGCTATCATGACGCATAATGTAATCGTAAAGATCACCTCCATCTCCTAGTTCCAAGATGAGATATAGTTTTGTCTGCGTATCTATTACTTCGTACAATCTAACAACGTTTGGATGCTGAACCAACTTCATACATCTTACCTGTGGAACGAAAAATAAAAAAAATATGTTAATTCACAGAGAACCTGATATGCGTAACAAATGGATAAACAGATGGGCAACTGATAAAGAAAATCTTACTTCTTGAAATAAATGCGACCTAGAAATTTCGTCGAGCTTGGTTTTATCGATGACCTTAACTGCTACTTTTTCACCGGTGAAAACATGACGGGCAAGTTTGACAACCGCAAAGTGTCCTCGACCAAGGGTCTCCTCCATATCATAGAGACCTGCGATCTTGCCATCGTAATTGCTGTGCCCTACTCTCCGATGCATCGTACTCCTAAGAAAAATGAAGCAATTATTCCAGTGAATAAATTCAGTGGATTCATTTGATTGTCAAAACAAGGGAACTTTCCATGAGATATAAGATCAGCTGCAACTTATTAGCAAGGTATGAGTGATGCTTGATTCATGACAGGTCTCTAGCATGAATTAATCTTCCAAATACTTTTATTAAGTTGTTGTTTGTGAGCAACTTGAGAATATAGTTCAATTCCAACAGCACATGTTTTATGATTCTAAAGAATTAAAGAGCCTTGCTGTGTTGATAAATTAATTCAAATTTCTATCTCATTACCAGCAATTGATACTTCAAATAATGAGCTGTATTTGAAATGTTCCAATGTTATTTGGAGGAATTTCTCCTTAAGGGAATTTTAAATGGAGTTTTACGATGGAGTTCCAAAAATCAAGTAGGTCATGGGATTGTAACGAGTCAATGTTACTCATTTGTACCTTTGGTATGGCTCTGACAAGGTCATATTGTAAGCTGGAATTGTTTTCATATGACCTCCAGAATAAATTTGATACTCCAATAATACCTCAGAGGCTTTGATCGGTCGAAAAGACAACAGGATTACTCTTAGGCTAAATTCAATTGCATAGAAACCTTAGTACAGAAGGTAGTCTGTACTGACGCCACTTTCTGCTCGGTTGATTTGTTTGTTATGATAATTAAATTGAATCGCAGGCATAGTTTATTGGCTGTGCTATTTGAACAGTTGTTCATTCTGTAAGTAAACAGTTAAAACATCTACAAGGGACTTTAGTAGAAAATCTAACGTGACAATTGCGTGATGTAGGGCATATTGAAAATCTAGTGGAAGGTGGGGGTGCCAGACAATTCAGCTCATGGATTGTAAATTAGCTAAGAGGGGAAAAACTAATTATCACACTTCATCGTAATAATTACTGATACTTGACACGTTTTACATAAAAACTGAGCTCCTGACGATATCATAATTCTTCTGATAATTGCGAGGAGATGATCAATTAGTCTAGAGTATTTTTTTCCCTGTCATGAATTTTATTTTCCCGTTAACGTAGAGAGTATTGGTCGAAAAATAGAAATATATTTGTGCTCGTGCTTCTTTTAATTATAGTATAGAGATCCAGTACGTAATTATAGAGTCAAGTTAATGGCAAAGGAATTCTTCAGACCGTTCATTGCTGATCGAGAATCTAGACTCAAAAGAAAAAAACGCTCGTGTTGTAACACGAGTAAACTTTTAGTGTCACGAATATAATTGAAATTACGCAGTTATAAAATTCGCTAAGCCTGTGGGTAGAGGAATGTAGGAAGATTTTCGGTAGTTTTAATCGTTTTATACGCGACAATCGCCTACGCCAAACAGAGAGGCCATTTTAAATCTATTAAAAGCCACTACACACATACCTCAGATATACCGTTCAATTATATCCGTGGACGCTGTCATCTACAGCAGAGCCTTTACTTTATATCCTTATCTCGCTTTTGAGAGAAACATTTTATTATTTTATTCTTTCTCACTTTACAGTATCTGTCAATACAATCCACATAAATATAGGGGCAGGGGCAACTTTTTTTTCTTTTCTTTTTCTTTTATTCTTATTCAAGATTTATAACTACCGTATATTCACTTTAATCGCAAATAGCAGTCAGACACAAGGGCCCGAAATAATATTCAGTTTCAGACACACCGCACAGGCAACTCGTAAGAGAGAATTTTCTGTTTACAGATGCAACGACAAGGACTAGCCCAACCCTGGCTACGCGTCAACGGATACTGAAGTGTACTAAACAGTGGTACTAAAAGTACTGAAGTTGACGCGCCTCCATTCTCGCGCATTGATACAGTAGGGACACAACCATGAACGAGAGAGCCAGAGGTGCTTTTTCTCGATTGCTACCGCCATGTTTAGAGGATATTTTGTTGGATTTGAATTCATATCGCAAAACGTGTAGGCAAGGACATTTTCTGAAAAGAAGTTTAAAACCAAAGGATGATCAAACTAGAAAGGTGAGGCCAGATTGTAACATCAAAAGCTGCATTTTTATAATCATCCGTTGCCCATGGTTATAACCATACACTTCAAATCAAATACATCGAAGACCTAAAATGTAATACGTGATGAAAGAGAGACACTCGAAAAAGCCATTTGACCGATAAAAAGGAATAAATATGAGAATAGAAAAGGAAAAATGGATGAAAATTCAAATTAGTTGGAATAAGAATAAAACAAAGTAAGTATTGTTATCAGAAAATCAAACTTTTGTCGTTACGATTTTTGATTTGACCTTGATGGTATAAATTACTTGTTTTCAATTTGAAATCTGTCAGCTGTCGGAAATCTTAACGTTACGAACGAAAACACAATCTAGGTGAGTACAAAGGGATATGACATATCTAATACATCCTCTACCATTTTCTGATCCATGATTTGTAGTAGTTCTTGGAACTTGAGAACACCTATCATCAGAGAAAATCTGGCAAGATATTAATTATTCGAGGTTATATCTCCACAGTATACTATATTCAAGCAAACTTATTCCCTGATTAAACAACCATTTGACAGGGCTATGGCGCATTTGCCCAGCGATCCCACCGTAGAGCGGCATTTCAAAGGACACAAAAATGGAGTAACTGGCATCTGCTTCCATCCTGGAACACAGCAGATCGCATCTAGCAGTTTAGACCATACTTTGATGGTATGGAACTTCAACCAATCTGTCAGAGCGTTCAGATTTCTGGCTCACAAGGATGTGGTTCTTGATGTGGCTTATGCTCCATCTGGAGAAATCGTAGTCAGTTCTTCTAGGGACCGTTCGGTGAGACTATGGATTCCTACAGTTAGGGGAGAATCTTTAGATTTTAGAGGACACATGGGCGCCGTAAGGTCCGTAAGGTTTAGCCCTGATGGTGAAAAGGTGAGATAACAAAGTATAGCTAAGTTTTCAAGACTTACTCCACTTCTTTTAAATTTCACAGCTAGTAACAGCCTCAGATGACAAGAGCGTTAAGATGTGGATGGTTTGTCGGAGAAGATTTTTGATGTCATTCACCGAACACACCAATTGGGTTCGGTCTGCTAAGTTTTCACCGGATGGTAGACTGATTGTGTCTTGTAGTGATGATAAAACTATCAAATTGTGGGATGTTGCCAGTGGAAAGTGTGTTAAGACTTTCCACGAAATTAAGGGTGAGTTAAAAATTTATGAATTGATGATTAAGAAATCCAGGCCTCTGCCAAAAAAGTCTTTGTGGGTATCTGATCGTGGGCTTGATTGACGAACATCTCCATCATCAGGACCAGCTGTGGATGTTGAGTTTCACCCTAGTGGAGCTGCTCTGGGATCAGCTAATGTTGGCGGTGCTGTGAAACTGTACGATTTAAGAACTGCGAGATTACAACAGCATTATGCTGTTCATACCGGACCAGTTAACAAAGCTACGTTTCATCCTAATGGAAATTTCATTCTTTGTGCATCTGAGGATTCTACTATGAAGGTATTTTCTATGTGGCAAATCGTACATTCACCGACTAACTATAGGGGTTTTTTTTATCTTAGGTCCTCGATTTACTCGAGGGTCGTCCTATTTACACACTGAAGGCACATAAAGAAGGAGTAACGGCAGTAGCGTTTTCGATCGACGGCGAATTCTTTGCTTCCGGTGGTACAGATCGCCAGCTGTTGATTTGGAAATCAAACTTTGATAGAGATGATAAAGCGAGAAAGACGCCACGACTCCTCATACCACCTGGAGCTAAACTGAAACTAGATGTAAAAGCTGCGGATGATGATCTGAGACGAGAGGAAACGGAAGAAAACGAAGAAGAAGAAGAACAAGAGCGAGTTCAGGTAAATATTATTTACTAAAAAATCTGACAATTATTGAATAAAAATTCACAACGTTGCATTTTGTCCAGTACGAGTCCGATTCCGTGGCAGACTTTGAGGATGACGAAACTGTGGATAAAGGAGGTGCTTGCAGAGGACCACTTGCTAGTATTTCAAGAGACCGCGAGGACGTCGAGGTGATAAATATGAGATTAAAACGACCAGCGGAGGTTGGTCACATAGCTGATCTTCCACTGTGCCAGCATGGGACTCGTCCTGGTAGTGAGTCTCCTAGCCGAAGCAGCGCAGTAGTAGAAGCGCTGAGCGGACAAGTAGAATCTTTACGTAACACCATCGTTCTCATGGAGGAGCGTTTGGGAATGGTGGAAAGAGAGCTGGAGAATTTGATTTGATCTCGTTCCAAGGTACAGTATGATCGTGATGAGCAGAGATAAATTGTAAGGTGCCAAATAAGTTAAGAAATCATCCCAGCAGGATCGAATCTCTTTTTTCGATCACTAGCAAATATATTTTTTATATAATGTACGGGTATTCCTACGCTCGAGAAGAAATGGACGTCTACTAGAAGCTGGACCAAGTAAGTATGAATGTTAAAATTCCTGTATTGAGTCCCCCCATGTCACTCCGAACTTGATGGATTCTACATTTCATTGTAATGAGTATTCCTATTGTACTGGTCGTGTGTTGGTTTATATGACCTGGATTATTACTTCACATGACAATTTACAATGAAACTGCTAGTCTATATGTGTTTTTGTAAATGTGATAATATTTATTTGATAACCATTACAATTTAATACACGTAAAATGTAAGATAATAAAGCGGTAAACATGGAAAGTCTTTGCTCAGGAAATCCTCATACTTCTTGACGAAGTGTAAAAACATTCAACGTTATTAACCAGCCAGCCGCCTTTGTACAGAGAATTGAATAGAAGATTGCATTCATTTTTGCGTACCGACATAGGTACAAGACTTCCCAGTCTTTTTTATGTATTCTAACACCTCGTCTGACGATAGTGGAGTAGTCACAAATACTTTCTTACCAGGCAAGTCAATCTTGACATTCTCGATACCTACGGTAATAACAATGATCACTTACTACAAAATCTGTATACGGTGATCATTTTAATTATTGCGAAAGTTATACTATAATCTTGAGACTTTAATTCTATTAATTTCTCTGAGTTAATCTAAATGAAGGTTATGCATGCTTACCAGCTTTATTACCCAGGACACGTTCAACCGCTCCAGAGCAGCCTCCGCAGGTCATTTCAACATTGAACTCGTGAACCTTTGATCATGAATTCATGAGTTGAATGAATTAATTTTAATAGCGAAAATGTCAAAATCTTGACGTTTCGATTCTTACCTGTGTTGCTGCCATTGCCACGTCGTAATTGTAATCGTAGTTAGCTACAGCGATGAAAAATTAAAAAAAAAAAATTCAAATGCCGAAGCTAAGTGGATAGCGGGGATAACTTCTACGGTTACCAACGATAACATATGTACAGCTGTTCATTTACTAAAATCTATTTGTTTTGCGCGATTGAAGAAACACCAATTTGTTAATTTGGCTATTGAGATGAGAATTGATTGCTCGAGTTTTCGTTAAAGGAAAAAAAATCCACAAAAATGTTATGAAACATGTAGTAAGCTGTCAAATCGGATGCAACTGATGATAACATCTCTCATTACCATCCCCCTATCTACCCTTACCTACCCTACATTGCCTACCAACCCCTAGTAGTTTCCAAAAAATTACTGTAGGGGTCATTTGGCGCGCGTTCACGGTTTTCAATTGTTATTCTCGTAATGTTAACGTATTTCGTTCAGAATTCAGTTTGAAATCAGTTAACATGGTAAGGCTGCGAATACTCATTACGGCTATAGCTTGGGTAATTAATTGAAGAAAAGCTTTATAGACATGGACACGGAGTAGCTCACCCCTTCGTTTTGAGAGACGGATAATGAGGAAATCAGATATTGGTCGAATACGTGAGCGTAACCTTACATAATTATACATTTAATTTACACTCGGCAACGGACACAATATAATGGAATTGAGAATGACTCGAAATTTATTGTCTCCATGATTAGCCAAGCGTAGAAATTTTATAATAGTTACTAAGTTACGATGCTATTATATCCATCGGTATATAATACATACAATACAGGTACATGTATTTATATACAGCGGTAACTGCATATCGAATCTCATATAAAAAATATATTCCCCGATCCCCGTTTCGTAACTCCTAAATAATCATCGGAGATACTTCTTCTACATCAGGGATAATAATAATAAGAACAAGAAGAATAATTACAACATATTCGCAATTAGTACTCTCCTTTTGTTATCATTAATTCTTCTACCAATTGCTGCAATGACGATGCATTTAAATAATCATTAACTGTTACATAGAATCTTCTCGAGTCGCCTTCGCGTTTAAGAATCCTTCCAAGAATATATCCTTGGATATTAATTCTCCGCCATCGAAATACAACACATAATAATTCGATTTGTTTATTTATCCATTTATTTTTTATTCATCAACCGCACATACGCAATTATATGCTTATAAATATATCGTGCTTTTCCTTTTATTCAACGTAATAATAATATTAATGATATTAATGATAATAGTATAATAATAAAATTCAATATACTACGACAGAAGATAATAATAATAATTCGAGTAGTAATGATGATGATAATAATAGTAACAATAATAATAATAATAATAATACATCATAATTGGTAGTTTGTCGTTTATTCAAATATATTATAATGAACCTAAAATGAATATTATCCAAACGTATAATAATAGAATTATAAGTATGTAGAATATAATATAACACAATATAATATGTGATAAGCTAGTAATATTTTTGGTCGAACTGCATAATTTGAATCGGTTTTTCATATACATGTATAGGAATATTGATCGTTCAATCTATAAAAAAAAAAATAAAATAAAATAAAAAGTAAACCACCGTCATAAATTTGAATAAGAGAGTCTATACATCTGTATACAATAACTAACGTACAAGTTGACTTTTATACACATATATGTATGTATATAAATATATATACATATATATATATATATAATTGTCAACGAAGTAAGATTTATATTTTTAGATAGAAAAAAGAGAAAGAATGAAAATTGAATCTATTTGTACCTACACTTTTAAATCAATTTATGCTCTATATTTACATAACCGCATATTAATGTATACTATGTATGTACATAGGTTTTGGAAAAATAGTTAATATATATGCATGTAGAAATGATATAGCTGGTCATACATAAAAGTCGAGTATAGGTATGTATGCATATACCGCGGATGATTAATTAATAGTTAATTAATAATTGGCAGTAATAGTTTTTTGCTTTTAAATTCTTTTTCTTATCATTATTATTACTATTTTTCTCAATACTTACGAAGCGTAAATTCCTTAATTTATATACTTATGAATCATTAACAATCACTGGACATGTCCCCTGTAAAATATGAAATTTCGGATTTTCGGTTATTCATTTTGAAATTACATGAAATTTAGTTTGTTTTACAAAACTCCCAACGTCCCCTCGCCCCCCCCCCCCCCCCCCCCATGCTGGCTCCTCATAAACCTAATATTTCTGATCCTCTTTCAGCTTCCCATAGAAACGAAAAGCTCTAAAAATTCACGGATCTCAATCAACCCAAGTTCGGAGGTTCAGTACCAACTGTAAAAAGGCTGATGCGGAGCGGGTCTGGGTGGTTGTTGGAATCCTTGACTCGCGTAATGACTCGCAAACGCCTGATGACTGTGGGAAGGATGATGCGGATGTGTTTGTTGTAAACTGGAAGGAGGACTTGGAAGACCGACGCGTCCCGAACCAGGCAAGGGAAGACTCCAAGCGGGAGAAGTCCCACCCGTTTGTTGTTGCTGCTGTTGTTGTTGTTGTTGCTGTTGCTGATGTTGGTGTTGTTGTTGTTGTTGTTGTTGTTGATTAGAAGGCGATACGGAGGTCATCGGGAGTTCGGAGGTTCCCGTTAACTGGTCGGAGGCTGGATTCGAGTTGCCGGAATTCGGTCCCATCATCGTAACCAGCGAATTCGGGGTCGGCGGAAGCTGGTGACTCGTCGCCTGCTGGTACGTCGAGGACGTCGGAGCCACCGCGGACAACTGGTGGCCCATGTGAGACGCCGACGAAGACGTCGCCGCCAAAAGCGAGGAGGGATACGCCACGGACGTCGGAAGGGAATAACCCGACGACCCGCCAACCGACGGTACCAAACGCGTCGAGTCTCCACCCTGAAGCTGGTGCGACGACATCGTACCGTGGTGCGAAGAGTAAAGTTCTGGAACCGAACGGTAAATTGTATTTTTAATTTTCGATTCAACGGACATCGAACGGCACAGCGAGGAAAACTGTGCTTTCCCAGGTACAACGTATTCTCGATTCCATTTCAAAAAAATAAAAAAAAAAGGGGCTAGAACGCGATCCCTAAACCGACTTCGATTTCCAGGTGTCGATCTGAGGTGCGGACGCGATGAGAATAACGGTGGAAATTGTGCCTTCTCTGACCTTGACTGGATGAGAACGCCGTTTCCGGTATGGACTGGTGTCCATGCGGATGGGGATGAGCGTGTGGATTTCCCGCGGACACCGGAGTCCCCGTATGCGGATGAGGTGCGGCAGGGGGATGAAGAACGTAAGAAGCGGCGGGATAAGCGACGGATCCAACGGATCCCACGTATCCAGCGGCCGTGGTGGAAGACAGTTGTTTCCTGAGTCTCGCTCTCCTGTTGCTGAACCACACTTGGATCCTTGCCTCGGTAAGCTTGGTCCTCTGGGCGAGTTCCTCCCTCGTGTAAATGTCGGGGTATTGAGTGCGTTCGAAGGCTCTCTCCAATTCGTCCAACTGATGAGCGGTGAAGGTCGTACGACTTCGTCTCTGCTTTCTTTTCAACGGGATTCCCGGTTCGCTCTCGCAGTCGGAACCCGAACTAGTTTTGCCTGGACAAAAATATCGAACGATTACGAGTCGATTGATTTTTAGAAAAAATTTCCGCGCTGACAATTCACGTTCTTCGACTTCGACGAAACCGCTCACGTAACGTAATCCGCGGAGCGTGCGCGTATCGGCGGAGGTATAGGATGACCGAAAGGTATACCGATTGAAAAAAAATAAAAAAAAAATAAAGAAATCAACAAAAGGAGGGAGAGTGAAAATAATATAAATGGCAGCCCCGAAAGATTGGGGAACACCTAACGGCCGTGTAAGGTCGGTGGACCCTGAAGTTACGGTCTCGTATATGACGGTTATTAATTCCCTTCGGTCTTCGCGCCCCGCGTTATACTTATGGTATTTTCTGGCCACGGCAGAAGCTTATTATTTTCTTATACCACCGATCGCGTATCGTTAGGTGTAAAATGGCGTGCATATATGTATATATTTTCGTCCCGCTGACGCGCACCGTGAATAAAATTCGCGTTCGACTTTCCTCCGGTTCCTTTGAAGAGAAAAGAAAAGAAAAGAAAAAAAAAAAAGAAACACATAACGCGCAGTATTTCACACTCGACGCAATCGAAGTGTTCGCGAGAACCTCGACAACCCCTTTTGTCAAATTTTGGCAAATGAAAAGTGAAAAAAAATGCGAAGAAATCGAACGAACGCAGAACCGCAGAGCGGAGTGAACCGTAATTCGTTCGTTTCGATTATTCCTTCGGATGCTAAGGGAGTGGAATACTCGAGAGATATGTTCGTAGGAAGGTGAGAAGCAAAAAACGAGAGAAAAGATGCAAAAAAAACGAGACCGGAATTCCTAAAGTCCCGGAATAGCGGCGTGTCGAATTTTGCGCTGGTTCGAAGCGTCGCGGCGTCAGACGTCGCCGGCCGATTAGTCTCGCCCGTTGACGAAAAAAACGTCGAAAACTCCGCGCCCCCGATCCCTCTATATAATACACACGTGACGATCATCGTCGTGTTTCTACATTTTCGCCCTTGTTTTATAAATAATAACGCTTTGATCGTCGTGCGGCGCCGATATTACATCGAATTAAATTATTCATTTAGCCGGCAGGACGCGTGGCGCGTTGAATTTATCTCTGTATACTCAATTTCTCCTTCATCTTATTTTTCTTCTTCTTCTTCTTCTTCTTCGTGTGTAATTTTCGAAATACCGAGTCGAAAGAAGCTGAAGTGTACGGCGACGCGTAGGCACAGGCGGATAGGTATACGTAAGGTAGCGATCTCCGTTGCATCCATTTGTGTATAATATCGGGTTGTGAAAGTTGCGATTACTAGCTTGCCGAGGCCGTTTAACCATCGGCTTCATAATTTTAGCCTATATAAACCAATGTGATGATTTTACCTGCAGCGGCGACTCGTAATAATCTCGGTGCAGAGGTATACGAATAGGTACACGTATACGCGTATCGGTAATAATCCGTTCGGATATCGCGCTGCATATAAAATTCCCGAATTATAATTCCCACTTATTCGTGTCGATGCGTACGCGGCAGCTTCGAATCGCGCGCTTATTTACATCGATAAAAATCGTTCGAAACAATAACATACGTACACCGATACATTTTGAAATGAGAAGAAGAAAATTGAGAGAAAGAGGAGCGATTTTTTAGCTGCGCTGCCGACGTTGGCGTTTGACTCGAAAATATTTATACTCATTATGACGCCTATAGACGGTGTTCCCAGCGGGGCCCGAAGTGTCGGATTTTGTGTTTCTGGGGCCCCTCTGGCCCTTGTTCACTTTGGGCAAAAGTCGGTCGGTCCCTTTAACACGGCCCACCACAAAGCTATCGGCTTACCCGGGGTAACCTACGCGTTTGCCGTTTTACTTTTCTTTCATCTTCGCCGCCCCAACGATAATACGCCCTCGATCATCATCCCTCGATCATTTTTTTCCTATTTTTTTTCCAATTTTTTTTTTTCTTTTGCTTCCCATTTTATTTTCCTTTTTTTTTCCATTCTTTTATTTTGCTCGCGCGCAAACAAACGCATCATTTGTCTTGTCACACCGCCGAAATTTCGCCCCTTGTATATATTCCTCACGTTCCTCTAACTGCTCCTCCTCCTCCTCCTCCTCCTCCTCTTCCTCCTCCAGCTCCCGCTGCCGGACTTCGCGCTCCGCGATTTTAAATCAATCGACAATTACGCTTAGCAGGAGGCGACGAAACTTCGGACGTGAATCGGTCCACTGGAACTCCGCGTCTTCTAAAATTCGGAATCTCTGATCGACGTTAATTCGAGGACCGATACCGTGCGTAGTTTCGAAAAGGTTCGTTGGCGCGATCGTGGAGAAAATTATCAAATTCCGCGTCGATCCTATAAACGATTTTTGACGTAACGAATAAATTTAAGCGTTTTCTTCGTCGGCGGGCGAGGTATACCGCGTACCACGTTACGCGGTATACATACAGTTATTATGCGGCAGTAGGAACAGCGGGAGAAACAACAATTTTTCGAGTAACAGCGGCGAGCTGTGGAGCGCCCCAGCGCTACGATCGCGCGGGATCAGCGGCGAGAAAATTACAGGGAGTGCGTATCGGAGGCGGCCGCTACCGACTCCAGTTCTTCAAAGACCAGTCATTTTCAGGCCACCAGCAATACGACTGATTAATGGAGCCTTTTAATTCGTTCATTCACCGATTCGGATAAAAATCAAAACGCTCATTATTTCACTACAAGCGCGGGGGATTCCCGGTGCCCGTCGTGCAACGCCACATACACAACGCGCGTCGTGTGCAGTGCGCGCACGTTACGGGGCCCACAAGTTTTAAAAAATTCTCGGTGGTCCCTAACCGAATATTATGAAATTGTTATTAGAAAAGCGGAGAGGGGGCGAAGAAATGGGGGGCGGAGGGGGGGGGGGGGAAAGGGAGGAACCGATCCATGTGCGTGCTGCAGTATGTTCGACTCACCGTCTCCAAGTTTCGCCTCGTCCTCCGGATCTCTGCCCCTCAACAGTCGCGATATCGCCGACACGCTGGGTGCGCTGGTCCTGTCGCATATTCCCTCCTTGATCAGCCTGTCCCTTATCTCCCACGAGAATATACCGGGATTATCGCGTTTGTACTCCTCGATACGCGCCTCGACTTCCGGCGTTGCTACCCGGGGCTTGCTTCCTCCGATCACACCGGGTCTTATGCTCCCAGTTTCTTGGTAACGGTTCAATATCTTCGACACGCAACCGTGAGACACCCGCAGTTGTCTGTGTGTGTTCGAAAATTTTGTCCAAATAAATATGGGGCGCGGGTGGATCGTCGATCGTTCGTCGCGTCTTCTTTCTCCGAATTGATTTCCGATCGTTTTTTTTTTTTCAGATACGACAAACTCACCTAGAAATGACGCAGGGTCTGACGCCGGCAGCTGCCATCTCGACGATCTTCAGACGTATGTGATTCGGCAATGGTCTTCCGTTTATGAAAACACCTCCCAATTGGTTGACGCGCCCCTGACCGGGTATCGAGCCCAAGTCTGAAAAATAGAGTCACCTTTGAATATACATATTCGGACGCCACGCGTCCGACACACGTCGGGGGTGCGAAGACACGATGTTGCTACGGTCGAACAACAACAATAATTTAACAATTCCGAGTTAGGTGGGTCGGAAAAACTTTTCTCTCTCTCTCTCTTTGTACAGCGTACGAATGCACGTTAAAATCGGTGCCGCGGTACCTACGGTGCAGCTTCGATAAGAATTATAATTCAACGAATGTCCAAGGTTTACGAGGCACAACAATGATAGCGTATAATTTCCTATCCCGCCGCTCTCTGCGATACGCGTATGGCGGTTAAATTTATCTTCAACTTTAGCATCTGGTCGTAAACATATTATAGTTTTATACGTACGTTTCTTTTTTTCTACCTCTTTCTGCATTTTTTTTTGCATTTTTTTTTTTTTGCATTTTTTTTCTACTTTACCAGAAACGATTATTGCAGCTGAGAATAAATAATAGAAAAAAAGAACAGTCCGTGCCATGTAGCTATGTGTAGGTACGCGGCGAGAATAAGAAAATTGCCAGGTGAATTGGAACGTTATAAGAAGTTGCGAATGTAGGTGCTGCAACAGCATAAGTTGCAGTTCGTTTATTCTCGATTCCTCAAATTACAATGTTTCGTCAAATATTACAGCGTACACGCAACTGACTCAATTTCACATACTCCGAATCAGGGATTTGATATATTATGATCTGATCTTTGTCCTTTTCTTTTTCTCACCTACAGTCAATCACCGCAGTTATAAAAACGCCCTGCTGTACCTATACCAAGCAAATTTCGACAAGCGACACACTAATTGATCAAGGGTTGATCGGAATGCAGATGTCTCTCGAAGGTCGTTGCAGCAGAGGACACCTACATAGGTATGTTAAGAATGGCAAAATTCGCCATGAAATTGTCCAGTTTGTAATTCATTGTTGGGTCTTAAAAGGCGGAAAATTTACCCTCCCTCAAACTATAAGTTATGACAGGAACCATCAGGTCCTACTCGTCGAAAGTTATATACTATATTTCCAAGTATATAATACGCTGTACAGCTCATCCCTCGTTTCAGGTTGTATATCACAAGTATATGGACGTACTGTATAATTTTACAACCGATCCCGTGGACGCTGCAGTTCGACACGAATGTATACAACCGTCGCGAAAATTGTCGCTCTGGGATCGGGAAGCGGGAGGAAAAAAAAAAGAAAAGGAAACGAAAAAAAATTATATTAGGGGTAGGTACGCGTTTGTGTAACATGTAAATAACACGTGCATCGATCTTCGGATTATCAAATGACGTGCGTACGTTTGATGTACGATCTGATGTATACCTTGAAATGGATATCCAGTGAAGCAGGGTCGCATCATGGAGAAGTTAGTCGTAACCGTCATCTCCCGGTATCTTCGGGGTGCGGTCGGTACCCCGTTTCTTCCGTTTTCACCCGACGCTGCGTTGAGAGATTAGGATCTCGAGGAATATCACCCTTATATCTATATGGAATCTCAATCACCGCATCCGCAATAACGAACTGTAGATATATATTTTTATGTATATCTCACAATGTTACGAACACTTCACCCGATTATATCTACAACGCATCAGGTAATATGTTTATATTTATACAAATCTGCATTCGTCGAATTATGTATATTCGCACGATTTAATTTTTTGTTGTTGTTTTTTGCACACTTTTATTTTTCTCTCACTCGATAACAATATTTTCGAAAAAAAACAAAAACAAAAAAACTAACGATCTTACTACCGATCCGCCGCGCGCAAAACTTATACTTTTCTATACCGTACTTTCTATATCCCAAGAGAATGTCCTTGTGAATTTATTCGCAGCGTATCACAGTTGTGCGGTCCGGTAATACGGGGTCCTCGCAGATCGGGTTCCTCTTTCTGACTGCGAAGTTATCGGGGAGATGGATTCGTAGTCGCCCTCCGCCTGGCCGCACGGCTAACGACGAATAACAAGAAGAAGAAGAAGACGACGACGCGGAGTAAGTTGGTAAGGTCCCGCCTTCGCGCGGTGCACGGATGGGTTTTACGAGGTAGGGGATTATTTTTAACGGACAGCCGCCAGCGATAGCTCTAGGTGTGTACCGTGGTATATCGTGTCTACGTATAGATATAACGTACTGCGTACGGGCCACCTTCGGCGACCGCTAGTTGGTAGCCGGTGGGAGTTTACGCCGGTCATTTCCCACACCTCTTGCTACCTCAACCGCGATAGCGTTCGCTCCCGGCAGCTAGCTGTTGCTTCTCCTTCCTCATTCACGTTATACCTGCCTACCGCTACCCTCCTCTACGTCTATACCTGAATCGAACGCCGAACTGTAATGTATGTCTATGTATTGTATCTAGTAGGCAGCGGAGGAAGAGAGAGAGGAACAGAGACGGAGAAAAATTCAACCGGGGAGAATAGGAACGCGTTGCTGCTGTTGCTGTTGCTGCTGCTGCTGCGTGGGCGGGACCAAAAGTTACGCCCGGATGTTCCTGACACGAGGGAATCGAAGGGGACCTACGGGCACACGTAAGCTCCGCCTTTCCCTTCTTCTTATTCCTCCTCTTCTTCTTCGTCTACTTTTTCTTCTTCTCGTTCATCTCATGCTTCTCCCTCTACTTATTCCGCTGCTGGAGAACGCACCTCGTACCGCTCGATTCGTCATTGGTAACAGCTATTCTGAGCCGTTTTCCGCAATAATCGTGATCGATTGCGATTGAGCGAATTTTCGAATACCGTTTACCTCGTTGGTAACGGGAAATGTGTATCGACGGGTATTCGAAAAAATGATATTGGAAAAAATTATCCCCCAGTGCAGGCGTTGGGCAGTTCAATTGGCATTTTCTGATGCAGACAGACACACACGCTCCGCCGTCGTCGTCGTCGTCATTTACATTGTCGTAATTTTCCTCCCGCTCGAGCGTCACGGTGCCTGCTGTTCCTGTTTGGTTGATACACACAACCGTGTGTACGTACCTGTAACGCTATCTCCGCATCCTGTTACAAACCCCAGTCGTCACTTCCTATACCCGCGCACGTAACCGAATGCACAATTAAAAAAGACGAAAAACACGGTAAAAAGCAACGAAAAGAAAAAAAAGAAAAAAGAAAAAGGTAAACGAAAAAGGAAACAATTCCCTATTGGAAATCGGCAATGATGTGTGAATAGATTTCATGCGTATGGGTTATGTGCATATGTACGTACACAATGTGTACGGTACGGTATGTGTCTAAAACGGCACAAACACTTCGTGTACATACATGGAAAAATATCCTTTTCCTGCAGAGTAGCAAAAACGATATGTATAGATTACCAAAAAAAAAAAAAAAAGGTAGAAAGAGTGACAAAAAATATTGTCTACCATTGTTTAGCAATTATTGCGCAATTCAGTTTTTCCGCCACACGTTATGATACCTATATTTGTAACGAGGTATTCTCATTTATCGCCATTTTTTTTTTTTTTTTGTTTGCTACAGATTTCTGCAAAGAGGAAATAAATGTATGGCGATCGAGAGGGTCGACGATTCGACGCATAGCTATACGCTGCGAGCAGTGCATTCGGTTCGGAAACCGCAATAATTTATCGCATTAAATTCTCGTCAGCGACTATCCCTTCAGTTTTGAACTTGCCCACCATTATGTTGCAAGATAGATTTACGACGAGTCCGTACGTACATGACCGCAGAAAAGTTTTATCTCCATTATTCGTGAATATTTTCCGTAATGTTAGCGTATTATATTTGTGCAGTTTACGACCGCGTCGCAGCTACTTATACATTTATATACTTCGTTCGTTAGGTGGATTGTTAGAATTTACGACGTATAACGGGTCTCTATTAGAAACCGCAGGACACGCCGTTGTCGTTGAAACAAAAATTGATAGAATCTCAAAAGTGTGAATTCCACCCTCAATTTCTCAAACCCCATACAGCTGTAATAATATATATCGGCTAAATCGTCGCTCTTCAGGGTCCAAGATTTTTAATGGGAGCCATTTTTTGCGCAGATTCCCGGTAGCTGAAAGCTGGAAGGAAACATATAATTTTGCAGGGGTGTAAGAATTACGGACGAGCATGAAGACATTAGGGAGTTTGTTTGACTCGTCTTCTCTACGGGGTCCTTTGCTTACTTTTCGGTTATTTTCGAGGGTCCCGCCGGTTCCCCGTGTGATGCCACGTTAGCGCACCTCGGGGGTTGAAAGAGAAAAATAAATTTGTGTACAGAACTGACCTAACTTGTAGATATAATTCAACTTGGAATTAGCCGGAGCTCCAGCTTCTCCAAACTTTCGGGAGTCCCTAAAATTCCCAATTTCACACCGTAGCTGCACCGGTAACCGTTATTATGTATTACGGGTAGACTTATGTATACCATGTTCTCATTGTAATCGGCTACGCGACGAATTATTTTTTCAATAACTTTGCTTCGGGGCCTTCGCGCAAATTATCACATAATGATCCACCGCAAATGGTATAACAAACATATCGGCTATTCTTAGAAATTCGGCAAAGATCTCTTCATCTTATTGCCGCTCGGCGTGCAGTACGTGAAAGCACATTTACCTCAGATTTCTGTGCATGTTTTTCGAATATTTTTCAATCGCAGAACGAATGAATTCTTGAAATTCTCGAGCTCTTTTAATCTCGCTTTTTCAGATCGTTCGAGTCGTTCGATCGGCCGGGCATGCCGGCGGTCGCAGGGCGCGAGTGAAGGAGGTCTAATTTTCATTCGGCCATTTCTACTTCCCACCCCGGAGCTGCACGCTTCCGTTAATTTCGAAGGTAGGTACACCGAGTACGAGGTCGTATATCAGCCATGATGAGTTTACGGCACGGTCGTATAGCCATCATTTCTTCATTCGTCCTCTTCAGAACGACGACCTTTCGCGACCTTCCGGTCCGAAATTTCCAGACAATGGACGACGAAAAGAGATTTACAAGCGTACGGGGGTCCATCGGCGGCGGCACCACGGATGCCACCACCTCGCCTTCTTCGCAGGTATATGTATAGGTATACGCGAAGCACGAGGACTCGAAAAATCTGGATAACCCGAAGGTACCTATACACTGCACAGGTATATAGTTACACGTTCCACGTTTCCCGACCATCGAATTACTCAGTTAGCTTCCTGCTGGCCAAGGTCCGACCCTGACGAGGAGCCAATATCATACCGAATTTGTTTCATTTCCAGATCTCATATATACCTGAAACTTTTAGTTGGAAATCCGAAGACGTACGACCGGCAACATTTGGACTTTTCTCAAGACCTCCCGTAGCTGTTGGTTCTGTTGACTTGTCAACATCCTCGTCAGAAGGACTATTGCACAGAGTCCTTCGTCCTTCGTCCTCGATCATTCCGCTCCTATACGCGATATGCCGTTCGCATCCTCCACCCCCCCGCAAGGATATACATAGACGGTAGCTCCATTTTCGATACTTTTTTTCCCTCTTCTTTTCGTTCACCTCCTTCTCATTATACGTATAAGCCGATGGATAATAAGACTATGTATACATGTACATAAATTTCAAAGGGTACGAAGCGGACCGAATTCAACGTTTTACCCTCCGCTATTATTTTACTCGTGCTTAACTGATCGTGAAAATGAAAGAAAAAAAAAAAAAGGATACGAAGAATCGCGGAATAATTCAGCCGGTAATTCGCCGATCTTTCGTGCATGATATTCGCTCAACTTCACCGTACGGGAATTCGTTCATTCATTTTACACCCTATATACCGAGTCGCGCATCTTACGCGAGAGCCGTTCGTCGAAAGAGTGATTTTTACATCTCGTTATCTTTGATTGATTAAAAATTTCGTCGGCTCGGAATTCTACGGAATTAGCGGACACATTTTTAGGTACAGCGTATGCCCATGTAGATGTAGATAAAAACCGTTTAATTATGCAATACCGTTTTACATCATGCATAGACGAATTTGTATTCGAAGGATCAACGCTTGGCACGTATTATATACGAGCGAAATTTTTCTTAATTTATATAAAAGCAGCGGCAGTAGTACCGATATAATGTTGCTTTATATGTACTGGTTGTAATTTCGTTACGTAAATTCTGCAGTGCAGAACCTGTCGTTACATGTACATTACAAGTATATAAATATATACGGTATATCCTTTATGCTATATACCGTTGCTGGGTGCTGCTGCTTCAAAAGTTACGCAATTTATTTACAATAAGTATATAAGTAGGTAGATGTATACATATTATAATCCGTCGAACGCTCTCAAACTAATTTCACTATAGATATATTTACTATAGAACACCTATTAAACAGATATTATTCCATCTATGGAGTCACGGAGAGTTAGACGTGTGTATTATATGCTTATATAACACATATGATTAGATATTAACCATTATATAGCTTCGCTACTAAAAATAATTGCATTATCAATAATTTCAATAATTTTTTATTCTCTTTTTCTATTCGCCTGTACATATCTGGACAGGAATTGTGAAATGTATTGACAAACCTGCATCAAATATCCAACGATCTTTATACTGCAGGAAGGTCGCTGCACTCTATATTTTACGTCATACAATTTTCTGATAATTGAAATTGCTAAATTTTATTCGCGTAATTGTCTAACAGGTATATTTGGTTTTTAGTTTGTGTATATAGTGACAATCAGAGCGAGCAATTTTTTACTGGTTTTACATACACCATTGCCATCATCGCGATCCTTTTAGATTCTGATTTTCAAAGAGCGTGAAAATAAATTAAAACAATAATAATTTAGCTCTTCGGATGCTCGGGGGGGAAACAACAAGTGAACCATAATTTTTTATCGTAGTATATAAACGCTGATGGCTTAACGCGATCGCGATAAAACCGCAGATTTGTTGAACGGAAAATTAATCGTGAAATTTTCATTACCGCGGGATTTAATTCATTTTGGTGTGTGTACAGGTATATAATATACATTCACTCGCACAGACGAGGTGTATTAATGAGAATTTTTGTTACGTTTATATTTTCGGAATGCGTTTTCAATGACCATTGCAGATACGCGGGATCGGCTGCATGTATAATATGCTTCTATTCATTGATTTGTTCGTTGCAGTTAACTATGAGGATTACACGAAATCATACATATACATAGATAAATGAATCCAAAGAAAAAATGGAAGAAAAAAAGAAGGAAGAGCAAACCGATGAGAACTTGGTTAGTCTAAAAAGTACACGTTCCGATAACCCCGATTAAAATATACATATATACTTGAAAATATATAATTATTACGTTTCAGTGATCCGGAAAAAAGATTTCATCTCTCTGCATTTATATACATATATGTATAGGAGGAAAGAGGAAGCGGAGGTGGAGGAAGTGGAAATTGAGCTGCAATAGGCTTTGCTGATTCGAATTTATTCGTTCACCCATTGGTTGTACCACGTCTGATGAATTTGGAGTTTTTATTCTTCGAATTTCAACGACGATTGTTAAGAAAAATTGTACAATACGACTGGCGACTGAGACACTTAATATTCCCGTGCCTTGTGCCCTTCGCGTGCTGCCGCATGCAGACCATGAAGCTACTAAATGTGTAGTAAAATTCTTTGCCGATCGTTTGGAAGTCGTAAAGTGCAGTAAAATCATAAACCCATAAATATTTCATCATCGTTCGCGTAATCCCCATTGTCGTACGAACCTCACCGAGGGGGGTTTGAGGCGCTGGAGAGTAACGCGTATGAAAAAATGGGTTCCACGTTCAAAAACGGTATCGCAAAAAAGATGACCAAAAAAAAAGGTGAAGGAAAATAGCCAATCGAGGCGAGGGAAGGAACAGGGAACGTGGGCGTGCGCCTGCTAAGGACATAGGTATTTTTTCTCTCACACTTTTTGCCCCATCTTTTATTATTTTATTCGAGTCGCTCGAATATCCGAAAAAATAGATTCTTTTTTTTTTCCACATTTTTATCGTACAATGAACGGACGGGTTAATTTTTATTTTACCTTTATTCCGTCTTTAACATTTGTCCAGTTTTCTTATTATCATTGTTATTATCGTTAAGTTTTATTTATTGTATATATATTTTGTTATGTTCTTTTTTCATTCTGTTTTTATTTGTATTTTTTCTTTATTTTTATGTAGTCGAGCTGTGTGGGAACGACTCACCGGAGTTTCAGATGTTGGGGGGCATGAACGCGAGCGTGAAGTATCGAGATTTCGCGGCGTAGTTTTTCCATCGGTTCAGAGTAACAGCCATCAGCAACGATGTAAACCAACTTTATACACTATGCAGCTACAGCATCGTCGTCGTCGTCGTCGTCGACGGGATAGGAGAGGATAGGATAGAATGGGACGATGCCCGGGTGGATGGGACAGGAATCGAGGAGTGAAAATATTCGATGGTAAGACCCAGAACCACGAACAATGCTAACAACAATGCGGAACAGCCATTGCATCTCGTGCGATGCAGGCATCGCAGCAAAAGTCAAAGGAAACGGGCGGAAAGTCCTTTGAAGAAAAATATATACTCACTCCTCTTCCACATTCCCCCTTGTTGAAGAAAATTTTTTTTGTTTTTATTTTCTTAGCATGGGGGCAGAATTTGTTCCTTGTAACAGAAGAAAATTTTTCAAATGTGGAAAAACATTTTGTACTTGATATTTTGAGGTAGCCCACTCGTTTTTTTAATAAATAATTAATCAAGTGGGGTACTTCCAGCAAAAAATCATAGAAAATATCTAAAAATTGTCGATTGTGATTGTTTTTTACTCGTTCACTGTTCAGAATTTTTTTCCTATTATTTTTGTAATTCAAGTATAAAATCGAAAAATTACATGCTCTTATTTTTACTTAAAATTGAAGTTGAGTCGGGGAGCCCGAGCTTTGCTGGAGTCTGGTAGCCAGGAGCGTAGCGCTTTGTTGTGAGACGTCACCTTGGGGCTGAGCAGAGGTGACGCCCCATAACAAACCGCGCACCCGTGGCTACCTGACTCCAGCAAAACTCGGGCTCCCTCGTAGACCGAGAAATCCGAATATTTCGACCCATGCATGGATTGTAATGAATCAAAGTGGGTCTACGACTAAAACCAATCGATATGTCTTCATTTTTCTGCTCCCAACAGCGAATAATTGATGATTACTCGATCGATTGCATGAGTAGATGATTTTGGCTTTCAGATTTGGATTCCTGAGCTGATTGTACGTGAGATTACCTTTGAAAAGCCAAAAAAAAAGCGATTTTTGAGCAAACAAAAAATCGATTTTTGGGCCAACAGTAAAGTAGTTTAAGAATTGATTGCAATACACTTTTCTGACGTATTTTGACCTCAGGAATCCGAATCTGAAAGAAAAATTGATCTATCTCTAAAATTGACCGAGTTATCGCCAATTTTCAGCTTTTTGGGGTCAAAAATAAAAAATTGATTTTTTAGTCTATATTGATGTAATTTGAGCTCAGGAATCCGAATCTGGGAGAAAAATTGATCTATCTGCAAAAATGAACGAGTTATCCCCATTTTTTCGCATTTTTTACCATAAATTTGAGGATATCTCGAAGGGAAAAAATCGTAGCTCAATTTGGACAACGGATTCGTGTTCCTGAGGTCAAAATACGTCAGAAAAGTGCCATACGATCAATTTTAAAAAATAAAAATTTTTGGCCAAAATTTGAGATTTTTCCAAGGGGTACCCCTTACGATTTTTTCAAATTTTGACCAAAAATTTTTATTTTTTAAAATTGATCGTATGGCACTTTTCTTAAGTATTTTGACCTCAGGAACACGAATCCGTTGTCCAAATTGAGCTACGATTTTTTACCTTCGAGATATCCTCAAATTTATGCCAAAAAATACGATAATTCGGCGATAACTCGGTCATTTTTCAAAATAGATCAATTTTTCTTTCGGATTCAGATTCCTGAGCTCAAATTAAATGAGGATAGACTAAAAAATCAATTTTTTATTTTCGACCCCAAAAAGCTGAAAATTGGCGATAACTTGGTCAATTTTAGAGATAGGTCAATTTTTCTTTCAGATTCGGATTCCTGAGGTCAAAATACGTCAGAAAAGTGTATTGCAATCAATTCTTAAACTACTTTACTTTTGGCCCAAAAATCGATTTTTTGTTCACTCAAAAATCGATTTGTTTTTGGCTTTTCAAGGGTAATCTCACGTATAATCAGCTCAGGAATCCAAATCTGTAAGCCAAAATCATCTACTCATGCAATCGATCGAGTAATCATCAATTATTCGCTGTTGGGAGCAGAAAAATGAAGACATATCGATTGGTTTTAGTCGTAGACCCACTTTGATTCATTACAATCCATGCATGGGTCGAAATATTCGAATTTCTCGGTCTACGAGAAGCCCGAGCTTAGCTGGAGTCAGGTAGCCACGGGCGCGCGGTTTGTTGTGGGGCGTCACCTCTGCTCAGCCCCCAAGGTGACGTCTCACAACAAAGCGCTACGCTCCTGGCTACCAGACTCCAGCAAAGCTCGGGCTCCCCGACTCAACTTCAATTTTAAGTCAAAATAAGAGCATGTCATTTTTCGATTTTATACTTGAATTACAAAAATAGTAGGAAAATAATTTTGAACAGTGAACGAGTAAAAAACAATCACAGTCAACAAGTTGTAAATATTTTCTATGATTTTTTGCTGGAAGTACCCCACTTGATTAATTATTTATTCAAAAAACGATCGGGCTACCTCAAAATATGAAGTAATAAATGTTTTCCACATTTGAAAAAAAATATATGTATCTTTAAAAAATGGTATATTCTCCTTAGATTTCTTTCATCGCCGAGATGGAGATGCGAGATTCTGGTGGTGCTGGTGGGACTGGGATATCGTCGCGGGACGGTCAATGGCTTCTTCGTCATGTCGTTCTCGTCGATGCATATTGCTCTTGTTGTACGACAAAGCAGGATTATCAGCCATAGAAAATTTTTCTTGTAAATAATTTCTCACGCAGTTGGTATATATATACAGGTATATTATATTTAGTTAGGTGAGCATGACCTTATACTCGACCAGAATCGTGACCTCGTTTAGTCACACCGTACATTTTTTTTATTTTTATTCATTCGTTACAAGACGAACTATACGGTATATACTATACACTGTACTATATATTTTTTGATCCAGTCCTTTTTTTTTTTTTTCAAATAGAAATCGAAGAAGACGAGGACGAATGCGTCGGAAATGAATGAAAGAAAATCAGCTGTTTGATACCATCAGAGGGAACGTCGAAAGGAAGAGAATATATCGGTGAAGATGAAGGGAATTTATTTATCAACGAGACTGTAATTCGAAATTGATGGAATTCAACGGCTGATCGAATGTCTGCAATGCGTTTGCAGGTCCGATGAGTTATGTAAAGGTGTACAGCGTGTAACACAGGTATGTTTAGTCATAGTCAGCAGCTGTGTTCTGTATATACAGTAAAATTAGTCCCATGATCGAGTAGCCATCAATTAAGGGGACTGGCTCCGAGCGAACAGCGACAGTGTCCCATTAGTCTTGTGGTAAAAAGTCAGTGGGCCACTTAGCGGACAATTAAGTACCTTAATTCCAATTTTCCAGATCGAAATTTCGTTCTGATTCCTTGGATATGAGTTACGGAAGCTCTCGCGAGTACACGAAGCGTTCGACGTCTGTCTATCCGTCTGCAGTCTGTCTGTCCGTACGCCTCATCTGGATAATTTATCGGACAATGTCGAACCGATCGATGTCGTCGTAGAATCGGGTGGCGATCGTTCACGTCTGCCTGGATCTTTCTTGTACGTAGCAGCTATACGCCGCTCGGGGAATACCTAGTTTTTCAATTATTTGAGAAACTGTACGAGTCAGAATCAGATGTAACACGAACACTTCTCGATTCAAGGAACCGGAGGACACTTACCACGTATACCTGATTTCGGTCACGCTTTCGACGACGCCGATGACCGCGATGACGATGACGATGACAGCTAAATGAAAACGACGCGAATGTCGACATCGCCGGACGACGACCACTACGTGGATCTGTACCGAATACAGGTGTGTAAGCACACGGATACACCTTATGGATATCGCGATTCAATAATGACTCAACACTTGATTTTTATGCGGGCAAAAAAAAATTTATAAAAGAAAACCAGTAACAATAATGATAAGTGAGTCTTATGTTCCATCACGGAACTAGTGCAGTCGTCATAGCTATGGATAATGGCGACTAGATACACCTCTACGTATACCCACGTAATAATTGAATGATGAATTTCATTTATATGTAGCAGCAGTTGAGAAAAAGATTCTTTTTTCAACTAATAGTTACGAAATGAATAAACGAAATCCTCGTCAGCTACTGCGATGGGAATCTTGTTTTTAATATAATGCCTCAATGCTCAACTATCTGCACTATGCACAACTTGGTAACAACAATTTTTATATACATAGCAGAGTTCGCTTTCTCCTTCGCGTTTTGTCTCGTATAGATATGATTGTATAAATATTCAATAATTACAGGTACGTGTATAGTATATCGTGCGGCCTGCACGGAGGTGTATCTATAAAATGATTAAAATATCAAATCGAATTAAGAAAAAATAATAATACGGTGAATAAATCTCTTCGTTTTCTTACAGATGCGCACATCTGCAGGTGATGTACGTTTCATACAGAGGATGAAATATAAAGAGCGTTTCCCCAGGAATTATATAAGGTAATTATTATTCCCCGTGGACTCGTGGAGGCCGCCTCAATTTCCTTGGCACCTGATGTGCCGTGCCTCGATTCCGAGCCACCGAACTACTCCACACCACTCTGGGGGGTCTTCCGGCTAGCTGCTGCTGCTGCAGAAGCGAGGCGATCGCACGACGGTAGCAACGATGCATTATACATCCCGTAGCCCCGTGAACACAAAACTCGAGGTGTATAAACCATGAGGTATCAAATGTCCGGTTGCAACGAACCTCGATATTCACCTATACACACTATATCTACAATATACTCGGAGGCATGTATCGATGGATTTTTAATTTGTGCCTACGGTAATTCATTTTATATGCATGCTATATGTATACGGTTGCATAAACTCATTGCAGTAAATGATCAAAATTTCGAATCAAACTGAAGCTTCGGAAAAGATTACAAGTTGCATGGCGTGAATAGCAGAGGTTTTGTTGGTAAAAAATACCAGACATTTTTTCCAAATTGATTTTATTTTATTGATTGTTAAATTGCATATTTTTTTATTCATTAATTTCTTCGGTTCGAGCATTAGTTTATTTTATTTCATATGTACTTCATTCCATGTATGTTACCCCCTCGGGGTTTGTAGGTAGGCACGTATAAGTGGCGTAGGACAGTAGCGCGTCTTCATTTTACCGTGACGATCATGAGGGCGACGGCCATCTTTCTCTCCTGTCCGCCGCATTATGGTCATAGGTAGCCGAGGTAGTAGACATGTATACAGCAATGTGAGGTGTTAGATGGCTGGTATGTGGCTTCGGCAGACATTCAGACACGGTAGTGGTATCCATACTGCAGGTGCAGGTTTTGACTTTTTTTTTCACCTAGGTACGTAGGTATGCGTACATATGTATAATATTTATATATATATATATATTGTATGTACGTAATTTCTCGCGAAACCGCATCAGGAGTAACTTTTCTATTCTTTTTTCTCTTTCCCGTTCTATTCATCTTCGCATCGCAACTACGTATCGCCTCGTAGTTACTGTCCCTTGGATGAGAAGTTTTTAAACAATTTTACCAAATTAATAATGACTCACGACGACATGTCACATGTGTATACTATAATACGCCTACTACATAATTGATAATATTTATAACACGTACGAACCTTGTGTCTTAGTCAGCATGAATGACAAAACAAAATTTCAATTGCAGGATACATACCATCTTCGCCTCACGAACCACATGTATTTCGTCTCAACGATCGTGTCCTACGAGGTGGAGCGAATTTCATAAACAGAATTATGAGAATGATACCGATATAATGACTCCTCAGACATAGTATATACACTCGTATAAACTGGACTTGAAAAAGATCCCACGCCATTTGTACGTACATGCACATATGGGTACGTATATCGAAAATCATCATCACCTCTAACACCTCGTCTCAGCCATACCGCACCCTTCGAAGATGAGAAAATTTAAGTAATTCTTCTGACGTGCTCGAGAAGAAAAAGAAATAACATTTTCGTCTTTGCCTTTTTTTTCTCGTTTCAGAGATTATAACACGGCGGGTGATTATAACGAGCTAGGATGATGCCCAATAATAGAAGTTTGTATAGTTGTAATGACCTACCGCAGTCCGGCTACGCGCGATGCAGTAGCGGACCAATTTACGGGACCATTGACCATCTCTCATGCCATACATACACAACTCAACGTGTTAGACGTTACACGTACCGCGTACACGCCGATGTGAGATACATATGTATGATATTATAACGATTCAAAACGTCACAGACGAGCGACGGGACGCTTAAGTTAGCGGCGACATTTGGATGATGCATGTACCATAGACCCGGGACCACACATATGCCAACCTTCTGCACGTAACTATATAGGTACGTACGTACAACTATTATACGCTCTATCTATACTTCAACCAGCTTCCGCCATAGCTGCTTGTACATACTTCTGTACTTCAATCATTTTCATTATCATTATTCTCTCGATGAAAGGATTTTTTTTTGTTTTTTTTGTTAGATGTACGTATGTGTATTGTTTTCATTAAGTTGTAATTCGAGGAGATGAAGATCTCTGAAATTTATATATATATACATACCATTGGAAGACGAAATTCCGGAGGTGTGATTCTTAGGAATCAAAAAAGGTAGGATCAATGAAGATCGGAATATACGTTATACGTGTATACCCCGATCATTGTACGTGGTCATCTCTCGGACATTGTGGAAGTATATCAAAGGCGGTGTTGCGTACATGTGGTGGCGGCATAGGAGGACGTGTACCGGCGTATAACAACGCTCCTGATGGACCTCTGAAGATGCTGCTGCAGTTCAGGGAGTTGTTAGTTTCTGAAGAAGGATCAACCGGCAACAGCAGCAGCAGCAGCAGCAGCAGCCACCGGAATCGTTTCGTCTGCACGTCGCGGGCTATACAGAAGCCAACGCAGTAGCAGCTTCTACACCTTTTTACCAAGACGATCGCATGACTCGACAAGAATTTCTCATTAACCGTCAGATATTTTTGTAAAATTGGATTTTCGTCCTCTGCATGATGCTACGTATAGCTATGTGTACATCCGTATACGTGTGTAACCACGTATACATGACCATTCGCCGTATAATAATGCTGATGCATTTTGATCCTAGTGCGAAGATGTTATGTTAGGTAAAGCTGTACACACATACACACCGTACAGCTTCTTCGAGAGATGGATAGTTTTAATCGTATAAGGAATTCAACTATAAACACTATTACCAATCCGTGAATTTAAAATCATCGTTACAGTAGTTATTTATTTATTTTACATAAGATGGGAACCAGAAGGATCATTATACCCGCCAGACCTAAGACAAAGGTATGGGATTGATCGGGAACAACTTTTTTTTTCGTTTCATTCCATTCTGTTGAACCTCTTTCTTCTAAATTTATTTGATTTTATTTTATTTGTTCACTTTTTTTTTTTCTAATTTTTCTCTTTTTGGCCTTAACTTATTCAGTCAGACAGTTTTAACGTTTTTTTTTTTTAAAACGCTCGCGTCGCGTTTCAATCGCGCTACGTACAATTAATTGCGGCACGTAGTCGTGGGAATGAATCGTTTACCTTCAAAATTTCGATCGAATTTATATTTATAGAGTAACATCAGATTTCGTCTGAAAAAAATTTATACAGCATGTACACATGCATAATAGATATGTGTGAATTACACTTTCCATACATACATACGGATAAATATTTGAAAATAGACGAAATGAAAAGGAAAGAAAACATAGCTAATATTCAGTACGTGCGGATATAATACAATATTCTCAATGAATTTAATATTCGATTCCGTTTGAAAAATATATATCCGTATACACTAGGCGTAATACAGTGTACAATACTCATGTGATATGCATGAGGTACAGGCAATAAATTCCTATATACAATAGACTACACATGTATACAAATGTGTATGTAAAGCAAAAGCTCACCACTGTAGGTACGGAGCTTTTTTTCTCTGGGTTCTCTTTGTTTACATGTGTAGATACATGAATGAAAACGTCGCATATAAATATAACCGTATAGTATGGGTAGTTCGAATTGAAAGTTGAATATCACTCAACGTGGCGAATGTCTCAATCCGTCTGCTGCACGCAGTATGGTACCTGTGGCATTTTTGCTGCACTTATATTACAACTGCATTACTCGCGACCAAAAATATGCATGTACTATACACATATGCGTGCAGTACGAGTATACATGTAATGCATTCACATGCATCGGTTGAACGGGGATGAAAAGAATTGAGAGAAAAAAAAAACATTGATTAGCACATCGATCGTCACTGTATTATATCGACGTACATGTTGCTATGTGCATTCTCGCAGGCATGTTATGCAACGCGATTGAAAATAACAAAATTGTTCCCTCTTCTCCGACGATGTGTGTATGTATACTTGAATATTGAGAACATAAACTTATAAATCGCAGCTAGCTAGTTAGCTACTGTAATAAATCATCGGTCCAGTTCCGTATCTCTTATTGTATGTTTGTGATATACATACGATTATATATTATGTATTTTATATTATACATCACAATCAAAGGCCTTCGCAGCGTTGAAAATATAACAAAAACATAATATCAATTACCACGATAATAATCGTGAATATAATAACAACAATATTTATTTTATACATAGCCAGTATGTCGTTGCATGTATACATAGATAGCTGAGTTTCATGGTCACAGTCGAAAAAGAAATCGAACCACATCCGCGAATTGCATCTTGATTTTAAGACGACTGTTATATTTTACAAGATTTAAAAATTTCCATTCCATAAATTTAGTGTACGCAGTTTGTTTCAGATTACATATCTAGATATAAATACATACAGGCTCGGTGTATAAATATAATAATAGTTTGTTGGATTACAGGTGGGAGTCGGTTCGTTTGTAAATCGAGTCGTCGTCGTCGTTCGTTCAGCTTTGTGCACCATTGGAACGTTCGAAGTTGGAAGTTGGAAGTTGGAAGTTTGAAGTTCGAAGTTAGTTGGGACCCAAAGTCCGCTGCTCCCGCTGCTGCTGCTGCTGGCCCGCGGCTCGTATAAAATTTAAAAGTCTTCTGTCCGGACCGAAATTGAGATCGAAAAGTAATAGGCCTTTAATGTTTATACGTATAATATACACTGCGCAGGAATCCCATTTCGCTGAAGTAAAAAAACAAAGACAAAAAAGTGGCAAAAAACGAAGACGAAAAAAATCGTTTCATAAGTAGAAACCATTTTTTCCTTTTTGTTTTCGATGCCTGCATATTGTATATTTTTTATTGTTTAAATTTCTTTTTTGATTGGGAAAATTTGACGAAAATTTTTATTCATGCCACCTGCAATGCTTTACACTTCCAATCTTATTATTGTTATTTTAATTTTTTATAGGGTTTACAGAAGCTGCAGCAATCCGTGTATACGCATGTTTACATTCTACATCGCGGGTGTTATAATGTGCAAATACCATGGCTGGATTTGTGGTCATACATATTGCGACTGTATACCTGAATGTATGTGTTTCAGATACCTATATACACCCATGTACACATGTATGAAATACCTCAAGATAATATGGATCCGTATAAAAGTGGTTAAACTAATTGGAAATGCAGATAGGCGAGACGAATGACTACCGTGTTGCAGCTATCAGCTGGATATGTATGAGGTATATAGCTCCAGGGATAGATCGATTGTCGTACATAAAAGAATTATACATACCCACCTCTGTGGATATACCTATATACGTGGATAGTTTATTTATATATGTATAAATATCAAATTTATATTTATTCAATTTGCCTTGATGCCCTGAAGGGTTACATCATGTACGGGAAAACTTATACTGCACGTACATGAAATTTATATTGTCAGAAAAAAAACGACATCTATCTAAGGAGGACTTCTTCTTACGTGTCCATAGATATTTTATAACGCTCTAGGTAATTGTGGGTTTGCAGGTCATAACTACTATTATTAGACCGTCTAATGACCAAATTATAGGCCTAGTATAAGGGGTCAGTTTTGTTATAAACACATATATAGGTATATAAAAGATAGGTGTATCATGTAAGCATATACAGGATGTGTTTACCTCAGGGTTAATACAGATCGCCTTTCACTATTTTCCAAATTTATTTTATTTAATTTATTCATTTTCAAAGATTTATTTTTCATTTTTTTTTTCATCTTAATTTTTAACGTACAATTTTTTTTCCTGAACATCATACACGAGTCTACACATTAAGGTTCAATTTACACGTATGTAAAATACATATATTTTTGGTTCTACATAGGTTTTCCTCTTCGATGTGGAATAAATAAACGAATCATAATTGAAGAATAGGGAAAATCCAAAGAAGGAGAAAAAACAAAATGGGAATGAGGAAAAAAACAGGAATGCCCTGACTGAGAGCCGCTGCAAAAATCGGGCGGCAAATGAAAAGTATAATTAATGATACACGCGGCCGCAGAGTAGGTATATAACGATGTTCGTATATACATACATACTAGGTATACATATATTATACATGGTGCAGATTCATTCATGGCTATACGCGCGCAGCTCTTGTATGGAATCCGGGGGCTGCTTCAGATTATAAAAACCACAAAAAGAACAACATGATTAAAAACTTGAAGGAAAAAAAATTAATAACAGACAAATAATAACAATAATAACAGCAACAATAATAATCACGACAGCGACGATAAGGAAGAAAAAATAGATGTATAAAAACAAATGTACCGCAGGAGCGAGGAGAGGGAACGAAAAAATGGTGAAAAAGTCAAAGTGGAGAAAATGGAGCAAAAATTGTGACGCATTGTGGTAGCGGTTTTTTATCTACACGGCGGCAATGTTACCTATATATATATATGGCACATAGGTATACACAGGTACGCGTCCGTACATACTTCAAACCAGACGACGACGCCCCAACGAAAGACGAATATTGTACGTGGTATATAAAGTATAGAAATTTGTGAGCGTGTTCGACGCCCGCAGGGAATTTCATATTCTTCCATTTTTGACGATCTAATTCCAGGAGCTTAATTACCTTATAGGATAGTCCCTCGCGGTCAGCAGACTTAACTTCATAACCGGACATCGCCACACAATGCTCCTGCGAGATTGTAATATGTGTGCAGGGTCGACATGGGTGTGTATTTCGTGTATACACGTATTATATACTCGTATATACTATGCCTACTATACACGAACCTGATGCGCAGCCCATATACAAACAGGTACGCCTCCCCAACGCGTTCCTTCTCCAAACATCAAAGAACTGTGTAACGTACATAATGTACGTATAGGTATACATACGTATGTACACCTTATACATACCTGCAGCGCCTACACCATATATTCTCCATCTCTTCTGTATCACGAGGTGGTTATTCGACGCTGCAGGTGCAGGTGCTACTGTATATAAAAATGCACTGGCCAAGAGAAAAGAATCGAAAAAGAAAAAATTAAAAGAATAGAAACAAAAATAATAATAAATAAAAGAAAGACACAGGAAGAATGCGAAAGAGAGAGTGAAAAAAAGAAGGAATCGAGGAGAAAAATCGAGAGAGAAGAGCCTGAAATTGCATCCAATGCTATATCAAGATTGATAACATTAATAATTATAATGATAATTGAATATATGCACATAATTACGTATGTATATCATACAACGTTGGGACTACCGTCAGCTTCAACTTAATTTCTTCCTTTTTTTTTTTTAATCTTTTTTATGCCAATGCAAACGATTTTCTTGTCAGTTTATCACAAACGGATATGTTCTATATAATGTATACGGTGGGGTACGGAAATTAATAACGTCGGTTATATCCGCAGATTGTCATTCTTGCGTTATTATCGTTTTTTATTACAAATCATTAATATCAAAAAATTTAATCAAATAATTAATATTGTCAGCTGCAAATTTTTATGAAAAGTGATTTTAATGATATTTTTTTCATTGTGCAGCGCTGTGCCGTACATACATGGTAGAAAACGATAATATAGATACATAAATATTTATTTATATAAATTTATATCAACCATATACTTGTACAGGTATAAATAGGTATAGTATAGCATATACAGGTACATAGGACCTTATACACTATATATATCGGACAGTCACGGCTAATAAACCGACGTGTCTCTTTTTTATCTAGATCCTCATTTATTTACCAATCGACCATAGAGATCGAGCCGAAGAGGAGATGGAGATGGAGGAGGGGGAGGAGGAGGGGGAGGAGGAGGAGGAGGAGGAGGAGGAAGAGATCGGAAGACCAGAAATGAGAGGGAGGAGATGTGTATACATATAGAAGGATGGAAGATTGAAGATATTAAAGAGAAAAGAAAAAGATCGAGAATTATCTGCCTCGCGCGATCGCACCGTGACGGATTTAGATCAGCTACCGGAATTACTGTATACCTCGTCCCATACATGCTACATTTCTATGTATGTACGGATACGTACATATACATATACATGCAGGTATTATACACACCTAACACTTCGTAAGCTTCGGGGGCGATGGATAAAAGGGAGAAAATAAATCGAGAAAGACTTCGATGCTCTCGGTTTTAGATATACTATATAAGGTATTACTGATACATCGTATACGTGCGATACGATGACGATCACGATGATGACGACGATGATGACTCGGAGTGTGTGAAATCGAGCCGAATAGATACGCCCTCTGATCCTTTTGATGAGTCGACACTATCAAAAATTTTCGACTGATTCCAAAATATATACCACAGCCAGGGACGATCCCATTTACAAAGGTAACGTTCTCATTTCTTCTGTTAGGTAAATCGCAATCTCAAGTCTTGGTTTATCAATATTTCAATTTACTTATTTATCCTTCTTCAAGGCTCCACAACGGGGGAAACTTTCCGGGCAGCGTGCACCTACAGTATTTGAGGATGGATCTTTTTGTTTTCCATTTGTTTTCGGGGAGCGTGGAGTATAGATTAACCTGAAGTGAGACCGCCGTGGTATCCGGGTTATGGTTAATTTTCGAAAGGCTATTATCGATCAGGTACAATATATTAAAAGGTCGGGTGCAGCCCGCAGCCTGCGATGCGGTAGGAGGAAGGAGAGAACGAGAGGAAATTGAAGGGGGACGGAGAAGCAGTCTACAAAGTTTGGGTACGTGTACACCTATGCGTCGACCAACACCAGTGTCGAGGAACACGGAGCGGTGCGCAGAAGCTCCAACGCGAGAAAAGTGTTTTGTTTTTGCCTAATTTGCCCTACAGCCTCATCCTCATCCTCATCTCATCGAGTTTGCTGCTACTACTTCTTCTCATCTTCTAAGCGAGCCTCCTCCGAGGGATTCACGGGACTCTTCTCTGCACTCGCCGCTTCGGCTGCAACATCATCCATTCCACAAACTCGTCAAGTCATCTTTGACCGGGGCTTGATCAAGCCGACACTTCAACATACCTCATACACCATCCTCGGATAATATTCTTACCAGTTCTCCTCTCATGCTTTTCGCTTTGCACGTTGCATGTTGTACACATACTACGTACAAGGTATTTACGGTAACTGCACATTCGTTGATAGAAAAGAAAAATAGTTTCGATCCAACGAATACCTGAAGATATAGGTGACAATTTTTTATATTGCAGATGTACGTAGATACCCTTATATCGAGTCGGATAGGACACAACGCACGTTCATCGAGAGTCGGACGAAGAGAAGAAATCGCGCCTTTAGGCGTCGACGCGCGTGTACGGTGGAAGCGGATATTTGGGCGTATGTATGTGTACCTATACCTTTGGATATTATGGGGTATCGTGGGTCCAGAATTCGGGGGTCCACCTCCGCCTTATATTCCGTGCCCTCTCTTTTATTCTTTATACATAAAGTCCCGGCGATCTCATTTCGTTAGGTGAATGAGCAGAGCAACAGCAAGCGGGCGGCATTTCTCAAACAGGACTACCGAGATCACCAGGTTATATACTCGCAGAGCGCTACAGCACACCTTCCAAGGGTCGATCTAACTTCTTTTTTTTGGTTTTTTGTTTTTGTCCGTTTTTTTTTGTCTTATACTTTTCTCTCTTTTTTTCCCTTTGCGCTTTCCTTTCGAGGGCTTATTATTATTATTATTGTTATTTTTGTTGCTTATGCATCCGCTTTATTTTGCCCAGGGATTGCTCTCTGTTTCTTTTCTTTTATCCCCCTCAATTTTATACACCTTTCTCAGCATTTTATCACATTCCTTTTCCGTAGCGACAATTCGAATTAAAAACCGAAATTGGTGATTATCGCGCATATAATGTATAAATTATGATTTTGAATAGAAATAATCGTTTCTCCTCTATTTATCATCACACAGGTAATCAGGTATATATTTTTTACAGGGTGACACAAAGTGATCCCTGCACAGGGAAAAGCTCTGAAATGCCCAATTTTAGGGACAGAGGATCCACCTGCATTGTATTATTTTCGGGATGAATTGGGTAGCAAAAATGATGGAATAAGAAATGGTCCGATTCTTATGATTTTCTTTTCTTCAATCTCATCCGGCGGCATTGCATCGCTGACGCACCTATACCACGACGTTATAAACGCGCTGCCTCAAATTATATACACACGCAGTATATGTATTTCTACATATATACACATCGACCTTAGATTTGATAAATTAATTCGCAGCGGAAACGCTTGACAAGGAAATAACGTAGTTATAAAGAAATAGGTATGGTATTTATTATTTATTGTTATTATTATTTTTTTCTTGAAAAATATCTTTTGCTTTTTTTTTTATCATTATTTTCCAACACACACGATAGATCTTCGAACAGAAGCTATATTTACACGTTCTTTTGTATTATATATTATAACTGTACTATACTGCAGTGCAGCTGAGTTTCGGAGGGTGAAAAATTTCTGGAATGAGAAAAAAAATGTTTTTGAAGGAAACGTATAAAAAAAACTAACACCCTGCTACGTGTAGTACAAGTATGATACATAACAAAGACAGAATTCCAGCAATATTGATGCATGGTCAAGGAAAAAAAAAGGATGAATTTTAATTTGAGAAAATGAATTGAAATAAGTCGCTTATATTTGTTTGATAATTTTGATATTTCGTATATGTCTCTATAGGTGAAGGTATGGGCTCTCCGTACGCTGACAAGCAACTGAGTGATGCCCACATGCACCCGAAGTTGACTATAAATAAATAAAAGCACGTGCTGGACGGTGGCAACGGCGACGTCTATTATTAGAGGCAATTAATGAGACACGGTTTCTGTTCGGAAGTAATCCGTGTTAAAGCGCATTTTACGCGCTTAGAGTTTATATACTCTTGTCGTGCCACGTATATACACCAACTTCGATATGGTAACGCGCTCCAAAGAATCATCTCTGTACCGCAAAAACATTACAACTTCCTCATCTCAACAATTTACACATATGCACAAGGTATACATACAAATTTAATAATTCCCAATTCATTTTTTCGCATCTGTATATTATTCTGTTGTTCGATATATGTTTGAAAAAAAATCAAATATCGTACACATAGAGTAATAACGTGTCGTGTAGAGATGTTGAACAAAAAAAAAAATAATAATACTAAAAACGAAAAAGAAAAAGAAAGAGATGAAAAGAAAAAACATGGGCAGGGTTAATCAGGTGACGGTTAGATTTATTACGCATATATGTATATACATATACATATATACACGCACCCTGGAGGGTTTTGGATGAAAAAGAAGCAAAAAAATGAATTGTTGCAAGCTGCTACTAATAATATGTATAAGTAAAGTACAAGTAGGAGGGCCACCCGCGAAGTTTTCCCGTGCAAAGTAATTCTAAAACATGTATACATACGTATATTCGTACGACGTTTCCAGGTCTATACGATGACATACGAGCATATAGACGGTCGAGTAGAGTAAAGGACAAGAACTATTAGCATCGACGCGTGCTGAAGTAATGGCTTGAACCGCAGCAGAGTCCATATGTTCATATTATACGTTGTATACTATACACGTAATAATCTTTGAAGAGGATTTTCTGGTCGTGGACTTTTGACTTTGAGGAAAAATGGGGAAGAGTTAGTGGATGCTGTCGTTCCCGTTACCGCCTAAGATCGTGTACAGTTGTTTCGGTTTGTTTGACACCGCTAACACACGGGACCTCCCATAAGCAGTGAGTACCTAAAACACATGTTTAGTCGGATACTTATATACACGCAATTAGTCGGGTCACTAATTGCCACTGCGATTCCATTCGTCTTTTAACCGTCGTATTTACGCTGTTTACCTACACGTATGTACAGCCGTTATATTCGACTCTCTGCAGTATACATGTGTAACGAGCCAAAGTTGGAGGTGGTGAAATGAAAAAAAAAAAAAAAAAAAACTGAGAACGTCGTATGATACAAGATATTAATTTTTTCTTGCAGATGAATATAGGATCTAATTCGGCTCAGGGTACATCGAACAAGGGTGCATCTAGATGCGGATTGGATCAGGGATTATAAATCTTTGAAAACCACCGAGACGACGACTACGACGACGACGACGAAAAACCAGTATCTTTGATGTGCCTATATGTATAGCCGCAGCAATAAATATTTATGGTGCTTATACTAAGTACATAAAACCGCAGGTAAATATATACGTATAGTACGTAGTTATATAGGTATATCGTTAAGGTAATGTTTTCCGAAAATTATTCACGCATACTTTATATTCTGTATCGTTATTCAGGTAAACCTAGACTGTGGAGCTCCGGTAGCGGGCGTCCGTAGTAAATTTGTCAAATAATTTTCACTCGAGATACGAGGACCTGAAATATCCAGCCACGCCTAGTTTTTCAGTTGACTTCCTAATCCCCATTCAATTGACGGGGCTAATGGGTGTGTAGTTAAATTTGAAAATTCGCAACGGCAACACCCTCTGAAAACCTTTAACAGTATATACATTGTAGGAGGACGTATATGTATGTGTGTTCGTACCTACGTTTGACGGAAACTACTGCGCAGCTGTATGCTGGTCCTTGCACTGCAAAATATTGTGACTTTAATTCCATGAAGTTAAACCGGTAGCTCAAAAGCTAAGACCTGAGAGGCTCCCGCACCACCTTTATTATACTGTTTGGATACCAGAGTGGGAGGTCTGTTGGCGGAATTAAGGTATACCACTCCCGTGAAAATTTTCAAAACGAATTCTTACACGTTACACGTACTCGATACGCCGTACATCGCGGATCACGATTTGCACAGTGTATGTAAGATAAATTCTACATCTTCGTCGCAATCCGAGAAAAGAAAATCACGGAATGTTTCTTTGTTTCAGATCGACGATAATTCGGTTGGATAAAAACGGAATTTTGAAAAGCTGAGTAATCGAAAATGAGGTTTTCAATTCCTCCCCTCCCCCCCCCCCCCCCCCCCCCACCCCGGCCTGCATCAACTCTCGTATAATTTCCGAGTAGATATTCAGCCCACGCCCAGCAGCGTATAATGTGAATCGAAGGCGTGCCCTGGAGGAGGGTCGGATGATCCCCACTGCCACTGCAACTCGTTGCGTATTTGTTCGTTTTACCTCGAGCTTTTCACCTCGTCTTTCTTCGTTCCTTACGTGTGTTCTTTACACGCTTTGTACAGGGTGGGGACGGGGGGGCGTTCGCAGCAACAGCTACTGGAATAAATTCCCCCCCCCCCCCGTTACCGCTTTTTCCACCAGGTACGTGTACACCTACATGTGGATTCATATATGCTAACGTATCATGCTGCAATGTCAGAATTTTAATCGTATCTATATATATAACTATACAGGTATGTACGTACGTCGAAATGTAACTCGACGTTTATTCGCACACATCTTAATCATCTGCGCGGAATAATCTGTTATAGGGTAATAATCGTGAAATTTTAATTACATACCCGGTTATATCCACGTAACGTGCGTTACGTTATTAATTAGTAATTAATAAAGCGCGTTAATTACGCTGTAATTATACCCAACTTGAACGCGCTCTGGTCCTTTTATATTTAAATTATAGGCATATATTAGTATACATATACGTATGTGCTGTATGCAATGTATTCGTCATGTATAAAATATATAGCGCGTTTACGTTCGTGCCGTTCATATTGTACATGTAGCTATAAGCTGCGGTAGCTTGTTGGCAACGCGTGTATAAATATTGCCTCATAAATCGCAAGATTTTCCGTGCGTCTCGCGATCGCAAAGTTATACGGGATCTAAACGCCGCGTTTATCGATCCGGTAAATCAAATATACCTCACAACAATACAAACTGCACATTTATATTCACCATCTATCGCGTATCATACACTCGTCTCTTCGCAGTACATATATTATTTATTCAATATTTATATATTTGCAAATTACACGGAGAGATCGTCAATTAATTCGTACGAATCGACGAGAATTTCCTTGTCTTCCGGAGGACTTGCGCCGTACATGCGTGAATTGTCAGAGAAGAGTGGAAAAAGCAAGGGAAAATCGTCCTTCGAAGTCAGTGGAGTGAAAATTTTCCCTTTACATATACCATTGATTTACGATCCAAGCGACGAGAAAATTCTCCATCTTGTTCAGTTCTCGAGTTTTCTAAAACGCGCACGTATATTTATACATAGTTTATGATATATACTACGAGTTTATTACATTGGTATCTGAGGATGTAACTAGTTTATGGGATTTTTGCTGTACATAGAGGCCGACTTACGGTATTTCGTGGAGCAGCAGCAGCAGCAGCAGCAGCAGCTCGTTTTCTAGTTTTACAGGGGGTGCTGTATAAAATGTATATATATTTTCCAGGGGAACCTGCATATCTTCGCCAAACGCTGCATCGCAACGTCAACCGGGACGTGGCCGGCGTGTGGCCCGTCGGTGGTCGACCAGCTCGAGCCCCTAATTTTCGCAAGAAAATCAAGAAGAGGGAAACCCGAAGCTCCAGAAAGAAGAAAAAAACTAGAGAGAGAGAGAGAGAGAGAGAAGTGAGAAGTAAGTTGAAAAGGTAAAGCAAGGCGAATATAGTATGACTTATGAACATAATTCACTTTATGACTCTCCATCGCTTTATTGCCTGAGTACCATGAAATATATTCTTTGTCTGCCCATATTGCAGCCAGGGTAATAAATATATATATATATATATATACGTATGTATATAGTTTAGTCGTCTGCACTGTTTTCTATTTTCTGCAGAATATATACAGGTATACATATAGAATTTATTATTTTTCAACTTATTTACACACATTTTCCAACGTAGTTCAGTACGATGTGTGTACTTGCATATTTTGAATTCAATTTCATCCCCCCATTTTTTCCACAGACGAATAACGCGTGTAAAGAAATTCATACGCAGAGCTATGGAATTCTGCTCATATTGAATCAACGATGAATCCAATATGGACGTCGCGGTGGATCTGCTTGGAAATTTCAATGCCCGATAACGCGAGATCTGATTTCATATATATTTCCGAACTATCACGGATTCATTTCACGAGGTATAGTTTAATAGGCTTTATTATAGCGAACTGCAGTTGCAGGTATAAAAGTGTGCAGTTATATTTCCATATATTTTCAGGGTGCAGCGTGAGATGGTTCGTCTTGCGACTTGGGAGAAAATCATTTCAACCCCTAGACCCATGGCTGATCCTTCGTCCGCATCAAATAATAGGTACATCTGCATATACCTACATACCTATGTACACCACACGGCTATGTGGCATTGTTTTTTGGTCTATAATCCTCGAGAGCAGGCGGTGGTTTCTTTTGGTAAGCGGAAGTGACGGTCACGCTAAACAGTAATTAAGCGCGCACATAAGTTGCCGCGGTATAAGCATAGCTGCGCGTATAGGTGTATACGTAAAAAAGAGAAAACTAAAGAAAACGAGAAAAGTATCCCTAAGCTATGGTAAAAAATTACTATATATACTCGTACCGAGGGGGTGGATTTCCCGAGCTGCGGAGACGGCACGCGGGATCAACCGACAAACGAGCTTTGAAAAGGTGTGATACGTTACAGCTGGTTAAACAGATGCGTTTACACGCGTCCACGTACATACGTCTATCCACAGTGAATTATACCTCTGTCAATATCTCGATTGCCAAATATTGAAAATCGCATCGATTTTCACTTTCTTTATTTTTTCGTACTTCGCGTCGCGTAGTTTTCAACACGGGGTAGGTTGTAAAATCGAAAGTCTCGAGTACATAGGTATACGTATACGTATAATGCGAAGCTTCCGAAGAAGCTGAGGTAAAAGAGAAAGGGGATTTTTCCGTCTAGGCGCCCGCTGAGCAGTGACACAGTTTTTGAAAATTCAGAATTTAGGGCCACTGGGTCTCCGGGGCACCACGAACAAGTTCCCCGGGATGCTCCTGCTCCTCGCCCGGTCCTTCCTTCAATTTCTCCTTCACTTTTATTACGACCACCAAAAGTACGACGACCTGTCCCACCGCCACACCGCCGTCCTCCACATTTTCTTCACCTTACACTACCTCTGGACTAACTCTATTACCGACTCAAATGAACTCTGGAATTTTTCTATTCAAATATTCACCCTGCAGTAGCTACACCTTTGATTTATTGTTGTCTTTACCACCGCGTACTCCCGCATTGCCACTACTCCCGTCTACCGTATACATACGTACGCATATACCATGTAACAGTTATACATAACTCTCTGCGGAATTTTATTGCTAGAAATTTGCGAAATTCCAGAAAGAGGATAAATATAGCGTCGTCGTGTAGGCGTAACACCGGATCCTACGGATAAATTTTCTCAATCTTAACGTTTCTCTATTTTCCTACGAAAAGGAAAAAAATCATCCATATCTATAAATAGATAGGATAGTCATTGTATGATAAATTAGAAAATTAGTCTTCCTAAATACCAGTTATTCACATCTATATAGGAGTCGATTAATTTTCTCAAATTTTCCAACACTCATAAATGTGGTTGGCACCCTACTAATTCCTGCAGCCGTTCCAAAAATTTCTAGTCTACACCACCGTAAACTCGTTGGTGTTATTATCGTTATTATCGTCATTATTGTTACTATTATAATCATTGCTATCAATATGCCTGCACGTGGTGCTCGAGTAGGTGTATATATCATATTTATATAGGTATGCATATACTGTAGAGGTGTCAGTTGCGCTGTGAAATTTCTCATCAATCTATGTATCGTTTTATGTATTCACTTCACCCTATTTACCGTACGTGTGCGTACGTGTATATTTTGTATAGGTATGTAGGAAAATATTTTTCAGGCATATATGCCAGATGACGTGTTTATAAAAATCACCCCATATAATGCAGCAGCTATATGCCTGGTATATTGCTCAACTGTATTACCAATAACTCGGCGCTTCCGGTTTAATAGACACCTCGGATATATTATTAATCACGTCAAATTTAGTAGACACCTCCTAATTTTCTTTTTGCCTCTTTTTTTTCTCTCACCTTTTATTTTATACTTTGAAACTTTACAGGTATATTGTATACATGCATACGTATACGTGGGTGGAAATTGATCTTCTGTATAGAAATTATGAGGTTGAAAAAGAACTTTCAACGAAACTAAAGTATGAAATGAAAAAAGAAAATAAACCGAAGCGAAATGAGAGAGGAAAGAAAGCAAAAGAAAAAATATGGAATACGGTGAATTTTTATGCAGCGAAAATTGCTCAATTAGCTTAAATCCGGCTTGAAACATGCAAAATCGCGAGCGAAACTTTTAAACGATGCAGGTGGTATAAATGTGATGTATTACATGCGCTCGGTATATAGGTGGGTACGTAAGTTCGTTGTATATATTTGCGGAATTACTGCACTGCATGCTGGAGAAGGGCATGGCGGATTTCGCGTATCGTTCACGGTTAAGCTTACATACGTATCGCGATTCTGCAGCGGATCGCGCGAGGGGAGAAAATCGTTTATCGTTTTATACATTATATAGTTTTATGTACGCTCGGGTAGATGTATATGAAATTCTAATATACTATGTAATATCGAATAAACGAACGGGGCGAACGCGAAGGAATATAATAAAAGTTATTCGTCCTGCTGCTGCCGGTGCAGCAAAAATAATCTCTAATTCTAATTTTCTAGAATGAAAAAAATTATTTATACACCTGTGCGAAGAACCAGAAATACTTATGTAGTCGCGATACACGAGGGGCGACCAATAATTAGTGAATTATGGTACAGATAGCGAACTAATGGCTGTGTAGTATTGTAGTAATGTTATTGGAGAAAAAAATGTAGGAAATTTTTGTAATTGCTGCAGCGCAAGATTAATCGAGGGCAAGGTCATGCGGAACCACCGACGTCTGATGCAGCTATTAGTATACATATGTAGGTTCAAAGTTTACATACGCTTGAAATTATCATCCATAGGGAATTACGCATTCGGTGCAGTATAATAATATTTGAAACGCGAGGAATTCTGAAGCATCGAAGTATTAATGCGCTCCGCTTCATTAAATGCTATCTCTTCCAATTTTACTTCTTTTTACTTTTTTTCGTTTCTTTATTTTTCTCTTCTTACAACCCGGCAAGATGTATAACTCGGTATATGAAGTACACCGTAACACTTTGTACGAAAAATTTATGCGCGCAACACGTGAAATTGATATCTTCTTTTCTTATCATATTATTTTTCAACGCCACATTGATATTTTCAAAAAGAGTTGAACTGATCCGGTTTAGGGCCGATTCTTCGTTGCACTTTGCTTTTGAAAACCGACGTCCATCCGTCTCCTTGAATTTTATTTCTCGAATAATTGATTTCGTAACTTCCAGGTGCCGGACTTATCTCCCACGGGCTCAACGGTCTGACATTTTTCACACTGTCGTTGAAGGGGTGAGTCACACCGCGAACGATCGAATGATTATTTGACGTGGAAAAATTTGGACTGTAAAAACCGGGTCCTGGAGAATCCGGGTCCCTGTAACACAGGCTTATGTCCTCGAGCATACTTCGCACCGTTGGTTTCTTCGTGAATCTTGAATTAAAATTAAAAAAAGCAAATGACCACGACGCTAATCGATCTCTTCGCTTTTTTAAGGTATCTACGTACCTCGGGCATTTCGCCAATGCACCTTTGTATTCGTTTGAACCAGCGAAAGACCTGTCAAAGGATGTGGGAAATTTTATCGGCCAATTTTTGGTATCGACTGATTCCGGAAGCGCCTGATATCCGTACAATGTACTGGAATCTCGTGGACCTTGAACGGAAGGTAAAATTAATGCGATCGCGTTATCGGCGGTTCGATTATTATCAGAAATTTCTACAATCGTTACCTGTGAAAAGATCGTAAGGTCCGCGTTTGCCCGTTACCTTATTTAGAATTTCGTCTAAACAATTTGGATGCTTTGCTCTCGAGTATCTGTTTGTGCGGTAGAAAGAACGCGAAGAGTGAGTTTTCCTTCTTGTTTTTTATTATTTCTTTCGTTCTCCTTGCACGTTTTAGACTCTTACCGGTTGCATGGAATCGACCAACTTCTCGATGGTCTTCGGAATCTGGAAACTAATCCGTCGATCTCAAAACTGCTGAATTTGGAATTGAAGGATTTGAATTTATTTTCGTCTAAGTAATAATAGGGATTATGATTTCTTCCGTTGTAACCTGTGAAAGAATGTAAAGTGAAGAAATAATTAGAATGTCGTGTACATAAATCTGTATTTCAATATATCTATGATGGTATAATGAAAATCTGTACAATTTTTTTCCAAAGCACCCTGTCTGTACCTGGGCCGGGAGTTTCGCTTGGCTTCAGGAAGGAAGAATTGCCGAATCTCGGCGTGGTGACGCCGAAACCGATTGATTTTTGACAAGCATTTGGCAAGACGGACGAAAAATTGAGAACTGTGCTTTCAGGCCATCGTGGTATCTCATGGGTTCCTGGACCACGTCCATGAAGCATTATTTCCCGTTGCGATACTCCGTATTTTTCTATAATTTTGTTGCCTCCGATTCCGGCTGTTGATGAGAATTCCTTTGACGCTTCTTCACGTTTCCAACTGTATAGGATGTATGAATGACTTTTTGAAAGAGAATTATTCCAGTCATAGAGTCTAGGATAGGGGGGGAAAATATCTAATTGTAAGGATGAGATTACATGATTGGATGATATGAGCAAGTTTTTTTCTTCATGTAATTGAATTTCCCTATTTATATCTACTTAGAATTAATGACTACTAGTTTTTGATGGTTATTAAATGAATGATTCGACCACCTGGTGACGGGGGTGATGGATTTTCCTATGGAATGAGGGTCGTAGGTTCCAGGGGCTGGTGAGCCCGACGATGTCATTTTCAAAAGAGGGTGCATTCCCGTATATCGCATGCCAATGTCTACTCCGCAGTTGAAGGGTGGATGAGGTTTTTTCTTGACAGGAATCAGCGGACATTTGCACCGCCATCGACATGGACAACGGCACATTTTCAACATCGACTTTACTTCGCGGTCGCATCCCATTTTGCTATAGATATGCACATAATACGACGATATAGTACGAATAAGGTAATTATTTGTGGTACATTCTTTTCTATCTTCAAACCAGATGTTCCTGTCAAATAATTGAACACGAAATACACAAGGATTCCTCACTGAAAACTTTTGTCAATTATATATCAGCTATTTTTTCCAGATTTCTATCTCCAATTTTTAATTAGCACAACTTTCTTAACCTCGACTATCCGTTGAAGGTATTAAATCAAATTTACACCCTGTAAGAATTGTTGCAATTTTTTTTCATAATTTTTTCCGATTTCTTTAAATACTGAATAAATTTTCGAATTAATCCCACCCTGCAAGCTTCTACTGGTGCTTAATGATACATATGCAACCAAAGCTACACCACTCTAGATGTTTTTCCAATTTTCCCAATGTTTTTCAAATTATTTAATTAATTTTTTAATTATTATATCTCCACAAGGCCCTGATGGTGCTCAATGATATGAAACTAATGTTACACCATTCCAGATTTATTTCTAATTCTTTTCTATTTTTTTTCTAATTTATTTTAATTTTTCCCGATTTTTCCGATTTTTTCTAATTTACTCTAATTTTTTCTAATTTTTTCTAATTTTTTCTAATTTTTTCCGATTTTTCCCAATTTTTGACAATATTTTTCAGTTGTGCCGCCCCTGGATGGGTGCGGGGCCCCGAAAATTAATTGTCCGCCCCTGAGGAAAGCCGTGATGACGTCACGCGGTATGTCACGTGGTCAGGTCACGTGACCGCACTCGCCGATACAGCTAGCGCCATGTGGCGGAATTTTCGTGAACTAAAATCCCAGGTTTCTTGCCCCTTGACGTCAGGCAATGTGATGCGTGAAAGAGAGGTAAAAGGGTCAATACTTTTCCGGCTTCCCTCTGAGCGCTCGGAGCCGAAGGGGTCAATACTTTTGCGGTTTTCCTCGGACGCTCGGAGGCGGTCGTCGTTCTTCGGCGGTTTCCCTCGGACGCTCGGAGGCGGTCGTCGTTCTTCGGCGGTTTTCCTCGGACGCGGTCAATACTTTTGCGGTTCACCTCAGACGCTCGGAGGCGGTCAATACTTTTGCGGTTTCTCTCGGACGCTCGGAGGCGGTCGTCGTTCTTTGGCGGTTTCCTCGGACGCTCGGAGGCGGTCGTCGTTCTTCGGCGGTTTTCCTCGGACGCGGTCAATACTTTTGCGGTTCACCTCAGACGCTCGGAGGCGGTCAATACTTTTGCGGTTTCCCTCGGACGCTCGGAGGCGGTCGTCGTTCTTCTGCGGTTTCCTCGGACGCTCGGAGGCGGTCGTCGTTCTTCGGCGGTTTTCCTCGGACGCTCGGAGGCGGTCAATACTTTTGCGGTTTTCCTCGGACGCCCGGAGGCGGCAAAAGTATTGACCAATTACCTCTCTTTCACGCATCACATTGCCTGACGTCAAGGGGCAAGAAACCTGGGATTTTAGTTCACGAAAATTCCGCCACATGGCGCTAGCTGTATCGGCGAGTGCGGTCACGTGACCTGACCACGTGACATACCGCGTGACGTCATCACGGCACTCCTCAGGGGCGGACAATTAATTTTCGGGGCCCTGCACCCAAAATATTTCCAAAAATTAGAAAAAATTATAATAAACTATAAAAAATTCAAATAAATTATAAAAAATTATAAAAAATCAAAATAAATTAAAAAAAGTCAGAAAAAATTAGAAAATAATTAGAAATAAATCTGGGATGGTGGTTGAAGGAATATGGAGGTTTCACAAAAATCTGAGGTACTAAATATCAACGTCTTTTGAAATGATTGAAATGTTTATTATCAATAATGTAAACAGGCAACTTACATAATGGTTTTTTTCTTATACAGAATATCTCTTTAACCGTCAATAAATCAGCTCCATAAGACCATTTCAGTAATCTAGATACTCAATTTACAAATATGTGAACAATTAGTAAGTACGTTATATTAAGCGCATGTTTAAAGGACGCTTGTGAATTTCTTTTTTGCTGTTTTCGCTAAATACTAAGTTTGATTATCGACTAGACTGCAAAGGCTACTACACCGAGCTTTCGAGTGAGTTTTCTTTTCATTCTTATACATTTACCTCGCGATTAGTAGACCAGATTATTATTTTTCACGTACTAATTTGATTATTACTCTTTACAATCAATGAATATCCCTCATCCTCTAGTTTCTATACGGATTACATCATCATACATGATACATATACATAAATACATACACAATACAATTATGTTTAAGAAAATAAAACATCAAATACAGGTCCTATCACAGTTGGGTAAATAATCTATTCTCTACTACTACTAGACTAATCTAGAAATACTATGTTCTAACATATTTTACTCCGATCCATCCATTTGTAATGTAGAATATCAAAGTTTTGATGATTAATTCAAATATTTCGCAGCCCAATCTGTCCTACCATGCAATCCACCACTCGATCGAGCATTCAAAACACTTCCAAACAGGTTCGACTGGAGGGAAGTCTTGTTCGTTGCTTCGACTGGAATTCAAAATTGAATAAACATACACTCGGAGAACTAAAGTTATGCTATCGCGATCGTTCGAAGAAATTTACCTGAATTACCCATGGAAGTTGTGCCATAGACGCTGGGATATGGCATCCTTGTGCTCTGACCAGCAACGTAACGACTACGAGTAAGATAATGCTGTTTTGCTTGGTTCTCAATCGCGTCTTGAGATCCACCGAAACTCTCAAAAGTCTCATCCAAGTTTTCGATAGCTGGAGGGATAATGCCGTTCAAAGTTACTCTAGGTCTAGCAACATCTGCGTCACCGTTTCTGTAATTAATTAACGAATAGAATGCATCAGACGAAGCCGAGAAATAATTCAAGGAAATCATTATTACTGATTCGAATGGACTTTATTGAGTAATCGTAGTTTTTCATGAACGAAAGTGAATTCTATGACGGAGTAAAACCGGTCCTAAACAAGCGTATAAAAAGACACATATAAAGCTCTTGTTAAAAAGTAAAAATTATCAAAAACCTTTCGAAAGTTATCTTAAAATTCGATTATTCGTTGTTGGTATCGGTCGTATGCGTGGGAATATAATTGTCCAACGCCAAACAGAACGATTGAAATAATGTAAAGAATTATTTTCGTGACAAGGTCCGCGTAATGTAAGATCCGAATGTACATAGTAGCAAAACAGTGGTAAGCGCAGTGAGCGTAGCGCTTAATCGATACGGGAGCTCTTTCGAGTCGATGAAAATACTTAGCGCCGATTTCACGTGTTCCGCGTACAAGAATTCCACAAGATTCCGTAACAATTCTTTCTACTCTGAGTACAAGGGACCCGGATAATTTGTTTTCTGCGATCGATCGGGTCTGCCAAATAAAAGAGAGGGAAGCAACAACGAGAACTAGAAGAACCAGCGACACGATGCAAACGGCTCTAATGATTCGGTACCTGGTTGGTAGCGCGGTACTTTGTCCAGCGATGTATCTCGCTACGCCGAGGTAATGTTGCTTCGCTGAAACTTTGCGAGTTGAACTTTTCATCGTTGATTGACCTCTCGTCCAATTCGTACCTGGAATCGACTCATTCCAGGCAGGCTGCGTCCATTTTGTATTGATTTGTTTGATCGTGCCTTCCTGGTGATTGTTCGGGTAATTCGTGTTCCAGTTAGAACGATTTTCTTTATAAACTCGATCTGGTAACAACTTGGTAGTCGAGTTGTCCGGTAAAATCTTACCCCTGAAATTCATGAGTTTTTTCTCTTTGAGCCAATCTTCACAAAGAGACCGATTGCGAGAACTCAACTCACCCCAAAAGATCCGCAAATTCGTCTTCCTCCCATTTTATCGGATTCTTCTCTCGTTTTCGGTTGTTGTTGTTGTTGTTATTACTATTATTATTGTTATTAATGTTGCTGTTGTTATTGCGAGCATACAATGGCATCACCGGCTGTTGTACGGGAACTTTTTCTTGTAGCCTTGTGTGAAAAATGTTATTATTTTCATGAGATGTACAGATTTCCCTTAATTGAGAATTAGGAAAAATGAAATTAATGATACCTAGTTTGAACTACGGTGTTGATTGTTTCAGATTGATTATAACCACCGTTTGCAGCAATTATAGAGGTAGGTAGATTGACTTTGTTGAGAACTAGTTCTTGTTGAGATCCTACGGCCATTTTTTTGCTAGAGATTTGCCGGGGGCCGCCTACTTGGAAGTATCGATACCTGTCGTTGACGGATCAAAATCTTTGATCAACTAACGATTTGTGAAGTAATTGATTGACTACCGATTGTCTTTGATACCTCAACGATTGCTGCGCAGTTGGTCGTTGGACAGGATTCCATCTCAACATTTCTTCCATAAGCGTTACAGCTTCTTGACCGGCGTTTGGTATCAGTTTACTCAGAGACATTGGACTAAAGTTTGGAAATTTAAAGTTCATGGCCGCAGCCAACTGGTAACCCTCCGGCCAGTCGTCCTGGAAAAGAATGTAACTTGAGCCCCCATTTGGGTAAAAATGTCTCCAATAAAATTCGGGATTCACTATCGATACCTTGTCTGGCGTACCCATTACAGAACAGATTTTAAATATCTCATCGATTTCACTATTGCCAGGAAACAACGGTCTGAAAGTGTATAGTTCTGCCATTATGCAACCAACAGCCCATATGTCTATTGGGCTATTGTAAGTTGTAGAATGTAGCAAGACTTCTGGTGCTCTGTACCTGAAAATGATTTTTGCATATCGCATTAGTAGCTTGACATAGTTGAGCGCGAAATATTATAAACATAAAAACTCGACTCACCATCTAGTTGACACATAATCGGTGTAGGGGGGCCGAGATCTGATTTCTCTGGCTAAACCAAAATCAGCAATTTTGATCAGTTCGGGTCCCATGCACAGCAAATTTTCAGGCTTCATGTCACGATGAAAAAAACCATGCTTATGCATGAAAGCCAAACCCTGCAAGACTTGGAAAACCATATTTCTGATCACTGGTTCAGGAAACAGTTTGTCGCTAAAATATAAAACAATAATCCTTCAAGACCGTTCATTGTCATTTCATTAAACTGTAACTTCATCTAACATACGCACCGGTCCTTCATCAGTTGATAAAGATTCTCTTTCATGTATTCAAAAATAAAGTACAAAATATCATTCTCTCGTATTACTTCCTTAAGCTTCACCACGTTTGCATGACTCAATTTTTTCAGTGACTGTGACCAAAAAAATCTATATTATTCCAGGCTTTGAATGGAAATTATCAGAAGTCATAGTCAATGCGTACCTTGACCTCCCGTAGATTCATCGCTTCCTCCCAGGAATAGTATTTTCGTTTCATTCTTTTGATTGCAACTTTTTCTCCTGTATCAATCCTTTGGCCGAGTACAACAGACCCGTATGTTCCATCTCCTAATTGATTCAATGTAATGTACCGATTCATCTTCATTTGCACGTTGCAATTTACACAAGTTCTCAAAGCAGAGAAGACTGGTCGACTGAGTCATTGGTACCTGTGAGCTGAATTGAATAAATGAGTCTTAAAAAGTTTATCGAGAACTAATTTGTAATGAAATCTCACCAGTTTTCAAGTACATAGAGCCCGCATAACACACGAGTAATAAATAACTAATGAATTCTAAATTCTGTCAACCCAGCGCGTATAGCCGATTGATTAATCGTGAGCGCAACGCAATAGAAGGGCGTAAGAGATGAACTGTTCAGAATAATCGCGGGTAACTGGAGTCAGGGTGGAATTGCGTTAATTCGACTTACCGCGGTCATCGTAAGTTCTTTGCAACGGTAATTACTATTATTTATGACGTTAGCTGGTCCTCAACGTCAATTTTTTTCACCGATTCTGAATTGACTTTTGCCAACGCACGAACTCCGTAGTCTACGTTTCCATGACAACTGGTCGCAGGTCAGGTTAGACCAGCACTGATTATTATTTATGTGTACAAGTCATCGCGTGCATAGAACACACGCTAGTCCTGTTAACCTGTTTGTTTATCTGCAGCGATTGATTCCCGCCTCGCAGGCAGTCACAGACTTCGCAGGTGGCCTCTTATCCCTTCTGTAAGTTAGTTATGGGAGCTGAAACAGAATCGGCTTCATTAAAAATATGTACTTTTTCAGATAACATGAGTCGAGGAGATCTCATCTTGGCTCAACTCTCGCAATTTATATCCGATAGCCTCCAATCGACAGATGATGTCAGAAATATTCTACAATCCCAATGCGCCGAAGCTAGATTTGCTCTGGCTCCGTGGCCGCTGGAAACGATTGAGAGAAGAGAACTCGATATTGACTCTTGCACATGTATTAGGGTAAGAACAGTTTGTCTGGATGTAAATCCATCCAGCTCTCGTATCTATCCCTTGGTAAAATATCTTTTCGACTAGAAACGTAGTAACCGACTTCTATACATTTTTGTTATCTTCATGCAGAGAGTTACCTCCGAGGAGCATGCCAATGACATAGCTAATGGAATCGAAAGAGCTGTGGCACAAGCTCGACAATTCAGAGAAAAACTAGCTGTAAATATCTTGGAGGAAAAGAAGCTGGCCCGAAAACCGAATGTACAGCAAATATATGCTTCTGGGCTTGGAAAAATCAAAAGTAATGCCGCACTAGTTGAATCAAAAAAAGGAAAAAAAAACGGTTGTATCAAAACTTCGATGGACAAGCCAGTTGTCAAAAAAGCCGAATCTCACAGACTTGAGCATTTTTCACAGAAATCTAATTCTAGTCTGAAAAAAAAATCGTCACTCAAATTAGAAGCTGGAAATGATGAGACATGGAATAAGACAACACAGTTCAATGCAGTTAGATCAAAAAGCTGTGGAAGGGAGAAGAAATCAGAGATAGAAATACATCAGGCTTCTTTTAGCAGGAAAAAAATTATTGGACCTAAAAAGATTACTGACAAAAAGTTAACAAGTGCTTCTCCGTATAATACATTAGCTTCAGCTGCTATATCAGATCGAAAAACCAAAGAAAAGAAAAATTTTATCGCAGCAAATAAATCGAGCATCAAACATATGAGACCTTTGAGGAACAAAGCTTCCCTCCAGACGAATGGTTTACTGAGTACCAAAGAATCACTGAATTCTCCTAATTCACGCTCAACTTCTTCTTTAGAACTCAAGGAATTGATCAGTAGGATTTCTCTCGAGTCAAACAATGAGCTGTTGAAATCATCAGCCAAAAATTTGGAAAGTAATGGATGTCTTGTTCACGATCCAAATACTCCGAAACAATATGTTGAGAAGAAGATTTTCACAACGATTGATGTCACTGAAGGTTTAGACCGGTTAGGAGTTCCACCTGATCTTGTGAAAATCCTAAAAAAGTATCACAGTTATCTGAATGGAAAATCGACTGATAATAAAGTGGTTGATAAACGAGGCGAGAAGGCTACTGATAGATTTCTCACAGAATTCCAGATAATGGTAGGCAAGGAGATTATCAGCTTGACTTTTTAGAAATCTCAAAAAATTTCATCAATTTGAAATTGTGATTTCTCAATATGTTGCAGAATAGAACTAGGCGGAAGGAATCTACAAGAGAAAAACTTGACAGTCTATGTGTAAATTTTATGCCAGTTCTAAAAGAATCCTATAACAAAAATATGGATTTCATTGAATTGAGCAAGCTTAAAATTCGGTACACAGACTTAGATTCCACCTGTAAGCTTCTTAACATACGAAACTTCAGTCCGGTGAAGAGGAAGATTTCTCGAATAATTGAAAATCGCTGTCAAAACAATTTGGCTGGGCAAACCAGAACATGGAAATTCAATGGGATATGGAATGAAACGTATATCACAAGCTTGGAAGGTAACCAAATTAATGACTACAGTTCTCTCTCCTTCTATCAATATTTCTGTGAATTTTGAGGGTAAAATTTATTTGTAGGATTATCACGTACCTGTTGCATAAGATATGCGAACAAAAATCAGCTTCTCATGCTGTTTGAATTCATGCAAGGAATCCAGCAATTTAAATATCACACCAGTTTGATAGATTTACTGATCAATGACGTCATACCTTCGGTAAGAGACACCATGCAGCCCAAAAGCGAAGAATATGTCAATGCCTATAAAATGATATCAATGATTTCCAATATTCTCCACATGAAAGTTCCAGTTCTAGTCAGAACAGATAAATAAAGATCCGTTGGATAATGCGTTGCTAAGGAAATTAACTAGTTATGGTTACCATATTGACCTAACATTTCAATAACTACAATCTACCTAGACTGAAGTCGAATCTCAGAAATCTAACAGTACAACAGTGACAAAGGCACATTATGTACAAACGTCAAATAAAAATACGACCCGAACAATGTAACTTCATTTCAACTTTGATATTTTTTCACGTAAACTACTAGAAATTTTAAATAAAAGAATATTTTGTTAACACCGACTCATTAATAATTTTTATTCATTCACCAAAACTCTTTCACTCCTCTAGAAGAGTTAGAGAAAAGATGGACAGAGATACGCAGTATGTCTATACCAAAACTCGGGCCCAATTCGGCCGATGGTGTTCCTTCTCGGACAAAGCCTCTAAGATGGAGATAAACATTTTACCAGAGCCATCTCTCATGCATAATTATGTTCGGAAGGATCCTATCTCTCAGGGCACACAATGCAGTAAAATATTTTCTGAACATGAGGTGAATACAACGACAGCTACGTATAAAGAAGGTGGAATGCATCACGTGGAGGGTGGATGGCCAAAGGATGTAAATACCCACGATTTGGAGCAAACTGTACGTTATAGACGCAAGATAGAAAAAGATGAGCTATACATACATACGATGCTTCAATTACTGCCAGTAAGTAAAAAATCGCGAATAAGTAACAGTCCGGAATAACCGAAATTCTTGATGGGATATTTTCACTTCCACAGCCAATGGAGCATTACATATTGCAAAACAATTCCTGTGATATCTACGAACAGTATTTTTGTGACACAGATGCCGTTGCCCTGGTTCAAAAGACATTTTCAAGGACTGTCAATGTTTACCGAGATCCAATGCCCCTAAAACGATCCATTACTCATCTCTCTTGGTCACCAGATCAAGGAACTAGGTTCGCAATCAGTTATTGCGATACAGATTTCAAGAAAACTGCTAATTCCAGTACTTATTCTTATATTTGGGATGTGGGTAAGTTGTTGACTCGGAAGAAATAACTTCATTGAACTTTAATCATCTGAACTGTTGCAGAGAATCCGAATAATCCGTTTATGGCCCTCAAACCATTTTGCCCAAACCTGACAATTGAGTACAATCCAAAAGACAGCAATGCGTTAGTTAGTGGCACAACATCGGGTCAAGTTGTGTCGTGGGACATCCGAAGGAGTTCGGAACCTGTCGAAACCAGTCTAGTAGAGCAGAGTCACAGAGAACCTTGCCACAAGGTCTTGTGGATCAACTCCAAAACTGGCACTGAGTTTTTCAGTGCTTCTAACGATGGGCAGGTAATTAGAGGTTTCATTTCAAGTAATCAGTGATATACAAATTACTACTATAATCATCCAGTACCTTCTCGTTGTCAGATAAAGTGGTGGGACACACGGAAATTACAAATACCAACAGAAACCTTGGTAATAGACTTGTTCAAGCCTGAAGAACAGGACGTTGGAAGAGCGACTGGAATTTCCGCGCTACAATTTGAACCATCAATGGGAACGCGATTCATGTGTGGCTTGGAAAATGGTGCAAATTTAATTGTCTTGTGCAATGGTTTTTGGTTGCTGAGAATATGATCACTGTCCATTTTAGGGATGGTGATATCAGGGAATCGCAAGGGAAAAACGCCTGGGGAGAAAATAGCAACGAGGTTTAAAGCTCAGTATGGTCCAGTGATCAGTGTTGAGCGGAATCCAACTTTTGTGAAGAATTTTCTGACAGTAGGAGACTGGACAGCCAGAATTTGGTCAGAAGACTGCAGAGAATCTTGCATTGCCTGGACGCCGTAAGACTACTACCAGTGAAATAAAGTGCATCTCGCTCAATCAGTTTTGTTCAACTCAATAAATTCGAAACTATCCTAAATGCGTAGAGGTCACAGAGATTTGCTGACGAGTGGTGCTTGGAGTGCAACACGTTTTTCTGTATTTTTTCTGACAAAAATGGATGGAACTATGGACGTTTGGGACATACTAGTGCAACAAGATTCTCCAGTTTTAAGTGTCAAGGTAAATATAGCATTGGATGTAACCAACGAAAAAGATACCTGTGCTAACACATCTCTAACAGGTTTGCGACGAGGCTCTGACCTGCATACGGCCCCATGAACATGGTCATCTGGCTGCTGTTGCAAGTACAAATGGAACGACATACCTTGTTGAATTTTCCGAAGCGCTTACAATGAATCAGAAAAATGACAAGCTTCTATTGACCGCTGTGAGCAGTTCAAAGATAAATCAGGACGATATTATTTTACTCGTTGAAATGCGTGCCTATATCCATAATTTCAATTTGTTCCATATTTTACCTCCTTTAGCTTCTTGAAAGAGAAACCCGCAGAGAAAAAGTAATTGAAGCAAAGAACAGAGAAACACGTTTAAAGCTCAAGTCTGGTCGTCTTGATGTGGAAGTTGAGGTACAAGAAAATTCAAACTCTAAGTCTACCGATCTCACCAAACCTAACGATGCTCAAAAATTAGTGGAATCTGATCCAGTTATAATCCAGTGCGAGCAAGATTACCAGCAAGCCATAGACGCGGTAATATTCATCAGTTTTCTTTTCTCACTTACCATCTTAGAGGGAAAAATTTTGCCGTTGCTCCAAGGATTTGGAGTGAAACGACCACCGTAATTAATTTTAATTTTTAACGCGAGCATTCTTTCCAATTTGTACACAGGAAATAATGAGGCAAACTTCCCTCGAAAACTCCGAAGTAAATAACAATCATCTGCAGAATGGGATCCCGGGTCAGCATTGAATAATTTATCGCTGTTCAAACCTGTAATTACACCCCATGAAAATTAAAAAACTTTTACGAGTAAAATCCTTCTCGTTTCATAAAAAATTCTTCACAGCTTCTTCCGCATATGACTGTTACCTACTAGATAGCAGAAAGAGAATTTGGTAATTATTGTTAATTCTGTCAGATGGCCACTGAACGTATGGCCCTCAAAAATCGTATGGCGCCAAACCGCTGATTGTATGCAGTTAAATAGCTTTGTGACATTTTAAGCATCATTTCTGTGCGATTTTTTGTTGAAGGATCACTGTTTAACTATTCGATTGAACTGAATTGATTTGACTGGATAAATTAACATGATTGGTAAGTGGCTCAGCTCAAATTATGAATAAAAATTTGAGAAGATTGAGGAAGCTTTAACCTATCCTGTAGCGTTCATCTGATTTTTCTTATGATTTTATTCTACCAGCTGAGGACCTCAGTGACTGGACGCCAGATTTTTTTTTGGAAAATGAATCTGCTTGTGAGCAAGTCCTTGGAGAAGTCGATCTACGAGCTTCCATCCCATCCCTCAACTCTTTGCCCTTACATGCGTTTAAAAACCAGCAGTTGGTTCGGTTCAGGGGTATGATACAGGACATGTACAATCCTGAGTTTTACTGCGACACCTTCAAAGTCCGTAGCACCATTACAAACGACACTCAAACACGACGTGGAAAGTACAAAGACTCAGTGAATATTACGGTGAGTTTAGGAGGAAATTATCAACCTTCTGAATGGCATCTTTGCATACTTTAGTTCTTCAGGATCTTACGTCATTTGTCAATGGCGTGGCGATAGTGATGTGAATTATTGTATGCCGTACGTCTGATGTCTATATCTACTCGTACGTAGTAAAAGTAAAATGCCTACATTAAAGAAAAACGTGCAGTTACAGGTGCGAGCGACTTCAAGTCTTGTTCACTTCGTGTATGATGCTGCCGACAATCTTATCATTCAACCTAACTATTCTTATTATCCAATTTTGAAAAAATAAAATAGATTTTCAATTTCCACTCACCAGGGTGATGCTGTAATCGTTGATTCTGAAGGCATGGTTAACGCTGAACGACAAACATATTTTGTAATATCAGTGCCTTGCCTCAACAGTTGGGCTGAGGAAAAGTTCCCAGTGTCCAGCGAAGCCCCCCAAAAGTCTTATAACACTTCCGTCAAACGTGCCTTAGACTCTGAGCCCATGGACCTAGAAGAATCCAGTAATAAGAAAGTTACCCATAAAATACCCACTAAAAATGGCAGCGATTCAAGTTTATTGTCTAAAGAATACGTGATGAATTTTCCTGTACCAAATGAGAATGGCAAAGCTTGCCTCGTGAAGGTAGATTTCTTGTTTTCAAAGGCTGTTGTTCATCTTCTAAGATCAATCCAATTTTCAGATCTACAACGAAATGCCCTTCAAGTTGAACCAGATAGTCGACATCGTTGGCTTCATTTCTTTAGATCCCACGTTGAGCATGACTGAGGATTCTCATGCGTTGATGGAAGATATCGAATTCCAATTTCACAATCCCCCAACTTCTTTGATACCTCGTTTACATGCCATCGATGTTAAAATAGTTTCACGAGAAGAAGTGACAGGGCTCACATACACAGCTACAGCTCTGAAAAATGCCAGAGCTGATCTCAGATCAGTACTAAGCCAAATATTGTTCGGAGATACTCTGGCAGCAGATTATGTGATATGTCATCTGATATCTTCCGTGTAAGTTTAAAATTTATTTCTGTGATTCTAAGAGCGACTAACTGAGAGTAATGACCTTAAAAAACGGCCATTATTTGTCATTAAGACGCGGGAGCTAATCCCGGATTTTTAGCCACGCGTTAAAATCACATCCATCAATTTTCTCGGAGTTCGTGACCAGCACCCCTAGCTTTGAGCTTCCTGCCAAGTCGTTTATTTTCCTCGTAAAATTTACGGGCAGACATCAAAGTTTTACTTGCGTATCTATTTACTCTATTTAACCGGTCATCTGACACGTGTTTTGCGAAATTGAGTATTTGGGTATTCGTTCCAGCTACTTAAGGCGAGATCAACTACCCCTCGGCACTTTCCCATTAAACATAACAAACTTCACACTCGAAAAGTGCGGGTCTTTTCCAGAGGACTTTTATGCAATTTTGGCATTACTTCTTCCTAAGAGCCATTTACTAGGAATAACGTTGGATGATTTAAACAATCTGAATCTCTCGCCCAAGTAAGTAAATCGAATTGTTGGATCCAAGAACATGATTAACATTGGAAACATCGATAATCTCGTTTCAGAAAAGACTACGATTGCAACAGATTGTCAAGTGGCATATTACAGCTCACCGATAACACGCAGTTGGTGTTAGATGAGACTAAGTTGACCAGTGGTCAAGTTTCTCAGAATGGTAGGAAGAACTATGACACATTTTCAACTCTGATCAACCAGCAAAAAGTCACCTATGACTTCAAATATTACACATTGGATTTTCAGACCGATATACCTGTACTAATTTTGTCTGAAACAAAATCTATGATACCCGTGAGTTCCCAGTATTCAATTTTATCTCACTAAAAGTCCCCACCATAATTTTTTTCAAAAAACGAACTAGTTTACATCTCTTCATTAGTGTGATCGACAAATTGTTCTGGAAAAGAGTTCAGAAAATGAAAATTTGTATGCTGAAATTCTGAAGGCTACGATGCAGTATCTTAAAGATGAAAGTAGAGTAACAAACATCAGGAACTATTTGAAGATAGCAAGGCACCGAGACATTGAAATTGAGGATTCCGTAGGAGATGTGTGTGAATATGGTCATTGCAATTAACTTCATGTCTGATGATCATTTATAGTGATAATTATTCTTCCTCAGGTAATTCAAAAAGATTTTGTAAATATGCGTCAGACTGACAAAAGCACATCTCCAGAGGACCTGCATTCGCTGATGGTTCTTGCAAGATTAATGTCCCTGTCACTTGGTAGTGAACGATTGAGCGTTGCGCATTGGAACCAAGCGGTCCAAATGGAAAAACAGCGTAAAAGCAGGCTGCGATCACGCTCCAAGTAAGTAACATTCTTACGGTGCCTTAGCTCTAAGTCTATTTATATTTCAACGTCTAAAATAGTGTACTCATTGATCACTTTCGTAAATATATTTTTTTCACGCACTCGTTCAATATATTATCTCGACTTCCTTCCTCCCCTTCCCCAGCCCCCTCGATTTGCCGCTGATGGTTTTTTCATTCAAGATCTTAGAAAATAAATAAACTATAGCCGCGTAATACAAATCTAATCTGATTGCTCCGACGAAAATTTTTGGGGATAAAATAATTTTAGAGTTATTAGATTTTTCTGAATATCTTTTGATATTATGTAGATTCAAAAAGATTCAGTTTACGTACTGCTGACGAATATTTGGCGGAAGGCCAATAATAATTGAATTAATTATCGCCATGAGGTACTCTCATGAAGCATACGCGAAATATAAACGTCCGATATAAAGATTTAACAACCGTCTGAAAATATAATTTTCATCAGAAAAAAAAGGAAGCAACATGTGCTATTATGTATTAGAGACGATGAAGTTTTATTCTCAGAATCTTAATTTATACCATCGTCTTTTTGTATGGGAATAATAAAATTTCTTTGAATTATTTGTTTAGGCGTTCTATAAGGAACATATGATAAAGACTCCTGACGATTATTTTCTCGAGAACGATAAGTCTTCTACTTATAATTATAACGATTTTAAATGTACCGTAGCAATTGAAATTGGAATTTATAGGGTCTTCAGAATTAACGGAAACTCGAAGGTCGTCCTTAACACAGAATGATGACCGAACCCCCATGGGGTGGCCCTAATCGCTCGGTTTTTCTTTTTCTTTTATTTTTTTTGTCTTTTTCGTTTTTATGTATATTCGATCTTAATGTTAATCCCTATTATATCGATAACTACAGATATACAAATCTACTGCGCCTACATGAATAAACATTACCCTCGCAGTGTGCCGTCTTAACATAACAACGAGCCCGTTTATTAGATCAATTCCGTCTTTATGTCTCCACCCCCGCGTCTCATTCGCCTATTAATCAACAAGTAATTGGTACTCCTAGTCGTCCGATCGAGGCCGACATCGCGCTTGATCCGATCGATTTGAAATTAGAAACACACGCCTCCCTTTTCCCTGTCCGTGATCGCCCAAAAGAATAGAGTAAACACGAGCCCCCATCAAAAACGGATCGTCATCGGTTAGATAAATAAAAATTTTTACAACGCAAATTACTTCTACTGTAATAGCAACTACACTCACGTCTAGACAAAATCAATTCCGTATACTATTGGCATAGACACCGACCACGACGATATACGGTGTGCAATTTTATTTGTTCGATTTGATCAAACATGGAATCATGTGTGAACAAAATCGAGAAACTACTACGCTCGGATGCTGGTATTGAACTTAATGATAATAATCCTTCTTCACATCATAATTTCTTCATTCAAATTTTTTGCTAAAGAATAATCATCATTATACGGATAATGATGACAAAGGCGATTGCCCTTTTCTTATTTCATCTCCTATTTAAATTGGTGGGCGCGTATCTCGACGATAATTTAAATCTGACGTGTGAATAACGACGAGTATATGATCTGAAGAGGATGTAATAATATTTTTATCGCTGAAATCTGTTGAATGAAATTTCATTTATCGAGTTGTAGCATTATAACTGATAAACTGTTGATTATTATTCTCATAGAGATCAGATCGCCTGTACGTACATTACAGGGAGACGCTTGCGCGAGGAATAAGACCAAAAGCGAAGCGCCGCAACTGAACGAGTTATATATCCGACGCTCGGCGTCGCGGCGCGGATTCGCAAATTCTGAACAACTCTCTCAGTCAGTCACGCACCAATATCGGCGCGTCAAAGTTTGTCAGACGCTCGTGCGCTGGATTGATATTATTCATATACTAGACATACCGTACCTCACGTACTATTTGAAGACTATAATTCCAATGGAGTTCCTCGTAATTTTCTGAAAATAAAAAAAAATTGACAAAATTAATATACATATAAATAAATTAATAAAATACCGTACACCTAAACTATAATAATATGTACTTCGTTGCGCATCAAAATCAAAAACAAAAAAAGAAACAGAAAAACGCCAAAAAAATCGATCCCACATTTATAAGGCAAATTAAATTCAAATTATCCTACAATATTGATTGATTGATTTCTTTTTTTTTGGTCGTTCTCTGTACGTAATGTATAAATATATAGACATAATTAAAGTCTCAGTGTAAATATTCAAAATTTTTCCCAATACAATTTCAATTATTTAAATTTTAATCTGCAGAAAATACTATAGATTAATATTGAAATTTTATAACAGCACGTTAATCAAAAAACAATATAGGTATATCATTTTTCTAACGAGAAGTATAAATACTGTACATATTTCGTAAAGTTTTTCACGATTCTTTTCCATGTATGTGCATATATAATTTTGTTTAATCAAAAATCAACCACTTGCATCATTCGTTTAATTTTCATCATCGCTACTAATGAAACGCAATAACAATAATAATGATTGATTGTAATTCGATCCTTCGAACGATTGACCGTTTAGCATGTGTAGTTAATTTTTGTTATCTCTTTCTCCAACGAGGTGCACGAAATTTTAAATAAAAAGTACCTGATTACAACAAAAAAACTAAAAATCAAGGGAAACAACAAGACGATGACGATATCTGCTGCAGGTTAAAATTATGAAGTTACAAATGACGATTTGCGGTAAGAAAAAAATATTATGCATTTGCATGTAATTCAGAAATTAATATACTTCGACGCCACACCATACTCACATTTGTGCACATTCAAATGCCATATAACATCATGTTGTACGTATAAATTTCCATATATGTAGTGTATTCAAAGAGTAAATAGAGTATCCGCGGTAATTTCAAGTTATTGGTCACTGGTTCGTATGAAATCATTACCGTAAATCAAGCCTCACAGCGCAATCTTCTCCATTAATGTTCGCGAATAATTGAAGTACAATGTTTGCTCGGTAAGGCTGTTAAAAAGCGCGGCAGTTCTTTACTTTTTTTTCTTTCAGTCGCAAAATTTCTCTACGTTATTCTCGTTCCATTCCTACAATTCTAGTTCGTTTTTCTCCTTTTCTTTTTTCATCGCCTTATATTTATCCCTAATTGATTTATTTTTTGGCAATAATCGCACCCCTACATACATGCATACAGGTATAGGTACAATACTATACACGTGAGTATACAGTATAATTATTTATTCTCCTCCATCCCTAATCTACTCCCTTCGACGAAAATCATGTTATTGAAAATCGAACAAAAAACGAATTGAATTTGTTTTTTTCAGGTGTGCAAAAGCAAAATCCCTTTATATATATTTGTTATTTAGAGATGTTCAATTTCATCTATGTGAACATTTTATAATGATAACGACAATGATATAACAATTACAGCACAATTGTGGGGAAAAGAGGTTTTTCATATACTTTTTCATTTCTCTTGTGATTTTTTGATAGGTAATTTTTTGACGTTTTAATACCGGGTATGAAGGTGGAGATTGAGACGATTGAAGTACTACCGTAGGTGTACATCATACAAGATAAGGTTTAATCGAGCGCTTCGAAAATGGGCGTTTTTTTTTTTGCCTGTTCACACATTTTCCACGCTTTTATTTTGAAATGATAAAATTTGAAAGTTTGAAATAAATTTTTGTTCTCTCCTATTTTCGCCCTCTCTTCAGTCTTCGCTATGGTATTACTATACATGCATAGGTAGAGTGTACGCACGAGTGAAGAGTAACGCGAGGGGGGTATAAAAGGGGGAGTTGGAAAAGGGACGAGATAAACTCTAGAGCTATCCGTTATAGCGGCGGCACCGTGCCGGATTTCGGGCATATATTCGCGATTACACCGTTCTCTATACTCACGGGATCATTCGGGATGATTCGGGTAAATATTTATCTTGTCGCCGATTACGTCATTCGAACCAACTTTATCCAGAAAATATACATGTCATCGTACATGTACTCGATTGCAACAGATATGCCAACCCTGGAGTAAATTGTTGTTATTGTTATTATCGTTGTCACTATTATTATTATTTATTCTTCATCGTTATCACCTCTGTTGGGCCAACCCTTATAAACGACTGCCATCACTGATCATTATCTTGTATACGAAAAGAAAAAAAAAGTATTCAAGTGTCGAAAATTAAAACCAAAACTCCTTCGTAACTGAGAAATTTGTTCCTGATTTTTTCTCATCCTCTTATCACTATATCTACTCTTTTTCATTGAAGCTGAGATATTTAATATTTTCAATTTCTAGTACATGTAATGTGACGTGAAAAGAAAATGGAAAGATGAAGTTTTGGTTTCCCTTTTGTGGTTGTCAAAGAATATTCCCATCCCTCCTGACTTATGGGACTGTATAAGGTACAGTTTTGCTTTTCCTTTTTTTTCTTTAGAGTCTAACTCTTCGGTAATTTTATGTGAGTATAAAGTATTTTTTATTATACTCCTGAGGGGCAAGAGTTTCTTGGGGAATAGATCATATTATTGTTATTATTGCTACTTTTTTCTTATTTCATTTCCTGTTTTTTTTTTTCATTTATAAAAATGTACCTATACCTGTATACCTGTATGTATGTATATTTGATTTCTTAACATCTAAAATTCTGCAGAATATTTCCCATGTGAAATATTCCCGAAGATATATCGTTCAATTCGCATGTATGTATAATATTTTCTGCAGTATAAGCAACAGTTTGTGAGTGAGGACCGAAGATTCTTACGTGGGTGGAATCAAACGTGCTATGCACACACTGTTATGTCTTTCGATGAAAACGTTGAACAGTTTTTGTCTGTCTTCTGATATAAACATATAATATAACGTTTAATTGTTGAAATTTTTTCCCTGGATATTCAAAGGGATCATCCCGTAGGTGAATTATTTTAGTTGGATACGATTCAAAGGAAACAATAAAATAGAGGCAAAATAAAATAAAGAAACAAGAAAAATATTGTGCAACGATTTGTGCGTCGATAAATAATTTTGAGGATATAAAAACGTTGAGTGGAAGCGGAGAGACAAACGAAAAGAAAAAGAATGAGATAAAAAATGGAAAAGAATCAGCGGCTCGAACGACTTCAAGAAACATAATAATGGAGTCTTGATAAATAATATTTTTGAAAAACAATTCGAGTATTGTTCATCAAGAAAAATGGGGAACGCTTCGGATACTGTTAATCTGAATTTCACATCATTCGACTACCCGGATCGTGATCTCATGGCGAATTCGGCGGTACAAGCGGTCTTTTGTATATTATATGGAAATATATTCGTACTCGGATTGTGTGGTAACGTTTTGGTGTGTTTTGTGGTGGCGCGAAATCGTCAAATGCAAACGGTAACGAACCTTTTCATAACAAATCTCGCCCTAAGTGACGTTCTTCTGTGTATATTAGCCGTTCCATTTACTCCACTCTACACTTTCCTCGGTGGTTGGGTGTTTGGTAATACCTTATGCCATTTAGTTCCGTACGCCCAAGGCGCCAGTATCTACATAAGCACGTTAACTCTGACTGGGATAGCGGTGGACAGATTTTTCGTCATAATTTATCCCTTTCAACCTAGAATGAGGGTGGAAGTTTGCATTTCGATAATAGCTGGGATATGGGTGATAGCGTTATTTTTGACCTTACCTTACGGTCTCTACATGCAACTCGAAGAGACTTACAGATTCTGCGAAGAAAATTGGCCAGGCGAAAGAATCCGAAAGGTTTTCAGCTGCCTGACGTCGATCCTCCAGTTTGTGCTGCCATTCTTCGTGATAGCATTCTGCTACGTCTGCGTTTCCGTCAAATTAAACGACAGGGCCAAGGCGAAACCTGGAAGTAAAACGAGCCGCAGAGAAGAAGCTGACAAAGAACGTAAACGCAGGACGAACAGGATGCTGATATCAATGGTCACGATATTCGGCGTATCTTGGCTTCCTCTCAACATCGTTAATGTTTTAAACGATTTTTATTCACCTGCATCCGATTGGTCGTACTACAGATTGTGCTTTTTCATGGCTCATTGCCTGGCAATGAGCAGCACCTGCTACAACCCTTTTCTATACGCGTGGCTGAACGAAAACTTTCGCAAGGAGTTCAAGCAGGTTCGTTAATATTTCCGTTATATATATATATATGCACCCCTACGTACACTTGTACATGTATATTATATACCTACTAACTCAGCAGTTACTTTCGCTACTCATTTTTATTATAATAACTCACCTAAGCTTTTCCACCTCCGTTACAGAGTCACCGAATCTCATTCAACTCATTTTATATGACTTCAATGTATACCTATAGTATATCTCTTCGTTCCAAGAATAACACGCTCCCGTTATTCTTAAGTTTATTATCAGCTGCCACAAGTTAAAATTACGTACACCTGGAAGAAAAAGATAACGTTAGGGTTCCGTGAAATTTGCGTATTTTTTTCTCCAAATTTTTTGTGTGTTTTTATGAAATATCTATACATAAACCCATTTGAGTTTCGATTTTGGAAGATCCATAGGATTCTTCTCAGTTTTTTTTTTACTTTTTCTCTCTTTTTCCTCGCGTTAACTATAATACATACCTGGGACGGTCTGGTATTTTTCTTCTCTCTAATCTTCATCCCCCTCTTTTTTTTAGCCGAGCATTCTTTTATCGTTGAGTCTATCAGAAACACTATCTCCCTCGTCCAGACTTCCCTGGAAAACCGGAATTTTCTTTTCTTTTCCTCTATTATTTTTATTTAGTTTTATTTTTTTCATTTACCTATTTATTTCTTTTTTTTGTTTTCAATAGAGTTTGTCGCCCCGAGCATCCCGTTTTCTAGCCAACTTGCGTGGCTTTTTTTTCCTCCCCATCCTTGCAGAATGCTCGCTGTGGGATTTTCATCATCGTTTTTTTTTTTCTCTGCTTCTTTCGCCTTCTTTTTCTTTCTTTTCCTCTCCGTCCAAACAAGGGTCTCTTTCTCTACCTTTTCTACCACTTGTTTCAAACCTTCTTCAGACTATCTTTTACCCAAGGGTAGGACAAGAAAATGTGTAAAACCCTTTCGCTTCGATAGCTTTTTAAAGAGCTAGTGGAATGGAAAAGGGAATTAATTCATCTTATAAATTAGAACGAAAGAGAGAAAGGAAAAAAAAGTCATTAAAGGGTAATAGGGAAAAGTTGCCTCTCCGGGCTTTTTTTTTTACCTTCTTCTTTTTTTCCCCTCTATCTTCGATGTCTCCGGAAACTGAGCGTAAAAGGGAAAATTGCGAGGGTGGTCGAGATTTGATAGTAGAATATGGATCCGGAGAAGGCAGATGTCACGTAAACCGGTAAATGCACGGCCTCCAGACGCCGGTATATAAGGAGAGGATGGAATCCTAAAGCTTATTCGGTTTTTGGTAACCCCAACTGATCCTACCCGCGGTGACAAATAGACACTCGCGTAGAGCTAATATAGTCGGCGAATGATCTCGTATTCTCGTAAACCTTGTTGATACCCTTGAGAAAGGTCGTGAATTTAAAGATCGAATTATTCAGATTGAAGGCGCTATCAATTCCTGAAATTTATACATACCCTTTACTCCTGTACCCGTCTCGCTCCGGTGTTATTCTGTGTTGTTCTTGTTGTTTTTTTTTGGTTTTCTTCTTCACGCAAGCTGCGTGGACGATTGCTCTCTGTAAATGAATGTCTGCTTGCCTGGGCAGGTATTACCGTGTTTTAGAAGGTCGTCCGAAGGTCGTGGTCAAAGATCCGTAGGTGGTATGAGAAGCGAAAGGACTTGCAACGGTGACGGTGATCCGGATGGTAACGGTAACGGAATCGTAACCGAAACCGTTCAGGAAGAGTCACTATTACACGGGACGAGGTGCACGGCAAATCCGGCCACTCCCACCGGATGTGAACTCGTTACTTTGGATCCCTCAACGAGCTCCTTAGGGTCCGATAACTGCAAGGAAGAAAAAGGACGCGTGAAAAACGACGTCGCTGAATACGAGCTTTAAAAATTATGGACGAGGAATATTCACGGCGACGCGATAGATTTTTCTCCCACTCTTTTTTCCTTCTCTCAGTTCTTTTTCTTATTTTTTCTCTTTCATTTTGGAGAACCGGAGAATAAGGTGAGTGGAGTGAGTGAACAAATATAATAAAGTAGAATGTGGAAGATTTTCTGTTCCGTTCGGATCGTTGAGTAGGGAAAAATTGAGCAATGGTTCGTGATTCTACTCAGTTAGATTTTTTTTCTTTGTTTCCTATTTATTTCGTCTGATATTGTAACCCTCTGATTGCTGCAACGACGAAAAAATTTCCGGTCCTCGCGAGGCAAAATCGAGACCATTAAACGCATTATTCGCCATACTTCGAATATTTTTCAGAAAATGGAACGTCAACGATTCTACTCTCTGTATAATATTTTCATCCGGATGTTTTTTTCTTTATTTTTCTGTGGTAGGCATTCACGGACCGATAAATCCGGGGATTTTCTTCTCCCCTTTCGATTTGTGGAAAAAAGTGATGGCTTTTAAAATCCAACGGCTTTAACATGTGTACCACAATAGCTTGTACGAAATAATCCCGTGCATTCGTATGTATGTGTGTAATGTATAGGTACAGGAGAGTTTGAGGTACTTGAAAAACGCGCAGATTGAAAGCTCAAAAGTTTAAACGTTCAAATCCAGTTTGGGCATAAATTTCACAAGTTTAGTCCTCTCTCCCTAAGCTCCGACAATTCTAGATAATCAACTAAAACCAAATTCCGGTGAAACTCTTTAAGAAAGAGAAAATAAAAGTTAAAGAAAAAAAGATGAAAAAGAAGAACTTTGCTAACGTGGTATGAAAACGTTCGCTATTTCCGTTAGCCAAATTTCATCGCCTTCGTTCAGGTTTCCCCTACGCAGCGTTCATGAATAAACTGCGAATAAGTGTAATCTACTCCTCGTAATAATGCTAATGTTAAAATGTCTGGTGAAAAAAAGGAAAAAGAAAAACGGATCTCAAAAATAAAGTAGATTACGTGATGTATGGTATACGGGTGGGAAAAAACCGGATTTGTCGTCGTGAGCTGGGAAATCTGAAGATTGATAAATAAATAAAAGCGTCGCGAATATGTATACCTGAGGAAATTCCATTGCAGCAACAGGCTTTCGGTTATTATACGGTTCGTACCGCGAGAGTGAAACCGAGTTTTCTTTTCTCTCTATTTGGAAATGGAGTGAAGAATAATGTGGCAGTGTAAAAGGAATGCGTACGAGTGAATGAAGCTCCACTAGGTTGACTCTGCAGCTATTTCCGGGGTTTAAATCTGGGTCAGGAATCTTGAGCTATTCTTCCTCGCTATAAAGGATCACATTTAGGGACTAGAGTAGCGAGTTAACATTGTGGTTTAAACCTCGAGCGGTAGAAACGTCTCCTTAATCTTCAACTCCTTATGTACCTAAATCTGAGTCTCTCCATCTCTCTCTCTCTCCTCTCTTTCTCTTGCTTCTTGGAGGATCAGAAATGAGGGTGATTATTATCTAGGGGTTGGAAGTTTTCAGGTGGTGAGACCAAGTCGAGTAAACCAACAGAGACCGGTGACTGTCTTCTCAATCCAAGGTAAACTGACAAGGCAAAGGTGGAGATTTTGCTTACCTCGTGGAGAAAATAGAGGAGGTCCAGTAATTGCCAAATCACAAACTCCACTCCTTAACCGTCGCCGGATTATAATATCATCAAAATTCAAACGTTGATTCGATCCTCTATCTCATGGATTTTCTGCCTTTTACCTATGGAAAAGATTCTCTGATGGCCTGCAACGATGAGCCCCCGCCGCCAAAGAGAGTTCAACCGTAGAACGATAGGGTGATTATCTGATGTTGATGTGTTGGATCTGCAATTAAAAATGGAATCACTCTCTGTTAACTAAGGGTATGTCGTACCATACAAAAATACCCATAAAACTATAACACGTACTACATAGTATAAGGAATTAGAAACACCCTGCGGTGACGAGCTTGAAGCCTGCTGCCAGTGGATCTGTATGTACTAAAAATAGAATATAACTGTAGATAAAAGAGGAAAAGTATGTAATAATAGAGGAACAAGAAACACTGTCTGACACACACATGCATATAGACATAGTCTGTGTACCTAACTATTCCTATATAAAATTCATGTATCATATGTCCAACGGGGATCTGTTTGCTCGTTTGATAGAGTGTATGTATTATACCTATACCCATAACGCGGTAGACTTCAATTAACACGTTGGAATAAAATTAAAAATTGTCATTAATATTCAAAGAGCCTCTGCAGCTGATACTAAAAATGGATATCGAGGTTTAAATAAATTTTTTAAACGATCGTATCGCAATGATTGCAAAATAAACGCTATATGCCGCAGGTTGTATACGATATACCTGTGTGGATACAGGCGGAATGGTTTATATTTACCATGAAATCTCCGGTTAATTGCTTCCGCCGGTTCAGCTGCAGCGATCGTCTTTGCGTAGTGTTAATTTAAACTATTAAATAAGTGGGTGACTTATTGTTAGCTGCTTTGAATAATCTATAGATAGCCTGCCTGCTGCATACATATATTCCAGTAAATTCGAATTTCGATTCAGGTTCGAGATTCATCAGCGTTAAAACTACGGCGCGATTTTTTGTCACGAAATTTAACGAATCTCAAAGCATGATTTTATCGCATTTTGATTAGCAAATAAGATATATCTAGGTACAGTCCGCTACTGCATAAGATGTCGATTTATAAAAGAATAAATTTGAAAAAACAAATTGAAAAAAATACATGTACATAATATACAAATATTATTTTATGTCGAGTTTATTATAATATTAAATAATATTACTGTATGTATGCTATGTATAATGTATGTATATACAATCGCAAGCAAAAAAATATATAGATATTACGTATATATATACACTATACCAAAATGAAGAATATTATAACTGCTCCTCGAACTTCGTTATTTTTATACTTTCGTTCGGTTGATTTATGCTTGAAAATTGCTTTCAGATAAAAGTTAAGCTTTCCAGGAGTGGCTGCAAAATGGAGGCGGTAAAAAAAGAATCGCAGAGAGTCAGTGGAGGGTAGATGCCAAAGAAATATCTCTGTACAATACTATGGGTAATGGAATCGTAATAATATAATAATCCTCCATCCTCCGTTCCCCATTGTCTTCATCATTCTCTCTGTTCTTTTTTTCCTCCTGCCCTTCATCTGCTTTTCATTTCTCGCGATACGAATCAAAATACTCCAGCGGCAGCTGGACGGAAAAAATCATTTTACAAAACGCTCCAAACGCCGGAGGGACATTAATCGAGATAGATACCGAAATGTTTCCAGAAGATAAGCAGCACATTGGCTTCACGATTTGTAAAAAGAGAAAACGAAAAAACGAAAAAATAAACAAAAAGAACTGGTAGACAATTAAAGAGGGAAATTGCGGAGCGCCAGGTGTCCGGTGTCACAATGATACTTAAACGGCTCCTGCAGAGATGATATAGAGAGAGGGTCTCACAATTTTGGGTCTCACAGGAGACGAGGGATTAGCGAGAACAAATGGGTTTCCCTCCAGTGATTTACAGGAAAAGGGAATATTCTCTGGTGAAAACAAGTTGAGCTTGTATCAGAACGCGCGATATTATGTAAGGGATCGATAAAACGCGAGCAGGAAACGAGAAGCCGACCGCAGTAGCCGGGTATCACCCCGACGACACCCGCCGTAACAGATTAAAAATTGTCCAAAAGGATTAATCGCCCCGACGATATTACATCATAACTATTTACGTATACATATACAACGGGTTGGAAAAAATCTCAAAGAAAATCCGATACCTAATTCATTTGGGGCATATGTTTTTCGAGTCGAGGATAAAATCCATCCCCTGTGATAAAATCCGTAGACCCGCGGAATTCCGCCACGGTGTACGTTCCTATCGATTGATTCATCCAGCAGTTTTGATGCGTAAAAGAAATTACGAGGATATCGTGCGAAGCGTAACGTAACTTCGTGCGGGAGAAGTGTGAGGAGAATCCTGATAGCTACGATTCTCTACGATATTTAATTATAGTATTATGTTGAGGTAGAGATAGATCTCGCGGAAATCTTATCATCCAGCTTGGGGCGGTATGGAAGTGCTTTGAACGGGTTCGCGTACAATCATCGGGAGAAGGTTCGGTGTATCTAATCGATATGGAACGTTTTCAGTATAAGTATACATCCAGAGGGATAAAGTGGCTATGGGGGTATTGGAAGGACGAGATAGAATTCCGTGTGCAGTGTGACTAACGCGTACAAGAGAGGATTTTAATCATCCTTTTTTCATCCGCATAACGTATATAAGTGGGACCCCGTCAATTAGTCGTTTTCATTTCCACGGAGGCAGCGGTTGATCTGATTGTAATCAGTAGAATCTGGCAAATCGGATTTCGGTTTAAAACGAGAGAGAAACTTCTACTCACGGAATATGTTATAATCTTATTCCAACCGAACGCTGCGCGGGGTCGTTGAGGACGTGAGTTCGAACTTGCGGCTACAAAAGTAGGTGTACGTGGGGAGTTTCGGATGTCGTCTCGAGTTGATGACGCTTTCTGTTCCCGCAGAGACATTCGGAAGCCCCGTGCGACTGTCAACTTCCTCTTTCACCCCTTAATTTTCCTTATTTCTCCATTGAATTTCGAGTGCTCTTGGCGAAGCGTGAGATCTACACCGATTCACGGTTTCCGGACGTACGGGTACACGGGGTCGTAAAATGCGGAGAGAAAATTTTCACCGCTTCCCTTTCGCGTAGCCACGTTTCTTCCCGCAGTCGTATAACTATCTGCATATTCCATACAATATTCCCATCTCGAAGGGTGATCAAAAGTCCTGGCGTGCGACATCTGCAACAACCGATACACGCTTACACGACGTGTACGATACAGTTAAAATGATACGATATTTGTTATTTCATTTTTTCATTCTACAATCTACTTTTTTTTTTTTTGCCTCATGTTGTTGGGGTGAAAAACGTTTTACGACATTCAGACGGGACTAAAAACAACCACCGCGGTGTCGTTGGTTACTCGCCATCAGGACGGTAAAACTGCCCCAATAGCTGGACCTTGATATTATCAAACCGTGCGGAGGAGGGAAAAGAAAAATAACATACTTCTGCAGTTTATAGAATCGTATAAAATCGTGGGATGACCACCACAAACCCGCTCTATACGACCACCTGTATCACCTTTCATTTCTATATAACTTACGCCCGAAATTCTTATACAGAAACACCGAGAAGAAAAAAAGCTTTAGGGTCACTCCGTTTTTCTTCCTTTCTTTTTCATTCTTTTTTTTATTAAGGTCGGCATTAATTTCAGCGGTTTGTGCATTTGAAGTTTCAAATTACAATATCGAGTTGGGATTGCTTGATATTTGAAAGCGAAAAAAATCAATCAGACTAAATCAATTGTAAGAGTTATTTTCAGGAGCTTTCAAAAGTAACTGGAGAATATTGCCACGATGATTTATTCTTTTGCATTCATTTCAATTAATCAAAATAAAACGAAAAATGTTGAAATTCATATGAGCGATCATTTTTTTTTTCTTTTTTCCGTTTACCGCCATTAACGATATTTCTTTACCCTTGGGGAAAAATAATTTTCGGTTGTTCGAGCATGCGAACGAAAAAAAGGAAATTCTGTATGCCTGAAGGGAAAAAAATGCAAAAATATAAAAACAAGGGTTTCCCGCTGCTATCGGACATTTTTTGTTCTCCTCATCCCCTGTACAGATAGAATTTTAGCTGAATATTATACAAGGGATGAAAAAAGGAAGAGACGAAAATCGGAAACCACAAAATAAAAAAAGAATAAAAATATGCAAAGTCTGCGGTACACCTAGATATGAAATCTTTCCAATCGGATTCACCCGACCATACATTTTGCGTTATTAATCATTCGATTTATTTCTTTTTTTTTTCCATTCATTTTTTATCGGGATGTTCACATATTTTATGTAGGCGTATGTATACCCATATCGTACATATGTATACCTACTTATTACGTATTTATGTTTCAGTTTATTATAAAGCCGACGAAACCCAGCTGCAGGTTGACTCGTACGTCGTTTCGCTCTGGTTAGATGAGAAGGAAAAGAGTTTCGCAGGCGGGCATATCATCGGGATTGATTCGACAGCGTGATATAGGGACAGCAAACTGACACGTGTTCTGGGTATTAACGACAGGGATTTATCAACGTTGTGTCATTCGCTGCCTGCGCGGTAAATGTACATATTTTTTTTATTTTCCTTTATTTTATTATTCACTAAATTTCACCCGACTCGTGTACCGCGTTGGTCGCGCATACGCGAACGATATATTAGGTATACATGGACATCGTTACACGCGGTGAACGGTAGGTGATTCTACCTCGTGTACGTGTGAAGTGAAAATAAGGGAGAGAAAAAGATATCGATGTTTGAGAAAATGAAGCGACAGGAAACGAGACGGAGAGAGAAAATGGGATACGAACGAAAGAAAGGAAATAAATAAATAACACGGAGAGAAAAATAAAAATAAAAATAAAAATAACCGACGTACGGCTGGTGGTAAACGAGGTAATGGATGAGCAACAACTTGGCCAACCTGCGGGGGGCACGTCAATCAAATGTTGATTAAAACGACGACTGGGCTCTGCACCAACAGCGGCAGTGGTAGTAGCAGCGGCACATCAGAACGCGAACGCGAACGGGGCGGATGTATTATATGGTGTGGTTGTTTCCACCCTCAGCACATCTGGCGACGAAGGGCTCGTTACGTTTTATTGAACCAACCGCGAAAAGATTGCAGACTCCTCTTCTTTTTCTACATTCTCGTCTCTTTTCTCTTTGCTATTTTCTCTTTTTCTCTCTCCATTCTTCATTTTTCAATAATAATGCCATTCGGATACGCCGTGCGCACGGTGGTAATGTGACGTGGGCAAACAAAGTCATTCGTATACCTGGATATTCGTCAGATGAATTATTGTGTTTGCGAGAATAAATGCGGAAGAAGGGGCGAAATGAGATGCAGAATTAAAATCGATATCCGACCAAACCTCGTTGCGGTGTTGGTTTGCTGTAGGGTATACCTATAATCGAATTCGACGCGCGGTATATAGTAGCTTAGCAATTAGTATTACGGTTACGATTAATTGCAAATCCTTTGGGTAAAGGGGGAAATTTTCGAGTCTGAAGTCTCGAGGCTTCGAGCTTGAGGCGCGCGGAACCTTATATGCTTCAATTAAATTCTTCAATTAGTCTTCTTCCTCATCACAGAGTGATCGGATTCGCGACGGTGCGGCGTCGCTAAGGCGGACGTAACTAACGTAAACCGAGTATTTACGGTGTACGATGATGAATTTTGAATCTTAACGCGATACCCGCGCCGCGAGGGTCCATTTGATCGATTGGTATAATTATTTGTCGGAATTCGTCGTCTCGATAACGGCGAATAACGCGCGCAAAAAAAAAAAAAAAACCACCACCGAAATATCCCGTTTATTCCGGCGTTGCGTTGAAACACAATTTCAACGATTCTGGATCGGGTAACCCGCGACCGGCGAAATTGTTTTTTTACAAAAATCCAACGTGAAATAAAAACTGCAAATTCACCGGTAAGGAAAATTTTTCTACTCCTCGTAATTTACCGTCTCCTATTGCAGTTGCTCGCACCCGTTCTATCTTTCTACGCCGATACGATGGCGTGCGAATACTCTCCCAATGATTCTTCAAATTGAAACAAAACGAATGAAAACGAATGGAAAAAAATTCATAACGTCGCGTAAACGGCTCTAACACGTTTGTAATATACATACCGTATGTGATATACCATATAATGTGATATAATACATATTTAATATAGCATGGAGCGAGTGGTGTGCGGATGTATCGCAAAGCTTTTCGATAAAGTGTCGAGTTATGAGTTACCTGGAAAAGTTAGCACACCTGCTATCTTTCCCTCCCTGCGACAAGGTGCGAGGGGAAGGTCTGCAGACGGTGTCCGTGCAGGGACGAGAGGGTAGAGCGTTGGGTCCGGGTTAGGTGCGGTTCAACTTGTACCCACTTTGGTTGGGCACCGCCGCGTAAGAGTAAACCCATTATTACAACAGCGTTAATGGATTCAACGCGTTCGACCCCGACGCGTTATCATCATCCAATTCCGGATACGATATATGCCGCCGGACGTATCGCCTACGATTGACCGTTCTCCACTTTCTAACCGGCGATCACATCCACCCGGAGTAATTAAGATCGTTAAAACCTCGACCGGACGGCTCCAAAACCTGGGGGTTAAAACACATCGGTATTAGGGGTAGCCTGGAGCAGATTGATCGATTTTTCCTCTTTCAATTGATCGTCGAATAATCATTCGGTACTCCTTATAGATACTTATGATATTTTCAATACACTTACTCCTTTCTTTCCATTTCTTTTTTTCAATGTCTCCTTCAACTTTCCTCGTTTCTTACCCTCTTCTCTTTTCTATTTCTCTTTTTGGCAACCAGGTAGCAATACACCCAACGATATTCTCTCCCTTTCCGGTGTGTTGTATATAAATACTCCTGTTTCGATTCCGGGTCATCGATTTTAGGACCGAAGGGTCGAAGGATAACTTCTTTTTCTCTCTTCTCTGCTTCTTCCTACTCTTTAGATGTCCATTTCCACTAACACGCTGTACCGACCTCATCGTAACGTCATTGGGTGGTGAATTTTTGAGTCTCCGATATCGGGAGAGGAATTTACCCTCGTAGAGCCAGGTCTGGCACCGCTTTGTAGAACGATGCTGGAGCAAAAACCAGAGGAAAATAAAATAACCGAAAGAGATTGGAAAAAAATACCGAATAAAGAGGGTAGTGGTGAGAAACAGAGAAACTGCCGGACAGGGTAGGCATTTCAATTTTGCGAAACCTGTGGATTCGGAATATACCTATACACATAAAACCTCTGGTTACTTCAACCATTCTTTTTCGTCCTTCTTTTTCTTGTATCACTTACGAGGCACCTCATAAATACATTACTATACTACGGTGCGAGAGACAAAGTTCAACTTTTGAAGTAGAAAAGAAAATAGAAAAATCTACGTCGACCTCAGTGATCCGATTCACACCGCCCCGTAGCAATATTCGCACGTATTATTATTTCATACCTAAATATCGATGAACTTCATCAAACGGTACACAAGCTAAGCCCAAAGTTTATAAATCGGTCACGTTAATGTAATAAATCACTATACTCCAGATGGTTTTTCGGTTGGATACGAATAAAAAGAAATAAAAAAAAAAAAAAACGATAAAAAATTCTTTTTTCATTCTATTTTTTTCTCCAGATATCGTCACGGTATTTTATAGCGGAATGAAATTTTCACAAAATGCCACATTTCATATTTTCATATCGTACCTAAATTCATAGCCCATTTCCAAATATATATACTTATACATATATTTCTTCATACCGTCGATGATATGCACCCCCCCGCGGAATTTCCGTAATAAACTCCTTATCGTAACCCCATTTATTATTATAATCATTATCAATATTATTATTATTATTAGTTATTTTATTGCTACGCCCGTGATTCAAAATTCCGACCCCTTTTACTGCAGATTCATCTACGATTCTGCTGGGGGTCGAAAAGTCCCGGGGCATGAATCCGACCCTAAATACGGAACGCGCTATGTTTGCCATAAATTCTTGCCCAGCTGCTGCTACTACGTTTTCCCTCTGCCCTCTACTATTGATATACCTATTTAACGCAATACGTATTCGGTTTACGGATTTCGCTGAGCGCATTTTCCCTTGCGCGATATACACTGTTTACATAACAATACGCGCGATAGGAGTTTGGTAAGCTATTGTACCTATGCTACTGTTATATTTCTCCCTTATTTGCGCTGAGGCTATAATGATAATAACGGTAATAATAATAATAACAACATAGAAATTAATTACGATACCGTAAACGCTTTGTTGTTATTATTTCTGGGATAATTTTCTAAAGAAAATTAAAATAAAATCATAATTAGTATGAATGAAAAACTAGATGATTGAACTAAAGAGTTTTTCGTCGCTCGAATGTAAAGTATGGCAGAGTAGAGAAAGAAAATGAAAAGAAAAACAGATAAAGAAGAATTCAATCTCCTCCAGGAATCTTTGAACTGAAGAATTTCTCAAACTTGTATAATATAATATATTAATGAGCGAGAGTTATTAAATTTTTTCATTATTTTATTTCCGTTCTTTTTTGTCTCGGAATTTCATTTATATACGTGGGCAAAAATTTTCAAGACTAAAAGAAAGTTTGAGTTTGAGAATTTTGAGTGAGATTTTCTCGGTTTCATGTTCAATTCACGTACAGCGGCGTAATAGATGTGTGCACGTTACTTCCCATGAAGCGTGGGTGGTTTTATGTGAGATAATTGAAATTTACGAGGGTAGTATTATATGCGTCGATGCGAACTCGATGCACATACCAGATCGGCGAACGACGACAGAAACTTCATCAGTCCGAGGTTTCGGAAATGGGGGTTGATGGTCCTACGTACGTACGTTGATAGAAGGTATGCAGGGGTTGCGGGTGGTTGAGGGTGGGTTCGATCGTTGGCTACGTATCGTCGACGTTCTGAAGCCAGTGGGGAATTGTTTACAACATTTGGTTTACATTGTACATACCTACACAACACACATTGCACACAGATGTAAAAATACATACGTATACACATACATGTAGTCAGAATCGAGAGCAAGAACAGTAAGAGCAGCAGCAGCAGCAGCAGCAGCATCAGCACACATAAATACATGATATACATATGTATACATATACTATACATATCGGTATTGCGCCCCGCGGTATTGCTTTTACCGCTTTGTAAACAGACGTGCCATTATCAACAAGGTTTTGTGTACTTACTTATGGCGTCATTCAGGCCGTATAATCTACCCACCTGCCTCTAGACCACAGTTTATTCCGGTTACCGTTCATAACATATCTTCATTTTAAACCAAACACATACCTCATTTCACCCTGGCACCTCATCGAATCAGATCCACGATTGGAGGAGCGACCGCGCTAACCTACAAAATAGGAAAATGAAACGGATAAATAAAATAATTAAAACTTGGCACGGAAATGAAACAAATGAAAATCACACTTCGTCAACAACATGGCGGCGTATGGCAAACTCATGTAGGGCGAACTTTTTGAATTTTCTATGTTACCTGTAGCGCACGAGGAGGGGATTCGAATGCCGAAAGCCGTTTGAAATTCTGTTCTTCGTTCATGCACGATTACACCCGGTATACGAGATGATAGGCATGTAGATACGTACGCGGGTTGGCATTATATCATCGAGGAAAGGAGATCAAAGTCGGTTGTGCGTAACCAGTTGAAACTTACGATTAATTCCGTTACTCTACTTCAGACTTTACTACCCCTGGGTCCTTGTGTTGCAGATGAGTTGTATATTCCGGTTGTTGTACAGCTCTCGGCTCTTCGATGAAAAACAACATTCTCCCCTTCACCCCCCGATTCCTCATGTTGTTTCCCTTTTGCCCCATGACGTGATGCTGCTTTTGCTGCTGGCCTTCGCCCGCGGTTGACTTTCAGGAATTTCATTTCGTCTTTTATATGAGACTGAATAGCCGACGCGTGCCGACTGTCGACGTTCTAATCGAAATTCGAATGCTTCTGTCTGCCGGAGAAAACGAAAAAAAAAAAAAAACAAATGAATAACGGAGAAACACGACTCGTAATTCATACACTGCACAAATTTTTTGGGCAGCTCCCTCTTTTATCTCTCACTTAAGTATTTCATACTTTCGCGCCAGCTCAATGATCCGCATAAACTGAACACGCGCCAAATATCAATTAGGTCGCAGGGTGCCTTGAACTTCGATCTCTTTAACTTAACTTTGTATTTTTATTAACATTTTTATTTTATTTTTTTTTTTGTTGGCTTCATTCTTCCATTTTTCAATTACTTCAGTTTCCCCTCAGAGGTTCGTCATGCTACAGATTGGAATTTGAAAATTTCCAGCTATTCGTTTGTATGCCAAAAATTCGCGCACTCTTTTTGATGATCATACGAATTTTCATTTTGGTAATTTTTACCATATATATTCAGTCATTCCGAATCACGATGGAGTTTTTCTCCTTGATTTTTTCAGTTCTTTTGTGAAAAAGTTTCGGACAAAAGGAGAAAATAATTCGATCGTATACTACACGGTGAAACATGAAAAACCAAATGAACAAAGAGAATGTAAAAAAATAAATAAATAAGAAAAAGAAACAAATCTACACGAGCCAAATTAAAGAGGTCAGAGATCATCCATTAATTTGACGTGTAACGCCCCATGTAATATTTATTTATAGGCAGAAATTGTAATTCTTGTGGTTCCACGCTGTATGCCAGCTCCTGGTTTTCTTGTATAAGGGATGAAGAGGAATGAGGATTATTAATAATTGGTATTATAAGATAAGTTGTTTGCGGCTCGATATTATCAGAGGTACCTATACATATAAATGTATGTACGTACTTTTCTGGTTGTATACTTGAATAATTATCTACTTAACAGATTGGAAATACGCAACATTAAGGAATTTCGCTCGAATCGTCGAACTGTATACCTTCTTAGTATATATTACCTTATGTATAGATGATATGAAGTACATGGGCATCATCTGACATCTGCTGAGATGTCGAGGGGACACGGAATTAAATACCTAACATCAAGTCAATATTCGCCCTCGACTTCGCCAAGATTATTAGGTTTTGCTGCAGTTAGGAAAATCTTTAACGTGTGAGTAAATAAATAAATGAATATAAATAAAAGAATAAATAACTTCTTGGACTTCAGATGGCAATTACTTTTTCGCTCGTTACTTTCTAACTAACTACCTATACATTATATGAAGTTATTCAAATGGCGTTGTAACTCGTATAGAAGTCAATTTACCGGCTGTTTGGAACTTGACTGAGCGTATTTGCATCCTTTTGATCCTTTCAGCATTCACCCAACGCGCGTAAGCGAAACTGGCAAAGGAATTGCCTAAATTATTCTCCCATCTCCTCGACGATGCGACGATATAATTTAGGTATCGTTACGCAGGTATGTCCTCCTATAAACAATTTGGATGTGAAATGATAATGAATTTTGTCTTCGTTACAAAAAAACTAACCTTTTGAATCATCCCCCACAGTATCCGCAACATGCGATATGTATTTCTTTCACCGATCAAGATAAGAGGTATAATTACCAGAAATAATTGCTATAATTATGAATTATTTCAAATACTTGCTGATTCATTGGCTTCGTTGAACTTTTTCCGTTTCATAGATCATAGATCATCCGGTCATGAGTGAGGGTGAAAAGTAAGTACGCAAGGTGGGTTGCCAGCGATAAGGGGCATGAAACAAAAGAGTTGATTACTTTTTTTAAGGCGGGAAAACCTCATAAATATTCCATGTTTGAAACATCATCCTTTCTTAACTTGTAAATCAGAACATTACGTGACATCAAGGGTATGCGTAAAATTTCATACATAATGCATAGAGGAGAATCAAAGGGAAGAAAAAAGAAAGAGGAAAAAAAATAGAGAAATTAAATTAAAACTGGAAAAGAACGTTTTCAATTTTCAAGAAAATTTCTTTTTTTGGTTGTTTTTTGTCCTATTTTCTTCTTTCCACCAAAGAAATATACATTGAATTTTTTCTCATCGTTCATTTTGCATCACAAAAATTATTTTTCCACCTCTGCTTCGAAATATATTCATGTGGTGACAATTTTTCATTTGAATAATATTAAAAAATATACATATGTATTTGTATAAATAAATAAAACCACCTCGTAACTCAACAGGTCAATCGCCAATAATTCCAAGCTAATTGTAAGAATTAATATTGTATTATCACTAGATATAATATTACTAAAAAGTCGAGTGTCGTTCATTTCGGGTACACGAAAGAAAAAACAATAAAATCAAATAAATACTAATCAAATTACATTCTTATTCAACTTTTAATACGTAATATGGATGGAATCAGACTTATTGACGTCTACTAATTATTTTATTTTATAATATGAAAAAAGGTGCATACGATTTTTGTTTTTTTTTGTACAAAATAAGCTTTAGACTCACTTATGTTAATTGAAATAAATAAAAATGTCGTCATCGATAATTGATGTATGTACATTATTCAAATAATTTGAATTGGGAGGTCGAAATATGAATTTGAAAAAAAATTTCTTAACACAATGTAAAATATATATTTTTTTTGTTCTGGGAAAAGAGGAAGTACGAGGACAAAGAATCAAAACTTGGGTTATAAATAAGCCGATCTTGATTTATTCTTCTTTCATATTTAGAAATCAATATTTTATTATTATACGACGGTTAAAATTCCTTTTGTTATTTAATTATTTTTGTGTTCCATTTGTTGTTTGTTCGATATAGAACTCGTGATCATTGTAAAAGAGAGATAGGAAGAAAGAGAGCGAGAGCAAAAAAAGAAAAATAGTGTAATGGGCAATGGAATAAAAAGTAATTGTTATTTTTTTTTTTATCCACAGTTCTAGGCAAGGACCCTGTAATTTTCTCTTCTTCTCGTCAGATATAGTATTAAATAGATTTATTTTTTTTAAATTTCAATGCGTAAACTTTCTACGCAAAAACGATCGATATGGTATATCTTTTTTTGTATAATTCGTTTTCTGTCCTCGAACACCTCTAACTATTGTCTATGGATATTGTTGCCAATAGAGGTAAAAACAAAAAAAATAGAAATATAAGAGGAAAATAATTCGAAAAAATGATTATGGAAATGACAAGTAACACTCTATCCACATTTTACAGAAGAAACACTTAATTGAATAAAGTGAATCTCAAGAGTAAATGAATAAAAACGAAGAAAAGAATTGCTGCCAAAACTTTGTGTTTTCTAATATATCGTTACACTTGCTTATGGATCGACCGTAATACATGTAGCAAAGAGTAACAATAAAAATGTTATATTTATCTATTTTCAGACTGTCAAGCGGTAGCATCAGACACTAAATAAATAATTAATTTTCACTAATCTAGTTCCGGTTTTTAAATATTGCACACGATTGATCAATACGAGCAATCAGATAGACAATACTATAACAAACATTCGCATTCGAGACATCGCTAGAGGGCTTATTCGGTTTACTTATTAATTTTTAATCGAAGCAAAAAGTCGAGTGAATTTACAAAGAAAAAACTATATCTGACAGACACATTAAATAAGCCCTTTATCCATAATAATTCGTCAATTTTTAATACAAATTGTTAACCGATTTAGGAAGCAATGGCAAATTATATTTGCCAGATCAAAATTGTTAAAACTCTAGGGCTAATTTTTTTTTCTTTTTTGTGAATATTTGTGAATACAAGCAGCAATAATTCATGATGTTAGCGACAAGACAAAAGGGTTTGTAGAGATCCCTTTTTTGCGGCGATATTAATAATGATTATCATTAATCAAAATGTTGAAAAATTATGTAAAAAAAAACAATTAAAAACAAAAAAAACAAGCAATCGAACTTCAACGACGATAGCACTTAAAAATCTTCTTTTAATAATTATATATCAGTTCTAATATAATCTACCATTATAATTTTACAATATATTACATAAACTTCAAATTGACCTCTCCATCAATATTTTTCCACATTTTCACAAATAGCAGCTTATCACAATCAGCCGTCTTACAAGCCGCCTTGTCATCTACCTCTCTGCTTCGATCAGACACACTCATTTCTAAGTTGTAAAATAATTCTAGTACCGAGAACTAGAACACTAGCCGGCGGTGCATACTTAAAACAATTAGCTTAAATCTGAAAAATTCTGTACTTCATATCGATCCTATTACATGGACTGTGTCGCATTGATAAGTTTTTTCATGGTATTTCCCATCGTCGTACTTGATGGCCCGGACGTAGTGAACGAGAGCTTAAATAAGTACGGTTGAATATCCGGATAGGAAGTATCAAAGATGAGGTCCAATTCTGCCTGATTCGGCATCTTCGGGAGGTAATCATGTCTGTTCATAACTTCTGTTATGTACAATATTTTATCGGTCAGTAGGTCGCCGACTTTCTCCCTGCAAATCTGCCTCTCGTGTTCAGTAACAAGTTTTATCAGTTCCAATCTGACCGTCCACACTTCCCATGGGATACACTCTGGCGGAAAAGGCCATCGATTTTTTTTCTTTTGAAAAAATTCCAACGATATTTGCCCCGAGCCTGGGCCATCGTTGGATCGGAGCGCTTCCGAAAAGCCAGATATTTCACGCTTCAGAGTTTGGTCTAGACACACTGACGAACAACATACGTAAGTGAAGTCTATAAAGTCACAGTCGACGTCCTGGTAGCCAACCGTACCAACTGAATAACTTCCTTCTTGTTTATACTTGAATTTTCCTAAGCTTCTGTGGAACAGTACACTGTGGAATATACCGGCAACTGCTTCATCCACCTGCCGGCCCTCCATGCTCAGTTCAAATAGCTGCGTCCTCGCGTTCATTGCGACACCTGCAATACGAATTTGGTATAATTCATTGACCGAGGATCGTGAGTGAGACTAGCATTACTTGCTTTGAGCAACAAGAGAGGATGACTGTTATTATTGCATTTTGTTCCAGAGTAATCTCGTTATTTATGCAAACCTAATCTTGTTTTTGAGTTCGCACGCTTGTTTGTGTATCTGAGAACTTACCTCTTCTCCTCTCGGCGAATCCGTTAGGTTAATTTGTGGCTTCCATCGTCGTTGACCCGTTGCACGTTTCGGCGCCTTCCTCCATCGGTGTGAATTTAGTCGTATTGTATAGTTTATCTGATTCGTTATGTTTGTTTAAATATAGGTGTTATGTCTTTAAAGTTAGGTACGACGTACAGTTTATAAAACGTACTTAGCGCACGCGGTTGGCGTGTGATTTTTGGAAAAGGGAATCCATTACGCGTGGCACGGACAACACGGGTGTTATGTTGATTATTATCGTTACAGTTTTCAGACGCGAAGCCGTAGTTATTGCATCGAATTAAATATCAATACCATCAGATAACGGATTTCAGTTTCGCAACGTCCAACGATCGTTGCAGGGCAGAAACTGGTCGGGGACAACGGTCAACGGTAAAATTGGGAAAAAAAACGAAAGCCCTGAGAAACGGTAAACAACAGCCTGGTGCTCGCTACTGCTGCTGCTGCTGCTCAACTAGTCTGAAAGGGACGACACGCTGCTATTTTGAGTGTTTGGTGGTGACACCACGAGCAGCATCGAACTCTTCTGTATAAAAACAATAGAGCGCACAGATAAATGATAAGTCATTTAAAAATCACGTGATAGTTACGTCGTGAACTGATTACACCATTCACCCAGTCTTTGACTCGCCGACACGGCTTCATCACCTATATTTGATGATCTTAGAACACACATTTGATACCCCGTTTCTTAAATCCGCTAATAATTATTACCCAGCTATTGTTGTACGATCTTTGCCTTCTTCTTGGACTCGAGCCACGAGCGAGCAAACTGAACTTAGCTGCGCACTAAAATCACTCATTAGTACCTATCGAATGTCGAATTTAAATGTCTCGTCGAATTCAGCTGTTCCCAAGGAATATTTCAAGATGGCCGCATTTCGTATTCGACAGTTGCATTGGTCGGTACCACGGTGATTCTTCGGTGAATCATTCGGAAAGTGAATCGAGAAATCCATCTTTGGGAAATTACTCTTGCGAAATAACCTATCAAGGATGGCTGATCCAGAATTAGAGGCGATCCGTCAACAGCGGTTAGCCCAGTTACAATCACAGTACAAAGTACGTACAGATTTTCTAACCGCAAAAGACTAAAAATAGACATGTCAACTTACTATTTATGAACACGTCGCTTAATGATTTTCTTTTTCATGATTTTTAAACGCCTACGCTTTATTCGAACAAGAGCTACTTCATTTAGTGTTGTTGGGCTGGGTTTTTGTCAAAGACGCAATTTTTCGAAGTTACATGACACACTGCAAATCTAGATATTTCCTAGTATGTTTCTCATGTAAGTGGTAAATTACTTTAATTTAATCTACAAGGGTGGAGATGGCCAGAATCAACATGCAGCCGAAGAGAAACGACAGCAAATACAAGAGATGAGGCACTCTATTCTGACACAAGTACTCGATCAATCTGCAAGAGCCAGATGTAAGAATTATGATGTTTTAATCAAATTCAATATTCTCTATCAAATCCTTAATTTTATAGTAAACACGTTATTGTTGGGAAAACCAGAAAAAGGAAGAATGGTGGAAGAATTAATTCTCAACATGGCTCAGCGTGGACAGCTACCAGGAAAACTAGGGGAACAAGAACTCATTGGACTCTTGGAAAGCGTGAACCAGCAAACACGAAAAACAACAACAGTGAAGGTATGATTGATTTCAGTAAGCAGTCTTAGTGCATTTGACTATATTGAAATGTGCTTTTCTGTTTATAGTTTGACAGGCGCAGAGCAGCCTTGGATTCTGATGACGACCTATAGCCTTTCAAATACAGCCTGTCTTTACAAATCTTATCATTCTTGGCATGTCAAGTCGGACAAGTGTCAGGTATCAAATTTTAAAAACACTCGCTAATCGAAATAGGGGGTATGAATATCTCTATTTACTCTAAGCAGCAAGACTTTTTACTCATTATTCGAATAAAAAAAATTAAAATAATAAATATCCATCACGCCAACTCGTTATCGTTGAATGAATGTTGATCGATTTAAGAGATGAGAGTACTGCTGCACATGCCAATGAGCAGTTGTGAGAAAATCTATTATCAACAGCAATATAAGACCATCTTTTTTTATTATACAATAATTAAATATTCTTTTTTACACCTAATACATCGTCGAATCTTATATCTAAGCAGATCATTAATCTTTCTTCATGTGGCTGAACTCTGAAACAGAATCAAATACAAGTGGGTCAGACTATGGCTTGGAGCGAGTGATAACATTAGTGATCCTTTTTTACCTTCTTCCTCATCATCATCCGCATCGAGAATATCTGCGCAACAAATACTGTAGCAAATCAGTAAGAGAAACCCAAATGGAAGCCCAAATAGGACCATTGTCAAAATTGGGTTGCCCTTCCACATTTCAGCTAGCGTCGTTTTGAATTCGAACCACGATCTATATATACGGACCAGCCAGCCATTCCCTCCGTAAGTCTAACATACATCCAAAATTGAAAAAAATTTTCTTTAGGTTACACAAGGCATTTTATCCAGGCAAGCAAAGCTGATTTGTTCATGATCTATTTATGACTCTCTACTAACCGGAGCACTTTCATTATAGATCTGTTCTAAGAACAATTCAATTGCGTGCGGGGTCAACTTCCGTGGGTCATCTTCAGGTATGTAGTGATGACTTGTTGTTGTATTAATTACAATTAAACTCGGTAAAGGTACAATCATCATTGCTATACTGTTCGCTAATTCGGGATTTGCTATCCAACCAAACTGAAAATGACTGAAGGGAAAAAACTATTAGTTACAAACCTTGTTAGAAATATTAAAAATGCTGAGGTGGAAACTCACTCGTGATATTTATCCCGTTTTTTCATAATCACCAACTTCACCATGTCTCTGAATTCGATCATATCGGGCTGGATTTCCTCCAATTCATTCTCCTCAACCACAGCCAAGACTAGATTTTTATTAGTTAGGAAGAGCTGATTTATATTACCTCTGGTTACTTTGGGGAATGTTGGAAAACGCTCAGCGTTCACCCATTTGTATATCGAATCGTTGAGCGCTGTGTAGTTATTCCTATCTTCCCCTGATACAACAATACCTATTAATTGATGAAACCAAATTTTCCGACTAATTATAAATAAGCAAATTTGTACTCACCGGTAAAATGGTAGTGGGAATTTTCTTTGTAAACAAACACAGCTGGTGTGGTTTCTGACGGTACATGTTTACTGGCAACATTAGTGAAAGTTTGATAAAAAAATGCGTGTGGCTGGAATGTATCCGCAATCTTATGGTAGCTTTCCTGCAATCGATATGAAATTTGATTTGACAAACTTTATTTGATTTTGAAGGTTTGAAAAATCTGAAATCATGGAATGTGAATAAGTGATTCACCCATAGATTGCCGGTTTTTTCCCCGACGTACAAGAAGTATACATCTTGATCTTTTTTTATAGATTCAAAACTCTGAGTTCTTGTGATTTCCTGAACTGGCGGTCCGCTCAATCTTAATGCAAATCTGACTATTTCATCTTTGGTTCTATCCCCATGATATACGAATTCCTGGTCTCCCTTCAGGCTGCAAAAATAACGTAACGTAGATATTGATTCATTTTACATATTCACTTGTACTCACAACAAAATGGTGGGAAATCCATTGACTCTAAAGGCACGAGCAACATTGGCAAATCTCGTACAGTCTACGCGACCCACACGGATAGGTGTTGCATGTAAGTGCTGGGCCACATGGCCCCATATTGGTTCTAATCTCTTGCAATGGGCGCACCAAGGTGCGTACATCTAAAAATACAGTTAGAGGTCAATCGGTTGATTTTTATTTTTAAATGTTAATTTTACTAACCATTACAAGCCATTGTCCTTCTTTGTGTATTTCCAGGAATCTGAAAGTGTTATCATTGTCAAAAAAGTTTGTTAGCGATTCTTTCTATTTCTATAATTTAAAATGAAAATTAACTCACCTATCACTGAGTTCCAGAACACGAGACGCGGCAGTGCTCGCGAATATTGCTGTGAAAAATAGGCTTTTGAATTCTAGTCACTATTGCATTCAAAAATAGTGTTCTGAATGACATAAATGCGAATTTATTTTATTGGGAAAAAATTCTATGAGGAGTACGGATCAGATTAAAACCGTAACAAGATTTATTGTTACGTTCTCAATGGTCAGACAAAGTATTGATTAAATGAATTTGGGGTTATGTAAACGAACGAGTGATGAACAAATGCGTAAAAAAATATTTGTAAAAAGGATAAAATCGAACATACCAATTGGGAAATTATTTCTGTGGAATACTCACCACAAAAGGCACTGAAGAAAGTAATCTTGACTAATGAAACCATCCCTGCTGTTATCTGACAGTTCGTTTATACACTGGATAAAGCTACTACAGAAATAAAAATGCAACGTTCGGTTTCTAGGTTTTAAATGCGAATCGTTCACTCGGGTCTCGCCATGATTCAGAATATTAATCCGTCCTCGAAGTTATTTTTTGAGTTAAAATTTTGCTTGTCACACTTTGTATTTCCATTTGTAATCATTACATTTTTAACCATCGGACGATTGTCATCGCTGTCCGCTACCCACTTGTTTTGCGTTCGCGCCGCGCGCTTTACTTGCGGCCATCTTTCTTTTCATCGAGCCTCGACCCAAATATTTCCGCGACCTTCGAGATCCACATATTATTTTATTGATCTAGGCGATTCGAGACTATCGCGATAGAATTTCAATATTCAAACAAGTTCGTTAAACAACGGTTAAACCAACGGGTAAGCATTCTTATTCATACTTCTACATGCAAATAGTTTTATTATTGTAATTCACAGACGAAATTCTACAAGTACTTAGTATATGTATGTGTTCAGGAAATTCATCTTAAAGGTCAGTCATCTTATAATTATGGACTATGGAGTCCCCCAAATCTGTAATACGATAATTTTGATGATCATCCGACTTATGTTTGTTAAACTTTCGCTTACCTTTTTTCGTAACTAATGAACATCACGCTTTGTCTCTCAGAAGTTACAGTATCCCTGATTTTGCATGCACCATTGTGGCTGCAGACTGTCTGCATGGATTCCATTATTTACCATCCTCTCGCGATGCCTAAGTATCCTGTGTTCGGCATGGATCCATGAAGATTCTGGCTCTGCCCAAAGTCGTTCACCTAAGGCAGCAGCACGTGGCCAAAGTCTACTGTCGATGACAGAAGTGTCTGCCTGTTCAGACCATAGGGTAGCTTCGCCACCTGTCAACGAATGAAGTATGATTATTTTCACTGAAATTTAAATTAGATCCGATTGGTAAAGTGGGCTACAGGTTTTATAATACCAAGTATGAGGTCCTTCTTTTCTCTGCCAAATCCTTGCGACTGCAGAATAGCAATTGGTGAGTTGTCGTACACATCTTGCCATCCTTTGTAAGGGGAACACCAGTTATTTCCTTTGCCTACCCATGCACTAAAACTGAAACAAGTAGTTTAAGATTATCATTCAGCAGAGCACAGAAAAATCAATTAACTTACCCGCAGTCCAAATATAGTGCGTCAAAATTTGAGAAAATGACTTTGAAGTTGTTTTTAATGAGCCTAGCAATTGTGGGATCATCTTTGGTAGTCCATATTTGTATAATATGTTTTTCAGGTTTCAGTAATCCAATATTTGCCTCTGTAGTCAATCCACTGGTCCAGAGTATTACTGGAACCTGATCTCCTCCATTTGCTGATGTGAATTCCTCCTCTGCTTTAGATTGGAAATATTCCCATGCCTTGAAGTAGTCTGCTTCGCTGAGTCCCCATCCTTTCGATTTCATCCAGTCCTTAAGATGATCAGATGTGTTCCAACATTTGATATTGACCTCATCACCTCCCATATGGAAAATATCAGGATGGAAATCAGCCACCATGTCATCGTATATACCCTTCAGGATTTTGTAAACTCGCTCGCTCGCTGGATTCAATTGACCGCAAGGTGGTTCAACGCAGTAATTTTCCCAGGGCTGGGCATTGAAACAAATCAAGGCATTGTCTCCGACCTAGAAACAAAGGTAATTTAAGCTATTTGACATTCTATTATAACATCATGAGCTGTGACGGTGTGATCCGCTCACCCATTGCCATCCTTCACCGACATGTGCCGGGGCATCAAACTCTGGTAGAACTCTGACTCCGTTCAGCAGACCATATTCTACAATTTCTTTTACATCATCATGTGAGTAAACTTGTTTCGATGTGTAAGCACCGTACTTAGTCAATTGTGGGAAGGTGCGACTTTTGTAGGGAAAACTGTGGGAATCCGTTATGTGCCAGTGGAAGGTATTAAGCTTGTTCATAGCCATGCCTCGTATAGTCCTAAGGATAGTTTCCTTGTCTACAAAGTTACGGGATGTGTCGAGGAGTATTCCGCGGTAAGGATAAACAGGGCCATCAGCTATGTACGCGTCTCTCATGATCTGGATTTCAGACCTCAAGTCATTATAAATTATCAACTGTGACAAAGTTTCGAGAGCGTGTCGGGCACCAAAAAATGTCTCCGCATCTATCGATGCGTTCAACTGAAACCATTGTTATATTCAATGTTATACATATATCTCTTTCTACGTATTTTTTCTTAACGCAGATAACAGAAAAAAAATTACCCTGCCATCTGCAATCTCGGATATTTGGAGCACGTAGCTTTCGTTCGTTTGTAGGGTGAGTTTAACATTATCTGAAGATATCCTTGGCCCCAGGTGTATCAAAACTCCACTTCCTCCGGTTTTCGTCCCGGTTGAAACAAGATTCTTGATATTTTTTTTAAGTATCTCGATGTTTTTTTCAAGGAGTACGGAACTTGGTGTTGAGATTGCTGCGTGAAATTCAATATCGTCGGGATTCAATTGGACGACAAAATTTCCAAGAGATAAGTGCCCGGTCGGTCGGGGCCAAAGAGCTCCGACTTCTCCGCAAAATAATTGACAAACTTCGAGCGATAAAGGTGCCGAATTTTGCGGGCTTATCTCAGTTTTTTTACATCTACCACCATCGCATTTGTAGCACCACGGGGAACTGAAAATTGAGTTAAAATTAATTGATTGTGATTAGAATAGTGAGCTCGGTTATTTCGGACTTTATGATACATCGTCATAATCGAAGAATTTCTCTTTGTTCATTCAAACCCAAGGCGAAGTTGTATTAGGTCTTATATCGATGCGTCAAGTGGAATTTTCCAAATTCTCCTTGGAGTTTTATCCTCCACAACAACCATAATAATTCGGATATTTTTCCCGCGTATAAAGATGCGGTCTGACCACTCGGAGACAATGAATTCGGATCCCTGCGATACGGGGGATTTGACCTGTCCAATATTTGACCTTGACTGCAGGAAACGAAAGTCGATACGCGAAGTAAACAATCATGTTATTACCGTTGAAGAAATTCTTGTTTTTTCGGTTTTTCAAAAATTATTATCCAAACTAATTATTGGGGTTCTCAGGTAACTCATTTACTCGATTTGATATGTATGTAAACATTATAGGGTTGATTATTGCCGATTGATGATTCTCTACTGGATGACAATGATTTCTCTTCTAGAAATGCGGCTTTGAAAATAAAGCATCGATAATGACCAATGATCAATTATTATTTTGCAAAATATTAGCTAGACAATCGGGGCGGCAGATAACGCTGAAAAATTTGTCCTTTTGTTCGCGCTCTACTTTCGATCCGACATCGTGTGATTGGTACGAATAAAACTTTCTCTGATTCGATCGATCGCGGATGGGATTATAAGCCGCGTCGTTAAAAATTTCTTAACGCTACGAATACCCCAGAAAGTCGGTATTATATTTAACTTTTAATTAGGTATTAATACATCGAAATAATGAATATTCAACGCTTTTATTTATTCATTCATTTTCCGTTTGCTTTCAATTTCAGTCCCAACTCATACCATATGAGCCGGATGCATTATACAAACTCACCTGAACTGATTGTCATCATTTACATCTGCGTTAACAGCGTTGTTACAAATTAACAAAACTGCCACAACAAATACACTGACGGAAAAACGTTCAATAAAACCGCTTGCCATGCTTCTACGGTAATCAAACAACTGCTCAGAAACGCTGCTGGTTGAGAAGTCAAGTGTTATAGGTACGTACACTTTACTGCAACGGTTGTTCGCCTCGGGGGTCCGGTCGGTCGTTCCGAAATATAATCTCACAACGCAGTCCCCGCTTTCTTCTCCCACTCTTAACAAGCTTGTAAATAATAATTATCACCTTTATCAAATAGGACCTCCGGTAGATTTATTTATTTTTTTTAAACTTTTTCAATTATCTTTTGCTTTTTTTAACGACCCAATCTTTGCAAAGTTTGAAATAGACGTGCGAGGGCAGGAGGGAAGGAACATGTCTTTGAACAATGAAATGATAAAATGACTTTTGATTTATTTGGTTTTTTTTTCGTCACGCTTATGCAGTAAATTCTTTATCACGGTGTTTGACATTAGAATGACATAACAATTGTAATGTTAAATTGTTTAAGTACCCTCGCGTCGCACACTCGTTCTACTAATCGTCGTGATAACCGTCACGGTGATTGTTATGTTAGCACGAGACGTAATCGTCAATTTTATAGCAAGAAATTCAAATTTTCTCAATTCTTTTTTATTTTTTATTTCCGTTTCAAAGAAGTTGATTTCATGAATTTTACATCAGCTGCAGATCACGAATAAAAATAATATATCTACTATGTACGTAATTATCGTGATATTAGCAGTTCTATGTGCTAATTTCAGAGAAAAACTTCAAAAATGAGAAGAAAAATCTTAGAAATGAAACACCATTATTATTGTGATAGGCAAGGGTAATTTTTATTCTTTGTATTTTTCTGATTTCATCATGTTGGTTTGCTCCATTTTTATTTTCACATTCGCGGGAATGGATTCATTGTGAAAACCTATCTGTGGTTTGAGATGTATCGTTACCCTTGGGTGCTCTTTTCTTAAAACTATAATATGATTTTTCATCGAAATTTTCTCTCTAGAGTTGAAAAGAAAATTTTTGGAACCTTGTATCATCCGAGAATTGATTATTGCGCCGACTATTATGTTGGGACGTAGTTTTCGGTATACATGTCGTTCGTTCTTGAGAAAAGAAAGTAAGAAAGGAAAAAACTATAGCCGAAGAATAGAAAGAAGAAGGGTGAAAAGTGGGAGGTGAAATTGATGGTGAGTTGAAATGAGATGAAGAAGAATTCTCCTTATTTTATAGTAGATATAGCTTTCGCGATTTTCCTTCACTTCGCCATTTTCTGCTTTTTTTCATTCTTTTCCCTCTCTGTCTCTTCGCTTTTTCACTCTTCACTCTCCACTCAGCATGACATTGACATACTTGCAGGCGCCGTGTAGTTCCCTCGGGCAAAAGGGGAACGAGGGGATACCGATGCAGCTAACTTGATTCGAAGTGATCCAATAAGGGAGACCTTAACCACCGTCTACAGCACCAGCAGCAGCAAAGTACATGCATATACCAGGTACATAAATGCATATACCTATATACATACGTAAGGTATAAATTGCAGGTACATACCCTGTACAAGTATATAGGTACACGCCCTCGAGCTTACAATTAGCTACGTACTTTTTATTATCAAGTTCGAGGACGCGAAGTCGTGCGGCTTGATTATATTATTCCGTTCATAGTGATAACCATGTCTATGTTCTATCAGACATACATATAATCATTTTTTCCAGGCTCAATTCGTCCTCCGAGCCAAAAAAACGAAAATCGTGACTGAATAATTTGCGAAAAATTAATTATATCTCGATGCGTTAGCAGAATTTTCGTTTTTCACCGTATTCTTTTCTGTTCGTACTATTCCTGCAGATAAATATAATATTATGGATACCTACTTGAAACCGGTTACCCTAATGACATGGGATTTCCCGAAGGGTCCACCCTTAACTCGACGCGTGAAAGACAGGGTGAGTTGATCTATCCGGTTTATTGATTTCACGATTAAGTTTATAAGACCGGCTCCGAGACATCGGAGATAGTTTCTTCTTTCCTCCTCATCTTCCTTTTCTTCTTCTTCTTCTTCTTCGTATGCGCTGTCTGTATGTATTTATTATTCTTTTTATTTCAACTTTTTCTTAACGCGCTCCTTTCAACACTCGCGTCACGTCATGCAACGTTTACTATACATGAAATCTCGAATTGCTAATGAATTTTATTCGATTCCTTCTACCTAAACTAACAATAAATAAAAAGAACGAAGAAGAAAAAAAGAAAATAAATACCACCCCTGTAAAATTAATTCACCCGACTCAATCCGCGAGTATAAAAAGATTTAATAAAATTCTCTTCCCTCCGTTTCACCGATCAACATTTTTTTAACAAATAATAATAGTTTCCACGATTGTCTCTTCATAACGTTTAAAAATTGAATAATTTTTAAAAAAAAGGTCTTATTTAGTTATTTATTTATTTATCTATTTATTTTTCTAATCTGGACAAGATCTTCCTGTACTGTATATTATAATACCGCAATAATTGATACCTTTGTAGTGCTAGTTGCGGGTGGTTTATACCCTCCTGTGGGAGAGGGGTAAAGGGGGGATGGGAGGGATGGGAGGGGGAAGACTTGACGCTGGTAATCCTGAGCTACAAAGTCGTGTTAATATATATAGATGTATAAATACATAACTTATGTAGAGGTATACATATACCAGATGATCCTTTCTAATAATAGATTTCACCGCAAAGAACATACGGAGACCCTGAACTTGCTCCTTTGACCCTCCTCAGTTTCTCTTGGTCGCTTGTGTCGATACGCATCGCGTGTAGACGAAGTGGATATCACTTTGAGAATCATCCCTTAGCTGATTCTTCTTTTCCTTTTTCCTATTTGTAACGTCTCATCAGCAAATTTCATTTACCTATCCATGGTATCATAATAGTTATATCACATCGTACAACTCACAGAAGACTCACTCTCTTTGACTATTATTTTATTTATCGTTTCAATTATTCATTCGTCTTCAATATCCTCCGACGTAAATATACCCCATGTAGATGAATTGAAATTGAAATGGAAATTATCTCACAGCTTCAGATAATAATAATAATCGGTCTCGTATGTTGTATAGTTTGATACTTCGATGCATAAAAACGAGAAAAATTAAATAACATATTATAATTGTGTATGTGACCCAGATAAATTAATGACAAAAATCTGTCTTATTATCCACTAGAGTTTCCCCTTAATTATTCATCGTCATAATCATCATCATCATCACTGAACGAGGCTTTTTGTAATTTTTCTGATTGATTTTCGAACTCTTTTTTCCTAATTCTTTTATCATCTTTTTTCCCTATACTTGTTTTAATTCTATTTTTTTCTCTATCTCTTGAAGTATTTCCGGGTAGATATGTGTGCCACGAACACATGTATCGCACGTATGTGTACACGTGTATGAGTGTGTGTATAACATATCGTAATAAGTGTGGGATATTCGTAACGCCGCTGGGTAGATTGCGTCTTCTTTCTATATTCTAATTGACCTACATTTCACGCTATTCTTTTATACCGTAGGTATTAACATCACACATACCTATAGTATGCCTACGCTTCTAATGCATTGATTTTCACTATTCGCTGAGGTCGTTTTCTAAGCCCGTTAATATTTCAACCCAACACAACCGCCTTCATCCCCCTCCCCCTATCACCTCGCATCTATGAATATACATATATGCATAACGATGAATTCTGACCACAATTTCATCCCTTATTCTATCTACAAGTCTATCCATGTATCTATCTATTTGTAACTACATAGCTAGTAGAACTGAATGCGAAAACTTCGTACAATATAAACGTGTGAAATCATACGTAATACATGCAGGTATATTTTCATTCACAGGGAAATTCCTACCAACGATGCGATGGAACGAAGCTTAAGAAGCTAATCAGTGTGTGAAATATACTCAAGTCGTTACACCGATGAGATTTCGTCGATTATGTTACTCTGACGAGAAGACACGATGGATGAAAGTGGAAATTATGTACCTGTACTCCCTAAATTTATACAAAGAACAAGGGGATTAGAGGGATAACTCGACGTAAGCATTTCACACTTACTCCTTTACTACTTCCTATCATTTTATTTTTGTTAATCCTTCGTTCGTCCTTTTTTGTCTCAAATTCTTTTTTTATATCTCTGATTATTACCTATTGCATAAATGCATACTTATTTGATATTTACTACTCAATATACTATGATCGTGTGAACGAACATCCTCATGTACGCACACGCGATTCCGATTCATCACTTTCTTTGACTTTGATTTAAGCCAACGCGTTAAAAATCTACGCGGTCTTTTTTTCTTTTCCCTTTGTTTTTTCAACCCCTTCATCTTTTTTTTTTCGCCTCCTTTTTCTTTTAATTTCAAGAGATCTCGTGATCAAAGAACGAAAAGAATTTAATCGAGGACTTACTATGTATGTATATTACCAGTAGTCGGAATTATCCTACGCTCATAAATTTTACACGGGGTCTGTAGATAGAAAAATCTATTTTAACAAAATTCAATATTATACATTATAGGTACAGGTAACCAGATATACCGTCTACTATCCAGAGGATTTTTCTCTCCACTCTTTTCATCTCCTTTTTCCAATGCATATACCCGTGTCATCTGATTGATATAGATTTGAAATTTTTTTTTGAAAATACCGACGTACGTAATTAGATGAAAAAATTAAAGCTTCGATCACTTCAAAGATTTCAACATCCGAATATTCGACTCTAGTAATTGCCAAAGCTCTTCTTACCCGCCACCGTTCTCCCATTCTCTTACAAAGACACCTTGAAAATTCTGAGCCCATTTATTTCTTGTTAAAATACACCGTATACACGTTTAATCTATGCAGGTATATAGATGTACAACCTATGTACGTACACATAATACAATCTATGTATATGCCCATGTACAGCGTCGTCACAAGGAGTACAACATCCCGGACTCCCGTGACTCTCGCGCCGGAGTCGTCGCGGAAAGCGTGGGATGAAATCAGCGGAGCGGGGTGGATATGGGGGGCAGGGGACGGGGGGACGCAACCCTCAGCCCCTGGGGTTGAACGAGGAGGTGCGCGGGAAGGATTTCCAGCAACCCCCGACCCAAAACCCTCCCCCAACCCCGAGCCTAGGTACTTCGGCATCGCTGGTCTCACTACGACCTCGCCAGTCGTTGTATCGACACCCTCACCCGCGTGTGTTCTCTACGTCGTTTGTTGCTGACATCAGGTGTGTTATTTGGTTTGTTTTTTCAATTTTTGCTACGATGATTATCCTCTGTTAAACCTCCTAAAACTCCCCCATCCGTTACCATCTCGTTTTTATTTTTTTTTTATTTTCGTTTTTCGTTTTTCGTTTTCTTTTCTATTATTTTTTGCTCTTTGTTGGTTTTTTTTTTTTTTTTTTTTTCAATAAGTTTACCCTCTTCGTTCCACGAGCTTATTTGCAAGTTTTAAAATACAAGAAACGAAATTTGAAAAGAAAAGGAAACGAATATTGTTTCCTATCGAGAAGAATACTAATTCGTATTGTAGAATTATTCATTCTGATAAAGTATTCATATTCATATATACAAAGGAGAAAATTAATAATTATTCAAATAAACGATCGGTTGATCGATTCATTGATCCATTGAACAGGGGGTTGATCGTCTTGAACGTGCGTTACGGATTTTCGTGCGTTTTTCACAACCGATTTTATAGTCTAAAAACATAAAACGTAAAACAAAGAGTGCAACGGATATTACGCATTCTTAGGGTATGAAAATTGAATTTTTTATTTTTCTGGATAATATTTTTACCACCCCACGTTACTAAAGTTACCAAATTGTTTTACTTCTTTTTATTCGTTCTTCGTTTCTCATTTTCTTTTTCTCTCCTTCTCTTAACTCTTCAAATCGTTGTGCTGCGGAGTGAATCAAAAAATCAAACGAGAGTAAATACGTACACGTTAATAACCGTTGACCTTTTTAACAGGACAGATTATAACGATAATAATAATGATGATGATGATGATCGACGCGAAATATTATTAAATATCATAAATACGATGAGGCTGAGATGAAATATTTAATTAAACACTGTGCGATTGCTTTCGAGTGCAGTTGAAATGAAAAAAAAAGGAGAACGATGAAACGAAAGTAAAATAAACAAGGAGTAATCAAAATTTTCGAAATAAAAAAATGGAAAAGTGGTGCGAAATGAATCGTTGGAGAGAAATTCATTAAAAGAAACAAAACTTTTCAACCCTCTTGCGTGTGCAAAATATAATAGAATCTGACGGAGCATTATATGTATATACTTATGTGTACCTACATACCTATTGGTATACCGTTGGGACGACGATAATTCGCAATCGACAAAGCTACCTGTACCATAAGGTAATTGAATTTCAATCAACGCTCTTAATCCGTATAATATACACCCTTATACATAGGTACGTGAACCATAACTACGTGTGCGTATACCTCAATCTAACTTGTACATGAAAATATTAATATTATCCTACTGAATTAAATGGGAGTATAACGAAAAAGAAAAAACCAACAAATTAATCTTTTCAATTTATCGAGATGAATTTATGATTATAGGACAAAAAAAAGAACAATAGATCAAGAGGGAATGTAGTATACATGGATATAAGGAGTGGATTTAGCGGACTACGAAAAATAGGAAGACATATACACAGAAAAAATGCAGAAACAAAGGGATGAGAATAAGAGAAATAAGAAAGAAGTTGGAAAAAGATAGGAGATCTAGGAGGAGAGATGTATACATATACGTTTATATCATTGAGGAAGATATAACGGGAGTTTTGCAGATGACAATTAGGAAGAGATGAAAGAGGAATGGTGTGTGAGAAACAGAAAAAGAATTTAAAGAAAAAAAAAACGGAAAGAAAATGAAAACAGAAAATGTTGGAGCGATTTAATGACCACGAGGTTGACATGGGGTGAGGGAGGGAGGTGGTCGGGGGTCGTAGTTTCTTGACATAATTGCAATTTAGTGTAAGAGTTGGTGCGAGGTGGTTTGGGATTGAGGAGGAGTGGTAGATCGGAGCAATTATTCTCGTGACACTGTTTTGTTGGAAAGGTTGGATCGGGTTTGGCTGGGTCAGGTAGAGTGAGGTGAGGTTGAGTTACGTTACGTCAGGAGTGCTGCGGGGGTGGACCCTTATCAAAATGAACCCATTGTCTTTTTCGTTAACTGGAACTAGTGCTACCGACTCTCCTTTCCTTTATTATCGTCATACCTGGTGCTCGCCTGCCTGCCAGCCTGCATCAGGAGTTTGATCGCAAAAGGATCATTATTATCATCGTCATTATCATCGTCGTTATAAAAATGTGATAGATATTTCATTGTTTTTCGACTTCTTTCACAAGTTCATATTTATCCGTGCGGGTATTCAGATGTGCAAATAATTACAATGACTGCAAGCAGAATAATCGAGGGATTATTTGAATTTTTTTTTTAATTCAGAAGACAAAATAACGAGAACACAGATTGTACAATTATATTCTTGTGGAATGGATCGTTTCATTGAGTTCCTTTTTACCGTTTCTTTTTCCTGATATCAATTTCTTTTTCTACTATAGATTTGCTACGCACAGGTTTTGATTCGTGCAATTCTTTTTACTTTAACAATGAAAATAAAATTCAAGCGTATACTTACACGTTGTTCTATCTGTACATACAGACCAACTTGCAGAACGGATATAGGTGTATTTGATGGGATTCAATTTCATTTTTCCTGGAGTGGGTCGGGGGGAATGGGGAGAAGCGCGCTTTCAAAAACTTAATAAGACTCTTTTCGCGCCTTTATTCTATACTCTACTTTTCTCTTCTTTTATCTTATTTTATTTTATTATTATTATTATCCTTTTTTATTTCAATTTTGTTCCTTAACTTTTCACAATTTTTTTCGTATCTATACAGCTATATACCTTTTGTGAAAAATTCATAGGTATGTGTATGTATTTCACACTCTACAGTTTCATTTTCCTTCTTTTTATCTTTTCTGTGTTTTTTTGCAACCGGTTGTACAGCATATATGGTCTTCTCCTGATATATTTTATCATCCTTTTTCATTCCTTCACTTTTCATGTTTCACTTTTCATTTTCATTTATTTTTCCATTTACACATTTCTTTCATTCCGCTTTCACTTTATCTCATCTTTTCTACGTTACATGTCTACTGCTGCGTTACATATTTCATTTCTTTTCATATCTCCTTAATCTAATTCCCCCTCGCTTTCTATGCGATATTCATATGTGATTACAAATTCTCCTGCTGATGCATGAAATTTGCTTTGTATTTGAGAAAAAAAGAGAAACGAGACATCAATTTTTCGGAAATATCTTTTAAATCAGACTTTGAAAGAATTTATTTCAGTAAAATTGATGAGAGTAAAAGAATCAAAAGAGAAATCGATTTTTCTGCTCTCTATCAATTCTTAAACCAAGTATTTTATTATTTCCGTGTGTATCTCGTGCATAAATTCTTTTATTTTCTCCTCAATGTAGTTGTGGCGATATCGGTACGATTGAGCAGCCATTTCCGTTTTTCTTTTTCCTTTTTTCTTATCTCTTTTTCCTTCCTGATATATCCTTCTTCTCTAACTCCTTTTAGTTTTATCGCTCGAATCGTTGCGTAATTTTCGTCCTCGATTTTCTGCTTCTTTTTCTTCTTCTTCCTAATCTTTCAGTTCGTTCGTTATTTTTATTTATTTTCTTAGCATGGGGACAGAATTTGTACCTTATGAAAAAAGAAAATTTTTCAAATGTGGAAAACATTTTGTACTTGAGATTTTGAGGTAGCCCACTCGTTTTTTTAATAAATAATTAATCAAGTGGGGTACTTCCAGCAAAAAATCATAAAAAATATCTAGAAATTGTCGATTGTGATTGTTTTTTACTCGTTCACTGTTGAGAATTTTTTTCCTATTATTTTTGTAATTCGAGTATGAAATCAAAAAATGACATGCTCTTATTTTGACTTAAAATTGAAGTTGAGTCGGGGAGCCCGAGCTTTGCTGGAGTCAGGTAGCCAGCAGAGTAACGTTTTGTTGTGAGACGTCACCTTGGGGGCTGAGCAGAGGTGACGCCCCATAACAAACCGCGCGCCCGTGGCTACCTGACTCCAGCAAAACTCGGGCTCCCTCGTAGACCGAGAAATTCGAATATTTCGACCCATACATGGACTGCGATGAATCAAAGTGTGTCTACGACTAAAACCAATCTATATGTTTTATAATTTTTCTGCTCCCAACAGCGAATAATTGATGATTACTCGATCGATTGCATGAGTAGATGATGTTGGCTTTCAGATTTGGATTCCTGAGCTGATTAGACGTGAGATTACCCTTGAAAAGCAAAAAACAAATCGATTTTTGAGTGAACAAAAAATCGATTTTTGGCCCAACAGTAAAGTAGTTTAAGAATTGATTGCAATACACTTTTCTGACGTATTTTGACCTCAGGAATCCGAATCTGAAAGAAAATTTGACCTATCTATAAAATTGACCGAGTTATCGCCAATTTTCAGCTTTTTGGGGTCAAAAATAAAAAATTGATTTTTTAGACTATCTGAATGTAATTTGAGCTCAGGAATCCGAATCTGGGAGAAAAATTGATCTATCTGCAAAAATGACCGAGTTATCCCCATTTTTTCGCATTTTTTGGCATAAATTTGAGGATATCTCGAAGGGAAAAAATCGTAGCTCAATTTGGACAACGGATTCGTGTTCCTGAGGTCAAAATACATAAGAAAAGTGCCATACGATCAATTTTAAAAAATAAAAATTTTTGGCCAAAATTTGAGATTTTTCCAAGGGGTACCCCTTACGATTTTTTCAAATTTTGGCCCAAAATTTTTATTTTTTAAAATTGATCGTATGGCACTTTTCTTACGTATTTTGACCTCAGGAACACGAATCCGTTGTCCAAATTGAGCTACGATTTTTTCCCTTCGAGATATCCTCAAATTTATGCCAAAAAATGGGATAATTCGACGATAACTCGGTCATTTTTTAAAATAGATCAATTTTTCTTTCGGATTCAGATTCCTGAGCTCAAATTACATTCAGATAGACTAAAAAATCAATTTTTTATTTTTGACCCCAAAAAGCTGAAAATTGGCGATAACTTGGTCAATTTTATAGATAGGTCAATTTTTCTTTCAGATTCGGATTCCTGAGGTCAAAATACGTCAGAAAAGTGTATTGCAATCAATTCTTAAACTACTTTACTTTTGGCCCAAAAATCGATTTTTTGTTCACTCAAAAATCGCTTTTTTTTTGGCTTTTCAAGGGTAATCTCACGTATAATCAGCTAAGGAATCCAAATCTGAAAGCCAAAATCATTTACTCATGCAATCGATCGAGTAATCATCAATTATTCGCTGTTGGGAGCAGAAAAATTAAGACATATCGATGGGTTTTAGTCGTAGACCCACTTTGATTCATTACAATCCATGCATGGGTCGAAATATTATTCGAATTTCTCAATTCACCAGCAAACCCGAGTTTTGCTGGAGTTAGGTAGCCACGGGCGCGCGGTTTGTTATGGGGCGTCACCTCTGCTCAGCCCCAAGGTGACGTCTCACAACAAAGCGCTACGCTCCTGGCTGCCTGACTCCAGCAAAGCTCGGGCTCCCCGACTCAACTTCAATTTTAAGTAAAAATAAGAGCATGTAATTTTTCGATTTTATACTTGAATTAAAAAAATAATAGGAAAATAATTTTTGAACAGTGAACGAGTAAAACCCAATCACAATCGACAATTTGTAGATATTTTCTATGATTTTTGACCAAAAAAACAATTTTTTTGCTGGAAGTACCCCACTTGATTAATTATTTATTAAAAAAACGAGTGGGCTACCTCAAAATATCAAGTACAAAATGTTTTCCACATTTGAAAAATTTTCTCTTTTTATAAGGTACAAATTCTGCCCCCATGCTAAGAAAATAAAAAAAAAAAAAATTTCTCAACCCACCCTAATCTAGGCGGATATGTTTAATAAAAATATTATTTACAAATCAATCAATGTACCTACATGTGTACGTACATATGTATGTACGTACGTGTATATACCTAGTTCGACAACCGTTGAGTATTCATGTACACATATCTAGATGGGAAAAACTCGTTGCGGTGACAGTTTAATTGCTTTTTGACGTATTGTATGTACTTTTATATACGCGGTACGTACGCACGCGTGGGTTTTGAATTTCTATTTATTTATTTGTATACTTGTTTATTTATTTTATTTCAATTTTCATTTTCTCTCTCGCAGATCTTTCAAATTACACGCCGATAATTCGTGTTACCGTTATAATGCCATGTAATTCATTTTTTACGTACACAAATGAGAGCGTAAAAATTTCATGTTTCTACGACGTGCTGTGGTTTTAATTTAATTTAATTTACTCTCTCTCTTTTCCTTATAAAAAATGAAAAAGAATTTTTTTACAAATTTATGTCGACATACAGCATCAAATTATGCCACGTCGTCGTCGTCGTCGTCGCTTCTCTAAAAGAAAAAAAGGAAAACTGATTGAAAAAAACTCACCCTGTACGTTATAGGTATACACGAAACGACGAGCAGGTACCTAATTATCGAGAAGTGAGGAGGTTGATAAATATCGTGAGTTCGTAAAGCACTATCGTTAATTGCTTGTTTACTGCCACTGATACTTCTCCTGCTGCTCCCGATGTTGTGATAATTATAATATAATTCCATATACTCTTGAAATATTCTCTGTTGACATTTCAATTTAATGCATAATCTCACTACTCGATCAAGCCTTTGAAACAAATAAGTTTTCCCTTTTTTCTTAGGAATTTTTAACTTTCAATGAAACGTATGTAATTTTTAATGCATTCTAAGACTTGACTCGACGATTTCTTTGCGATTTCAGATAATCTGGAACAGAGATAAAGAGACCAAGGGAGAAAGTAGAAGAGAAAGAAGAAAAGGGAAGAAATGTTGAATGAAATCGACGTCCTGCGGCTGCAGGATATGAGGGAGATAGAAGATGACAATTATTCACTGAGCGAACGAGATATGAAGAAGAAAAAGGAGATACTAATCAAGGTACGACTTACGGAGTTATCCGAAGAAGAATGAACAAATAAAAAACGTAAGGAAGAGACAAAAATCAAAAAAATGGAATACAACTACAATACAACGGGGGTGATGATAATGATGATGATGCAGAATTCGGAGGATTTAAATTCAACAAATGATTCGCTGTCGAGTAATATGATAAACTATGTAGAGAGTGATTCGGAAAATGATACGAGAAAGATCGAAAATTTGAAAACCGAAACGGAAGAAATCGAACTCGAATACGTGCTATTGCAAGTTGTAAAAGCTTCTGTAATGTCGTTTATAATATTATGCGCCCTGTTCGGTAATTTATTGGTAATAGTGTCGGTAATGAGACATAGAAAATTACGCGTTATAACGAATTATTTCGTGGTGTCGTTGGCACTGGCCGATATGTTGGTGGCGATATTCGCTATGACGTTCAACGCGAGTGTTGAATTATCGGGTAAATGGTTGTTCGGTTATTTTATGTGCGACGTGTGGAACTCGTTGGATGTATTTTTTAGCACGGTATCCATACTCCATCTCTGTTGCATAAGCGTCGACCGTTATTACGCGATCGTTCAACCGCTCGATTACCCCTTAATAATGACTAACCTGAGATTAGGTACGATGTTAAGTGTCGTTTGGTGTTCACCGGCGGTCGTGAGTTTCGTACCGATATTCGCCGGATGGTACACAACCCCCGAACATCTCCAATATCGCATGAACTATCCGGACGTTTGTGGTCTCCAAGTTAATAAATCATACGCTATCGTCAGTTCGAGCGTCAGTTTCTGGGTGCCAGGAATAATAATGATCGCGATGTACTACAAAATATATCAAGAGGCCGATCGTCAGGAAAGGATGCTTTATCGGTGAGTAAAAACCGAAGGGAAACATTTTTTTCTTACAAACTCGAAAGAACCATCATTTTTAATATTGTTAGACGGGAGGAAAAGAGCAAACGAACAAACGACGAAAATATCATCGGTGACATTTGCTTTTCTTCTCTCGAAATTTTGGGGTAATATCATTTATCACACGTCTCTTCTTCTTCTTCTTCTTCGTCTTCTTCTTCTTCTTCTTCTTCTTGGTCTATTTTTTTTTCTTTTTCTTTCTATCAACTTTCAGAACAAAAATACCCCCTGCAGGATTTTGTAGTCTGGTAGTACCCGACAATGAGAGACGCGGGCCTTGCAGGCTTCAGAGAAAAAAGAAAAAACGAATAAAAAATAGGTAGGTGTGCGATTATTTTCTTCGATTAATTCTTTCTGTACTCCGAAGTCCAATAATTGTACCACATGGTATGTATAACGACCCAGTGTCACGCGTAGAATGGATTCTTATCCCCGCAACTTACTACCCTTGAAACGGTCTGAAGTTCTTTGATGGTTCTCTTACGCTCACTTTGATTTTTATTTTCCCCCGTATAACTGCATATTTTATATGTATGCATAATGCGCATATACCCCCATGTTTCAAAGTCTTCGTGTCACGCCTTTTAAACAAATTGGATATCATAACCGATGCCATACTAAAGGAAAAAAGCTCCTTTTCTTTTTTTTTGGTCTTTTCCTTCTCACACCGCAAGTTTTTATACATCCACACCTACACAAATTCATGTAGACCCATGCATATACGTATACTTATATATTTTTGTATCTATTTATTTATTCAATCTATTATTCCTTCGGTTCTCTTTTCTCTCTCCCTTTGGTCCCTTTTTATCTTTTAAATTCATGTAGATCAGGCAATTGTTCTAAATGCGAAATTTCCGTTTTAAATTCGGTGGGACGATGAATCGGAATTGTTATATACCCAACATTGATTGTGTTATATAGAGCGAAAATACGCGAAAATCCTATAAGGGTACATATGTATACATAGTACAGGTATCTGTATGTATATGGGCACGTATAATAGAAAAAAGGAAAAGATTTTTCCCATAGAATGTGGGTGGAGGCGGGTAAAGAAAATACCCTCTGAAGAGCCTTTTTTTTCTGATTTTTTATGAATTTTCTTTTTCATTTTTTACTTTTTCGTCAAGAAGTGGTGGATATGGTATACGGTATACCTAGAAGAACGTGGGAATGGAAAAGAGGGGCAGGGTGGCAAGGGAGAAGGGGGATGTCTAAGGGATGGGAAACGTGTAGAGCTTTCTGGAAACCTCGTGATCGTATAGCAGAGAAAGTTTTCCTCGTCGTTCAACTTTGCGGTAAAGTGGGTTTTAAGATTCTTCCCCCATTTTATCTCGTTGTGCGTTCTCTTCATCCATCCATCGGCACGAAATGTAACGCGTCGCGGCATCGCGTCTCTAATACCGAACTTAATTTAGCGCTGGTCTCGAAATCGTTCTTTTTCTCCCCCTTCTTTTTTTACCCCCAGGGTTAGCTGCTGTACGGTACTTACGCGGGTAGGTAGATACTCGAGTCACGTTTAGGTTTCTCTGTTTCACATTTATATAGCCATGTATTCACGTGTAGTCGGGCTACCCCATGTACTTAATCTGTAGATATGTTATAGAACCGCAACTCTTCGGCAATTTATTTCATTTATTTAGTTGATTATTTATTTCTTTATTTGTTCGAAAGAAAAATTTCGTACCGATTAAGGTGCTTCTCAAAACGGTGGCATAAAAATTCAAAAAAGATATTCCGAAGGACCACCTCAACAGGTATACGCTGTGCATAATTTTATTTGATTTTATTTTATTAGTGAAACTTGAGGTGAAAAATTTTCCTAAAGAAATTAGATGGTTTATGAGAAAGGCATAGGACGACACGAAGGTAAGTAAATTAGGTTTATTATTGTAATATTCATATTCACGACCTTGCGTCGCGTCGTCTACTGCGCGTGAAATTGCATATATGGAGTTAATTGGCTTAAATACAGTAATTTTAAGTTACTGCTGCCTACTACCCTCTGACCCTATTATTTTACGTGATTAATAATTTATATTCGGTCTCATATAAAACAGCTGCTCTACATGTATAATATGTACAGTTTATAATTGTGAAAATTCATCCGTTTCAGTTCTTCAGAAATATTCAACGAAATTCATACATTTACTTGAAGTTAATTTAATTTCGTCATGAAATTACATTTCACCACTTCTGCACCTGCAATACTTGCCCGGGAAAGTGTAATGTATGTAAAAAAAAAGATCGTTCTCTTCTTTTTGACATAAAGACAGAAGATAAGATGAAAGCGAAGGAGATAAAATATGAGAAAAAGGGAAAAAAAAAATGGAAAAAACGGAAGAAAAAGAAATAGAAAAAAAAGAAAAAAGGGAGAGAATCGAAGCGGAGAGAGGCAAGAAGACGTATCTGTAGTATAGTCTGGTTGGAAAAGGATGTAAAAAGGAAAACTGGAGCAATTGAAACGAACGACGTAGCGGGTGATGTATTTTCTGTTAGAAAGGGTACGAAGTTAGCCGTGGGCAAGTAACACATTGGATCGAGTGTATAGAACGTATTACGTTCGTATACAGATAGGAATAACGTTCACCCACACGTGTGACGAACTAAAAGGAGATGAAAAATGTTAGTTTGTTTCCTATTCCTATATAACACAACGTATGTACTTGTAGGTATAGAATGTCAAGGTCATCGCAGAGTCATAATTACACAGTGGTCAGCTTTTTCCGTGACGTGTTTGACCACCATCTCTCATGATTACCTTCAACCGAGCAACCCCCGATCGCAAAATGACCACCCGGATGGCGAACGTCTCGCAGAAGCAAAACAAAGGATAAAAAAACATCAATTCCGGGTTGTTCTTTTTATCATCCCCTTCTAAATCAACCCAAATAAGACATTTTTCCAACCTTTTTTATTTTTTCATTCTTTTGCAGATTTTTCACCATCCACGATTCTTGAGCTTCGCGTTGTAGAATAATTGGAGTTTAGTTGTAATCGTTCAGCGTTGTGCATACCATACAAAACGAAATATGGACCGGTGACCGACGATGTGAAAATTTCTGCAGGTCGTTTCGTTGGTTTTGAAATTCTGCAAAACGAGGAAAAAAGTAGCAACAGCAGAAGCAGCAGCAGCAGCAGCAACGGTAGTAGTGGTAGATAACATCCATTGTCAGGATTTTCTGCCGTTCGCGTCGCCTTGTTCTTTTTAGTTTTCACTTTTTTATCATTATTATTATCTTTACTTTTTGTTGTTTGCTTTTTTAATTTTTTTATTTCTACCTCTGACAATGATATACATGTGGTACAGTATATTTAGAGGTTGATATTAAATGTTTTTGATTTCCCAAGAGGCCTTGATGAGAGTGCTCTCCTCTCTCACTCGCTTTACTTTTTGGTTGTCTTGTTTTTTTTATTACTTCTAGAATTTTTATTTTCTTTATTTGTCGCTGTACCATCGGCTACAACTCGTACAGTGTGAGAGGAGAAGATATAGGGAACGGAAAAAAGAATGTGATGTCTCTATGATATTTATTTCCTCATAAAATCCACCCTGGATTCGTCCAAGTGTGTGAGAGAAAAATGAAAATTTTTGAGCACAAATCTTCTAACAATGACGATGAGGGAGATTCGATTCAACAGCTGCTACTGCTGCTGCTGGCTACGTGCGTGAATATACATTATGTACCACGGTATACCATGTGTGCGAATTTTTCTACATCGAAAGAAAAAAGAGAAAGCAAAGAAAGAACAACATCGTTATAATGTAGAAAAGAAGAAATATGAAATTTTAACGACGATATAAATTTATGTGTAAATAAGAATGAAAGTTTGTTCGATGAAAATGAAGTAAATATGTGTATGTATGCAGAAACAATATGCGCGAAACTTTCGGGCTTGAGAATATTAAAGAGATAGGTCTGGCGATAGCCCGCGGTAAAGTTTTCGGACCACCGTTACCACCGTGCACACGCTCTGAAATGACCTTTTTGGATGAAATTTTGAATTTTGAATACCCGGAATATGTTTTAGGTATACGTAGGTAGGATTATTCGACGTGCACACATATCCACGCGAGTAGAGCGGCATATGGTTTGACGGGAGGTCACGGGATACAGTTTGCGTCGTGTCATCTCATCTATCCCAAGTGTATAGTTATTCGCAAGTTGCTGGTAATGGCGTAATAACAGATGAACGTCCGTAATAAACGTCCATTACATCAGCTGACTTCTGGTAACTGTCCGCAGATTATGTACACCCATGTATATATGTATATATATGCACGGTACATAACGAGACGTATATTATCATATACACGGCTTCGCAGAAACCAGGGTTGTGGTTGCTTTATTACTACCCCCTCGAAGGCCTGATGATGCCGATGTTGGCTCGATCGACCCGAGAACGAACGAAAAGCAGAAGCAGCAGGAGGAGCAGCAGCAGCAGCAGCAGGAGAAGCAGGAGCAGCAGGAGTGAATTTTTCAGAGTGAGAGCGAGGGAGGGATACTCGCTAGTCTGAAGTTAAATCAGGAGGGTCTAACTAACTATGAGATATACGCGTATAATATATACCTAATCTCTAAAATAGAGACGTGAGAGATCAAGTTGCGGAGAGCAGGAGCAACTATTCATTTTCACTGATCCCATAAATCTCTCTTTCCCTCCGCTACCACCACTGCTGATACCACCTACAAGAACTGACCGAATTCCGCCTGCGCTTCTGTTTCCATTTCTATAAAGCTCTTCTCTTCTCCTCACTCCATCACAATATAACGTTGAGTGACTGGAAACTCGCGCTCGCGAGTTCAGAGTTCTTCCATCAACCCCCATAGGAATTGGGATGAAAGAGGGAGTTAAAGAACGAGAAAATGGACGAGCTTGCGGTGAACGCGTTTTTCGAAGAAAAAGAGATACCCCAGGACCTCTAGGATCCCGATATAACAACGGTTACGTTAGTTTCTGGGAGCTTACATGTTTTTCTCCCATAATTTCTGCCCATCTCATTTTTGCGTTTATTTAATTTTTTCTTTCTCCTGTTTTTAGTTGAGGACCGCTTTGAGTTATTTGTATAAAAACAACGCTTATGGCATGAGGTTACGCGATGACGAGAGAGCCTATAAAAATAAATGTTACGCGAGAGGATTTTATGTAAAAAAAGAAACGGAAGGAGAGAAAACACAGGCAGGAAGAGAGAGGTAAATGGAGGAGGTTGGTGAAATCCCAAAGGAATTTAAAGTGGCTGAGGAAAACCTTGGTAAGCGAAAATTTAGATGAAGGTTAACCCAGCAGGCAGCTGTGCACAGGGGGTGTCGGTTTTACAGAAGGTTGGCTGGTGAATTGGTGGTTAGGCGAACGAGGACGGCGATGCTTCGCTGCTGTTGCTCTGGTGATTTTTTGTATTTTTTTTTTGCTTTCTTGGTCGCGGGGTAATGGGACTTTTTTTCATCTTATAAAGGGTAACCGAAGTCTCATAGGGATTAGTCAAGGATTTAATTATTTCAGACATTCGTATTTTCAATTAGCTAACTCTTACATCCAGATAATAGATATCGAGACACTCGCCTTCAATTCTTACATGTCACTCGTACCATATTTCAAATTTTTAAATTACTTTCTTATCCTACCACCATCGTCGACTTAATTAGCCACCCTGTTAAATTTAATTCAACATTTGGAAAATCAATGATGGATTTATCTTCACAACCACCCTACAATTTGAAGACCGAGAAAGAAAAGATTTTTATCCACCCTTGTCTCGCTTGAATATAAAGTACGAAAAACCGAAAAGAAAAGAAAAGAAATGTAAGGTGAGATAGAAAATTCTCAAATGCTTAACAGGATACTCCGACTTGAGCTCCGATATTTTGCGCCCATCCTTTTTTCGTTCTTTCTTGTTTGTTTTTTTTTTGTTTCCCTATCCCGAGGGCTTAAAGGGATCAACCAGGGCGATTGGATCGTGGAACCATGAGGTTATTTTATTTATTTTTTGGATTTTTTTTTTTTTCACTACGTACATATGTTCTTTTTTATTTTTATTTCGAGTTTTAGTTTGTCTCACCCTTATTTTTAACGACTTTGTATATTGCGTTGATGGATAGAGTGTAGTATTTTTTGAAGACATCAAAGGAGCGTGTATACCAACACTTATGGGGCTGGTAAATTACTATTAGAAATTTCCAATGGGTATATATTTGGAGAATGGAGAACACCTCTTATTTGAGATAGGATACATGTCGTAGGTATATAGATTTTCTCATTTGGATATGTGTTTAATGTCTAGACTCTAGACTCTAAACCAGGGACTCAGAGTCTGAACTACAGACTGTATGTCACGGTGGTCGGTGGCTAAACTGTTTGATATAGTTTCTACCACATAACCACCTGATATTGACATTTTAAGCACTCAATCCCCTCTTACTGTGAATAGTAAGCTTTACAGGGAAATTTAAAAACACTTTACAAAACTATTCTCGATTTATACGTCGCCACTGGATTTAAAAAAAATATTTTTTGCCATATCGTTATCGTAAATTAAATCTAAACGAGCCATATCTATATAGGTATGTGCTTACATTCATATCTTCAGAAGATCCTCTCCGAAGAAGCAGAAGAAAAAGAAAGAAAAAGAAAAACGAAAAGAAAGAAAAATTAATATACCCGTATAATCCTTTTCAGAAAATACTGCCAGAGAGGCAGAAGAAGAAAAAAGAATACGGAGAAAAAAAGAGGAAGACGATACATGAAATGATGGACTTTGATCATATTTGGGTTGGCTCCGTATCGTCTGATCCGTACGTACCCCTGAAGTGCGGATCAATAATGTTCAGTGCCAGGTGGATGCACAATCGTGTAGATTAGATGACTACGATACCTTCGAAAACCGTTGAAAATGAACGAGAGATGTGTTTGGGTTTTGAGTAAATATGGAAGTAGATTTTGAAGTAAGTAAAACGGTATAGTTTCAACTCATCCTTGATGACGAGCTTTAAATTAGAAAGATTTATCCTGTAACAGTAACGACAGAGGTGGAAGTTTGGAGAAAGTTTCTTCGGCCAGAAATCATCATCATAATCATCGTCGTCGTCGTCGTCGTCAACGCCTTCATCTTCCTCCACTTTCCCTTCATGATCGAATGATTTGTCGGTTGGATTACTTAAGCGAAATTCGAGGGTCCTCCTAGCGATGTATTTACGGTTGGAAGGAATTGAAGGTAAAAGATGTGAAATATCGTCAAGATTTTGCGAGGCTGAGATCTACTTTTAGATGTACTTTGTGCGTGCACATGTGTGTGTATATGAATGCCCATATGGACGTGTATAACAGCTGGAAACTTGAAGAGAACGAACTTTAGCAAATTGTCCAACTTCTCCAAGTCGGTAAACTTGATCTCTCGAAAATTCAGGTCCCTGAGGGTAAAACGAGATGATTCTTGTTCAAACTTTGGTCATACCTGAAGTGCAACTTTCATGATTTTCGGAATTATTTGGAAAAAAGAAGATTCTCGATATAGCGATTACCTTGTAGTAGGCGAGATCGAAACAAAGAAAAAAAATACTACATCATCAAATTTTATGAATGAAAAATTCTTCTCATTGAAGGAACAAGCGTCATAGTAACCGGTAGGATGAAATGATCTTTCAAAGGTCAAAGGTCGAAAGTCTTGTGGATAAGCCCCGTTGAAACGCGTTCAAAGAAAAAGCATGAAAAGGTAGAAAAAAAAGAACAGGAAGAAAGGCATACCACCTTTGAATTGCCCGTAGCGAGTGGCCGGACTTTGTTACCCTGATTAAGTTCACGAGATTAGTTTTCCCATTGAAAACCAGTCTTCACTTCAAAAGCTTGAAATGTACAAATAATTTATACGTATACATTGACTTCATTTCAACGTTCCAAAGGTATTCATTTATTTTATTGATTCGTTAATTTTTTTATTTTCCTTCAATTTCATCAAAGTCTCGTGCTACCCTTAAAATATAAATTGATATGAATATTTCTAAGCGTATCGATGAAATTCCTTAACGAATCATCGAGTGCTGCCGGATTTTATTTCCATTTCCATTTGCCATGGCGTAGGTGTACGTAGATTGTCCGTTCAAAAACGAGCTACTCTCTGCATCGCGTCTCGTCAACGAAACTCAATGGGTCTTTTGATCCCCTAGAGAACCCAGACTTGAATTTGATATTGCTAATGGACTCCAGCCTGCAGAGCGAGCAAAAGGTTTTAATCTTGTTTTCGGGGAACCGTCTCTCCGCCATTTTTTAAATTGTATTTGAATTTCTTCTTTTTTTTCTACCTCGTAATCATTCGCTGTACCGATATTAATACCACCCCATCTCGAAGAACGGATGAAAAACCAAAGTTTTCGAAAAGTTCCGTGGAAAGAATTTAATAAAAAATTTCGTCGAGTATAAAATTAAAAGTTAAAAAATTAAGAGTTACATTTCATCAAAGAAAATTTTCTAACGATCGAACTAAAGTAGTCTACGCTATGATGCACTTCTGCGTCTAAATAACCCATATGCAATCGATCTTGAACTATCCATTAAATTATTTAATATCAGATTTTACGTCAGAGTGCAGGAAATAGCTGAAGTTCTAGATATGGAAGTGAATCAATTTTTGTGTTCGTATCATTCATGGCCTTGATTTGTCACGTGGATATATTATTCATTCATTTTATTTTGTTGAAAAGAAAGTTGGCAATCTGAAAATTTTATAACGCTGACTTTTTACCTCCAGCAGCGAGTTTATAAAATTTAACTCGTCCCTCTTCAAAGTACGGTGCAGGTGTCGCGTATTTATAGACTTGCACTTATACCATAGCTACTGGAAAATTCTACGAGGTCATCTACGTGATCGTCGAAATCTTTTTTCCCCTGAACTGGATATATCGACGCGCTCAGATATACCCTGGAGTAGTGCTGCATGTTTGAAACACAAACGACAATTTCTTTTTTTACTTTTCATTTTATTTTATTTTGTTTATTCAGATTTTTTGTTTTCCAACCAGTGCAACGTCGTATCGGGCAGGAGGCATGCTTTGATTCCAAGGGAATGGAAACTGCGCCATGATATACTTCCAGTGTTCACGGATCGTTGCACAAATAACGCATGTGTACATCGTCTACTAGAAACTAGTAACAGAGACAAAAAGAAGAAGAACGATGGGAAAAAACCGAGGTTGACGATGACGAAGATCATGATACGGAGGAGAAAGGAAGGGAAAGGAAAAAGAAAAAAGTGGAAAAGCGCGGTGGGTGGAGGTTCGAGATATAAATAATACGTACCCTATCTCTGATGATTAAAAATATTCTATAGATCGTGATTACAAACCAAGGCAGCTGATGGGGGACAGTCAGCAAGTTGTAATCGATAAAACGACGTCCGTCGTTTGAAGAGAAATGAGAAGACGCCAGAGCAAACCATATAGCATACCAAGTTATCGTCAGGAAATGAAACTTTCGAGTAGCTCGAAGTTAGTAGCACAACTTACTTACATACCTATATACCCCAACTGTTATTTTCATCTCTCTTTCGCTCCCTCTCTCTTTCTCTCTATTACTTTAACCACCCAATAATCTAAGTACTGCTACTTTTCCAGTAAGTATATACACCTATACATACCTCTATGTATACAACGTATATGAAATAACTTTTCTCGTAAAACTGCAGGTTAATTGCTAAAGTATATACATACGTGCACACCACTAACATCGCCTGCTGTTACACTTCGGTTTGAGAAATTTTTCTAATCATCAGAAAACGAGAACGAAAAAAAAGAAATGAAAAAGAAGAAGAGGGAGAGGAAAGAGAAAAAAACGTTGAGAAGTACAGGTACATACATATCGATTTAAGTAGTGCAACTTTGGCAGTAGAAGACGACGCGACGTTTTCTGCTTTTAAAAGCACATTACATCAATGTTTCAACATTCGATTATCGTGTTCGGAGGTTTTATGTGTACCGATTTCTTCTCTGTCTCCTAAAGGCAAACTGAACGAGACAGTTTAAAAGACAAACTACACACACACATTCGATAATAGCACACGTTTCCATCGTAACTTCTACCCATTCTGCGGTATACGACATTTCAAGTCACTCATCGTCAGTGGGAGAAGTGTCAGGAAGTAGATAAAAATGTCTTTATGTTAAAAAAAAGAACCCTAATACCTTGACTGACACACAAACGAATACAAGGAATACAGCGATATCCTATACGTGTCGTTAGGGGTAACCATCGGGGTTTGCCCGGGGCGACTTTTGGTACATTATTTACCGCTGGTATTGATTGGGCCTCGAATCTATCGGCTGGAAATTTACGGCGTAAGGTATGTCCGGAAAAAAATGTAAAAAGTAATCAAAATCAAAAGAAGAAGAGTAAAAAAGGACAACACCCTCGTGACGAGAACGATGATGATCCTCTCTTCGAGTTTACGTGCCAACAAAAGAATGAAAAAAGATCGTCAGCTGCTCATTTTTCAACCGCGGGTGCTGACACTTCATTTTATATTTTATTTTACGTTTTTCTTTGGCACGAAAATATAGCCGAAGTCAAAATGATACAGACTACACGTTATCGTGTAGTCTGTTGATTTTTAATTGATGAAATTCAAGGAAGGAGGGGAAAGATTTAAGCTCGCGTGCCTCAAGACGCAAAAGTTTTATACCAGACATACGTATGTACGATAAATTTGTCCTTCCGCGGGATAACTACGAGTCGAGTCGCTCGTATAGCGAAGTGAATATAAGTAAAAAAAAAAGGGAAAAAAGGAAGTGGAAGAAATAAAATGAGAAGAAGTATGAGGAAACGTGGAAGTTGAAGCAAATTGCTACGAAAAGAAGCAACAACCTAATACCCCGGGGCCAAAGTTGATCAAATATTTCTTCGACCTCCAAAGAAACGAGGAGGCCGTTAACCAATAAGCTTCGCAAGTTTCCGGTGTAGAGATATATTATATGTTACATATATATATATATGTACATATTTATTTCATGAGAACGAAAACTTCGATCGAAACACCTTTAATCTCGGATTTAGTAATTAGGTGCCGTCATCGCCACATTCGAGCTTCATTTCGTTCTGACTTTCTTCCATCTTCTTTTTCCATTCTATCATTATCTTGATATTTTCCAAGATTTCATTCGCTTTTTTTCTACGATTAATATGTACCGTGTACGTATACAACGTGACTTGGATCGCCGATCGCTGCGTAGTTATAGATATAACGTAGCATCGTATAAAAAACCGTCGAGGGCGTCGATGAAGAAAGAGGAAAAAAAATTTAGACAGCTTCGTGATTCTTATGCAATATTATACATATATATTTCAAGGTATAATATCAGATGCGAAATTAATGTGCTATAAGGCGAGCTAATGGAAATCGTAATTAGGGAGGGAGAAAATATCGGTGGAGGGAGAAAAATCAAGATTAATAATTATTTGCGATTCAAATGTTAGGAAGATAAGATATTAAAAATCTTCGAGGAAAAGTAAAAAGGATGTTTGCACAATTTCTTGGATGGAAAATCGAGACCTTGACCGTGACAGGGGTTGGCGGAAATATTTTAATCACAACTACGTGTGTGTGAAGTGTGATGGAATTTCAAGGATTTCTTCTCACTCTTGCAACGCTCTTGTTCAAGGAAATTTCATTAAAACCTACTCCATGTATGAAATAGGTATTTATAGTGTGTACCCTATGCGAAGGTTCTCGTCTTTCATTGAAAAACTAACTGCCATCTGTCCACCGAGATATTTCATGGTCAAGGTCTAGGTAAAGGTCAAGTGGTATTCATAGACTAGCCCTAGCTTGGGTTTGGCACGTCGATACGTTTACTCGCATCTGTCTACTTGGTGACCAATAACGAAAGATATCAGAAGTCTTCATGTTTGATAATTGAAATATTTTTTTATGAATCCAGAAGCCACCACGTTTTTTGAAAAAAAAATTTTTAAAACAACAGAGAAAGTACGAAAGTTAACAAATCACTCAGGTACACGGTACCAAAATAAAAATCCAACCCTCCCATGTGTGTGTGTGGGTACTGGAATTGAAATCTGGATTGAGAGGTGTTTGCGATTTAATTACGGGGTTGATGGGAAACATCGATTAACGTCACCGTTCCCTTTTCCTACCTTAAACGGTCATATACCTAGGTTTTTTCTTTCTCCCTTTCGACAAAAAAATTGATAAACCATTCGAGTTAACCGGTTACCACCATGTGTGCGTATTTAACTTTATCTTTTATAGTTTTGCCATAGTTTCTATTTATTTGCTCACATGTCTGTGGCATGTATAGGAAACTAATCGCAATATCATGTGACAGTGACAAATGTGTATGTACATAAACTATGTAGGTATATAAATCGTGAGAAAATCGAGCTATGTGTACATAGGTATGTTCAGAAACCGCGGCGACGACACCTTGAATATATCATAAGTGTACACATATTCGCTGCGGCTTTAGCCGGGCGTCTGACCACACCGTTGATATTACTACTTGACTGAAACGCGCCAGGGGGATTACCCCACATGCACTCTGCATATAAAATAGAAACTACGAATTATTTACCCACCTACTCCCCCACGTATGCACATATCTTTTAGACATCGCCACGATTCCAATAAATTTTTATATTACGCATATGATAGCCACGGATTGATTCACGACGGTGTCGATGATCGGGGAAACGAATTGAATAAGATGAAAAAGAAAACGAAAATCGTCAAAACCACATACTTTGATGCAGGGTTTGAAAATCAAAAATACTTTCATTCGGTACAGCTGATCGATTTTTCTATTATTTTTGTTTTTATTTTTCAAGAATAAATAAGGATAGTAACAACGTAGAACAACAATTACAATAACAATAACGTACATCTTTCATATATTGAGGGAGCATTTTATTTGGGTAAAACTGGGATAGCCAGCCGTCAGCCAACCCAGCCAGCTGGTTCAGCTGAAATAAGGGTATATTTTTGGCCAACTTTGCGCGGCGTCCCGGGGCAAGCATCCCCCACAGCTACGTCAACACCAACACCAAACCTCCCCCACACCCCGCTTCTTTTCTTTTTCCCAAATACATTTATACATTTTATAAATGTACGAGGAAACACTTTTATATGCGTATAGGTATATAACATCAAATTGCGGAAAAGGAGACAAAAAAAGGGAAAAATTCCTGAGTCCTGTCAGACGTCTGTTTAAAATATTTCATGCGTTCACCTACGTACGTGTACGTAGGTAGTATATACGCATAGGTAAAATTTATCGCATTGTTTTTTTCTCAAATTTCTTATTTATCGTCAGCAGTGCTTATCTTGTATAAACTTTGGATTACCGTTTATTTAATCTCTGCAGAGTTAAATTAGTATATTTAAAGTTATTCAAATACACAAATACACTTGTACATAGGTATACGGTGTGTCTGTATAGGTGTAGAGGATTGAGGATTTTTGAGTGAAATATCCCGAGGGAGTTGAATTTGCATTTCTTCGCTCCTCAACGCTTCTTCCACTCATTTCCCTACATTTGGTTATTATGTATGTACTGTACATGTAATCTTGAGAGATAGCTTGGGTATAATTCCTTTTTCAGATTTAATACTTACCTTTATATACCTATGTACGTGTACAAGAAAATTAGTAGGCCCGTTGTATGGGTAAATTAATTTTGAAACGATTTACCGCGCTACAGTTATTATATTATAGTATGCGTATACCTATACAAAATTTGCACTCAACCACTTTGGAACAAAGTTCCTTATTTTAATTTCAATCAATTTATTTTGGTTTTTTCCATAATTTTCATATGGACAGGTCGAGTGGTCATCGCAACGCGTCGCGATACTGCAATAAAAATATAAATAAAATAAGAAAGAAAAAAATACAGGCTCGTTATATATTTCTAACCACCATTATATACGTACATAGGTACCTACGTATGTACGGAATTATGGATAATAATACAACCGCCAAGTGGGTCGTTCGAATACGAATCTGATGCGGTTAGTTTTGATCCTGAGAAGCTGTACTTGTAGTAAGGGGATCTCCTCTTCTTTGAAGGTCAGAGATGACAACCCTTGAGAGGGATGTACTCCTAGAATATCAAAACTCAAATATATCTAATAATAGGTAACCTAGGGCAGATTATGTCGCCACATCATTATTGTCGTTATTATTATTATCGATCATTATCATTTAGAATTGGTTTTTTTTTGCTCTACTTTCCAATGAGCTTCTTCTTTATTCAATCATTGATCTGACCGATCATTTAACTGTTGTTTTTTCTTGTTCTTCCGAATATCTTGGGTGTTTATATCATAATGTGTAACAAATGTGTATAGTAGGTATATGTATGTAATAATTGTACATGTATACCTAATATACATAGTGAGTTGAAAAGATTTGGGATGGTCTTGCCCTTATATTGATATGTATTTATACCCACATATAATATAAATTTAGAATTTTATATAAACCAAAAACCAATATTGTTTCCTCAATAAAATATTCCAAGGCACGAATTATATTTAGCACGAACGTGTTCGGTTGTAACGTGTACCTAATAATTTATATGTACATATATTTTCATTTTTCTGTATAGATATGTCGAAGATGAAAGAATACATGAGGAGACAGAGAAGGGCGTAACCCACGAAAAGAAGTTGAGACACGTGCTAAATATAAATGAACAAATAAAGGAAGGTCTCATCCCCCAGATAATAGGGGTGTGTAACTTGGACGAATAATGCAATCACGTACGGTATATGAAAGTGAAAATGTAATTTGACGATTAAATCTTTGAGCATTCTTTTTCTCGTTGATCTTTCAGATTTTCAAGGCTTTTTGGGTTACGCTCTTCTGGTTCTCGGTCTGATTACCTCGCCAATGGTTTTATAGATTTTCGGGTTCATGTATGCGAGGTGACAAAAAATAAATGGAGGATATGGAGAACATGATGATGCGTATTGAAGATAAAATAAAAACCTTCGTTTTCTTTGATTAAAGGAGTAAAGTGGCTGCGGCCTTGCTGAACAAACATCTTCAAATAAACGGGATTTCAGCAGGACTGACATCTCTGCCTTCCGTTGGCCAATCTTCTCCAGAACCAGCCCCGGAAGATCCACCCATAGCGAGTAGCAGTAAGATGAAAAGGGAGAGGAAAGCTGCGAGGACACTCGGTATTATTATGTCCGCGTTTCTTGCCTGCTGGCTTCCGTTTTTTCTCTGGTAACGTATACACGTTTAACATTCGATAGAATGCGATCACCTTTTCTCTTGTATCCGATTTCTGTGATCTCCAACTTTTCCCTTTTTCTCCTCTTTCTCTTTTCTTTCTAGTCTCCTTATTGGTTTCCTAAACATCCCTTATTTCAAACGGATAAAGTCTCGTGCGACTGTTACCCAAGAAAAAATCAAGCGACAGAACAAAATGTGAGAAAAAAACGGAAGGAAAAAGTAGAAAAAAAAAAAAACCTGACACTTGAAGCACCTCGATTTCCACCAGCTGCACCAGAGGGTTACAAAAAAATTGTATATTATATCCCCTCGCTTTTTTCTTTCTTCTTACCTTTTATTTTTTCTGATTTTTTCCAAACACGTCATATTTATTGTTATTATTTTCTTGAACTCCCTCGCAGAGCTTATATTGAAACTCGAGAGCAGTGATATATTATACATAGAAAAAAAATAACATGAAAAATTTATACACCGTACATAAGTATATCGTACAAGTATTTATGGTGAAAAATAGATTTCTTACTTTTTTCACTTTACGATATTCCGTTCGGAAAACTTGAAACCTGCACGCAGCCACGTCGCTTCCGAAATGTTTTACTTTCTATGAGAGTTTTATTTACTTATGCAAAAGTTTGCTTTGCTTATAACGTAATACGACGTGACAACATCGTTGCACCAAATTTTTTCCCTCCTGAAATATTTGCGTTTATTTTTATTTTTTTTTTTTTCATGCTTGTGAAAAATTGAGAATAGGAAAATCTTATTTCCATCGCGACGTGGGAATAGAATTATTGGGATATTTTCGAAAAATGTGACCACATTTTAACGCCTGACTAACCGCAGTCCAAATGATAATCGCGCTAACAATATCGCTACCCTTAATCTTCACGCACCTCCATTATCCCTTATGGTATAGAAACTTTTCACTCGACGATCTTTATTCTTTTCTATTTTTTTTTTATTTGTTGGTCCTCTTTTTTTGCTACTCTCCTCTCAATTCCTCCAAAAAATATCGAATAAAACCGTGGATAATATTATAACGAAATAAATAAATTTTTAACATCATTTTTCTCGTTTCTCATACATGTAAAATTTGATCTCGTGTATAATTGAGTCGTATATTATATTTCTGATATGATCAAAAGTTAGATTCTCCTACGATTTTAAATTTCTCGATATTCGTTTCATATTTTATTTTCTGTTATTCCATTTTTATGTATTTATTTTATATTTATTGCCATGAAAAAGTATATAACGAGAAAAGTCGTATTCGCGAGTCGGTTTACTTATATTATACATACGTACTACGTACGACTTTTTGTCCTTTTTTCTTCTTCTTATCGTTCCAGAAAAGTTGAAATGAAAAACTTCAATCCGAGATTTCAAAAAATCAAGTCTTTGTGTTTTTTCTTCTTATTTTTTTATCAAAGCGAGATTAGAAAGGATTCCGGCGATTTTATCCCGAGGGGATGAATTATATCGTATCCTCGTTGGGTATCCAATAATTTGGCGAGGATTATATTAATCCTCGATAACAATGGGGACAATAATAATAATAATAACAATAACGACGATTTTAACCGACGATGATTAAAGTTGTAACAATTTCTTCCTCGCGATTTCACATTCCTATGCAAATCAATATCAATCTCAACTATTATATACATACTTTATACTTATGTACGCACCTTGTACTTTATATGTACCGACTTCACCTCACCTTAATCCCTTGAATTAAGCCATTTCAGACTCGTCGTCGTCATCCTCATCCTCATCTTCAGCCTCGTCCTCGTCCTCGTCCTCGGGCTGCCTCGGGCGAATAGGTATAACAATTTTAATGGACTCCTTGAGCGAGTAACGAGTTGAAATATCAATTAAAAACTTTCACGAGCTACGAGGGGTGAACGCCTCTACCCCCTTCGACATCACCCCACAGCTACTACATACATACCGTAATGTATGTAGTAATATCAGTGCCTGCAGAGTAATGAAGAAAATTAGCGCGACATGGACCGAGAAGTATAGAAGGCAAGGATAAAGTTTATCCTCGGGACAAAATATCCCTGGGACGAATGAAGACACTTTTTTTGCGTCCCCAGGATATTTTAAATAGCCGAAAAAAGTCTCTCTACTTAAAAAAAATGATACCAAAATTCACCCCAATACCTTTAAATACCGAGGGAAAATTCTCTAACGAAAGGTTGTGAAGGATGAAAATTTTTTTTTGGCTATTCACGTTCGCTTTTTCACTATATTCGTTACATTTTATTCGATTACTTTTTTTTTGCCATTTTCTTTTTTCTTCTTTCGGTTCTTCTATATCTTTTTTTTCGGGTAACTTTCACGACATTTCTGCAATTCTGCAGCTGAACGGATTTTTCTCCTTCGCGATATTTTCGCGGGACAATCTGTCAAAATACATATTGGCAATGCGCGAAATTGATTTGCGGGGAAAAAAGAGGAGAAAAAGAATATATATATATCTATGTACACATGCACATAGATATATGTATAACTATATGTACGGAAGAGGAGATATTTTTTTTATATATAAAAATAGGGGAAAGAAAAAAACCGATAAACGATCTGGGAAACAAGCGCGTTTCATATAAGAATGCTTTCAAGCTTACTAAGTGACGTCTCTACTCTTTTCCGCACACTTTCATTTTTCTTCTTCCCTTCCCTCTGTTTCTCTTCCTCCTCTTTCTCTTTTATATGTGCTCCTCTGAATTTTTGATACCAATGATTGAACGTACGTACATAATTTAGAAAACGAAGAAAACAATTCTCAATTATTTTTCTTCGTATAAAAAATTCATTCATACTAAACACATGCATGGATACGTGTATTGTAATGATATGTACTTTTTTCCGAAAGTTTTTCTAATTCGATTGGCATTTTTGCTCATTGATTTTGATTTGTTACAGGTACTTGATAACGGCGTTATGCGACACTTGCCAGAGTGGAAATATAGTTGTGGCAGCGGTATTCTGGGTTGGTTATTTCAACAGTGCGTTGAATCCCTTGATTTACGCATATTTCAATCGTGAATTCAGAGCAGCATTTCGTAAAACGTTGGAAAGTTGCTGTGCCGCATTTAGTCCTGTTAAATTAGACATCGGACATCGTAACAGAAAACAAGATTTAGTTCACAGTAACGCATCGTCCGAACTCCACGTTAATAATCAGCTACAGAGACCAAGCGAATTAACGAACGTACACATAGAGGCTTGTATCTAATCAATTCAATCATTACTACCATCGTCGATTCAATAATTGTTATTATTATTTATTATTTCATTTTATTTTTCATTTCATTTTTGTTATTCCTTTCTCATGGCCAAGTCCGCCTGCTGCCGAGACGAAGGGGATGAAAAAGATAGCGCATGTAGGACGACGTTACAAAGCAGTCATCTTGAAACGAAGTTCAGTTACACACACACACACACACACACACACACACACGTATGTATATTTGTACATATATTGAAAGAAATTATGTGCCAATTTTTTCCGTGATCAAAAGCAGCTGAAACAATAAGAAGAGGGAAAGAGGAGCCAGAAAATGTATCCAAAATTAGATTTTCATTACGATATTCGTATAGAAAAGAATTTAAAAAGAGAAGGGGATGAAGAAAAATTATGCACGCATGATTATTTTGCGACACGATTCTGGGGCGGATATTTATTGTCATTTTGGGTGCAGATTCATATATTTATATGTAGATTACTTTTTTATACATACATCCCTTAATTGGTAAATATTAGGGTTATTTCAATTCGTTGAAATATTTTCAAGCGTCGATTTTTTTGTTCAAATTTTTCTTCGATGTCAAATTTTGAATGACTATACAGATGTATTATACAATATATTATATATAATATATGATATATTGAACCGACCAAAAAAAAAATCCAAAAAAAAACTAACAAAATCATACGCACGCATAAATAAATAATTGAAAGACACTGTAATAGATATTATTTTTAGGACGTTTTATTACCAGTTAAAGTCTATAATGTTTGAGATTTTTAGTGTTGATGTAACAACCACCACTCAAGTTGCGTTACCTAGCAATCATTTTTGTATATACATATACGATAATAATATTTAATACATATAAGGAGAAAAACGTATCCTATGTACAATATATCGTGATATTGTATATCATTTTAATTTATACGTAAAATTGAAAAAAAGACGTAGAAAACAGTGTGACGATTTGAGAAATAAAACTAAAAGAAATCGATAAACTCAAGAAACTATATTACGACGTATATTTGAATGATAATGTTTAACCGTATTTATGTATAACAATCATCGTTGTAGTATGATCGTCTTAAAACGTGAAGTAAAAGAAAAAGAAAACGCGTCGCGAGAATAGTTTATTCGATTTTCTTTGCATTATGAGAAAAAATCGTAATTATCATCTCACAAAAGTAAATATGTACGTAGGTATATGACCATGCATATACAAGTATTATCAACGTAATGTACCTAGAAGTAATGAGACGATGAGATGAAAATTTATTATTTGGCATTTAAATTTTAAATAAATGTGAAAATATAAGTATACCTATATTACATATAATTGTGCAGAACAATCAATAAATTTATAAGAAAACTAATTCGAAAGCAAAGAAGGCAGGAAGAAAAAAAAATAACGAAGAGAATTATAGAAAATATATTATGTCAGTATACATATGTAAAGTAGTTAAAATGATGATTCCTATATATGTAACATAATATATACATAGGTCGCCAAAGAGAGTAAGAAAAAACCAAAACCAAAAAAGCAAAAGGTAACCAATAGAATAACGCAACTCATATGCAATTAGATTATATCATGCACGCGAATCATTAACATACCATCTATGATTTAATTAATTATTCAATCAATTGATTAACGCGAATGATCATTAAACAAATCTATTCAATTGATCGACATATACGTACCTATGTATTATACATAGTGTATGTACTATATTATTTTACCTTAGCTCAAAAACTTTGTGTCTATAAAATCTATAATATATATGTATACATACATATGTTACATTTGTTAAATAATGTATACATGGTATATAATCTAAACAGTATTATTGTTATTATTGTTAAACAGAAAAACATAAGTCGAAGTTGAAGAAAGAAAGAATAAGACCATATATTTATAGATTTACAGAACACATATGAAATACAGGGTGATCGGTTATAAAGTGCGAAAAACTTTGGTATCGAACTTCATCGCACGATAGAATACGCATTATTTAGGCATAATGATTAAAGCTAGGAAAAAAATGATAGAAACAACAATCATCATATTAATAACAATGATAACAACCAGTATAATAATAATAATGATTGAAAATGTTCCAAGATATACATACAATATGGTCGCATGAAAATTCACATTGTATGTGTATGTACACCATATGAAAAGTTGGTGTATTAAAAAATGATATCGAAAAAAACTAAACAATAAAGGTGGTGTGCAAAAATTATATAATATTGATACAGACGTAATATTAAAAATAAAAAGGTAGTCATGGTTAAAATGGAAGTCGATGTATATTGCAGTATCACCAATAGGTATGCTTTTACATACTTGTATGTTATTTATTTATAGTGTTAAATATTTATTGTATAATAATCATCATGATAATAACAATAATAATAACAATGATATCCAGAACTACAAAAATGCAATCATGATAATCGAAAAAAAGAACAAAAAAGTATTATATTATTGTATGTACACATAGAGGTATATATAATATGTATTATTAAATGACAATAGAGTGATTTATTTTATAATAATAATAATGATAATAACAATAATCATAATGATAATGATAAAATTAAACAATAATTTTGAAGGAAGAAGCACACGATACGTATAATATAAATGAATAACTAAATAAGCGAATGAATAAATAAATAATCAAGTTTATATTAAACAATTATTGATAGTAGTCCCAATGGTAATAATAATAATAATGCAACTAATCTGATTATACTCTACGTATAAATAATATGATACTGCGTATGCGTTATGCTATATTATTACACATATTAAGTCCACGTATGTGCAATAAACGATATTTTATTTTCTAAATGAAACCAAAGAGACAAAATATGAAAAAAAAAATAAGAAACAAAAAGAGATTAAGTAAAAGCAAGAATTTAAAAATCACTAGATGACGTACATAAATGTGTGTTAATAATAATTAATTTGAAAATATGTGTAATAGCAATACGTCGGTTATGTATTGATATAAATATATAGGTAAATGAGTGAATATATAAAAATATTGCGATAAGTATAGGTATATACTGCGTGTATAAAAAAATACGTATATAGGTATGTGAAGAAAAGAAAAAAAGAAAAAAATGAATAAAAGTATTTTGCGAAATTTCGATGCGTGCATTATAGTAGATACTTATAGCTACGTATGCTAGAGACATGTTAGAATTACATTCGTTAGACAAACTCAGTTCCTAAGATATTATTTTTTATATGATGGAATACATAAGTACACAGAGTACATGCCGATAGGATGTACGTATATAGACGTGACTCAATGTCACCTTTTACAAAAAAAAGTAACCATGCGGAAACGATGTTTGCCAATATCACATCACTACCTATACCATTCGTTTTCTCACCGGGCGTTGAGACGTCGTCGACGTTTTCGTCGTCAGCTTTCTTTGAATTCAAGTAAAATCTGTTCTCCTATATGTGCACATACTATACATGAGTATACATACTTATGTATACCTACGTACACATATGGTTTGAAAGCTTTTCAGAGGAAAACGACCCATAGGAAAATAGGCTATACGTGTATGGGCTTCTCTGCAACATCAACGACGTTGACCCACAACCGAACTGAAAGAACCAAGCAAACGTTTCTCAACAAACTCTTCACAGAAATAACATCTTGTTTTTTTCGAGCTTTTCGCCCGGGTCTCAACCTTCTCCCTTTTTTTCCTTTTTTTTCTCTTGATTTCTTGATTTTTCCCTTTTGTCTTACGATTTTTACAATACCCACACCCTTATTCTTTGATATTTACGTACAGATATTATAAGAGCAGATGATGCGGTTATATCTTGAAAAAGGGATATGAATCGCTCTTGAACTTCCTCAATAATGTAATAATAATAATCTAAAAGAGAAAGACCGAACCTACGCGGGTGGGTACAATATCAGTGAACCTTCTTAAATGTACAATATAATATCATAAACGTCTTTACTTTTTTTTTACATTATTTCTTTTTTTCGTTTTGCTTTGGTTTTTTCACTTCGCGGGCCGTCATTTTTTCTGCTCTTTCTTTCTCTCTCTGCTTCACTCTTCACCTTCTATTTTACGAATAGATATTATAAAAGGCAAAAGGGAAAGAAGAGAAAAAAAAACTTATTAATTATACTCTCGTTGTAGAGACGCGGCCGTCGTCATATTATTTCTGAAAATTTTGCGTAGCTATTACGTATTATGTATTATTACGATTATTATACAAGAGATGAATATTTTGAATAATTATATAATTTTCATCCAGTCAGAATTTAATTATATCCAATTATAATATCTATAGGGACTTTAGACTATGTAGTTTCGTTTTGTTAATTCTCCTCATCGTCTGCAGCATCGTAGTTATTTCACCGCTGCTGTTTCCAAGCAAACCTGCAATTAAGAATATGTATAGTTAAATTCTAAACTAATATACAATTATCAATATTTATCAAACTCCCATTGATTTGTATATAATTTTTTTTCGGTTCATTTCTTTACCAGCAAAACAAAGAGAGATGATGAAAAGAAAACTGAAATTATTTTCGACATGAAATTTTTAGAATTTTATTCTTTGTATTTTCATGTAGATAGAGATCCACAGGTTGGCGTAGTTATAGGTATGTGTGCTTTATCGGAAGCCATTAAGTACGTACCTCTGTACATATGTATCTATACAAATTCTATAGTTTGAAACTGTGTTTGAGTGAGAAGTTTGTTGTATATATAAATATATGTATATACATAAGTATACGTGCACATCGTGGCGACGTATTATAGTTTGCAGAAACCGCAAATTGCGAAAATTAATTAGTAACTCGATCCTCGCTAGACGATCCTTTCCCTCTTCCCTCGCGCCCTTTGCCATCCACCCTTCGCAAAACTCAATGTACCTATAACCCGTGTAATATGTGCAAGTACACTATGTATATGTAAATGTGCAGTTATAACCGAACCGCCATTTCGAATCTGGTATATAAAATATCAGAGTATCTATGTTATACATGGAAAATCAACGTTCATCGTATTATACACAATAGATACCAAGCACCATCATTTCATTTGGATGATTATCATCACCAATATATCTATGTCATCACTAATATTATTTGTAAGAATTGAAGTACCACATACGACGTTTATAAATCCGATACAAGAAGAATTTTAGAGATTTTTCAAAGACTTTTTTCTTTCAGATTATCATCATCTTACACGTGCGTGATATAAATTCTTGAGGCATTTGGATTGTACCACGGTTGATTGGACTCTGAGGACTTTAGGACCCATCCGGCCTTGGCAATCTAGAAGATTTTCAATCGCGTCTCAACCATATACCCGTACATCTACACGTTAAGTACCGAAAACGTCGCGTGTCGTGAGTGCGCAAATTCCCAACGGAGTTTACTTGAGACTAAAATATTTATTACACAGGGAAAATATGCCATAGGGTCGCGTCTCATACATATACATACATGGTAGGTAATTTATTCATAAATGTGTGAGAAATATGATCCCTCCGAATTTTAGGGTTTCCTTTTTTTCTGAGGTAAAAAGGAAAAGATTATACCCTATGTATGTTCGGAAAAAAGACGAAGAAAAACGAAACGAAGTTATTTTTCTTCGACTTCACCTTTTTTACTTAATTTTTTTCATCTTTTGCGAGATTTTCACAATGTACATACCTATGTTAAATATAATAGCGTAGGTACAATCTTATGAATATTACAGACTATGTGAAAGTTACGTTTGCATGGCTTCCGATTTGAAATTATCCTGCGAGTGAATTTCATTTCCTATGAAGGAATCCATGAGATGGAAGAAGGTGCTGCAGTATAACAACTCTAAAGATATATATGCGGACACCGTAAATCCAAATCCGGATATCACGTACGGCGAGTACGTGTCATCCGTAGCAAGACCTCCGAAATTCTGATTCTCCAAATCACAAGGAACGATGAAAAAAAATAGAATAGTCCTATTCATATAGCTACAGCGAGCAAAGAAAAATCCACAATGAAGATCGTTGAAAAAAATTGTTGTGAAATAAATATTACGGTGACCCGTGACACACATATGCAACGGGGGTTGCATCCTGCAAGGGGTGGTCGAGAGATCAGATAATTCTTTTTTTCTGAAGGTAAATGTCCACTTCTTTATATTGCTTTCGATCGTTTCAACGAATAAAATTTTTACCGAACTTTAATTTGGTTTGATAAGATGTTACTGTAGGTTGAAGACTTTTCATCTCTGAAGCACCACGTCTGCCAGGTCATTTTTCAAAAGCTCCTTGTCCCCACCATGCTTATACGAGAAAAAGAAAGTGAAGTTATGATATAGGTATAGTATGTATAAATAGCGGTTAAATATTTTACCTTCTGAATAAGAAAGTCTGTAGTTTCTTTATCCAAGATAAACGGGTGATCTGGTGTTACATACTTTCATAAAATTAGTCATAAGTGTCAAGGAAGTTGCGAATCCTTCCAGTCTAGCCTTCAGAACTTGTAAGATGCGAATATTCTGCTGTTTTTGTCTGAAAAGTTATTAAAATATGTGGTGGATTCTAGGCCTACTGATATACGGTAATGTCTTATACATGCATTGAAGTCTCCAACTCGTAGTTCGATTTTACGCCTCTCACATAAAGAGCGCTGCTGAAAATCCCGTGGGATGATGATAATTATTATTATTATTTTTCCTTCAAGTTCCTACCGGAAATGCTCTGAGATTAGCCGCTTATCTTTCTTCCGGTGGTCTGCATGGAGAAATCCGTTTTGAACCTGCAGCAGGAAATTCAGTGAGAATTCGTCTTGCCCTCAAAACTACTCTTCAATACCCGGACCAACAATGGATTTGGACAGTGACAAGATTCCCTGTCGATTATACACAAATCGAGGGGAGATGCGATCCTCAAAGAATGGGAGAAACGTAATGATTAGAACTGTAATTTTTATGTTAGAATATTAGGTTGAGAATTTCTTGATTTTTATGGGCGTAACTTGTAGCGTCGTAGACCTCACTGAGATTCTTGGACCCCTAGAGATGCCAGGAAATGAGACAGCGGTGATCGAGGTTCCATCGTTAAGTTTAACTGGGGATGAAGGACTCTGGGGTAAAGGATTGCTTCTTAAGGATACTTATAGCGACAGAATTATCTGTGCTTCAATCACGGTAAGCTACCTTGAATCGGTGCAAAAGGCAATTGCATAAAATGCAATTTTCTTCCAAAGGTTTCTGACAAAAATGAGGAAAAACTTGCCGAAGCTCGATTTCATGGTCCTGTAGCTGGTAGCATCTGGTTTCGATGGCTCGGCGGTCAACCAGGAAACAATGAAACTGATACCATTATTTACACAGACCTACATCATGTATCAAAACACAGAACTATCCAACAAGATTTCACTGAACATCACTGGAAGGTCTACGTCACCGATATCTTTGATTCTGGGAAAAGTAATGTGATGTGTTTTATATCCTTGTTACAATCATAACTACAGTAATATTACAGCTCAAATAACTATTATCATTAACTATTCAGAAAATGAAGACGACAACTGCAACATTCTGCAAACTGTCTTTGATCCAAACAATTATGGAACAGGGAAGTCGATTGGAGATTTAGACTCTCGATTAGGAAAAGTTAAAGTGGCAACTGACTTTAACAAGAAATTTAAAACTGCTTATCGTGACCTAGAGCTTGCTTTATTACCTGCTGATTTACTCGGTCCACAACGACTCTTGTACGTCGTTATTTTTCACCCAACACACGACGACTCATTTTTGGCATGTGCCAAGATAAAGCATAGTAGACCAATCATAGCCAAGTGAGTTTTTTTATAAGCATAATATCCAAATCATACCAAGCGATCATTGTAGGATTTTTTGGAGTTAAAAGATACTTTCTTCAAGGGCTTTAGTCCACTCGCATGGTATCAAGGGACAGGTGACACTGAAGCAAGAATCGCCGTTTAATCCAACCCTTGTGGATTTCTCTCTCACGCCAGTGAATGACCTTGCTACTCGACTTCGATATGCCACAAAATTAGCATACTATCGAATCCACGAATTACCACAGCTGCCTACAGGAAGTACAAGCCAAGTCGAGAATCCTTGTCTTTCAACAAAAGAGATGTATGACCCTCTTAGAACTCATAGCAACAATACACCGCCAGCAGGTAATGAAGAAGAAGTTTGAATCGCAAAGAAATCAATAAATATTGTTGAATCAAATTTTTTCATGACGATTTCAGGGTACGGTACACAAGATCAATATGCTATTGGAGATATTTCTGGCAAACTTCAAGACCGGAGAGAGGGAACTTACCATAAAAGTATTCTACCTGGTAGTGCTGAGCTTAGCGGAGCTTATTGGGATGCCTATCTACCTCTTTCTGGTATCCACAGTGTAGTGCATCGGTCCCTTGTTATCCACAAGTAAATTTTTCAATATTAAATATTTCATTATTTTGGTATTGAAATTTGTGAATATCGTTATTAAATTTTAAGGTACAACGAAACTGATAACACAGGAGTTATTCCCTGGATTTGTGCCAGCTTCATGCATCACCTACCCAACAATGCCGGCCAGATGCCAATGTTAACTGCTGAAGTAATTTTCAGATATCCTATTGTCGGAAGAATTATTTTCAGACAGCCAAAACACGATTCTTTAATGGACACCACTGTTATAATTGAAAACTTGGTGCACGCCGATGGTAGTTCGCTCAACAACTCTGCAGAACATAGGTAGTTTTTTTTAATGATTCAATATTTTTGTTCCACACTAGTGCAAGGTATAAAAAATCATAAATTATAACTTCAGATGGATGGTACATGAGAACGCTCCAGGACAAGATTACTATAATTGGAGCGCCCGATGTCTCAGCAGTGGTAGTCCCTACAACCCACACAAGGTAAGATCAAATTGTTGAGAATTGCTGCTCAGTTTTCTTGACATAACTATCTTCATTCCAGGTTTATTGGGATCCCGACCATCCCGAGCTGTGTTCAGGAAATGGAATAACGCTTTGTCGCTTAGGCGATCTTTCTAGACACGAAACTCTCCAGATCGCTGGACGTAAACAATTCGGACAGAAACTTACTCGTAAATTATTTACCGATCCTCTGCTTCCTCTAACAGGCTCCGCTACCATTCTAGGAAAAAGTTTAGTTATTTACGACGATCACGGCCCCGTTGCTCGTGGAGAAAGATTAGCGTGTTCAATGTAATAACCAGAAACTTTGATTAATAGCTCTGCAGGAAGAATCTTTGTGAATAATTTCTGATTATCTAAAAACCAATTTTCTCATCACCCAGAATCAGTGCGGTGTACAGAAGAAAGGCTGTTGTGAGAGATTGGTTTGGCAATGGGGAGCCGACATCGGCAAAAGGGAAATTGGAATTTATACAACAAACTGAATACGACGTTACCGATGTTGAAGTTCATCTGGAAGGACTCAATGGGTTGATGAGCGGGTATCACATTCACATGGTAAAAATAATTCTTCAAGTCAATTTTAGGTGGCAACTTAATTGTTGCTGAACGCTACCGATAACCTGACATTGCTTCGCTGTTCCTCGAGTCTAGACTCCTGTGGAAATTGATTTAGAGTTTCCCTGCGAAGCTGCCTCCCTTTTGGGCCAGTGGAATCCCCTGGGTGTGAATGTCAGCCATTTACCTTTGCCAGCGGAGGGGACTGAAGATCAGTACAGAATGGGTGACCTGAGTGGAAAGTTCGGAACATTAGAAAATCGAAAAAAATATACTCACACCTACAACGATACTCTACTTCCTCTCTTTGGAATTCATAGTATTTTAGGAAGAAGTGTTGTTATTCATAACAAAAACAGAAATCTCAGGTAAATATTCGATACTATTTTTTCAATTCACCACAATGGCCTGCCATTAGGTTATTATTCATTTCAGATGGGCTTGTTCCACGATCGAAAGAGGATACGCACCCTCCGAAGCCAGAGAATTGAGAGCGATCGCCTCGTTCCACCATCCTCAAGGGTTTGCGTACGGATATGTTAAAATGGTTAGTCTAAACCGGTATGAATTATTTGAACGTAAATAAAACTTCGTTCAATTTTTACCACAGACGCAGTTGGTGTACAGAGATAATACTAAAAGCGAAACGATCATAGAAGTGAAGCTTCGTCATCCAGGGAAGAACGACCGTAACGTCGTAAATATAGTTTTAATTATTTCAATTCATGGAATGCCCATAAGTTATACTTTTCCGTCCTAATCTCAGGCTAATGTAATTTTGCTTTAGACAAGAAATCACAATTGGGCCATCTATGTGAATCCTGTCGGTGTCGATGCGACTGTGAAAGTTCCTGCAACGCGATGCGTAGCTGGTGGCTATATATGGAATCCATATTTCACTCAGTTAGCAGATCCGTTGAACGTGAGTTGGATTATTGAAAAATTATTCAATATTGAATATAATTTAATTTTTATTGATCAAAATAGGAAGATCTGTACAGACAAGAATGTGGAACTGATCTACCACTGCGATGCCACGTTGGGGATATCTCTGCTAGATTAGGACCCATTGACATTGGTCTAGACAGACAAGTTTTTACAGATCCAAACTTCCCATTGGAAGGTGTTGTTACTGCAATGGGCAAATCCATTGTAATACTCGACAAAGATTTTGGTCGGGATAGATTCGCGTGTGCAAATATCGAACCTGATAACGATATTGTAAAGTATGTCAATATCCGAAAACCTCCGAGATTTGTCGTGTGAGTTTAAATTTACCCGATCAATGGAAAACTTAAGTTAAGAAATCATGAAAATAGTTCGTAGCCTCGAATTTGTGTTGACATCCACAGAGCACAGTTTATAGAAGATGTCAGAGAAGTAATGGGTATTCCTGAATGGATGCTATCAGTTGACAGCAGGAAGACCAAAACTCTACATAATGGAGGGTGCATTCAGTTCTTGATGCACTTCAAAGGTGTGCAATGTTTTCATAGTTTATTTATATCATGAATCAAGTTTATCATCAGGTCTAGATTAACAAGTTATTGGTACCTAGGGCCCATCGCTAATCAGCTGGAGCAAGATTTCAGCAAATTGATGTCAACTGGAAAGCTCAAGTCACCAAGCCTAGCGATTCCGGGTTTCATTCCCAAGAAACGACGCGAGACCGTTGGCTATCGGCAATGTGGTATTCGAGATCCTAATGATAAAAGTAAGAATATAATATGGATTATGTCATTGGCAAGATAACATCTTATCTTCCTTTCAGGTTTTACATTATTCCAGTTCAACGCTGCGCCAGTTATAATAGTTCCTCAATCCTTCATGTTTGCGTTAGCAATAGTCGTTTGTATATTCACGAGTTGAATTATCAAGTAAACGACCATGGCTATTGAGAGTTCTGTAAATATTTTAGAATTTCTTAATAAATTACGAATTAAGATCTAGTTAAGACGATGATAATTTCATATTCAAAATCTATCCCCCACCATTCATAACCGTAGAGGAGCATGGGATTGTTTAAATATCGCGGCGGCAGGAAACCCGCAGCAGTCGAGCGGATTGAATTTGCGTTGTTGTATGTCAAGAGCCAAGCTTCGAATTAATTCAATAATAACGTTTGAAATACCCGAGGAAATACCATGTACGCGTTGGAAGATGGTGAGTCAGAAATTTATGTTATTTTTTAATTTCAAATGAATAATTCCGGCCATGTAGTTCACCAAATATGAGCGATAGCAAACGAGCTAACCTAAAAGTCGCTTTATTTGATGCTATTAGATCAGTACGACGATGAAGATGCAGAGGAGATATCTTCGGAGTTGTGGCAAGAAGCTTGTTGGATAGTGATCAATGCCTATTTCGATGAAAAGGGTTTGGTCAGACAGCAGCTCGACAGTTTCGATGAATTTATTCAGATGTCCGTACAGAGGATAGTCGAAGACTCCCCACAAATAGACCTGCAAGCAGAGGCACGGCACACTACAGGTGAACCAGAAATCCCTGTTCGACATTTGCTCAAGTTTGAACAAATCTATCTATCCAAACCCACCCATTGGGAAAAAGATGGAGCGCCTTCACCTATGATGCCAAACGAGGCCAGGCTAAGAAATTTAACTTATTCCGCACCTTTGTATGTGGATATTACTAAAACTATTGTCAAAGATGGAGAGGATCCCATTGGTGAGTTTGAATAAAGTTACTTAGCAGTGACTTTCAACTGAAAGCCTTCCTTCTAACTCATCCAATTTGATCAAATTCGTGTGCAGAAACACAGCATCAAAAAACGTTTATTGGAAAGATTCCGATCATGTTGCGATCTACTTACTGTTTGCTGTCCGGTTTGACTGATCGTGATTTAACTGAGTTGAACGAATGCCCCCTGGACCCGGGTGGTTATTTTATTATAAATGGATCAGAAAAAGTTCTTATTGCCCAAGAAAAAATGGCAACGAATACAGTGTATGTATTTAGTATGAAAGATGGAAAGTACGCATACAAAGCAGAAATTCGATCCTGTCTGGAACATAGTTCGCGACCAACTTCTACTCTATGGGTGAACATGATGGCAAAGAGCGGTGCTGTGAGTAACCCCAACTACAAGAGCAATATCTTTTAGCAAGTGAATCAATAATTATCTAACATTAATCAACTTTTTTTTTATCACAGAGTATCAAGAAATCAGCTATTGGTCAACGAATCATAGCAATTCTTCCATATATCAAACAAGAAATTCCAATAATGATCGTATTCAGAGCACTGGGATTCGTAGCCGACAGAGACATCCTCGAACATATTATTTATGATTTCGATGATCCAGAAATGATGGAGATGGTTAAGCCATCGCTCGACGAGGCTTTTGTTATTCAAGAGCAAAATGTTGCCTTAAATTTCATCGGTACAAGAGGAGCAAGACCCGGTGTGACAAAAGAAAAACGTATAAAATATGCTAGAGAAATTCTACAGAAAGAAATGTTGCCTCACGTTGGCATCAGCGATTTCTGTGAAACAAAAAAAGCGTATTTTCTCGGTTACATGGTACACAGACTGCTATCTGCGTCGCTTGGCCGAAGAGAACTTGACGATCGAGATCACTACGGAAATAAAAGATTGGATTTAGCCGGACCTTTGCTCGCTTTCCTGTTTCGTGGATTATTCAAAAACCTCATGAAAGAGGTGAGATTATACGCACAAAAGTTCATCGACAGAGGAAAAGATTTTAATTTGGAGCTGGCGATCAAAACTAAGATAATTACCGATGGTCTGAGGTATTCTTTGGCTACTGGAAACTGGGGAGATCAGAAGAAGGCACATCAAGCAAGAGCTGGTGTTTCTCAGGTCTTGAACAGACTAACTTTCGCCTCGACTTTATCGCATTTAAGACGTGTCAATTCTCCCATCGGTCGCGATGGTAAACTGGCAAAACCTCGTCAGCTGCACAATACATTATGGGGAATGTTGTGCCCCGCAGAAACACCAGAAGGTGCAGCTGTCGGGTTGGTGAAAAACCTGGCGTTAATGGCCTATATCAGTGTCGGTTCTCAACCTTCGCCGATTCTAGAGTTCTTAGAAGAATGGTCGATGGAAAATTTGGAGGAAATCGCACCTAGTGCTATTGCCGATGCCACTAAAATATTCGTCAATGGTTGCTGGGTAGGAATACACAGAGATCCCGAACAACTCATGGCTACACTCAGAAAACTCAGAAGACAAATGGACATCATTGTATCAGAAGTATCTATGATCAGAGATATCAGAGATAGAGAAATCAGAATTTATACAGACGCCGGTCGCATTTGCAGACCTCTTTTGATCGTCGAGAGTCAAAACTTACTGCTGAAAAAACGACATATCGATATGCTTAAGGAAAGAGATTACAACAACTACGGGTTAGTGAGATAAAAAACAATCTCCACGCGTTATAAATGTTCATTTCTCATCGTCATCCAATTTTATTTTTTTTCTAGTTGGCAAGTATTAGTGGCTAGTGGGGTTGTCGAATACATCGATACACTCGAAGAAGAGACTGTGATGATTGCGATGTCACCAGAGGATCTTAGACAAGAAAAAGAATATGCTTACTGCACAACGTACACGCATTGTGAAATTCATCCCGCCATGATCCTCGGGGTCTGTGCGTCCATCATTCCATTCCCTGATCATAATCAAAGTCCCAGAAACACCTACCAAGTAAGTTGAAATGTATAAGGATTCGTTACAAATTGAAGAGAGAAAAAAGCAAAGAACGGCAGCTTTAAATTATATTAATTTTTAACTTCAGAGTGCTATGGGAAAACAAGCCATGGGTGTCTACATTACAAACTTCCACGTTCGGATGGACACTTTGGCCCATGTATTATATTATCCTCATAAACCTCTGGTGACTACGAGATCCATGGAATATTTACGTTTCCGAGAATTACCCGCTGGAATCAACAGTATCGTAGCTATTCTATGTTACACTGGATATAATCAAGAAGACAGTGTTATTTTGAACGCCAGTGCCGTCGAAAGAGGATTCTTCAGATCTGTTTTTTACCGTTCTTACAAAGACTCTGAATCAAAGAGGATCGGAGATCAAGAAGAACAGTTTGAAAAACCCACGAGACAAACGTGTCAAGGTATGAGAAATGCCATTTACGACAAGCTCGACGACGACGGTATTATAGCACCTGGAATTCGTGTGTCTGGGGATGATGTTGTCATCGGTAAAACGATCACACTTCCGGAGACGGATGACGAGGTGTGTTTATAAAAGTCCGGTTCACCATCTACCAACTCCCATGAAAAACAGTCCATTAATTCCGATACTTTCTGCCCACAGCTTGAAAGTGCAACGAAACGTTTTACAAAAAGAGACGCTTCCACTTTTTTGCGTAACAGTGAAACTGGAATCGTCGATCAGGTCATGTTAACGTTGAATAGCGAAGGTTACAAATTCTGCAAGATCCGAGTGCGCAGTGTTCGAATACCACAGATCGGCGATAAATTCGCCTCTCGTCACGGACAGAAAGGTACCTGCGGTATCCAGTACAGACAGGAAGACATGCCGTTTTCCTGCGAAGGATTAACACCCGACATTATAATCAACCCTCACGCCATTCCGTCCCGTATGACAATTGGTCACTTGATCGAATGTATCCAAGGAAAGGTGTCGGCGAATAAGGGTCAGTGTTTGAATTTTCCGCTACCCTCCAAAATCCTCATGAAATGTCAAATTTTAAATTCATACTGTGCAGGTGAAATCGGCGATGCAACACCATTCAACGACGCTGTAAACGTGCAAAAAATATCCACACTTCTTCAAGAGTACGGATATCAGTTGAGAGGGAATGAGGTGATGTACAATGGGCACACGGGTCGTAAAATTAACGCCCAGGTCTTCCTCGGGCCCACTTATTACCAGCGTTTGAAGCACATGGTGGACGATAAAATTCACAGCAGAGCTAGAGGACCGGTACAAATTTTGGTGAGGCAACCTATGGAGGGTAGAGCCAGGTGAGCGTAGCTTCTGAAAATGAATGATAAAATTCGTTTTAAAAATACTTCTAAGTTTTATTTGTTTTTTTTTAATTTTTCTTCGCAGGGACGGCGGGCTACGTTTCGGTGAGATGGAACGTGATTGTCAAATTTCACACGGTGCCGCTCAATTCCTTAGAGAGCGTCTATTCGAAGTATCAGATCCATACAGAATTCACATATGCAATTTTTGCGGCCTGATAGCCATTGCAAATCTCAGGAATAACACCTTCGAATGCAAAGGCTGTAAAAATAAGACACAGATATCGCAAATTCGGTTACCATACGCTGCTAAATTATTATTCCAAGAACTGATGGCCATGAATATAGCTCCACGACTCATGGTCATTTGAAAGACCGAGCTTCCATGGATTCTATGGTCTTTCAAGCTCTGGTTTAAGCCGTCCGTTGACAATGCGACGCAGTGATTCTATCCCAATTTTTTCTACATCGGGTTAAGAATTCTTCCGATGATAATAGTTGACGGTTTTCAATTAAATATTGTAATTATTGAATCAATGGATTTCTGAAAAAACGTAAAACGCCCTCAGTGATAAGAACAATTTTTAACTTAGATATCCTGCATTGAGCACGGATACATATTTCTTCTTTTTCTTCTTTTTAACACTTGAAGTATACAGAAATGGTTTTTTTGACTCCTATTTATAAATTGTGTAAAATTAAATAAATAGAACAGTAAATTAATCATTGATAGCAACTGATGAGAATTTTTACTCGTTTCATCGGATTCAACTGATTTGAAATTTATCTCACGATGACTATAACTGCAGAAAGATCTTATCTGAATGTACTATCAATAGAATATCTTTTCAAGAGTGCTGATAAGCCACCAAACTATTGAAAATGTTTTATTATCGCTATTAAATGCCTTAGTTTTCCATCAGCTAAAGAATCGTGACCATCCTTTGCTAAATTTTATCCGCCTAAAAATAAGAGACGTTAAATGAACGAGCGTGCAGTTAAAGGTGTACACGTAATTATTTACATGTTTCTTAGCACGTATGCGATGATTGATGATTGCAACGAGATTCAATAGGATTAAATTAAGAAGATTAATTTTATCGTTACGCAAGGATATCGAACAAAGTAATTGACCTAATCGGCTTTGCATAAAGGGAGAGCTTGTTTTTGAATCAACAAAAACACCGATGACTGGTAAAATTTCAAAAAGTTATTCCTCGTCTCCGCGCTTACTGGATGTACAAAGTTATAGATTGCCGGTGTAGAACATTTATTGCGATCGGTGATTACTTATCAATATCGAATATTGTAGAACGGTATCAGAAGCAGAAGAACCTTCCTGAAACAAATTACTTACTGGTAAGTAATTCGCATTTAAGAATTAATTGTGTTCCTACTGGACTGATTAAACCAAGCTTTTAAGTATCAATCTTTTCAAAATTAACGAATTCATACTGATTCTTGAATTCCAATTTCACTGGAATATGTCAAAAAAAAATTCGGTAGACGTTTGATGTTTGTATATTTTTTTTTTTAATATGGCTACGCTCGTTATCATCAGATTGGATTAGATTAGATAATGAAAATTCTAACAATAAGCATTCGTTGACAACGGAAATTAATCGAGTAATTCGGTGAAAAAAGTTGAGTGTCTTCTCAGAAGATTGTAACGTGACTTGAGTTATTTTGAAACATTTATGTCAAACTGTAAAGAGGCTCCAAAAATTCAGTTCTTAATATTTATTCATCTCGTTTTTGAAACAATAAAATTTATTATGAGTTAGGGTGGGTTGAAAAAAAATTTTTTGCACCTAATGATTACTCGATCGATTGCATGAGTAGGATTTTGGCTTTCAGATTTGGATTCCTGAGCTGATTATATGTGAGAGTACTCTTGAAGAACCAAAAAAGAATTCGATTTTTAAGCAAAAAATAAATCATTGTTTTAATTGGGTCTAATATGCTTTTCTGGCGTATTTTGATCTCAGGAATCCGAATCTGAAAGAAAATTTGACCTATCTCTAAAATTGAGCAAGTTATCGCCAATTTTCGGCTTTTTGGAGTCAAAAATAAAAAATTTATTTTATGGTCTATCTTAATGTAATTTGACTTCAGAAATCCGAATCCGAAAGAAAAATTGATCTATCTTCAGAAATGACCGAGTTATCCTCATTTTTCCACATTTTTTGGTACAAATTTGAGGATATCTCGAAGGGAAAAAATCGTAGCTCAATTTCGACAACAGATTCTCGTTCCTGAGGTCAAAATACATAAGAAAAGTGCCATAAGATCAATTTTAAAAAATAAAAATTTTGGGCCAAAATTTGAAAAAATCGTAAGGGGTACCCCTTGGAAAAATCTCAAATTTTGGCCAAAAATTTTTATTTTAAAAAATTGATCGTATGGCACTTTTCTTATGTATTTTGACCTCAGGAACACGAATCCGTTGTCCAAATTGAGCTACGATTTTTCCCCTTCGAGATATCCTCAAATTTATGCCAAAAAATGGGATAATTCGACGATAACTCGGTCATTTTTTAAAATAGATCAATTTTTCTCCCAGATTCGGATTCCTGAGCTCAAATTACATTAATATAGACTATAAAATCAATTTTTTATTTTTGACCCCAAAAAGCTGAAAATTTGCGATAACTCGGTCAATTTTAGAGATAGGTCAATTTTTCTTTCAGATTCGGATTCCTGAGGTCAAAATACGTCAGAAAAGCATATTAAACCCAATTAAAACAATGATTTATTTTTTGCTTGAAAATCGAATTCGTTTTCGGTTCTTCAAGAGTACTCTCACATATAATCAGCTCAGGAATCCAAATCTGAAAGCCAGAATCATCTACTCATGCAATCGATCAAGTAATCATTAGGTGGAAAAAATTTCTTGTTTTATAAGGTACAAATTCTGCCCCCATGCTAAGAAAATAAAAAAAAAAAAATGTCCAACCCACCCTATTATAAGTGCTGTTGAATGTATTTAGATTCAACGAGATTCCCTGGTATAATGAAAAATAATTTTTTCTACGTTGCAGATATATTTTTGGTGAGGAGATTTATTTTCCACACAAGTATCAAAAATGTCGGCGAGAAAATTTTTCTCCGACTTGTTTGGTAACAAAAATCAAATTGAGATAACAACTGTGATTGACGACCAAAGTGTAAATCGCCGATTGTCAGTTTCAAATTCCGGTAGATTTCGACAGAAGAATAACAACAGGTCTGAAATAAAACAGGACACTTTCAGCTCTCCACCTTCAGAAACGCGGGCGCCCACTCCAGAAAATACAATCGAATCAGAATTGGAGAGGAAAAAAGCAGCGAGGATAAAACGACAAGAAACGGAAATATAAATTTTGATATATATGTATGTGTAATAGCGATAGATTTATTAAAACCTACGACAGCACCGCATCGTTTGCAAAAAAAAATCTTGAAAAAAAAAGAAATCAAGAAAAAAAGGACAAATCTTATCAAATATAATTTAATATATAATTCTTTGATTATATTTATCTTGCATTGTTATAGTTTGATATTTAAAAAGTGAGATACACAGATTATAAGCACTTGTGGAATTCCTGAGTATTTATAAGTTATTAAACTTGTGTTTGATAATTGTTATGGATTACAAACGGCAGAGATTTAAGCTGTAAGACTGGACGAAAGTTTTCTGGTCATTAGTTCGATCGAACATAAATACCTTAACAATATCTAGTCTTATTTTATATTCCTACGATCCAAACCGAATCACAGAGATATCGTTTCTTATTGGACCGATTACTCTGATAACACAACGTCAATACGACGGTGTTTATTTAAACCGATACTCGAATATTTTCTTTAAAAATATATTTTCAATTTATAAACGATATTAGTAGCCCGCTTATTAAAAATGGTTTGTCAATGAATTTGATTCCTCGTGAAAAAAACAAAAAAAATAATAGTAAATTAGACTATTAATTTTATGTTACATACATTCAAAGTATCGCTATTGAATTTCAATGATTCGGCGTAGGTATCAAACATACATCAAGCAGACAAAACCTCGCCCGACAAACCGGACACGTGCACTTTGACGATAGCCAAGTTTCGGGTGAATTCTCATCCTGTCTTGAGGCAAACCTAAGGTAAGCGAAGGAATGATTAGAATTTTTATTCCAGAAATTAGCGGCTTTTAAAAACTGACCACTTTGCCATGCAGTCTATGCACCACATAGGACGACAGAAACACGTAACGCAGGCATCCGGACCCCGTTCTTCCGTCACATCTCCGCAGAGTTTGTTAAGTTTAACATTTGCAGTTACTTGCATACATCCAATGCACTGTTCCAACTCCTGTTGACAAAAAACAAAATCATTACTCTTATTTTATACCGTATGGATAAAATGTGATGAAAATTTTTGTCTCCCCATAAAACATTTACCTGCACGGTTTCGTAATGAGGATTTTGTGCTACCTGCTCCTTAAAGGCGTCAATGAATCTGTCGAGCAGAGTTCGATGAAAGGTGACATTTCTAAGTACGACGATTGGCCTTGAAATTTTATCTTGCAGGTCCTTAAAGTCTAGAGCATTCAGTCTGATGTTGAAAGATCGAGCCCGAGTTCTCGTTGGTTTCACCTGTGAAGTAAAAAAAAAAATTATCCATACGTGAAATCCTCTTATTTTGCACATCCGTTTCAAGGCATCATATTTCACCTCGATATTAACGTACTGAACTTCTCCCCGAGTAGTATGCGACATGGTGTGCGTGTCACTCCTATTCAATACCAAAGCTGTATCGCTCTGGTGGGCGACATGCAATTTGTAGGGAGTTACTTTGATGATCCAGTTGTCGGTGACGACAACTTGAGTCACGCTATTGGTGTCTATCACAATTTTATCTATCCTGTAATTTGATAATTTGGTTATTTCTTAGTTCTGAGGTGTGACAATGATAGGTTTTGCACATAATTTGTTAAACCTCACCTTCTATATTCTATGTTAATGTCTGACGCTACGGACATCCACGTGGTATTATTGTTGCAATAAACGGAAAGGCTTTTGGCTATTGGATGAGTAGACCAATTATCACCGAGTAAAGCCCACGAAAGAACTATGAGTAAAATATAAACTGGGACCAGCGCAGCACTTGTAGTAATGACGAACCAGAATATGCTCGTGTTTTCCAGCAAAACTTGCGATAGGTCTAAGTGCCCGAATAAAGCGAGTCCAAGTATGTAGCCTGAGGAGATTGAAAGACAGTGTGAACATATTTGAAGAAAAAGGTGATCTTAATCGAGTCCAAGTATGTAGCCTGAGGAGATTGAAAGACAGTGTGAACATATTTGAAGAAAAAGGTGATCTTAATCGACTATGAGCAACATATTCGACATTGCAGTACAGGACAAGAAAAAAACCTGTTGAACTTGGAGCAGTGTTTAGAAAATGATCAGATGCACAACACAAATTTCGTACAGTTCTTCAACAATGGATAAGTGATTGAGTGTAGTGGCAGCGAAGTGTGTTTTCTATTTTTTTAAATTGTACTATGATTTTCAACGTACCAAATGGAAGCATACTATGAACGAACATGGTTATGATGCTTCTCTTAATGTGATATTGTATAAAAAATTCGTTTTCGCTACCTAACCAGTTTGTAAATATATTTTTTATCGTTAACCCAGCAGATACGAATTCGGTAGGAGGATAAATGATACATCCTGACATTAAAAAATAGAACAATGTGTAGAAGAAGTAAGCAGACATTGTTGTCGTGTTTTTATGTGTTTTTTTAGCTGTCAAACGGTTGAGGTTAGTTACCAAATCGAACAGTACCTGGAGGGAGCACGATCGCCGAAAAACGAGCCGACGAGATATATTTTCTCTTTCTATCTCACTGGTGTAGTGGAATATTCCCGAAATCCGTGTTGAAATTGTAAAATAGTTTAGCTACATGAATGCTATCCTTGGAAATGATTCTCAAAAGATCCAAATACAAAAAAATCCTCGAATTATCATCATTCTTTATTCTTTTCGCCGTGTCTCCTGGATCTTTCTTAATTTCTTTATTAATTTTTAATCAATAACAGGATCCCATCTATGTCCTGCTAGCGTCCAATAATATGCAGGCAATGTCACTTTATCTTAAATTCATGTTGAGGTTTTTCCCAGTCTTTAATCGGTTTTTTTTTATCCATTTTTGAATTATTTATTCAATGAGCACATCTCCACGAGTCCTTCGATGCGCCTCATGAATTTATATCGTCCTGGATTAATTCCTGATCGTTTTCTAATTTTTTTCTATTTTTTTCTGATTTTTTCCAAATTTTTTAAAATTTCGTCGCCTCGGAGTCAGTCGGGATTCTTCGGTTTTCCTCGGAAATCGGAGGCAGTAGTCGGTAATTTTTTGGTTTTCCTCGAATATTTGGGGTCGGTCAATACCTTTGCGGGGAACTAAAAAGCATTGACCGACCCCAAATATTCGAGGAAAATGAAATAAATACTACATTGAAATCTGGCATATCTTCATAATATAATTATTAGGACGATAAAATATACAACTAGTTGCATATGATATAATAATATATATATATACAATATTTGACAATTACAATGATTCATAATTAGAATTTTTTTTCTTTTCTTTTCTTTTTGGTCAACAAATAACAGATGAAAAATTAATAAATTTCAATTCGCAGAACCTAAAGAAGTTTTGAGACTCAATAATATTATGCGATCAACTCAATTCCCGGGTCAATTTTTGGGCAATATATGGGACGTTATAAAATGACAATAAACGAGTGGCCGTAGTTCTTTTGGAAAGTTATCTACTACAAAACCACTCACTTGAACGCAACGTTGGGTAAGTTTATATGCTACTTATGATAATATTGTTGTGTATCATTAGATTACATGTACGAAACACTCTGTTCAGATGCAAAATTACCTAAAGTAAGAATTATTATTTCCTTGTATCACCATCGCTCGCATTTCGCTCGAAGTAACTATCCTCACCTCCTATTCAGATTCATTGAAATAACATTTTTTCTTTAGTAATCTTGATTTGAAGTGAACTGGACTCTGCCCTTTCGGTATGTTTAGATTTTTTCTGTTGTTCTTTTTCTCTTCTTTTTTTTGTTTAGTTAAACTTTACAAAATCTTAGAGAGTTTTGACATTATTCAATTATTGTTCTCTGGGCTGGATTCTTTCTCTCCCTCTCCGTCACCTTCTTCCCGTGTCATTCCCTCTATCGGAGCCTGAATCTCATCTGTACCGCTAATACTGTTCTGAGGCTCAGGTCCAGACCCTCCTGACGGAGGTCCATTCGAAGCAACACCCTGTGGAAAACCTGTCTCCGCAGAAACAAGATGCGATGGCATGTGGGGCGAAGCGGATTGTGATTTACGACTCTTTTCACCCTTTCTCCATAACGTTATTTCCTGCAAAGATCGTCGGAACGCATTCATGACACCCACGGAGCAAACAACGCGTAAATTTTAGCTATGGGTGCACCATAAGGTTACGTTGGACTAACCTGTTGCTTGAAATACCGCCGATCTTCCTCGTCCATTAGAACCAAATTGAGATAGTACTTTACGCTGAACTTCTTATTGATATCACGCATCGTAGGAGCAAGGTCGTATCCAGCAAGAAATACTCTAATTGGAATAGATTCACCTCTGACAGGTGCTCCGTCCATTATTTCATATTTGGCTATCGTTTCGTTTTCAGTGAACGTGTGTTGCCCTGCAAATATGTTATCTAGTTATAAATATAGCATTGTTTAATTGCGATCTTTCGAATGAGGAAAAAAAAAAGGAACAGTTCATTCGCTGTTTTCTAAATGCGACGAGCGATACATTTTTTCTAGAGGAAATAATAGAAAATAAAAAACCAAAAAAACCCAACAGTTGTCTGAAACATATGATTCACGGGTGTGCTGCGGCGTTGCAAACAAGCACATTAGTAAGCATAATCTTTTCAAGCTATAATTAGGGGCGTGTCTAGCACTATTGATACTGTGTAATCAGAAGAAACAATACATAAACATTAATCATATAGAGTTCGCCGCGTATCCCGTAGCTAAAAAGCAGATATTATTTCAACGTGTCACATAGTTACCAGAGCCGGTGCTTTCTCTTTTAATAATCGCTATCTCCATGTGTTTGATTTTTATTCTGACTAGCAAGAAATAGATTTTTCCCACTATCACATCCTTCAGATGATACCTTAAAATGAATCAGGCAATGAACATCTTAACAAATGAATTATTTTATGTAACTCACTTGCTTTTGTTGTACTCGAATTCAATGTGTAAGCAATCTTCAATTCCGACTTCCATTTTTATAGGATTATTCATATCGGGATATGAGCTGAGAGTGTGTACCACCAATTCGGACTCTTTAACGACGTCGCTGAGCCTCCGGACAATTGTTACTCTGAGAAAATATCTTAGCCTGACATTAGATCCGGTGTAACTTTCGAATGGTTTTTCAACATTTGCAAACTCAAAAGGGTACACAGTATTGTGCGTTAATTCTCCAGGTCTCGCCAACTCTTTAACCAGGCTTGTAAACTCATGGTGATTACCTCTGTCATAATACAATTCAATCTGTCCGATAAACTCAACCTTCACTCCCTGGTGTTCCAGTTTACCGGCTTTCCTAAGGCTCACATTTATCTGTGAAACAAACGGGATTCACTTAATTTCACACAAAATATGGATTATTGAAAAGCAAATGAATGAGAAATGGATGTTTGTGGTAATCACATTGACCAAGTAAAAAAGTATTCGGATGTCGACAAGTTGATCGATATTCTCTTGGGCATGTGACAAGCGGAGTGTGAAAGACATATCTTGCAGGTTATTTGAGGGCCTGATGGAACGATGATGAAACTTGCAAAAAAATAGTCAATTGTGGTACCTTTCCGGAGACAGTTTCACCGTCATAGTAAAGTAGGTGACGTTCTTTCTTGCCATCCTCAGATTTGATGTCTGCTGTTTTTCTTGTTTCGCCACCATCTAGAATGATTTCAATCTCGGCAGACTGCCCAAACCCAAAGAAACTCTGGCGATAAAAAATTTTTTAAATATAATAAATTAGAGTAAGTATAAAATGCCGATTGAATGAGTGATCAACAACAAGAATAAAATACGGTCAATTATTACTCACCATGTTTCAGATTTAGCACGTACGGTCGAAACAGACTTATAATTTCCTCAGGACTGTAGATTATGGGGCTTGACAACGCGTGAGTAAATTAATTAAAATATCTCCAAGCCATTATTTCCCAATAAACTCGAAATAAGTTTGGTTATTTTTTACTCGCTGTCTTCCAAAAGTCACAAGTTGCCAATATGGCGTCAAACACCCCCACCAACACTCGCTTGCTTGCTGTCAAATGGTCAAATATTTTAAAAAAAGGAAATTACTTCTAACATGGAGCTATCTCCGTTCAAATTTCTTCATCAAATGCTCTCCATATTACACGCAACCTGAGATAATTATCTCACGTTATTCATCAGTAAATTTCCCAAGCGAATTCACCCTGAAATCCTTTGAAATGCAGACGAGCCGTACATTTTATCATGACCATTTTATGCTCTTCCCATTGCTTTTTTACACCCGATATGTATTTTAAGAATATCCATTGGCTAGGGAGCTGCTATCGAATTATGGACACAGTGGAAATACCCAATGAAAATTGCTATTAACAAGATTCTGCTAACCTTAAACGGAAAAAAGGAACAGAATGAATATCGGACACAGTGAATTTCCCGTTCAATGATTTTTGGAAATCATCAGACAATCTCAGAAGATCGTTCGGCAATTGTACGGTAAAGATTTTCATCAAATATTTTGTAATTAAATTCTCCTGTTCAATCTTTCAGTAGAGAGAATAAAAATCTAAACTCACAGACCAGCGACAGTAGAGAGAATTATTTTTTATGTAAGTCAGACCAGACTAAGATTATCCTCTTCTAATTTTAATTTTGAAAAAATCTAGGAATACATGACCGGAAACACGTGCGTTTTGATGGTCGTGTGAACACTTGACGTTTAGAAAAATAGGAAGCCACCGCAAAAGTTACATAAAAGTTCTTATCGTGCTGGTAAGTATTGGTAGCTATATTTACTTTAGGTAGGTATTTTCTTTTTACTATACATGTTTGATGATTACGATTCTACATCAGTGACGTAGATACGCAGATACTTTCATATTTTTCGTAGTCTCGTCCGGCCTATCATTACGCCCATCACGCCCAGTGTATACGTCAGAAAGAGATCTCCAGCGATTTTATCACGTCGCCTTACATTTTTGTGTTTGAAGTTAAAATTTTTATCAGTAAGCAAATTTGTGAGAATCATAGTAGAAAATGTCAAGATTAAACCAATATTTACTCATTAAATTTCAGTTAAAACACCGTTAAAATGCCGAGCAGATTCACCGAGGTGAAACTAGGTCCTCCGATTGAAGTATTTGCCCTTCAGAAGGTCTTCCAGAGCGATCCCCATGAGAACAAGGTCAATTTGACCGTAGGCGGTACGTCTCATTTTGGTTTTTTGAATCAACTAGAGAGAGTATTATAAAAGAATTCATTAGAAAAATCAAATTCTATTAGTCCGAAGACGTGTGTTATCTTATTCTTAACTGAGTTGAAACAAAAAAAATAATAAATTGAGCTTCATAATCCAAGCTGATTAGCTCATGATTGCTTCACATCTATGTATCATAAAACCGTTGTAGATAATAAATATTTGCCCTTGCTCGACCTTCCTAGTATTAATTTAGTTTCTGTTATGTAATATGTGAGGCTATGCCAGGAATTGTACGTCACATAATACATATCGGAATTTATTGACAAAAATATGAAAAGATATACATTTGCTCCGCTTTTTTCATATTTTATTCTTTTATTCCAGCATATCGCACTCATGAGGGTAAAAATTGGGTTCTACCGGTAGTCCGTCAAGTTGAACAAGCGCTGGCTACGGATGAAACTCAAACACATGAATATTTGCCAGTATTGGGATTAGATTCATTTAGTCAGGCAGCTACTAAGATTCTTCTGGGAGCTGATGCAGCACCTATCTTAGAAGGCCGAGCATTCGGAGTTCAATCTCTTTCTGGAACTGGTGCGCTGCGTGTGGCTGCTGAATTCCTTGCTCGTATTCTTCACTTGGATACGTTTTACTGCAGCAAACCAACCTGGGGTAAGAATAATACCACGGATTAAGTTAGTAAGAAAAAATGAATTACGAATTTGAGTAAAAAAAAGTCCAATTTCAGAAAACCACAAGTTGGTTTTTACTAATGGAGGTTTCAAAAATATACGTGAATATCGTTATTGGGATCCTGAAACCCGAGGACTGGACATCGAGGGCATGTTGGCCGACTTGAGAGAAGCACCAGAGAATGCTGTTATAATTTTACATGCTTGTGCTCATAATCCAACAGGCTGTGATCCAACTACTGAAGAATGGTCTAGGATTGCAGATGTTATCGAGGAAAAAAATCTATTTCCAGTGTTTGATTGTGCCTATCAAGTACGATTTTCATTTTCATGTCCTCCTTATTTTCCCAAAATGTCAATAACACTTATTCGGAGTTGAGTTTTTTTTCGGCTCGCAGGGTTTTGCTAGTGGTGATTTGGAGCGTGATGCACAGGCAGTTCAGCTCTTTGTAGCTCGCGGCATCGAAATGATCTGCACGCAAAGTTTTGCCAAAAATTTTGGCTTGTATAACGAGAGAGTCGGCAATTTGGTTGTCGTTATGTCCAATAGCAAGGATATTGTGCAAGTTAAATCGCAACTTACTCTGATTGTGCGAGGAATGTACAGCAATCCACCAAACCATGGCGCACGTATCGTTGCAACGGTCTTAAATAATCCAGATCTGTTTGAGCAATGGTAAATTTTGATGGAAATTTTATTGGTAGTTGTATATAGATTGCTATCACTTGAAAAAATTATTGTTCTAAAACACAGGAAGGATCATATTCGCACGATGTCTGGAAGAATAAAACAGATGCGAGAGGGACTCTATGATAGATTGCAAAGACTGGGAACTCCTGGGTCTTGGGAACACATCAAAAAGCAAATTGGCATGTTTTCGTACACCGGATTAAACGGCAAGTACAAACCTTTGTTGTAATTAGCCAGAAGAAGATACAGAAATATAAACAAAAAAGTGATTTAAATTTTTCAGAACGTCAAGTTGAGCACATTATGGACCACCATCATATTTATCTATTGCGCAGCGGTCGAATCAACATGTGTGGTTTAAATGAAAAGAATTTGGATTATGTGGCAAAAGCCATCCACGATACTGTGATCCAATTCCCAAACGCATGATGGAAATGACCTCTCTCTGAACATCAAAACTCAGAGTCGCACGATGTAGGAAAAGGTATTGAACGAGTTATAGAGAATATGCGTGAAATAGGTCAGTCACAAATTTTAAGAATCAATTCATAATTGGACATTTTTTTCGGAGCATCCACGTTTTACAGCAAAACTTGACATGAAGTTATTCAACTTTTGAATTACTGCTCATTGTCGATGCGTGAATCATCCGGGTAGTTAATTCGAGGACATAAAAACGTCCGAAAAATAGTACAAAGAATCAAAGTAATCGGAATTTATTTGCAACGAAATTTAGTAACGATTTGACACTTTACTAAAAGAAAAGCAAATCTAATAATGCCAAAATTATCTCTATCCAATTCTATTTCCAGTTGAAAAAAAAGGGAACTAAGCGTCAACTTTTAGACCTTGATTGCATTTCTTCTTTGTAGAAAAAGAAACTAGTTTAAATTCAAAAATAATAGTAACAAATCATTTCTGTATTAATTCTGCATTTAGCGATTCCTACTACACCCTTAATTAATCAATAACGGCAAGTGATATGAAGCTTGAAATGACACAGTTAGCGGTGATTGAAAATACTCTGTAACGTTTGCAAAAACTGAGCACTCTAAATGGTAGATGAATATGTAAATATGTTATGAATTAGAGGCGACTCATAATATATAATATATAAATAAAATCCACAGTAAGTATTTATTTATCAGAAAATGATTTAACTACAGTTAAAATATACCTCATCGAAGCAAAAGGGAAAAAAGAAGTGTCAGTCATTCCATTTTGATGTTCTTTTTTTAAAGGTTTCCTTGCCGTCTCCTTCGATTGCAGAGTAGTACCCCATTCCTTCGTACTTGCTACGCATGTAGTATATGTAACCAGCGCATCCAGTCATGGCCACAACACCCAAAGCCATTATTACCGCATTCTGAAAGTACGAAATAACAATTACTATCTGAATAACTCGCTCATGTGACTCGAGAGACAGATCAAAAGGGGGAAAGTTCTCGGACTGTAAATTACCATCCAGTCACGAGTGTCTATAACTTCCTATTTATGTGAAAAAAAAGCAACAACAATGAACTGCTTTGATTGGTACTTCTTGGTTTTATCAATAAGGTTATCAGGGAGAGTATGTTGACTCAAACGAAAGCCATTGAATCGTCAGCAACTGGATATAGTAGTAATTGTGAATGGTATAAAAAGACGAGGAGAATTACCATCTGGGTTTACTTGTCAGTTTGCGAGTAAAACAAAATAATATATCTCAGTCAGAAGAAGAGATCAGAATAGTATATTATAAATACATCCTCTCTCTGGATCTCACCCTAGGATTTTTTTCTTTCATTTTCATCAAAAAGATCAAACATAGAGAAAAATGTACGGTGAGCATTATTCTTTAATTACAATTAATGGAAACTCTACTTACCGGTTTCACGTAAAGCTCGTAATTAACAGCTCTAAAGAGCATGGTACTTCGTAATGAGCGTAATCCATCTCCTGGTTTTGGGTTTGGAGCATTTTTATCCCCTGACATTCTTAGTTTCTAATTTCCTACGTGAAATCAATTAAGAAATGAGACAAATTTTTGGCATTATAATTTTCTTAATGAAAATTGCTTTGCTGATGAAGTAAGACTTCAGCATTAGGTAAATACGGGTGATTGAAAATCTTTGAATATTTACTAGAAATAATCCACAGTATTAACTTTATAAAATTGTTCTTCAACCCTCAACAATTCCTCGTCTATTCTTTCATCATTTTAAGTACACTGAACCAAGAAAGAATTAATAGCTGCACGCGATTTTCCACGTTGCATAACCTCATGAAGTAGCACCGCGATTTTTCACTCGCAACTTGTTACAGAAATTGTAATTAATTATGTAAAAGACAGAGTCTGAAGACTTTTCAAAAAACTCCTTCAAGTTTAATTTAATTCAATCACTTGTGAATATATTTTACTCATCAGCTACTTTTTGACAGCTTCTTTTTAAATAACTTTTATGGTGCCCTCAGCGACCTCTGTTATAAAAAAAAAAGCTCCAGCCACGTGCAAGTTGGCTTGCCTACAATACGGCGTTTTAAATGTTTATAACAAAAAAAAAAAATTTATTTTATAACAAAAATATTATCAAATGTTCAAAACTTTATTGAAAATATCTAAAAAATAACAATCAAACGTGTTCATTTGTTAATTTTGAATTAATCTTGAGATCCAAAAAGAATTTCTGATCGTTCGTTTCCATAATTAAATAGCAGAAAACTCGACCCTAATTGGCAATCCTCTGATCGTTTGTATTGAAAAGTCAAAATAATTAACTTTCGCTACCGCAATACTTAAGCCTTTCAAGATAAGCATATTAAATATACCATGATATACGATGAGGTATATTTATACCCACAGAAACTTGACCGCTAATTACAAATCTATCCGAAGGCGTAATTTGCTGTCTGATTAGATAACTTTTAGAATTATTTGAAAACATAATTTACAACTCTATTGTCCTAATTAATGTACAGAATCTCAAATATTAACACTACAGACATAGATATATTGAACCATATCAATATATCTATGCTACAGATATAGATTTTTTAGAATTTTTTTTTCAGAGTATCAAAAACGCTCTTAATTTTACAAATAAAAATCGGAATTCAAAAATAGCTGGCCTGAACAAAAATGTTCAAAAAATATCTTAGAGCTCGGACCATCACTGATCAAATCAAGAAGTTTAGTTGAAGTAGACAGTCCCGTGTACAGCAAAATATTTAATAAAGTTACAGTAAAAACAAGGATAAAAATTTTCTTGAGCAAACACAAACGCATGCCTAACACTTGTAAAAGTAGCGACCAGTGGTCATTGCGTCAGGGGTTTGGTTGAATGTGTATACACCAATACAAATAGAATCCATTGACCGTAGAGCCAGTACGAATACAAACATCTATCTTTGCAAATATGTACCCAAGTATTATTGGTATATTACAACAAGCCAGAACCATGCCGATTCAGTTTCCCCAACGCAGTTGTGGCAAAATGATCAGATATTCACAGCAACGATTTTTATTATTTTAATGTTGAAGAAGCAAAAAAAATTATAAGGAAGTTATTCAATTAAATCCTACCTAAAATAATTAATCTTTGTTTAACAACGATGTTAAACTGTACCGTGAAATGGGGATACAATAGTTGATAAATAAAAATAGTTATTTTCAAAATTGCTTTTTTTATCTTAACTAGTTATTTATTTTGGTGAGATTAGTGCGAACATAATTTCGATACCAATTTGTCAAGAAATAATTATTCAAAAAAAAAAGGTGATTAAAAATTATAATTTTATTACATAATATTTAATTTTATTTTTATCATTCAAAGTCAATGCTAAGGAGACACGTGATATTTGTTGTTAACATTATTATTAGCATTGTTGGTGTTGTTATTATTATTTACAAAATTGAAGTGTAGATTAAATGTTACGTGGCGTGATCTATTGAATGTATAATCTTTTGATGTGAGTTGCGAAACTGATGTTCAGTTAATGTAATATTAAAATTTGTGATCTCACCACAAGAAGGAGAAAAATAATGCTCGTAATAGTTTGTAATTGCGAATAATACTAAGAATGAGGTACCCTGAAACATGAATAGAAAACGACGAGTAAAGAAGTGAAAAAACGAGAGACGATATATTTAATAATTTATCGATGACCATGAGAAATCTTTTAGAATTTGAATGAAGCGAAAGTGTTCTAAACAATTTTAAAGTTACAATTTTTTTATCAACGATTAATTTCAGGGTAACGGCTGAGTAAAACCTTGATGTTTCTATTCACTGGGAACAATTATATTAATTGTTTGCTCGTCTTGACAAACTTGTTATAAATTCAAACTATCTGGGATGACAGAACAACGTCTTCAATGACGTCAAACGACCCATCATAAAAATTAAGAATAGCGAACGATAATTATTTATAGTACATCTTACAATTAAGTATGTGTATTGTAAACTTAGCTGTTTAGGCTGTTGATTATCATCTTATTTTTGTGTATAAAGTATCTTAAGAATTTCGCCAGAATAGCTTCGCTCGGTTATTACCAGAAACAATTAGCTGAAAATAGAATTTGCAGTAGAGTGTAGTGAATCGGAGAGAAGGGTATGGAAAAAAGAAATTTGAATTTATCTACTTGATAAATTTCAAACCCGCGTTGCGATAATTCCTAAGCAGATGAGACATGCGCAGAGAGAAGAAATTTTGTATCCTAATAATAATAATAACAACAATAATAATAATAATAACAGATACAGATACTAAACCAATATTCAAAGTGACAGCTGCACGTGCTGTTCGCGTTGCGGTGCAGTGCAGTGCAAACCGTTGCAGTTTTTGAATAAAAATAATGTACAGTTCGTGTGTGAATATAATAAGACAAAAATGGCTAATCAATCGTCAGTCCACATTACACATCGTTATTATATCAAATATACTTTATTTACATATAACGTTTTTCGCGTTATCAAGTGGTTTGAACGAAATCGACGACTCGAATATTCAGTCAAAGTTAAATGAAAAATGAATTCCAATGACAGATCAGCAGCTACAGCATCTTCAGATGCACATTCTAGTCTGAGTCGAGATGCGGTTATTGAAGCTGAATTGCGTGCGTCATAATCTGCACAATACAAAGAATTTTTCAGTTTTTTTTTTGTTCAATTTTATCACCATTCTCGAATACTTGAAACTAATATGCTGCTGATCCCTGTAATCCGTCCTATACGAATATCTTCGAGTTTATTCCGATCAACTTGAACTAGGTTATTGCAAAAATAAGCACAAGGTTATGAACCAAGGATACATTCTGTCGTTCAAGTTGAAACAACTAACAATAAAATCTATTTACCGTACTCACACTCACTTCCTTGAAAACTTTGCACACGTCAAACACTAACAGTAAATTGTTGTCCGATGAATACATTTCGATGTTGTATAATCTCTTGTAGTTAAAAATCAAATTATACTCATATTTCTCTGCTATGCATCATCAAGAATGACTAAGAAAAGCACAGTTTGCTTAATTTATCAAGTAGGTAATCATAACGACCCTGCGTTTTAACACAGGTCAAAGTTCACTTGTGCCATAGATCTATGTCTATTGAAAATGCATCAAGAAACAATTAATAACTTCATAAGTTTTACCTCCAAGGTTATGTCGGTATCAAGACATTTCCCAAACTCTGTTGAACGTTTGATTTATTTGTCACTTTTCATTTGATAATTATCACTACGGAAATAGGCACATATTTTAGTGTTTACATAACTACAGAATGATAAGGCTTGTACCTGAGACATTGAGTAATTTTTTTACCACCTCTTCACATACCGTGTAGCCCAAATCATTATAAATGAAAACACTCTTGTAAAAGAAACCACTGAAATGTAGCCGATATTATTTTATAATTATATAAACTTATTGCTCTCATGTTACCACGTATCATGCTTGAATGTTAATTGAACTATCTCATATGGCCTTCTTATTTAATAGGAGAGAAAGCGAGGATAATTGTTCTATTTGATTTTAATATTGTCATGTAGAGGCAATAATATCCTAGGTGTATTTAAATTTTGATGTTTTGACAAAGCTTTTTGTTAAAGACCTTTTAAGACTAGTAGCCTGATAATGAGTCGAATCACATTAAATCTCTGCGAGTATATTTTGAAAGTTTGACATAGGTGAAAAAATTTAAGCCACCATATACACAACTCGCACCGTCTTGTAAGATTAGAACTTATCTCTCCATGGTTGATTTTAGATTATAGAGAACATGATTTGTACGAGCAGCTATCAATTTTACTGATTATATTTGGAGCTGTGCATGAACTTGATTCATTGCAAAGTTGACTTTTAGCTAGTCTCAATGTCAAATATAGTTGAAAACAGCAGCATCTTTTGAAAATTTGAAAAACCATTCTAGAGAGCATCAATTATATTTTTTCTGCGTTCGTATGTTCACGACGATTAATTTGAAAATGTGGTACAATACAGGTAGCATGGATAAAGAGGACAGAGCACTGAGGCAGCTACACGTCAACAGACCTCTTTACGAACAAGATGCACTGAACAGAGCATACCATTATGAGAAGCCAAAGTCTTCCTGTGAGTATTTATTTGAAGATTTTGAATCTATGTGACTCTTAAACATGGTATGTTTGGAAAACGGCCGTTGCCAATTATTTGTAACAAAACTGTCGAGTCATTGGCAAAGTGGATTTACATTATTCTTGATCAAAAAATTGAATTGTTTATTTGTAAAAGAATGTTAATGGAGTAATTCTTTTGTACATTCCTTTCCAATTCTAGTTATTAGCGATACGAAAGAGGTTCTTACACCAGACAGCTGTGGATCGTTCATTACCTCTATGGTACCAGCGCTGAGCTGGCTGAGAACTTACAAATGGAGAAAAAATGGAACCTATGATTTAATATCCGGACTTACAGTTGCTATCATGCATATACCTCAGGGATTAGCCTACGCTCTACTTGGAAATGTACCACCGGTCGTAGGCATATACATGGCTTTCTTCCCAGTATTAGTATACTTTTTTTTAGGAACATCCAAGCACGTTTCCATGGGTAAACACAAATTAACACAAATTAGATAAAGAGAATCGATCAACCAGTACTATTTTAACAATATTAACTAAAACCATCTGTTTCTTCTTCAATTTAATCGAACCTAGAGCGTAGATATTGTCCGCTCTTTTCCTAGTGAAAATTTTATTGTAGTCTCAAATGGTGATTTTAGCAACAAACTTCATTTGGTTTTTTTCATATGTCAAAACAGGTACATTTGCAATCGTCTGCCTCATGACAGGTAAGGCGGTGCAAACTCATGCAACCTTACCAGATGCATTAGGAAAATTCAATGAAACAAATGGCACAACGATAACAGGTTTATCATCCGAGCATTATACTCCTATAGAGATTGCCACGGCTATCACTTTCATGGTGGGATTAATTCAGGTACGCAAATAATTTTCTGACCTACGAGGGAGGGTCATGATTGACGATGTAATTGCCAAAATTCAATTTTCTTTCAGTTAGCAATGTACTTATTCAGACTTGGTATAATCAGCACTCTTCTTAGCGAAACATTAGTTAATGGTTTCACGACTGGTGCTGCTGTACACGTACTCATGTCTCAAATACAAGATCTCCTTGGCTTGCGCCTACACAAGGGCAAGTCAATCTTTAAGTTAGCAGCTGTAAGTACGAGGATAATTAAATGTACTGTAATTTTTTTATTACTAACACCACTTCAGATGTGCATAACTTTTTCAGACTTGTATCGCCATTTTTGAGGAACTACCAAATATAAATGTGACCGCAGCTATAGTCTCAACAATTGCGATTATAATTATGGTTTTCAATAACGAAATCCTCAAGGTGAAAATGAAATTTTACTCCACATCTTTGCGTTGCTCTTGATTTAAGAAGGAATTCAAAGTGAAACTTGTTATTATTTTCCAGCCATATTTTGCCAAAAAATGCAGCATACCAATACCCATTGAATTAATAGCTGTTGTCACCGGCACATTGGTTTCAGAGTATGGAAATTTACCAGGACTATATGGTATTGCAACCGTTGGTAATATTCCTACAGGGTATGTTTGACGCTCAGTTTTAATTATACAACACATTAATTATTATTCTATTAATTTAAAAAAAAAACATTATTTCATAGATTGCCAGATGCAAAACTTCCCAGGTTTTCGTTACTGCCTTCCATTGCACTGGACAGCATCGCAATTACCATGGTGTCTTACACAATAACAATGTCAATGGCTCTGATATTTGCGCAAAAATTAAACTACGAAGTAGATTCAAATCAGGAACTTTTCGCTATGGTAAATTTTCCGTTTACTGATATCTGATCGATTATTAATAATTTTGAAGTGTCCAATAAGTACAGTCGCTTACTTACAGGGAACTAGCAATATCGTTGGATCTTTTTTTTCTTGTATGCCCGTAACTGCATCGCTTAGCCGGTCATTGATTCAGCAAACAACGGGTGGAAGAAGCCAACTGGCGAGTATAGTCTCCTGCGGAATTCTACTTACGATTCTTTTATGGATCGGACCATTCTTTGAACCGTTGCCAAGATGCATACTCGGAGCAATCATTGTTGTAAGTGTTATTTAAATTATTAGATCCGATGTAGCGCATGAAATTTTGATAACGTCGGTCACGATACCGTTTACTTGTAGGTAGCCTTAAAGGGTATGCTATTCCAAGCCATGGAGTTGAAGAGATTCTGGAAACTAAGTAAATTAGACGCGAGTGTATGGATTGTTACTTTTTTCACTGTCGTGATCTTCAATATAGACGTTGGTTTGGTAGTTGGATTGCTCGTTTCGTTGGCAAGTATCTTCGTGCAATCAATTAAGCCGTACACGTGTTTACTAGGTCACATTCCCAACACCGATTTGTACTTGGACTTGAACCGATTCAAAGGCGTAAGTTTAATCATGCGAAAAATTCCCCGTGGACTACTAATGACTATACCCATTTGATTGTTTTGATTTTTCATTACAGACGACAGAACTTTGTGGAATAAAAATATTCCATTATTGCGGCGGTTTAAACTTCGCAAATTCCGGCCATTTGAAATCAGAATTATTCAGATTGGTCGGAATCATTCCTCGACAGGTTATAGAAGAGAGAAAAAAATTAGCAAAACGAGGATTATATCCCGATCAACATGGTAGCGATGAAAAAGAAGTCTTAAGATGTATTATAATTGATCTCAGCGCCCTTAGCTACGTTGATCCTACAGGTATAAATACTTTGAAGTTTTTAGCTTCTGAATTTGAAAAAATAGAAGTCCCCATTTATCTAGCGGGTTGTTCAGGCCCAGTTTTTGAGCAGATAGTGAAGTGTGATTTATTGGACAAAACAAATCCAAGGTTCAAAATATTTGCAGCTGTACATGACGCCGTGAGTTTTACACAGCATGAGCTATTCAAATGACAGATTAATTTTTTTTTTCTCGTATAGTTAGGTCAGTTCCGAAGGCAAATTCCCTATCGGTGAAGATGAATATTTTTTTATCACGTATAGAAAGATAACATTATTTTTTTATATGTATGTAGTCCAGCCCTCTACTTAGAAATCATGAGTATTTTTAGTCGAAGCAGAACTTAGCGTCAAAATTTTGAGACACTTTCTGCTTAGAATCTATAGACAGAAACGCTCAATGGAAGAAAGATACTCAATTTATCGTAAAATTCCGGCTTCGACTGTATTGTTATAGCCCATATTTTAAACGTCATTGAAACATGAAAATATTTGTCCTTATTTTTAGAGTTATCGTGCATACCTGTAACTAGTACATACGTATGTTCACAGAAGTTAGTTTACATTTCAGTGATGAATATCATGCATCTCATTGTACATTTAGATAAAAATTGATGCTTTGAAGGAAATATAAAAAAATTTGTTAATTTTTAGAAATTCTAAGATCGTTCAATTATTTGTTATCTTTGTTAATAATACGTACCCTCTGTGTATACCAATGAAGAATATGCTGATTTTGGTAATTGTGAATTTTTCAAAATTTAAGGTATGGTATTTGAACTTAAAAAAATAATAATTCTGAGTTACTATTTCATATTACTGCGTACCGTCGTTTATTTAACAAGAAATGGAACAAGTACGATGAACCCAGTAATTAATTTCTAGCGATCATCCTATTTACAGAGCAGCAATGATTGCATGACGATTTTTATTGTTTTCGTTTGGTTGGTTTTTTTTTTACTTTTGCTGTCATCGTAATAATTTAAATTATAACAATAGTCATGTAATTTTTCTACTACATTTTTGGCTACAAATACTGAGCAGTACAATGAATAGGTAGCCTGTACCGATCTGGTTTTATTTCGGTGTTATTATTAACAGTAATTAAAATCCACGTATGCATTTTTTTTGGGATAAACGAGGTTCAATTCGTGGGACGAGTATTGTTGAAAAATTACCAGATAGTCACAGTATTTAACCGTTATTGGTAATGATCGAAATTAATCTGTCTAGCTTTCTGTTCTAGGCGTAATTATTTTTATTCTTCATCAAATTATGAGCGATTAAGCAACTCCGTACTTCTTTTTGAGAGATTCTGGCATCTCTGGTGGTGGTGGACGTGGCATACGGAGCCATACCTTGACAGCGTCATAGATGAACCATTGAGCGGCTGTCAAAGTACCAATCATGATGATTCTTGGTGCCAATCCCTTCCATAATCCGGCGAATCCAAGTTTCCTAACTACATCACCAGCAGTTGCTCCCTTTTCTTGGTTTAGTTTGGACACAACCTGAAAATATAACCAGACATTGTTGGGATAAAAATTGCAGAATGACAGGATTGGCTGAATTCTGTTTGAACCGAATCGAAAAAGCACTCACCGAGTCAGCTGGATGAGAAACAACGGCACAGAATACACCAGCAATGTAACCAGCGGCGAACGTTACGACAAGCTGTTCACCCTTGGTGCAGTCGGCACGTGGCTTGGGTACGACATGTTTGTATATCAATTCGACAGTACGTTCAAAACAGGCAAATTTCATCATGGTGTACGGGATCTGGCGCAGCCACAGGGGTACCAAACCCTTGTAGAAACCTCCAAAGCCTTCATCTGCAAACATTTTTGGAAGCGCTTGGCGCAAGTTGTTTGCGTATCCAGGCATCGTTTGAATCCTAACCTGAAAAAGTGCAAAGATATTTGTAAGAAGTTCGGCAGCTAAGTTGATTCAATAACCACGACGATCGAGTCTGACTCACGCATTAAGAAGAGATCATTCGGGATTCAGGAGAGGTGGGAAAAAAATCTGGGAAATTCAACATAGCTTCTGGTTTTAATGGTGAGTAAAAGACTAACAAATATCAAGGATTACCTTGGCAGCTTCCATCGGAGCAAGACCAATGTCAGCAAAAAATTCAGCAGAGGCAGAAGAAACTAGGTAGAGAGTAGTCCTGAATTCATAGGAAAGTTCCTCTCCAATTAATTGTGAGTAATAAACCTTGAATACTTCATATAGACCGAACTTGAACATTCCCTGTGTCGAATAACCGAAGAAGGTTGGTGCCCAACCTTTACCAAGAGCCTTGACTCCACCCTCTTGAAGAGTCACCTGTCAATTTGAGGGAAATTTTCAATACGAGAAATTGAGAACTCCTGAATTCAACTTTGACATTGCTTTTTCATACCTTAAATCCGGTGAATACAGACTTGTATTTTGCAGGGTCAACTTGAATCCGGCACTTTACAAGATCAAGGGGGGTAACCATGGTGTGTGTAATACCACAGGACAAGATGCCTCCGAGCCCACATAGCATAAAGTATTTGTTGGAGCCAAACTCGCAGCTATCTGTGATGTTAAAAGTGGAAATTTTAATGGAGTTTGTTACTATTTAGATGAGATTTCTGTTTTATCTAATCAGTAAACGAACAACCAGATTTTGTTCAGTTCGAGAAAAACAACTCTCAGGTTATTCTTGAACTGAAAAAGATCGTGACACTGATTGCATAATAGACTTAGGAAATGTTTTGGACAAATTAAGTTCTTCTCAGTTATCATTTAATTTATTGTTCATAAAATCATATCGTAAATCCCACGTGGTCCTGGTGGCAATAATTAATCTCATGGATTAATTTATTATTAAGCTGCGAGGAAAGTTCTGAATATGCTTGATCACATGTACAGTTAGTGCTCAAGGAATGAGAGGAGAGTTGTAAAAAGTATTTCGAATATTTGACAGCGCTAACATTCCATTAGAAGCGGATGGCATTTGAAAAATTCTGAAGGCCATCAATCCTAATGTAATTAACAAAAGCAATTTTCTCGTTCATCCCTTTTAATCCAAATCACTGTTAACAAATCTCGAATCTGATTAGGAAGTTGTGACGCTTGCATAACAGAGGCCACACAGGGGCTTGCGTTGATTTGATTTTACGCAAATCAAAGAAATTATGGAAGAACGTATAATATTCTTTTAAATCTAGTTGCGATATGCAAACATTTCTGTTATAAGTAGAAAAAAAAACCTATTGATTTATTCGCGTATTTCTATCGAACGGAGAATCGCGTCGAGCGGTGGCAGCTAATGCGAGTTGAATTAAAATCCAAATTTAGAACGAGTTCAAGGATCGTCCTATTGACAAACAATGAATTGTGGGCCAACTTTGAAATAGATCCTTAAATTCGGTTCTATTCTGAAGTCAATTACAAAGAGACAAGTGTATTTTTATTCTTATCCAAGGCTGAACAAAAAGATTCGTAACAAAATGGCCGTCATTATGCAACCAGTTGTCCCCGATTGGCACGCTTCAGGGTCGCGAAGGACAGGTTTAAAATGAATGACTTTTTATGAAAAGAGAAGTAGAATTTAACGGAATAATTGACATTAAGTAATTCTACATTTTTTCAGAAACCAGGGAACTACTCGATCGATCAGCACACCAATCTAAGTTCAATGCTTCGATCTGTAAGCCCTGGAAGATCTTGGCCTGATCCCGTGACAGAAAATTTGCAAATACCGGCTGCAATTTTCACGCATCAAAAAAGCTCACTTGACTAGGTAATTAAATTGAACTCACCGCCTTCCACCGTGTTGGCAGCTGCGATATATCTGCCTTTGACAAGAGCTTGGGTTTGGCCGTCCCCGCTTTGTGCCTGGCAGTCAGCTGTGATAAAAGGAGAACCAAAAGGGTTCTTTTTTACGGTTTCCATCATCGAGGACCACATCTTGCCGTGAGGATACTATGGTATTGCCTCTAGAACACAGAATGCTATTGTTTAAACACTGCCTGATATATTAACTTCAGAAATATCTTCTAATTCAGTAAGGAAAGACCTGACACTCACCTCCCTACGGTGGAAAGAGAGTAAAAAGGGAACACTGAAATCGCCAACGTCTGCTGCAGTGAGACGAGCTTGACGCCCTCTAGAAATCAATTTTTTAAGCGTTATTCGTTCTGAAAATTATCGTTTGGGGTCTGGCGGGATTATAGAAGTATTCAAATTTTCACCCCTGATTGGACAAACGGGTATCGATTACGATGTCCTCTCGAGATGGTTCCAACATCCGGAAATCAAAGTTGGCATGGTTCAAAAAACGTTGAGTTATATTTCGATGGGTCTGAAAAGCTCTCCTAGAATACAGGGACTGGTTCATTAGGCAAAGAAAAAAATCACACGAATATTCACCCATGATTTTCGAAAAGAAATTTGGTGATAGTTCAGAAATAATCACTGAAAATAATTCGTGTTTACAGTAGCGAAGTTGGTCTATCGAACATGCGCCATGGGTTGATTTACATCCGCGTAAACGGAACACCGTTCATGCGAAGAAACGGCACTTGCAGAATAGCAATCATCTAAAAAAAAGTGTTGCGTAGCCTCTACTCCTTCCATATAGAGCTTATGATTCCTTTGACGAACTTCCCTGTGCGTGGAAGCTTTGAAGCATGCTGATGAGGTAATGTTATAGTTGCTTAATTAAAATCGGCGTTAAAAGATCAAGCCGTGCAATGTGAAGAAGATAATTTGAGATATGTGCGTAGTATAACGGGAGGTAATAGTTGTCTTTGTACCCTCAAAGTTTTCATCGTCCTTACCGAGCTGCATAAACGGCGAGGGAAAAAAGGTCGTCACAGGTATTCAGTAACGTTCAACTTAAGTCGAAAAAACGATGACAGCAATGGCGCCTAATTCGGAGCTGATGCTCTTCGTAACCCATGTTGAAACAGACGGGCCCCTACTTAAAATATGGGGTCAAATAGACCGAACTGCAGCCACGTGCGTCGAAAAAACGATTCTCCCATTAACTGAGAAATTCACTCAAGGACTTGGTGCACCTAATCCTGATTGTAAACTTCCACTAAACTTGATATGTTGTGCACGTTTCCAAAACGAAGGGTACTTTCGCGCTAAAGTCTGTGGCGTCCAACCCAACGGGCAAGTTCTCCTGCACTTCATCGATTATGGGAACTACGAAGTCGTACCTCTGTCAGCCATAAGGCTGCTTGATAATATTCCCAGCGCATTATCGCTTATATCATTACCAGCGATAGCCATAGATTTCACCCTGGCTGGCATATTGCCTGTGAATGGAAGATGGGATGCTGAGACTGTAGAATCGATAAAACAGAGTCTTCGCTACGCAGATTCTAAAGGACTGTTTCATTCTGCAGTTGGTCCTTACAGATTCTTGAAGCTTTGCTATAATAACCAAGATTTTAGTGAGCTTCTTGTTAGTAGGAATATAGCGACTCGTGCCAGTGTCCAAGATATGTTGCTCACCGTTAGACAGCTGCAGCCGCAAGAGCTGCGTTCACCACAGTTTAAGCGTAATGTTTGCCCTCCACCACCACCTGGCAATTATCTACCAAGACCTATGTCTAATGTGTATACAGATTCACCTATGCGATCTAATAACACATACGAAGACTGGAGAAGTGCGCAGCATAGGCAACAGCCTGTTCATGTTCAAGAAGCTTTAGTATTCAAGTCTAGAGTTTTAGATGTTGGATCTATACACGAAGTAATGGTGTCCTTCATAGAAGATGGCCCATATAAATTTTCGATACAAGTGAAAAGCATGTCGGGCATTCTCTCTAAGCTCATGACCGATATCAATAGGCATCCCACAACCCCGTTGCAGGAGCCTCCTTTGCCTGGGTCGGTTTGCTTAGGACGATATTCTCATGAGAAAGTTTTGTGCCGGGCGGTAGTTATGGCTGTTATGGAACAAAAATGTAAAGTGTGGTACGTTGATTTTGGGCATACTGAAGCCTTGCCTTATTCGGATATATTTCAACTTCCGCCTCAGTACATTATTCCCAGAGTCCTTTCCATAAGATTCACATTGAGTGGAATAAAAGACATGGTTATCGATCAAAAAACCAAAGATTACTTCAAGAAATTAGTAGATAAAAAACTCCTGGTACTTCAGGTCCGACCACCTGAAGGTCCTCCTTTGGTGCAATATGGGGATTTGTACGATAATGGCACAAATATTAGGGATATCCTAGAAAAAACCTGCGCTATGACAGCAACGGTATTTTATCAAGAACCACCGAAACTACAACGGGGAATGAAAAATGTGGTTCACGTGTCCTTTGTAGAATCTTGTACAAAGTTCTTCGTTCAACTTGATAGTGGGGTAAAATCCCTCAATTCCATCATGGCTTGCTTGGCAGAATATGCTCAAAATGCTCCTCCACTTGACGAAAAACACCTGCAAATTGGATGGCCTTGTTGTGCATCATATATCGAAGATAAACAATGGTTTGTACATCAATCCACAACGATAAACGGTCAGCTTGATTTGCAATCATAATCATTCAATTCTTCCTTTGTCTAGGTACCGTGCCCAAATTTTGAGCGTCAGTGGGGAGCAAGTGACTGTGCTTTACGTAGACTACGGTAACAAGGAAACGGTGACCGTTTCAGCTCTTCGCAAAATACATGAAGATTTGGTTAAAAATTTGAGATGTCAGGCAATATCCTGTGCCCTCAATGGTTTCCAATCCTCCGAATCCAACCAAGAAGTTGCTAATCAGTTCGAATCACTTGTCCTTGAGCGACAACTCACCATGGAAGTCGTAGATGTAGTTCCTAATGGTCCCATTATCAATTTATTGGATCATACAGTCTCTCCACCGATGAATATTGCAGCTCAACTTTCTGTATCGATTACCCCATCGAGGAATATAAAGCCATCTAATACACGGAGAGATACCGAACAGGTATTGAATTTGTCACAAGATGCCGAAACAAAATATCCAAGGTAATTTTAATACTCCGCATTATAGCTCTCATTGTTCTTAAAAGTATAGGATTTATAAGTATAAATATTGCTCGTCCTATGTTATAGTGAGGACCGCAATGGTAAGTGGGAAAAGAAATCAAATAATTGGGGCCAAGATTCTATGCCTGGCGATATGGGTATGAGGAACAGAAGACCACCGCACGAACACACGAACGGTGATAGGAGGGAACAATTCCATGATAAAACAAGAACCAAGACTGCAAAGGATGTTGAAAATGAGCAAAGACAACGAGATAATAATCGTCCTGAGGGGGACGATCGTTTGCATCATAAAGAGACTCGAAATAATTATTTCAATAGAAATGACTCAGCAACTGGCAACAGATACGAACGAAACGACGACGGTGCCAACAGGAAAGGAGGCAAAGGTGGAAGATTTGGATCTGGAGGTAACTCTAGAGAAGAAAATCGCTCAGACAGAAGCATGAATAAAGACGACAGCTGGAGCGACAAGGATTCGGACACATCTTCCAGAGGCAGTGGTCGTCGTGGAAGCAAAAGGCCTCGAGGAGCAAAGGGACAGGGAGACAGGGGTGGACGCAGAGGTGACGACAGAAAATCTAATTCAGGAAAATGGAGTGATGGAGATAACGACAGATCGAGCTCTAAGAGTGAGTATTTCGAGAAGAGAATTATAATTGTGAAGAATAATTCTAGCAACTTTTGTACAGTATTCGAAATTTTACATAGTTATTAACAGACCCTACTTTAAACAGGTAGCACATCAGGATTCAGACCAAGGGATAAAAATTTGTCCAGTTCATCATGGAAGAACGCAAAACCCCAAGCCAATAAATCTGGCTCCTGGAACTCCATGTCACCGAAGTCGCCTGTCAAAGAAAAGCCAAAAACTCAAAAGCTTACGATACCTTCTCCTAATATAACAGTTGGTGCTGTTAAAACTGTTGAATTGACATACATGGAAAGCCCGACAAATTTTTACGTTCAGTTATGCCCTGACAACATAGAGCTTGATGCCATTATGGAAAAAATTGCCGGAATATACAACGAAGGAGGTGATATAGTTAAAACTTCAGATATACAACCTGAACTGTGTTGTATAGCTCAATACTCTTGCGACTCTACATGGTACAGAGCAATCGTCAAGGCAAACAACGGAGGCACCGCTACGGTCAAATTCATAGATTACGGTAACTCAGAGGTAGTCGCGTATGACAAAATTAAAGAACTTCAGCCGGTGTTTGCCAAATTATCGGCGCAAGCTGTACACTGTAAACTTTTTGGCGCATCGAAGTCGGTTTGGACGGATGGAGAAATAGACAGTTTCTCCCAATCTGCTGAAGGAATCCCTCTTGAAGCTGAATTTATTACGCAAGATAATGAAGTTTATGAAGTTCTGTTAAAACCTATCAATAACGACGCTTCAGATTCTAATTGTGTGAACAAACAATATTGTGGTGACTTAGACTTGATTCAAGCTAAGAAGGAGGTTAAAGATAGACGCAAGAATGGCGGCAGAAGAACACCTCAGTACATCTCAGCTCAAGAAAAATGGAGAGACGAATCTTTTACTCCAGGATATGAAGTAGACGTTGTTGTCACCTGGTTTGTGAATCCGAATAATTTTTACTGCCAATTACTCAGCAGGCAATCCGAATTCAGAAACATGATGAATGAGATTCAGGAGTCTTACGTCGTACAACGCCCCGTCAAAAATGCTCTCCAGGTATTTACGTTTATCGGTATTTCAATTTATCCATTTTGTTAAATGTTTTTTTTTTTTCTTATTCTTTTGTTAGTGATTTCAGATCGGTAACATGGATATGAAATTTCAGGTCAATGCGCCAGTTATCGCATTTTTCTCTGACGATGGGGCATTGTACCGAGCTGAAATAAAAGAATTGAACAAACTACGCGGTCATATAGTGCAATACGTTGATTTTGGAAACCGTGCCATGGTTGATCCATCCAAAATATATCCTGTAGAAAAGAAATTCGCGGTTTTACCCAAGCAAGCGATGCACTGTACGTTAAAAAACGTCTCACCAACTAGTGGATCGGACTGGTCCAGAGCAAACAAACAACAAGTCGATCGGTACTTTGATGCGGATAAATACAAATGTACATTCCATGGGAAGAAAGACGGCAAATACCTGATTTCATTGAGTAACAATGGAAAAGATGTTGGTGACTCTATGATCGCTGCAGGTCTGGCTGTTAATTCTGAAGCAAAAATTGCCACGGTCGTTAATAGAGGTGAAGTATACTTATTATATAACAGCGAACGAAATCGACACAAGACTTACCAAACTCATTACTTACAGTCACCACTCCTGAAGCAAAACCATCCGATCATATTTCGAATAAGCAAGATCTAACTTACTGGGCCGGTCATACCATTCGCACAAATGTTTCCAACGTCCAAGGAGCTGCTAAGTTTTACATTCAACTACCTGCGTCCATCGAGTCTCCGAAACCAGTAGACAATCTTCACGTGAGTGCCACTTCCTCGTCGAGTTTTGCACAAGTTCTCGTTCCTCGGTGGATAAGCATCAGATTTTTGTTCGTTACAGAATTCTATGTTGGAAATTCCACATCATTTGGTTGAATGCTATCTCTTTGACACATCTCCAACTCCGAACGTGGATGACATATTGAAAAATTCTGCGGAAGGCAAATGCCTGATTGTTCGCATTAAAAATGTAGAAAACAACAGGTAATTAACTACAAACTTCATGTCTCGATCTCTTAAATACTTATGTTGATTAATTCTTGTTGCTGATGGTCTTTTTTTTTCTTCTTTTTTTAATTCCTATAGACTTGTAGTGCAACTCTATGACGTATCCGGCAAAAGGTTACTTCATTCGGATACTAGTGACTGCATTTCTCCTGTTTTCCCCTTGCCAATTTCGGCAACTACGGACAAGGTTTGGGTGACTCAGATCGAGGATACAAAAAATATATGGTTGCAGCGATCGTCCGATTCAGAAATAATCGCAAATTTTCTGGCCGTATTATTCAAATATTATTCGACATCTGGAACCCAACAAGAACCTGAGGTAGGTAAGCTCTGCGCGGCCCAATCCCAAGACCAGAATTGGTATAGAGCAACAATTGAAAACGTAACGGACACCGGAGTAACGGTAAGATTTATTGACTATGGAAATACTGAGGAAGTATCGCTTGAGTCGATAAAAGTGTTGGAGCAACAGTTTTACGTACCTCATCAACTGGCTATCAAGGTATCCTTGGGACTGACTCTGAAAGGGACGGAAGAAGAGCAGGATGAATTATTGCACAACCATCTAAATGATAAAGAATTTACGGCGTCTTTTGTTAAAGTCGGTGACGAGTGGATAGCCCGCCTTACTTTAAATGATAAAACACTAAATGAAATATTCAAAGAACTTGGAGTTGTGGAAGCTAAAAAAACAGAACCGGAACAACAGGAAATACCGGAAATGATCGTTGGCAACAGGTACGAGGTATTTTTATCGCACGCTGATTCGCCGGCTCAATTTTGGCTACAAAGAAACGAAGAGATAGACGCTCTGGAAATTATGCAAGCTGATCTTCAAATCGTTGCACCAAATTTCTCACCGATAACTGGGGTACCCGAGGAAGGATCTCTCTGCGCTGCTCTTTATTCCGTTGATAACCTCTGGTACAGAGCTGAAGTCCTCGATGCCGATGAAGATATTACAACGGTTAGATTCATAGATTACGGCAACACAGATGTCGTCGATACAACTTCAAGCAATATCAAAGAGCTTCCAGAAAACTGGCAATTGATTAAGAAATATGCCCTTAAATCGAGACTGGATCTTATTCCCATTGGATCTGAAGATTGGAGTACAGCGAGCTGTGAAATGTTTGAGAATATGGCTACGCCTACAAATTCTATAACTGCTCTGATCATCGCTGACAGTGTTCCTAGGCGAGTTGAATTATTCGTCGAACAAAACAGCATTGGAGAAACACTTGTAAAAGAGGGACACGCGATAATGGTTCACAACGTGGAAGATCTGAATGAAGAAATAATTGACGTTGTTCTAGATCCTCGATCTGCATTTGTCAGCCATTTAAATTCTCCGGGTGAATTTTGGGTCCAGGAAGAAAAATCCGTATCTGATCTAGAAACTATGAGCGACAGGTTCATGGTTGCCGAGATGTATCCCAAGCTTGAGGAAATCGAAGTTGGAACTTTATGCGTTGCTAGGTTCCCAGATGACTATCAATGGTACAGAGCTCGCATAAATTCCCATGGTCCAGCTGGAACGCAAGTTCTGTACATCGATTATGGTAATTCTGCTGTATCAACAGAGATAAGAACAATCCCCAAAGACCTGGCATTGATCCCACCTTTGTCCAGGAAATGTTGCCTTCAACTACCTGCAGGGGCAAGGGAATGGTCTCAAAATGCATGCGATAAATTTGCAGAATTAGCCGCAGACGGTGCTACAATATTTTTATTGGATGTGATATCAGAGGGAGAAACATCCGTTGTCAACCTCACATTAGATGGAGTTAATGTGGCCGATGAACTAATTCGTCTCTGCGACTTTTTACCGGTAATAGATGAACGACTACCACCTCTCGGAGAAGAAAATTCTCCAAACATTGTAGTCAGCCACGTAAATTCCTTGACCGAATTTTGGACTCAAGCGGAAAGCAGTATAACTGAACTAGAAACCATGGCAAGTCGATTAGTTGACGCAGAAAGCTTACTGCCGCTCAATAATTTTGAGGAGGGAACGATCTGTGCTGCTAAATTCCCTGAAGACGGGCAATGGTATAGAGCAAAAATATTATCCCACGGCGATTCAGGCACTAATGTTTTATACTTTGATTATGGTAATTCTGCTGTCACGAATCAACTAAGAATATTGCCAGAAGATGTTGCTAAAATTCCAAGCCTAGCTACGCAGTGTAGTTTGCAGCTTCCTGAGAATGTTGAAGATTGGTCCGAAGAAGCATCTGAAAAATTTATCGAATTAGTAGCCGACGGAGCAACCATGTTCCAATTCGAAATACTCAATACTGATGTTTCCACACTGATTTCATTGCAACTGGATGGTAAAGATGTTGTAGATATACTCAAACCTTTGTGCAAGAAAAAAGTTGTGGCAGAAGGCTGTGACATAGAGTTTATTGAAACTACTAAGACTGCAGAAAGTGATAAACCTACCGAAGATCGACAAATATTGATAGTCAATGATCCGGCAGAAAAACCTACTGAAGATACAATTAAGAGCGCTGCCTGTGATACAGCCGTTGTTCTCGAGGCTGAGAAAGGTAAAATTAGTTCTGAGGTGGCGAAAATTGAAACTGGGAATGTCGAAATACGCGCCACCGATAATCTCGACGAAACAGAAAATATTCAAACTGATAATGTAGAGGCTGAAAAAGCTCAAATTAATGATGACAACACCCAAGTGAAACAAGTTATGACTAATATTCAAGAAGCAGCTGAATCTGAAAGTATCTCTACTGCATTCGAGTCTGATATCTGTGAAAACAAACAAGCTGAACCTGAATATCTAGAAATTGAGAGTGTTCAGTCCAACGAAACGCACAATGAATCTGAGATTACGCCATCACAAACTGAAAGTTCAGACATCAGCGGTGCCGAACTAGTCGAAGAGACATATGGTGTAACTAATAAAGTAGAGTCGGTTAACGACATTGAAGTAGCTACAGATAGTTTTGAGTTCTTGGCTACAAAAAATTCACACTTACCTGAACAAATTTCGAGCACCAATTTAAGCGCTCATGTCCCTCAAGTAGCTCCGGTTGAAATTCAGTTAGACTTGCAAATTCCTGTAGCAGAAACTGATGTAACAATTAGTGCTGAAAGTCCAAAAATTATGGAAGAACAATATTCTGATGTCCAAAGTCATGTAGCTGATGCTGTAATGTTAGACGAACCTGTAAAGGTGACAAATGGTGTCAATGTTACTCAAATCTCTGATGAACCTGCTGAAATAAGTGCCATCAGCGTTACAGTATTAACGAACGATCTTGAAAATTCTTCTGAACCGAGTACAACAGAATCTATGACGGAAACTACAATGGTGAAAGAACTGACTGTTGACGAGATTGTGGAAAACATGGTGAAGGTAGAGATTGCTAGCCCCGTTAAAGAGGCATTAGCTGAGGATAAAATTTTTGAGGATGGGACGCAAAAGGCATGTGCTCCTAATGATACACTGGAAGAAGAAATTTTACCCAAGGATGCATCGGGGGATACTGATACCGGTGTTCATCAGAAAACACCAAAAATAGATAAAATAGTTCCAGGAAGTATTTGTAGAGGATCAATAGACGAAGATATTCCTATAAGTGTTCTTGTACGGCGCCGATCAAGTTGTACAGATGAACAAATTGTCCCTGGAGCCATTAACAAGGGTAATGATTTAACCCAATCTGAATCCGAAGACTTATTAGATCAAGAATCTGAAGCTGTTACCAAAATTCAAAAAAGTGTCGTACCAGAAGTTGTGGAAATCACTCCCGTTACTCCTGGTAAAATGAAACAAGAAGAAAAAATTGTACCGGGAAGTGTATCAAGAGGTGAGTCACCAAGCATAGAACTCAATCATCCTGCCACTCCAAAAACGCCCCATTCTGAAAAATTAGTAGCTGGGGTTGTCAACCTCTCCGAAACTCTGACAGACTATGACGAGCCAGATGAAATACTTACCGTTGAAGTTGAAAACAACATTCCTGAGAACAGGTCGTAGATCATAGGTCATAACATTTGTTACATAAAATCTATAATTACTACATTAAAAATACTAATAGTTATAAGTACGAAATGAAAGAAATGTCTATATGTGGATAACGCTTAGCGCACGAGTTTGATGTTATGGGAAAAGTGGGATATGAAAAATAACTTAGCTCTACTGGATATACATTTACCTTTTATTCGATACTTTCAATTTTTCTGTCGTACTATACAATTAATAACAATCATAAATACCTTTCTATGAATAATTCGCCCATTCAGGTAGCTACAGCTTCTGCAACGGTTACCAAAGATTTCTCCTTGCTAATCTATTACTATTTTACTTTTATTTTTCTCCAATCATCTATGTAGAAGCTAAAAATATTCTTACACAGAAATAGCTGTTAAGCAAATATCTAAAAATTATATTTTTTTGGAATTTCCATAATTATTTTATGCAAGAAGGACATACCGGTGTTCATTGTGATTCCTTAATAAAATAAAGTTCAGTCAAAGAATTAAAGTAGCAGTAATTAAAAAAAAGAACAAAAAAATACAACAAAGTTGGGATTGTGATCATTATCAATTGTACAAACAAAAAGGAAGGAAAGAAAACCAAAAAATAAGGAGGAAAACGAGCCGAGTTAAAAAAAAAATTGTTAACTTTGAGATGTTTGTATTTAAAACTATGAATAAGCTTACATCCAATTATTTTCATTTTTATTTTCGAATTAGAATATTCTCAGTTATTTTCTAGTATGATATGATATGATATATGATATTTGAAGAAAAATTTTTATATGCCATTATTAGTATTACGTACTTTATATTTTGTATCTTAAGAATAGCTACTAATCTGTTGGCTTAAAAAAAAACTTTTAAATTGTGAATTAAAAGTTTGTTTTTTTCCTAGAACGTTGTTACACGCCGTGTATTACGATCCTTAAATAACTTAGCTACCTTTTTCTTTCAATTTAAGATTTTTCATTTAAAACTTTCTACCTTCTAAAAATTTATTAGTGCAGACGCGAGTTCATTTAAGAGTGTTGTGCCAAAAAAATATGTACATACATTCATGTATTTTGTCATTGGTCAGCAACCCTTCAAGCTTGGACGTCATTTATAGGAGAGAAAAGAAATAGATAATAAACTGAATTCTACGTACCCTGTATTCTGACAGCATTTGTGCAATGGTAGTGAAATCTTGGAATTCGCACAAGTCATTCGTAATTATATATCCATAGCTACAACAGTATTGACACAATAAGTATACTCAAGAACCTTATATTTATATTCATGTGATATTAAAAAGTTCCTCACTATAGCCATGACTGAAGTGTCAATATTGTTGTACGTTATATCGTTAGTGTTTTAATTTTGGATACTCTTCAAATTAGTACAAAATTCTTCATAACTTTATTCTCATTTCATGTATTCAAAAATTGTTGTTTACGCTACTACCATATGAAAAATATGCTAGATCTAAAAGTAAAAATGTGATAATATAACTTTTTTTTATTCTGTTGATGGTCATACATACAGAAAAAAAAATTGCGGTCAAGTATGTAAAATATAATATATTTTTAAATTTTTGTATTTTCATCGATGCAATATTTTTCAAAAAAAAATTCCTCGAGTTGATCCAGGCTCCTATGTTAAGTTTGGGTCATCATTTTATAGTGATTCAGTTTTTCGCTTTTCTTTTCTCCGTTGATCTCGTCGCCTTTTTGCTAGATGAAAAAAAAAAAAATACAAACAAAATTATTAGAAAATAATGAGAAATAGTTATTATCAAATTTAAGTATACATACTTACCTTTTTTGATAGCGTTATTCACATGTTTTTCAGCATCTGAATTATATTTAGTTTGTTTATCGTGTGCCAGCATATCACGTGCAAGTGCTATTTCATCCTCCAAATACCATTTCAATGGACCTCGACATCTGCTACATTCACCTAATGATGTTCCACTTATGGCTCTGCGTCCTTCTCTCCGGATGGGATAAGGTGGCTTGCCTATATCCTGGATACGAAATTTCAGGTCAGGTCCACCTCTGTTTAAAAATATATTTTCCATCGACGACTTGAAGGGAGGATTTTTATTGTCGTAACGAGTATCTGGATCCTGATTCTTTGGATCACAGCAAAAACCAAATGGTTTCTTCAAATTCACTCCCCCTGGATATCCTGGACCGCATCTTTTGCTTGGTGATTTCCTCATAGTGAATTTATATTTTATTTACTTTGATTTATTTTATCTGTAGAAATTTTGATTGTAAAACTTGTGAATTTTGGTTAGCCGAACAGATTACTTTGGGCTGTAATTGATCGGCCAAGTTTTCAAATAATTGAAGGTCGGGCATAAAGGAATTATGTTCATGATGAACTCATTGCAATTGATGAGGAGAGAGTATAACATTGTAAATTCAAAATTTATTTCATGTAAATCAATCATTTGCATACATTACTATAAAATATAGTTAACAGAGTTTTTTTTCGATTCATATATATATAACGTGTATAATCAAAAATATATATCTTAACAATCACTTTTCTTTAAATACATTTCTTCGAGACCTCGGGTATAATAAATCTTATTCTATAACGAACTAAGGAACAGAAAAAACAACTTGCTGCCCAATGATATTGAATTAATTATTGACACTGTAAAAGCTAAGCAGAATGCAATATTTTTTTTTCTCTAAAAGCGAGGACTCCGCAATGCCTGCTCAGCCTACTCTAGATAAAATTTGAGCGGTTCCTGTAAACTTATAAATAAATTTTTCTCCAACATGAACAGTCAATTCTTTGCATGATCAAATTTTCTTTGGCAACAGAGTCCCAAGTTATGGGTTGATTAATTTTTATTTTGTCATGCACTTTCTGAAAAAAAAAAAGAAAAATTTGCTACTTTGGGTAATTGTGGACACAAAAATATAAGTATTAGAAATAATCCATACTAAAAAGCTGTTAATCTGATAATTTAGAGTTTTATAATACCGAATGATTTATTTAACGTTCAACTCTAAATTATGTACATCCTTTATCAGCCCATATAAATTTGCTGATAATGATCGGACTGCTTTCTTTTTCTTTTTACAGAACTTATCATCGCTTAATGACTTGTCTAAGTCGTTTTTGAATAGAAAAATATTCACTTCGTTTGGATTATCTATAACTGATGGAGGTGATTTAGGTGCATCTTTACGAAGATTTCTAAATGCCAGATCATCCGTAATAAGATTTGGCTCACTTTGAGGCACATATGTTAACGGAGGACTTTTCAATGCTACCGGAGTTGAGCACAAGTAATTGCTGTTCGTTGAAGGAGTTGCCGGTCTAAGAGGTATTCCAAAAGGTGGTTGGGGCTCCACGACCTTGAGGACATTATTTGTGTAATGTAAGTTGCGATAAACCATATCATCTTTTGTTATATTTGGTTCCTCTTTGGTTACTTTATCTATAAAATCTGGATACTCAGTTTTATTGTCAAGTATGAGGGCAGAAGATGCGAGCAAATAACTTATCTGCGATAGAGAATTCTGAGTTTCTGACAGCGCTGGCATTTTGTTAGACTGCATTTTTCTATAAGCCATATCATCATTAATAACATGTGCAGCCTCAGTTGATTGCTGTATATATTTTTCTTCCGATATACCATCCTCTGATATACACTCGGACGATGAACTTTCTGAAAGATATTTATCATTATTTGACAACGTCTGCGACTGCCCCTTTTGACTAAATTCTTCAATGCATCGTTCTTCTGCTCTTTCCAACAAATTATCGTCACTGAGTCGAAGACTATTATACAATTTTTCAAGCTCCGATAACTCTTTCTCCAAATTTTTAGAGCTGCGTTTTTTGATAGTTGTTGTGTCGTCTTTGGCAGTCAACGATTTATTGGATGCATTAGAATTATATCCAAAATCCGAAGCTTTAGTTGAATTTGTATCACGTCCTGCTAAGTCGTTTCTTTTTTTTGGTACGTAAGTCGTTCTTTGTTTAAAATCTGACTCAGTATGTCCTGCACTGAAATTGGGCTTTGATGACACTAAATCAATCCATTTACACTCGTTTTTCAAATTATTACTACCTTCTCTAACTTCATCTGTCAATGGCATCCTGCGCATTGTTAATAAAACGTTATTCGCAGCATCATATTTCTTGGGAATTTCATTCTGAAATGAATAGGACCGTTTAACATGTCGAGTTGGGTTAACCGAGGGCTTTCTTAACTGAGCGATCTGCACAGAAGCTTGATAGTCATTTGCTTTCAGCTTGGTGTCTTTTGCGGGATCAGGTACATGTGAGGATCTTTCCTTTTTGTACGCCAGTATGGTATCATTACCAGGATCAGAGCGACGGAATCTATTGTAGTTCATGTTGATAGCATAAGCTGGACCTCCGTTAGACTCTCTTTGATGCACGTGTAAATTATCATTGTTCTTTTCCATTGTAGAATGCTTGTTGTAAGATGTTGGCGGGTCAGTTCTGATGCTACGGTAAATAGGATTGTCAATAAAACTGTGATTCTGGTCGAATGACAAATTGGAGCAGCATTCTTTGATATGATTTGTATTTGGAAACGCAAATGAGTGCATCTGGCGTTTCCATGCGTAAATACCGGTGTCGTGTAGTTTGTTCTGAGATTCATTTTTTGCTCGAAAATTATCATTTTCACGAAAACTATCTTCTCTAGACAAACGACGATAATATCTTTCTGTTCTTGCAGCTCGACTTTTCTTACTGTTAGCGGCATCCATAATTATTGAGTGTTTATGGCTCATTAAGCGTAAATCACATAAAGAATTTATTGAGGAGTAATCTTCGTCTGAGCTTTCGTTGATCAAAATATCTCTGCGAGTTTCAGCCCTTGCTTTCATTCTATCTCTACAACTTTTATGGCCTGTTGTGTGGGCTTGAGCGGTCTTATATTTATTAGGCGTTACATTACCCAAGTCGAATCCTGAAGTAAATAATTCATGATAATAATTATTACTGTGGCTATCCGACGATGTGAAATTTACTCGATTAGCTTCGGCGCTACCACAATTATTTTTGAAATTACACAATGTATTGAAGTCAACATTGCTGCACACTTGATTTTGTAGGTGTACAATATTGCCTTGACATTTATTTTCGAGTGAAGGCCATTGCTTTCGCTTGCTATTATACCTGTCCACTAATGAACCCGTCTTAATTCCTGGTCGCAAGCGGGGAATAGAATCTTCGGTGCATCTAGTATTGTCCATTAATGTGAATTTCCTATTTCCTATGCCCGGGAGTCGATCATGTCTGGAACCGTGAGATGAAAAGTAAGAATAGAGTTCATTTTACCTTGCTTACAAGTCGATACTAGAACTGAATTATTTCAAAGCCGCATCAGTTACATATACTGCTGAATGGAAATTTAAGAATATCATTTCATCTGAAAAACTTACAAGCTTCAGAACTTCTGGCTGCTCTGTTTCTTCCATGGTAATTAAAGCAATTGTTTCATCCAAAATGCAATCCATTTTTGTGTGATAAAAATGATGTTAATTACCAGTCTTTTTAATTAAAGTATCTGTAGCAAAATATTAATGACCAAGTTAGAGGATTATTGTATACGTTATCCTTAAAATTATAATAATCAGACTAACCGTAACATTTTTTCGAATGATTCATAGGCGTGCTTCGAATAGCGGTGATATAAAATGAGTGAATCAAAAAAAGAATGGAGTATTTGTAATTCGAGAAACTAATCTGACTCTGAATGGGTGAGGAAGTTCTTAAGCCTCTGAGTATCGTAAATTAATTATCTGTCTATTGAAATGTAGGTCCAGTTTTGCTTGAGGTTTGATACTACACTCACCTCTCGATTGAAAGCAAGCCTCTAAACTGTTTGAGCCGATACGAAGCCTAAATAGCAGAGAGAAAGATAAGAGCGACACATCGTTGCATCTAAAAATAAATAATACTCGTCCTCGTCTGTGAATTTGATAAATAAGGCGATCAACCCATGCAAAGACCCCCTAGGGACTGTCACTTTGACATTGAACATAAACGTCAGAGAATGGAGTCTCTCAACCCCTAATCTTATTTTTTTTAATCTATCACTTGCTTTTACGAAATCCTAACATTGACTGCAGGTTGAATTTGCTAAAAAATTTCTGTACGTAAAACCATATGTGACAATTAGTCCAACAGGTGATTTTAACTATAGTGAAAGTATTTTTTTTGACAGATCACAAGCGGTAAATTCCCTAGTATGAAGGCACGTGGTTGTCACGTGATTCTACCACTGTCAAAGGCATACGTCAGATTGCGCTTCGGGCCAACTTTAGCTGTCAGATCAGTAATTAGTAATCAGCGATATTATCGGGAGAATCGTATTTGAAACTTGACATTCCATTGCCAAATGATTAATCAATTATTCAGTAATCCCTTTGGCATCGATTATCTCATAAATATCAAAAACTTGCGACAGAATGCCACTTGGGGAGATCGCCTTCTGAGAAAACGATGCTAGCGTCGGTTCTGGAGTATCGGAGATGACAGGAATGAATGAAAAATAAGTTGACAATCTATTTTATTTCGAAAGTGTTGTTCTCTGTTCTAGACTGGCTCAACTTCATCGGTTGAAGAATTTTTATTCGCGATTTTTGTCTTCCGAGGTACAGATCGCACGAAGGTAGTAGCTGGAAGGTGCTGCTTGATGGTTGATACGATTTGTATGGTTTATTTACGGTTACATCAAAACAAACAGAATTCTTCCTTGTAATGCGCATATTTATGCGATCGGAAGTTTAACTCCTGCAAGAGCGAGCAAGGTTAAAATATGAACGTAGAGTGTTCCAAGTGAAACGGAAGTGTCGCGATAAAAAGATACGTTTGGTATTGGGCGTGATTTTGCCAAAGGCCAGAAAACCCTGAGGATCGAGAATCAGAAATAACGATTTGACGATTTCTGCCTGGTTCCCATCCGTAAGCTGGAACGTCGATGTGCCCCATGGGGATTTTCAGCATAGCACATTTTGTTTTGTCTAACAGTGAAAGGTATTCCCAATGATATGTTTCAGTTTAATGGTGCCTTTTGTTTGTGCGAATGGTAAATACCATCGCAATACGTTATGACCGAGGCAGCTCAAGTTTTTCTTGATCTTATTTCGCCAATAATGGCGATCGAAATTCAGAGTGCGTACGTTCATCAGATTATTGGTACGAATATCGTACCTAATCCCGCTGCTGCTGCTGGTAGGAGCTAACCGATGTTGAATCGAGTACCTGCGACAGGAAATCGCTAGGAGGTATAAAAACAAAAGTGACTTTTTTCTTTTTGCCCGTGGTGACGTTTCGTACGACTATTTGGCTGTTTGGTAGCTAATCACGTCGTAGATTGGAGATATATCAACGTACAACGTATAAATATATATTTCGTCATTTTGTTATTATTTTTCATTTTCGTTTTTTATTTTTTCGTATTTCTATAATCACGAATGATGATCGTTCTGTTATTGTTGGCCAAAGTACGTAGAAAAAGACTATAATCAAAACTCGTCATCGATCATAAACCTAACACAAAGACTTGTTTACAATATTCAAATCATTCGACCATGTTAATGTCAAAATAAGATTAAATTCAACTTCCATCGAGTTGTAGATGCAAAGTGTCTCGAAGCAAATCTTCGATTAGTGATAACCAATGGATCCAAGAAATCCAAAGACTTTTTATATTTACTACGTATAAACGTAGAAACTATTGTCCAAAACATATAAAAATTCGTCTGTAACCTTTGCTGATAAAACATCATCAATCGTGGCTTATGGAAACCAAAAACGAGACAGGAAAGGCGAGGGAGGAAACCTTGTAGAAATTGAAATGCCTAGTCTTAGATCACTCGTCGTTCGACGAGCCCCTCCTATAGAAATGGGAGCAGCTACAAGTTCGGTTACCTCCATAACGCCGCTGAAAAATATTCCTGATCAGAAGAAAGTTGACAAAGTTGAGAAATTCTCTGGAATAAGATTACCGCTATTACGTAAAGAGCCAAGTTCTGTGAGCCTCACACCTGTGGAGAAACCTCTGCTTTCCGGAGGACCAAACGCGCCTCTTCTAAGACCTGAAAGCTGCGCTAGTTTGGAAGCACGAGGTGGAAGCTGGTTGAGTTTGGGACCTGGGGTGTTGAGAAAATGTGAGACTGCCGTCGGATTGAGTACTCTTGCTTTAGAAGGTCGTCCAGTCAATCGTAGCCGAGTATGTTCAAGATGCTCCAGTTTATTATCCCTGGCTTCAAGTTCAAGGTATAGTTTGGCTGCTGGTAATTTTGTACCTGCTTCATCTCAGTCCATCAATGGTCGATTACGATGCAAACTCTGCCTCCTCGATGTCCCGCTGACTAATACTACGCTAATTGAAAGCTGTGGTTGTTCATACTGCAAGGATGTAAGTCAGAATTATATTTTATTAAATTTAGTCTTACTAATCGAATAATAAAGCTATTATCGTTATTAAGATTCACGGAAAAATAACTGTGATATCAACAAAATTAATTACGTCATTTTTGTTTATACCATTTCGAAATTATGTTCATTTCTTCACTCAAATGATGACTGGCAATATTAATTGAACGAACAATAAACTGAGTCGATAAAATACCTAAATAACCCAACCCACTGTTTTTATTTCTTGAGTTGTTCCAAGTATAGTCTCTCTGATCATGTGTAGAACAAAAAACTAGTTCAATTAATCAAAATTAAAATTCAGGTGAATTGAATTGCCTTAAACTAAATGATGAATCATTATATTTACAGTGCATGCAAAGCTACGCTGAATTTGAAATCAATGAGGGTGCTTATGAAATTAGTTGTCCTGATGCACAATGTGAACAAGGGGGAATTCTTTCTCTTCAAGAAATCAAAGACCTCGTGAATCCAGAATTGATGGAAAAACATCACAGGTTTCGTCTGAACAGAGGTGAGTTTAATTGAAGTTTTTGTATACACCTAACTGCAGTGTTATATTTCTCTATCGATAACAATGTGAAAAATCTGTAATGTAATAAGTCATCTGACATTTATAGATTTGCAACTGTAGATCTCATTTTACATGCTAAGGGACTCTAAAGATATTTAAATTGACATTTTTCAATTATCTATTCCAAGAGAAGTCCTTTCCTAGTTGTAAAGAATTCTGTTGAATATTATTTTTCAACCGAAGTAGAAAAATAATAATTTCAAATTGTCATCGTATGCATAAAATATCTGCTTTCCAAGTTACTTTTTTTCGTTATGCTAACTCTGCAATATTTTTCCTTCAAGTTATTTGACCTCAAATATCAGCGCCACAAAGACAAACCATTAACGGGACATTAAATGCTAACATAATTATACTTAGCTTACGAAAGCATGTTGTATACATATAGTAAATTAATATACTACCCGCATATGCGAGTAAAGATGATTAATTCAATGCAAGACGGACTTTGCCTTAGAAATAATTTCAAATAGTATTAGCATTGGTTAAACATTTGTTTACGATCATCATCGGTAAATGAACAGTCGGTTTTATTAAAACAAAACGTATTTATGAAAAAATTAAAGAGTTTACACAGCTTGAATTTTCTAATTTATTTTCCTCAATTAGAGAAATTTAAATACTGTCAAAAACTCTAGTTATCGATATTCTCAATGTCAAAACTATAGCAATAAATTACATTTGTTTCGCTATTTTTATTGCTTGGTGTTCTCTTCATTCTGCAGATGTTTCCGTTGACAAAGGTCGGGCATGGTGCCCACGTGCAGGTTGTGAGACTGTGTGTTCGATAGGTGGAGAAGAAGGTAGCGTTCATCCTCTCGGACCTGTTCACTGTCCGAGTTGTTCCACAGAGTTTTGTTCGCAGTGTCGTGAACCATGGCACATCGGTACCTGCCCCGATGTACCCTCAGGTATACCAATTGACAACGATCGTATAAAATGTTGCCCAATGTGTTCCGTACCTATTGAAAAAGACGAAGGATGTGCTCAAATGATGTGCAAACGATGCAAACATGTGTTCTGCTGGTATTGTTTAGCATCATTGGATGTAAGTATATTTTATTGAGCTAATCTTTCAACCATCAAAACTCACCATCTTTATTTTATTAAACTCATTCATTTTTCACATATAGTATAGGATATCTGGGTCATTCCTCGTTGCTTCCGATAATTAAATCCTAAAAAAGATTACTTGAGTATCCAATAAGGCTTCTCATACGCTGGCTTATGTTCAATGCTATACCTGACACCTGACTACGTGTTCAATTTAATTATTATGGATGAACTGTTAACGATTTTCCCAATAGAATTTCACCATTTAAATATTTTTCACAGCTTATAATAAAAAAATATTTCATCTAGTACACGATGGTGATGAAATTATCATTTTAGGACGATTTCCTTCTCCGCCATTACGATAAAGGACCGTGTAAAAATAAACTGGGGCATTCGCGGGCTTCTGTAATATGGCACCGGACTCAAGTTATTGGAATATTTGCGGGATTCGGACTTCTTTTGCTCGTCGCATCGCCATTATTATTGCTAGCTGCACCATGTATAGTGTGTTGCAAATGCCGGGTGTGTGGTTCGTCTCGATTAGAACAAGATGAAGGTTTACCAGAAGATACGACGGCTTGAAAATGTCCTTAGAATTTTAGTATGTAAAACTCACGATAATTTCTCAATATCTGAGAAATTTGAAAGCCTGGCTTTTAAAGAACATTTTAGAGATCTGAATTATATCTTCTAAAGTGATTTGGGCACACACAAATTCATACAATGTAGTTACTATTATTATTTTTAAGTACCCACCACTCGCTGTCTATAAATCTCATGAGTCTAGTTATGTGGGATTGTAATTCTTTTTTTTTTCCTTTGGTTAGAGAATATTATTAACAACAACGAAGTTTTTTTAAACACTGCTAATAAACCGTACTTATATTGACAAATAAAAGTCACTTGGCATAGCAACGACCGACAAAGATCCTTAATCTATTGGACGGCAAATTCAGAATCAGAAAAAATCGTATTCAGGGACTTACTTGCACTGATAATAATTGAAAAGAATTGATTATGAATGATTTACCGATCATTGTTCAAGAAGAATGTTTGAATTTATGTATTTAGTACAAGGTTACTAACAGGACTGAATTTATTTACCTAATTTTTTACTATTACAACGTGATAAAGGTTTATTACTGTTTTTATATTTAACGATATTTAATTCTTCTTTCGCTACTAAATAATTGTGTTCAATGTATCCATAAAACGCAGTAAGTTTTTCCGAAAAATCAGACGCTTCCGTATTACTTTATAATTATTAAACGTCCGGTCCCTGGATCATCGTTTTGAATGCTCTTTTCTTTTTTTTTGTTTTTTAGCTCAATTTTAACGTCTCTTTCAGATTTTGAATTTTCTGTAATCAGATCATCTGAGATTAAGGTCGGAATATTAAAAAGGGGGACGACTGTTTGTTACAACAGTAACTATGTAACCAATGTATTACACTTTATGTATGACGTGTAATAATTACTTGTACAAAACAAAAAAAAAATTAAAAAAAAAAAATTAAAAAAAATGGTAATTAAATAAACAAATTGACAAATGAAGTAAAAATAACTGGTCAGGCGTTTTACAAATGAAAAAACGTTCTTGGTCAAATCAAAGAAATACCTAAATATGTATAGTTTAGCAAACTATATCTCGAGTCATCGTAAATGTGTATCCTATGTTAGTCTACTTATTTATCAAATATCGAAACGATTTCTCGTAATCATTGTAAATTACTGGTTCTTGATCCTTGGAAGCAGTTCATTTTAATAATAATTACTTCACGCTAAATATGCGTGTGAATTAAAATACTTCGTGTTAACGGTAGTGCTTACTTTCCATGCTCTCTGGTTGCACGTAAAATGAGAGGTATATGAAACAAACTAAAAAATAACAACAACAAAAATGAAATAAATAAACGAAAAGAATCTTACATTATCTGAGCATAGATATGTATATCTATGATCTAAAGTGTACGTGAATTGTGTGATAAAAAAAGACTAAGGATATTTGAGTTTTGGCACAGTCTGAGCATCGTATCTTTTTTTTCACTCTACTTTCGAAAGGGAAAGGCGCATGAAAAAAGAAATACGAAGAAATCAACTAACAATATAACTAAATAAATTAATAACATTTAAAGGGCACAAAAGGAAAATAGATATTACGGGGATATATAATATGAATGGAGCACTTGTGTACAGATCAACGTTACAACTAATGTTACAACTAAATGAAATTTATTGGCGCAGTTATTACCTACTTTGATGTGGAAAAAAAATACCAAGAAAACGATGAATGTAAAGTTCTTTCTATTGTCGCACAGTGTAATCTATAGTGCCAGAATTATCATCTGCTGAAATTTCTGCTGTTGTATTTTTGATATTCAACACTGAAAATTATAAAGCTGTAGACATGTTTATGGTGGTTTTTTTCACATTTTTTTTTTTGTAATTTGAAACATTTCTCTGTAAATAAGTGTCCTAGAAGAAATGGCAATGATTGTTTTACAATTGAAATTAAAATGAATGCAATTAAAATAAATTGTTAGAAAAAAGTCATTCCTGATACATTGAAATTATTAGGGTTATTATTTATTGTAATATATTCTAAAAAGCAGGGCACAAAGGGGAAATGGGGGTGCGGTGTACACTTATTGAGGCTGTCGTTTATTAATTTGCAAAACTATAAAAGTGACTCCATCATGTAGATCTACTTATTTCAATTGTTATTGCAAAGTTTATAATTTATGGTGTATAAATTATGATGGCATATTATACACATATTATATGCATATGTAATATATAATATCTATATATATACATATATATATTTGTTACAATTTGTATATTTCTTAGCTATTAATGAGTAACTCAATATTCAGTAAAAAAAAAAAAAATGTGAAAAAAAGTACAGTAAATATGTAATAAGAATATAAAATTACATGTTATGTAGAGTTAGACATAGGAATAGATAATAGAGGCAACGATTATGAGAGAAAGATGAAGTACCTAATATACTATATCTGCATTTCACGTTTTGTGAGAATTAATCCATTATTATACATTCTATAATTATTACGGCATTTAACTTCCCATTATTACTTCTTGTTATCGAGCATTCGAACAATTATTACCTATGTTTAACAATAGTAACGTGTATTTAAATATGTTTTACTCTCGCGCTGGTTTCTATGGTGTATTGTATAATATAATATCATATAATATAATATAAAATGCAGTAATTGCATAATAAATTTTCGAAGCAGTGGCTGATAATATTAATTCAGATATTCTTAAACTGCGCTCCAATATTTTCATATTATTTTTATCCCATTTGAATTGAATTTCAATATCGAGCCGAATAACATCATTAATATACCGTTGCTCCTCGTAACGGTTGAATTTAGAACTAATTCCTTTCGTCCCCCCGCATACATATATGTATATGTTTAAATATACACAAGTTTACTACGTATTTTTTCATTTGCAATTCGCTATCGAAATAACGTCATGAATCCGTTGACTGATTTAACTCTCATAAACACAATTGGATTAGGCAATGAATCACGCTTTACTCGGTTTTAACCGCAGTGCGGATGATAATATTTTTTCTTATCCTCTTCCCGTCCCTGCCATTTCATTGACGGTTTTGACACATGAAGTTGTCACGCGTTAGACACATGATATATCTGGAATTATGGACGCCCTAGAATTAAGGACTCGGTAATTAAAAGCAAAATACGAGTCATCGGTATTCGCATATAAAATTTATCCGAAGCAAGTAACGTAACTACTTTTTTTCCTTTGTTGTCATGTGTTTCAGATCTAGCTGAGATGCGAGTATTGAGGAAGGTGGAAAAACATATTTTACGATTGTTATAACAGCACGCGCGAATATCGTCGTCAATCGATCGTTTCTGTGACCTCATCTTAACGCCACGTGGTACGATACAGAGTATCTCTTTTCATGACGTATTCAGAATTTATCCGTCAAATTACAGTTAACTATTGACAACTGTTGGCCGTCCCCTTTCGCATACCTACCTGTCTGACTGCCTACCTGCTTACCTATTTCAACGAGTTTTCTGTATTAAGCAACGATCAGGTTTCGAACAGTGACGGAAACAGTTGTTTCCAGATTACGCTTTTTTACTATGCAGTATTATCAGATCAATATCGGTTAAATGTTGAACAAATTTTTGAAATTATTGATTACTTTATTTTGTTATTAAATTTGTAATGCTGCCGCTTGTCGAAATTCACCTAATCACAGCCTATAAGAATCATGACTACCCAGGTAAATGATGAATAGAAAAATCCTGTGATTTTTTTCATACAAACTTAAAGTTTTGCCTAATTTTCACTTTTGATAGCAGATTAATTACTGCTTTCAATCACCCAATAATTACCACAGCTAATTTGAATTTTGTCATGGATTTGTAATATCTTATCAGCTGTGTTTATTATCAGCAGATTATATTGCCTGTTTAGGAGATAATTAACAAATTGGAACTTATTGTCTGCTATTGATAGTTCTATGATTATGGTCATTATAACATGAGAATTACATAAACTAGTCATTGAAATTATTAGTTTATCAAGCTTGATGTTTAAAGAAAAATCTCACAAGTTTTCGACAATGGTATGTGACTTTTCAACTTTTCATTTATCTTATTATCAAAAGATTGGTCCATAATCGTATAAGATTAAATAATGGACTCTGTGTAGATGAAAGTATCTATCTTATTAACCCTGTGCGTAAACTCTAAATTAAATCAGCGGCCTAAATAGCACACACCTTATAACGGTTCATTCATTTCTAGATAGAAGACTTGGATCCAGACATGTGGCTGACAACAGCCGAGGCTGCAAGCTTGGGGGCGGAAGAAGTTGCAGCCAGATTGCGAGTCGATCCTCGGACAGGATTATGGTGGAGAGAAGCAGAGTTGCGAAGGCAACTCACCGGTTACAACGAATTGATCGTTCGTGAGGAAGAACCAACCTGGAAAAAATATATCGAACAGTTCAAGAATCCATTGATTTTGCTTCTTCTTGGATCTGCGGTTGTCAGCGTGTTCATGAAACAATTCGATGATGCTGTCAGTATTACAGTGGCCATCGTCATAGTGGTTACGGTAGCATTTGTACAGGAATACAGATCTGAAAAATCTCTAGCAGAGTTGAATAAATTGGTGCCACCGACTTGCCATTGGTTAGTATTATCTATAAATTGATTATTACTAAGTTACCAAACTAACGCTCATGTCATTGTATCGTAGCTTACGTGATGGACATTTGGGAACATTTCTTGCCAGAAATTTAGTACCTGGTGATATCGTTCATTTAAATATCGGTGACAGAGTACCAGCAGATATCAGAATATTTGAAGCGATTGATTTGGCAATTGACGAAAGTAGTTTCACAGGAGAAACTGAACCAGCTCAGAAATACACTGCACCTTTACTCAAAACAAATGGACACAGTGTCAAGAAAAATATCGCTTTTATGGGCACACTGGTGCGCTGTGGAAATGGCAAGGTGTTAAAAAAAATCTAGAACATGTTCGCTTTTTTTCGACTCATGCTAGTCATTTATTTTATGTCATCCTATGTTCTAGGGTATCGTTGTTAATACAGGAGAAAAGAGTGAGTTTGGTGAGGTCTTTGCAATGATGCAAGCGGAAGAGGCTCCAAAAACGCCTTTGCAGAGAAGCATGGACATTCTGGGTGCTCAGTTGTCGTTTTACTCATTTTGTATTATTGGTATAATTATGCTGATTGGCTGGATACAAGGAAAGGCTGTGCTGGAAATGTTTACCATCAGCGTCAGCTTGGCAGTTGCAGCCATCCCTGAAGGACTCCCCATAGTTGTCACAGTTACTCTTGCATTGGGTGTTATGAGAATGGCAAAGCGAAAAGTTATCGTTAAAAAACTTCCCACCGTCGAGACGCTCGGTATGAAAACATAAATATTTCGATTGACACCTGCCTTGGCTTATTTCATTGACATTGGTTACGACTCACTAGAATACTTTGAAACTGATTTCAGGGTGCGTAAACGTTATATGCTCCGACAAGACGGGTACGTTAACAAAGAATGAGATGACTGTTACCACACTTTTAACATCCGAAGGGTATTCGGCGGACGTTAGCGGAACGGGGTATAATGATCATGGAGAAATAAATATTCATAAATGCGACAACGTCGAACTTGCACGTAGCGCTATTTACAACATGCTCGAGGTAACGCCTGCTAGATTCTAACATTTGCGTCAATTGCACACAATTATCGACGTTACTTTTCTCAGGTTGGCTGTGTTTGTAATAATGCGGTCATGCAAAATGACGTTCTCCTGGGTCAACCTACGGAAGGTGCTTTGATAGCTGTTGCAATGAAAAATAGGATGTACGGAGCCGTCGACAAATATCTTCGACTTCAGGAATATCCATTTTCGTCAGAACAAAAAATGATGGCAGTTAGATGTGCCACTAAGTACGGACCTGTAAGTGAAACGAATTTTTTTTGAAATGCCATTTATCTCTCAAGAGTTTCTTCATTGACGCACCCATGTTATTATTATTTGTAGCAAAAGGAAGAAATATTTTTCGTAAAAGGTGCCATGGAAAAAATATTGCCACAATGTACGAAATATTCGGCTAATGGTCAGCTATATTCGCTCAATCAGAAAAAAGAACAGGAAATCTTAACGGAGGCTTATGACATTGGAAAAAAAGGCTTAAGAGGTTAGTGGGTATTTATTGTTTCTCTCAGAAACTATGAGTTGAAAATTTCACATAGTTGTCGTGACACTTTTTTTCCTCTAGTAATGGGTCTAGCTCGTGGGACTTCGCTTCAAGATCTCGTTTACGTTGGTTTGGTAGGAATTTGTGATCCGCCAAGACCCCACGTTCGCGAATCAATTACAACATTAATGAACAGTGGTGTTAAAGTTAAAATGGTAACAGGTGATGCAAAAGAAACAGCAACGGCTATAGGTGAGATCAATTTTTCAATTCTATCTGATGAAATGATTAAAATATTAAATTCAATTTTGAAATCATATTTCCAGCTGATATGATAGGGTTGGACACGATACACATGCAGGTCATGTCTGGAGATGAAATGGATACTTTAAGCGAGCACCAATTGGAACAGGTCATCGGCAATATAAGCGTATTCTATCGGGTGACACCTAAACACAAATTGTGTATAGTGAAAGCATTGCAAAGAAATGGCAATATTGTGGGTATGACAGGAGACGGAGTAAATGATGGCGTCGCTTTGAAGAAGGCTGATATTGGTATCGCCATGGGAAAAAATGGAACCGATGTGTGCAAGGAAGCTGCTGACATGATTTTGGTAGACGACGATTTCCAAGCCATCATGTAAGTTACCCACGCTTTATTATTGGCCTGGATTTATTCCAGTTGATTTTTTTTCCAATTCTCATACTGCATTTGCAATACAGCGCGGCGATTGAGGAAGGGAAAGGAATTTTTTACAATATTCGAAACTTTGTGAGATTTCAATTGAGTACCAGTATCGCTGCTTTGTCATTAATCGCGTTAGCGACGCTGATGGGAATCCCGAATCCACTAAATGCCATGCAAATTTTGTGGATAAATATTATCATGGATGGTCCGCCAGCTCAGAGGTGTGTTAAAATTTCTAGATAGACTTCTACAATCTACTTCATCCTATCCCATTTTAAACGTTCTTCATTCAATCTAGTTTGGGAGTAGAACCCGTTGACAGAGATGTACTCAAACAAAAGCCGCGCGACACAAAGGAACCTATGATTACGCGACATTTGATTGTAAATGTCCTATTGTCGGCAGCTATCATTATTCTCGGCACTCTATGGGTTTACAATAGGGAGGTGAATATCGATTTCTGTCACTTTTAACCGGTAACATAAATGTGGTTATGAATTAAATGCTTAAAAAACGATTCCTTAATCTTATTTGACAGATGACATCGGGAGGAATCACCGCCAGAGATACAACAATGACGTTTACCTGTTTCGTATTTTTTGATATGTTTAACGCATTGAGTTGCAGGTCACAGGTCGGTGGAACTAAATTTTTTTTCGATTTTTTGCTACATTTGCAGTCCAATTTTCACGAATCAATATCATGTTTCTGTTACAGACAAAGTCAATATTCACTATTGGTTTATTTAGTAATAAAATGTTTCTGCTCGCTGTGACATTGTCCGTTGTTGGGCAAATGTTGGTCATCTATTTTCCTCCGCTACAAAAAGTTTTTCAAACAGAAGCTCTCACATTCAAAGGTGGGTTACTTTTTTGCTCTTGTACTCAATCGAGGACCCTGACAACTGTAATTACCTGTAAGTTTTGTGTCATTAACAGATCTTATCGTGACTTACAGATATATTATTCTTAGTGACGCTTACCGCTAGTGTATTTATAATCAGTGAAATAAAAAAATTGTTGGAACGACAACTGGATAGACGAAGGATCAGTGGTCGACATTACATTAAAACTGAATTGGATTTCGTGTAAGAAGTGAAGTTTAGTTGAAATCAAGGTGGACAGATGTTTGTATAGAAGGTGAGGGGTAAAAACAACAATATTTAGAGAAAATGATAATTATTATTCTTAAAAAATGACGTATCCTATCACTGAATCGTTAGTTGGAACTCCGCGGAAGTGATCTCGGGGATTTCAGAAGTCAAAGTTGAAAATTCAATGAGCGACTTGATGAGATACAACCGCATTTTGACGTGAGTAATTCCAAGCATTAATTTTCAAGTATAATGACTCAAGCGCTCGGCGATTACTGGCTGTTTCAAAAATATTGCAGCTTTATTAAAAGTGTAACCGGAACAAAAAGAAATTACGTATCAATTTTAAACTCGGTAAATGTAGTTATATTTAAGCGTGAAACAACGAAACAGTTATCCAATAACGTGTGTCTTTAACAAGTAGAAATAATTCGCAGTTGTAGGAAATGAATATACACATGTTGTATTTTTTACAAAGTTATATACAAATAATCAATTTTTTTTCTCTGGACAAATCATCAGTTGGTTAGATTTCATTTATTTGTAGACACCAAGATTATTAATTTTCTGAGAGAGTTTTTTGCCACGGCCACGTCATCTTGACAATCAGAATTTAAGTTTTTCATAAAAAACTTAGCTCCGAATTGCATGAGGTCTTCGCATTCGTCGACCTCTCCTAAGATTATTTTCGAAAGTTGCACCAATTCTTGGATGTGATTAACTGACAAACTTTTCGAAAAAACTGATGGTCTAGTAGATACGATTTTTTCTAATAGAACAATGTAGTTTTTGTACGATTCGATATCCGTATTTCTAGATAAATGTATTTTCAAATTCATCATCGTACTTAAAAGCATGTAGTCTAATACTTCGCATTTTTTATTAGATTTTTTTAACGATTCAAAAAGATTCCATATCACGTTTATAAAAATTGATATGAAATCTAAATCATCTTCATTTAACGAGTAAGTTACTTCGTTGAGCCAAGGTAGCAAACCGTAACCAGTTGTAAGTAGTAACGCAGCGTTCGGAATTTTCACTGCAGAATTTATTACTTGCAGTATAAGATTCTGAAATGAATAATATTAGAAAATTTTAGATTTTCAAACTATGAAGTAACCACGATCAAATATTTACCTTAGTTTGCCTATCGGCCAAAACGCAGTTATAAAAGGCAAATAGCATTTTAAATATCATACATCTGAAGGCCACGTTTGTATCCACTTTGGTCTTTAGTCCGTCACGAATAACTTCTAAGATCCAAAATCTGTGCATTTTATAATCAATCTCAGAGCTATGAAAGAGCTGCAGGAATTCCGGTATCGTTGTTAAATTCAATTCGGGTTTTGCCATCAAAAATCTTTGTAACGGTGAATACAAAGGGTTTAAAGGTTGCGTCGCAACCAGTGAAGTGCGTGCCATAAACGTCGTTACCAAACAAGAAAGTTCAACTTCCTGCAGCTCTGATTCTGAGGAAGATATTCCATTCCGGAAAGTGTCGATGAAATGCATCCACAGTAATTTTTCTTTGGAACTATCGGAAAATTAAATAAGTAAATAAATTTAAAACATTAGAATGATCATATCAATGTTTGCATTTCAAGTAAAATTAAGTAACGACATAAAACTTACTTTGTAGCTTCTAAGTGGTAGTAGAATCTTGATATAACTGTAAAAGCAGCAATTCGAGTCTGTTTCTGTGTACTTCCGCAAGCGGACAACACTAAAGCAAGTGCACCGCTTTGAGTGATTTTGTGACAAGCAACTACGCTGTTGTCTGATAATAAATAACACAACAGTGGCAAATAAAATGCTGGATCATAAGCTGATTGCGACGGATGCAGTTCTGTGCTCTGGAAAAAAGACAAAATGAACGAATTAATTTTTTCCAGTGCGGTCAAATTTAATGAGGGATTTCTGTCGATTATTTTTTACCACCAAATTCCTTGATACAGGATAATCTTTCACAGTGCTGTTGACCATTTCTTGTGTAAATAAATCTAGGACTTGGGAAGTTGACGGCTGTCGCCAAAGAGCAGTATCTGCTCCACTTTTTACACTGTAATGCGAAGCTGCCGTGCTACCCCATAAATATGGGCGATAGTCTGTTAGTTTGACGTTGTGACTTTCGTAATATTGCAGCAGCTTGAATCAAATACAATGTAGTTGGTGTTATCGACGTTTAAACAATAGACGGGTATGAGCGATATAGAAAAATTTTACAGAATATTATTACCTGTAAAATTAATTGATCAGTTTCGTTCAGCGTTGCATTGTAACTTCCTAGATAAAGTGATACATGCGTAGAGGCCATCAAAGAATTATTCTTTTTCACTAGCACCAAAAGTAGCTCTATCAAATCTCCTGAAAAATGAAATATACCAAATTTTAAGAAAGGCTAAAGTAAATTAGAAGCACAGATCAATTCAATTCACGAATAGCTCACTTTTAGTGGAACTTGTGCCCAGCATTGTGTTGATAAATTCAGAATGAGAAGTCGTCATTTCAAACAAAGTTTTAACGTATTCGTCGTCGCTGTTATTCTCGTACACAATGTCGCAAAGTTTAACTAACGTTCTCAATAGTAGGACTTGATTGTTATCATCTTTGGAAGATTTTAGGCCCAGTTTTAGAGAAAATCGTGTAAACTGCGGCCAGGAATGGTTCTTTTGTATTTCGTGGCACTGTGAGTGACTTTTTTTAACATCTACCAGGCTTATGGTCTCGAGCAAAATTTTACATAATTTCTCGTGCTTCTCATTATTTTTACTATCTTTTTTTAGGGCTGATACCGTAACGTGAATAAGTATTTGCGCAAAATCCACCAGACGATTATTTCCAATGATTTCAAGTTTTCCGGCTTTCGTAAAAATGCTTTGTAGCAATTCGATATAACTTGTATCCACCATCAATAACTTGTCCCCATTTGATAAGATCATATCACACCTTTCGTTACACGTTTCTACGTCTGTTGACAGAGAAATTAATTTAAAGAATTTCTCAACTTCTGACTAAAATGTGAAGGGAAGATAAATTTTTAATCATATAAAGTCCCTCACCTACAACAGTTTCGATTAATTTGACCGCAGCTTTGATGTTTCTTTTGATCGACGGATTTACTGTTTCCGGGTCAGAAAACCAGCCCAATATTTCTTCTTTGTATAATTCGTACAGTTTCGGATAAAACTGTGGCTGTGCTTCGTTGTCTAGCATGCTTGATAGGATTGAGAACACGGTATCTCTGTCTTTCAAAGCCTCGACATTGGACATAGCATATTTTACATAGACAGAAACGAACTTTATATTCCTACTTATTAAAAATGATGCTAATTCGGTTGCCAAAAGGCTATGTTTTCCCTTAATTAGCGATAGGAGCATATCTGTAATTTTTGACAAACTGATTTTGAAGTAATCACGAGTTACCTATCAACTAAATGTTTACTATATAATTTCAATTCGATACTTTCAAGATAAATAGGTTTCAAGTTTACTTACTTCTATCAACTCCAGCGATATTATGCGGGAATCTTTTCAAATGTGCAAAGAGACTATCAATCCAAATATCCAAATTTTTGTTCTTGAAACTGATTAGTTGAATCATATGAGCACCAATTTTTTCTATCAAAGATTTGTCCAACGTTAAAGATTTTCTGCGCTCATTATCTTCTATTTCTCCAACTGTCGCAGCCACTAACTTTGGAACTAGTAAACCCCACATCGATAGTTGAATTTTATCTGTAGAAACTAGTTTGTCCGAGGGCAGTTCCGTTACAGCGGTCAATACCTCGATAATATCTCTAGTATTAAATTGTAGAATTTCAACAAATCGTACAACTGTTGGTGAATCTTTTACATTTCCGTCATTCCGACTCTTATTCACCGCAGTCATCAATTTTCTCATGTATTTCTCTTTGAAGGGAACAATGAGATCGGAAATTTTTTGTTTTCCAAACAAATCGATCATCTTACGACAAACGTCAGCCACCATTTCCGTAGAGTGTTTTTCAACTAGGTTTTTTTTTTTATGCAATGGCGAAAAATTTTGCAAGATCACAGGATGGGCTAATGTCCAGTCGCAGCATTCCTCAGAAATGTTTAAACTTTCATCGGTAAATTCAATGTCCTTTGCTATATGCAGTAGAGTTATCACCGCAACTTTTATATTGTAATTCATTTCTTTGGTCAATTTTTCTTCCTGCAGTAGTTGTGTAAAATAAAAAATAGTTAATCTATAAAGCGCTATGACTTCGTCGGGGTGCATTGAATATTCGAAATTGAATTCTTCATCTCCAATTTGTAATGACAATTTTCTGTTTCCTTCAAACAGTTCAGTCAAGTCAATTTTACGTTCGTTCAGCAAGGCCTTGCTGAATTTATAAATCAGGCTTTTTGAACCAAATGGTTTCTTAACACTGTTGTGTTCGTGAGAAGGTATCCAGCTAGATAAATAAGATAGCGCGGGTAGCGCTTCTAGGTCCTTTGTTAAATGTATCAACGCATGTGGCGCAATTTGACAATGCAACGTATGAACTAATACACGTGACATGTACTGAAGCAGCAATTTACTCTGATCACTTTGCAGATTTTCAATCGCTGCAGGCAATAATACGCTTATAGATACAGAAGGTAACATTCTCGTCATCTTCTTTTCTTCTATTTTTATGTCACGTTCCATCAGGTCTGCGAAATAATATCAAACTTTGCACGTATCGATCACAGAAAATCAGACTGAGAGTGAAAAAAATAAGTTACCTGTAAATATATCGTCGATTTTTGTTTCACTGTACAGATGTTCTCCAGCTACTTCCTCAGCTTGGATAACAAGATCAACGTATTTTGTTACGTGCTTAACAGTTTTTCGGATAATTTTAACAAGCCAATAAGAAATTTCTAATCTCTCTTCTATATTTTCAAAATTCAAGCAACTGTTTATCCATATATCAACCTGATAACTACAACCTTCAAACACCCCGCAGCTATTCAGAAGCGCTTTCAACGCAGTTTTTGCTTGGCGACTTACTGGCATAGGACCTTTACGAGCATCGAGGAGAGCAATTAAAAATGGTATGGTTTCACCAAATAATTCCTAATAAAAAATATTTCATCAGTCAAAGTACGAATTTTGTAAAGGATCTAATAGGTTGAAGATATCATATATTGTGTTACCTTCTCTGGAGAGAATGCTGAAGAATCAAGTTCTAGTAAAAATTGTAAAGCTTTCACTTTCAGTGTGCCAAGTTCTTCTTCATCTATATCTTTTATTGTATTCAATCCGGTTAGTAACGAGGTAGAATTAGAAGTTGTTATTAAACTGGTTTCCGACAGTTGAGGACGTATGTCTCGATAAATTAAAAGTAAATCTAAAATTGCAGTCAGACTTTCTTTGAGAGTTGGGAAATTAATCGTTCCTGCAGTTTTTGCAACAGATTCTTCCTCAATCTCTTCATTGGGCGATAGCGTTTTTTTCCAAGCAATTAAAAGAGTATCCAAACTAGGGATATTCTGAAAATACAATTTCGGAAGTCGATATAATAACAGCATCTGAATATTGTTCGTTAAATTAATCACATGCTCACCTTTTGCAGATAATCGGTAACATATTTTTGAAGCTTCAAAGTTTCATTGTCGTCTAAGCTATGACGTCTCACAGTGTCCATAAAATTTTTCAATTGCTTGAGCATAACTACGAGTAGAACTGTTGCAGTATGACGTACCAATAAACAGTCATGATTCAAAGCTGGAGCAATAGCATTTTTCAAAATTAGCGGAGATGCTGTTAGAGTTGTCACCACAGAGAATAATTTTGATGTAGTCAATTCCGATAAGCATGGCTTGAGGCATACTTCTGGATTTAGTGATTCAACAATCTGGTATGAAAATAATGGAATGAGTTTAAAAGCATTGAATCAACAGCAAAAATATAAAAAAGCGCCTTGCTTGCCTGTTGGATAAATTTCATGAGCAGTATCCACTTCTGAGATATTGCAGGTGTCAGATAGGGTTCGGTATACACAAGTTGAGATCTGATCAGATCTGGGCATGCCACAAGAATCTTCACAACCAAATCCGCCGGTTTTGTGTGTTCCCAAGGTCGATCTAAACTCTGAAGTATCGTGTTGGCTAGCTGATTGTTTTTTTGTCCCGAGGTACCAAGTGACCGATCGTGGAAAATTATTCCAAACTTATTGGAAGTTAGTAACGTTGACAAAAATTCGTGAACGACTTCAACGACCACCTATAAAACACGAAAAAAATTAGTGATCGAAGGATGCCAAATAATTGCAAGAGCAATGTGAACCTGGATATTGGTGAGCTAACTTTTTTCTCTTCAGGATCTGTGTACCCAGGACTTTCTTCAGCTTGTTTTTTTCGGTGTTTATTGGGCCAGTTTTTGGGTCCTTTCCAATTGTATAATGAGACTATGTTCTGAATTACTGGAGTTGAGAAAGTACTGAGTTTTATAGTCTTACTGATCCCTGGGTTTTCTAGGACATACGTTTTCACTGTTGTGAAAACTAGATTAACTAAGTGGTGTGTGTCATAGATCAGATCTGGAAATATGCTGGACAGGACTCCTCGTTTATCTAATAATGTTCTGACCACCGATACATTGCCCTCGATCAAAAATGACAAAATGAAATGGATGAAACTGGTTCGAACGCTCTGCGAATCTGTGGGTTGTGTATGCCTTGAGAGAGTGTCCAGGACTTGAAAGTGCAAAGAGAGATGACCGAGTAATTCACGAGGTAAATTTCCACCCAGTGTAACAACTGCAGTCAATAATTTCAATACTACTTTTCTTTGTTTTGCATTACTCTGGCTAGACAACATGGAATGTATCGACGATAAATGGGAATTTAACAAATACCGGCAGGCTTCTGCCGCACTTGAATGATAGTGAGGATATTTCGCGAGTATCCTATAAACAGAAATAGGAATATTAATCTCTATATGAAGCTTTGAAGAACAACTTTTGAAACTTACTCAATTATTACAATTTCCAGCGCTGAAAAAACTACAGTGGCATTGTTAATATTTTTTTTATCCGTCGTTTCCAATAGCCTGAGAATTTCCAAGGGACTTCCACCTGCATCCAAATATTGTACCGCCAAGTCAAGCTTCTTGTTTTCATTACAAATTGTCACAAACTTCTTCAGAACGGCTAAGCCATCTGCTGAGTTAAAACTGGCTCTCAAAGACTTCCCAGTAATCTGTCTGGCTTCTGTATCGGTGAACTTTTGTGAGTTACCAACTTCGTCATTAGTAGAGTCTTCATCATTTTCTAAAAGACATTCAATTACATTCAACTGTTGATCGCTCTTGATCGTATTAATATATAATTTAAAATATTATCGATAATAGAAACCTTCTGGATTAACGATCTCGAGTTTCTTTTTCTTGGAAGATTCTTGTGAAATATTATTTTCATTAGTTGTAACAATCGATTCATTTTCATTCTCAGGAATATCATCGATAGGTTTTGTAGCCTTTCGTTTTTTGCTTTTTTTTACTTTTTTGTCGTTGCTATCCATGTCAGAGTTCTTTAAACCTCCTTCAAAATTCTTTGCCAATTGATCATTACTCTTCGACGCAGACACCTTATTTTCATCATTCTCCAGTACTGTCATATTACTGTGTTTATGAATACATAAACAGTTGTCAAGTACAAGAAATATATAAGTAATAAATTGTCCGTACAGACCTCAGTTACCTGCAGACAAATAATCAAAATACCAGCTCGGTTAGTCAAATTTAAAACTCGATTGCACGACGAAAATTAACCTTTGAAAACCGCGTGTCCACATTTGTCTTGAGCCTCTTCATAAATTCATCAGGAAAGTGGCGTCCTCATTTGCCCACACTAGAACTCTGATGGTCTTGACCAAGGACTGTCAAAAAATGTCTTGACTGCTCCAAGTAGCAAGTTAATTGGTATCTGATTAAACAGACATTTGAATTAGAGTTTATTTAATAACAATCAAGAAATTTGATTGCACAAAACCGTCCACATGTCTAGCAATACTGGTGATTGTATTTTTTGTAAAATCATTGCTGGCCAAGCACCCTGTGAAATGATATACCAGGTATGTAATCGTATTTTTATACAACAATTATCTCAAATAAGAACCCAAATACTGTTTGTTGGCTATCATGAAAGTTGATTAAATATTGGACTGAAAAATTGACCATTCTTAGAAATGTTATAGATTTTGGCACCTTTACTAGAGTAGCGGCTATTGGTTTAAACTGATTTTCTTCTTTCTATGTTCCCAACCCATGCCTGCAGTAAAGGCTATGTAGAGACATACAATTCTATTCCTTTGAAATGTGACTTAAAGATCGCTTTTATTTCAGGACGACGTGGTAATCTGCATTAAAGATATCAAGCCAGCTTCCACGTATCATTACTTAATCATACCCAAACGTCACATAGATAATGCTAAAGTACTTCACGGTCCTGAAGACAAAGACATCTGTATGTATAAATCCATAAATTCACATGTTCTTGATCTAGTGGCTTACACTCAGCGCTGCTCATTTCCATACAGTTGAGCACATGGTCAAAGTCTTGTCAAAAATTAGCGAGGAAAAAGGAATTGTTTCAAGTGAGGCAAGAACAGGATTTCATTGGCCTCCATTTACCTCAATCAATCATTTGCACTTGCATCTTATATCCCCTGTGGAAAACATGAGCTTTATTTCACGATTGATATTTAGACCCAATAGCCTTTGGTTTGTCAGTGTAAGTTGATTTTATCTTCTGGTGCAGAGTGATATATTTTTTTAAGAATCTTGAAGAACACACCTTAGTTTTCTCTTTCTATTTGCAGGTGGATTACGTGAGATCTCGATTTGACAATTCAAGTTGATGCTGTGATTACCTAGCAACATTACTTTCAATTTTTCGGGTGGAAGTTTCAAATAAGCTCCACAAAAGCTGGTAGAGCAAATTCACAACAAAAGTACAATGGGTGGGCAATTTACATTAACTAGCATTCAATTTAGTTCTAATAATTTATTTGATACAGCTTCAACTATATGAAGACGAAACGAAAATAGTATATTATTAAGAGCCTCCGATTAGTCTCATTCAAGTTCATCGTATTTGGAACTACTTGATTGATTCTCGTCGATTATTATGCTGGAAATTCCAAGTTCTTCTAATCTATAGGCTTCTGAAAAATTCCTTCATTGAACATCCGTTGCCATTCTGCTCCATTTGGATATTCGAAATCCAATATGGTTTGATTTTTCAACTTTGTTGAATATCCAGGGACGAGAGGCGGCATGTAATGAGCATTTTTCACATTCGTTGGGTTCTCAAAGTGCTCATGCTGTTGATCGATGTATTCGATTACTCTATCCTCACTTGTTCCACTCAAAGATATAAAATCCCACATTTGAAGGTGCTGGACCATTTCACATAACCCGATGCCTCCGGCATGCGGACAAACTGGTACTATAAACAAACCATGATAATTAGGTAATTGGCTTATCTATTTGAACAACATTTAAAAATGGAGTGAGAAAATTCGAGCTCACCGCCAAACTTCAGTGCCATGAAATAAACTGATAGTATTTCGTTGATACCACCGATCCTAGCAGAGTCAATTTGGCAATATTTTATTGCTTTTGCTTGAAGAAGTTGCTTGAACATAACTCGATTTGCGCACATCTCTCCTGTTGCCACTCCTATTCCATAGGGCTCTAAAGCCCTGGCAATTGTAGCATGGCCTAACACATCATCCGGGGATGTCGGTTCCTCGATCCAAGTTAATTTAAACTCAGCCAAGCGCTTGACCCAGTCGATTGCTTCCTCGACTTCCCAAATTTGATTGGCATCTACCATAAGCTTATTTTCATAGCCAATTACCTTTCTGATCAAACGGCATCTCTTTATGTCTTCTTCAATGTTCACTCCAACTTTAGCTTTAAAAGATGTGAATCCAAGATCGAGGTATTTTTGGCATAAGTCTGAAACTTTTGTATCAGAATAACCTAGCCATCCTACTTGAGTAGTGTAAGCTGAATATCCATTTTTTAATAGAAGCTTCTCTCGTTTCTCTTTACCCTCTGCTTTTCTTTTGAGCAAAGATATTGCTTCTTCCTTTGTAATAACATCAGAACTGTAAGTGTTGATTTTATTAGACACAGCTGAAGCCTCACTTGGATAGATCAATTATACTTACATGTATCGAAAATCTATCGTCGATACAAGTTGTTCGGGAGTCAAATCTGTTAGTAATTTCCACACAGGCTTTCCTTCAATGCGGGCCCATAAGTCCCATAGGGCATTTACAATCGCAGCTGTTGCCAAATGAGTGACACCTTTTTCAGGTCCAATCTAGTCAGAAATGTTACACAGTTATAGGGTGTTTAAAAGATCCTTTTGAATATTTCACCTACCCATCTCATCTGAGAGTCGCTGGTTAATTCTCTCCAAAATGATGCAAAGTTGGCAAAAATATTAAGGGCGTTTCGACCCTTGACCAATCTGAACATTGACTCACATGCCCGAGTAACTGTAACGATTTTCAAATTATCTGTATTTTTGTTTACTGAGAGATTTGGAAAACTATAAATTCTTTATCTATGTATACTTACCTACTTCCGTGCCTCGGCCCAGTGTGAAAGTTAGACCATATCCTTCGAAACCTTTGTCGGTAGTAATTGTCACGTATGCGCATGAATAATTAGGATCCGTGTGCTGAAAATGGAGACATTATTAACCGGCATCTCAATTCTCGATGAAAATATAAATTTAAATTTTATCCTACCATAGCATCACTGCCATCGGCATGGAGTGAAGTTGGAAATCGAAGATCCTTGACATCTATATCTGTGATCGTAATAGTATCCATATTGTTAATATAACCAAAATTTTCTGGTTCCAGTAATTTAATGGAGTACAAATGTAGTGCTCAAACGTTAGACTTTTACACTGTAACACTTTTTAAATCCAAAAGTTGTTGCAACCCATCCTACATCGCAGACTTTTCTCTTGTCCAATGAATAAATTTGGCACAAAGAGTGGCCTCAAAGATGATGACCGACTGTTTGTGATCATATTTTAAAGCAGCACAGAGGAAAATATGTTATTATTCAATACTGATTATCTTTGGGATTATTGATAAGCTCATAAGTCCTCAGTTCAAAGTTGACAATATAGTAATATTATAGATGGACTTTTACAGAGCTTTAGTGTGTGTGAAGAACTGGTTTTGTGGCGCACAAGATTCCTAATCTCTTCAAGATACCAGTTACGCAATAATATCAATATAAATACAGTATTGCCACAGCTGCATTTACGAGAAAAATACCAGCGGCAATTTGAATTATTTAAAATTGAACCTCATTGACTGGAAGATTTTTATAATGGAATGTCTGTACCAACGAGGAAATTGATGGAATGGTAACGGATAAATAAGACATGTTATTTTTGTTAAAAACTTAGAATATATTGACATTTATTTATCTCATGGAATGCAGATTACGATCACAGCTATTCTAGATTACATAATTGAGTTTAAACAATCGTTATGTGTCCATATGTCCACATTAAGTAATTAATAATTCTTTTTACGTATCGTGATATCTGCAGTAGGCAGAATCTTCGATTAATTCTTGCGCGATCCACTCTTCGGCGGGAGGCTGTCCGGAAAGAGCTGATGATTGACTTTCGGCTTCTTTTAAAACTCTCAATAAGTTTCCTCCGACTAATTTTTTTATATCTGCTGCCGACCACCGCCTATCTCTTGTTAACTCCGCCAGTAGCAAAGGATAGCCGGAAACATCGGGTAACTCTGTTGGAGGGCTGTAAAATTTTATTGTCATTTCTTCGGCACATTTATAAAATAAACTTTGGACATACCTAACAATTCCATCATAGCCTGCACCAAGCCCGACATGATTCACTCCTGCAGTCTTACGAATATGAGTGATATGTGCTGAAATAAAACCAATAAGAACTGCATAACTGGATTACAATATTATCTGATTTGCATCTTTGTGTTTATCTTTTGTCGGAAATATGAGAGCTCACCTATAACATCGTGCATAGATGCCGAAGTACTACAGCTAAGATGAGCGCTATCAAAGCTCACCATGACTAGCCCCCCATTCAGAGACTGAAAGTAATTGATTTTTTTTTGTTTTTTAGCATAATAAAAAGAGTTTACCACTCTAACGAACATTTCATCCCAGTGCTTACGAGATTGCGAAGTATGTCATCAGGAACATTTCTTGAAGAGTTACATAATGCTCTAGCGGCACTGTGTGAAAAAATTACTGGGGCTTTAGTGGCTGCTAACGCAGCCCTCATTGTTTGAGTTGAAACATGAGACAGATCTACCAACATCCCTAATCTGTTCAGTTCCTTTACAATTGCACGCCCAAATCCGGATAGCCCTCCACTATGAAAATCTAATGGAACATCCTCGTTCGGATCCTCCACCAAATTTGAATCGGCCCTAAAACATGAATTTGGTATGTTCTTGATGATTGTCAGTGAATTTTCATTCGATTTTTCCGTCACTTTATTTCAGGAATTACTTACCATGGAGTATTACAACGATGTGTCAAGGTCATGTATCTTGCACCCAATAAATGAAAACTACGTAAAACTGCCATGGACGAGCCTATGCTGTGTCCGCCCTCTAAACCAACGAGACTAGCAATTACTCCATCTTTGTGAGCTTTTTCAAGCTCTGCGCTGGAGGTTACAAGTCGCATTCCACCAGGATGCTTAGATGTGAGTCTTCTTACAAGATCGATTTGTTCTAAAGTTAGTTGAACAGCGTCTAGGAACTGAGCTTCGCATGGCACATACGCTGACCAAAATTGAGCCCCGACATTCCCACGTCGAAGACGGACTAAATCGGTTTGCCACTCTGGACCCCAAGTTACATTTTTAGAGAGATCTTCTTCGAAAGGAAAGTCTTTGGCTGTACCACCACTTTGGCGTAGATTCCATGCAAAGTCATTGTGGCTAGAAAAAATTGATGGCATGAATATTTGATGCTCAATTTCTAGCGGTGTGAAATGTACTAGGAAAAAATATCAACAATCAAACAACGTTTTCCACACCCATCAATTAGGGGAGTTTCGGACAGTATCCGTTTGACAACGAGAAGTCTAGCTTCTAGGAGATGCGAACTCCGAAGTTCAAGGGCCAGGGGGAGACCAACACCTGCTACAATAGCACACCCCAGGAATAGCAATCCTAGAATGATTAGCCAACGCTTACCAAGTCCATTTCCTGGAATATTATTGAAAATCAAACTGAAAAAATTCTTTAGGAGACTACAAATTCACAGTAAATGTCAGGCGTATTACTCACCATTTTCACGAGAGCTGAGTTTTTCTTTTCCCGATGACGAAACCAGGCCATCTTTCACTCGCCGTGTCGCATCGCCGTTTGGTATCTTGCAAATAAGCTCGGGAGAGGATAATTGAAGACAAGTCTAGAAGAGTAAAATCTATCAAGCAGCTAACTACTGAAAATAAATGACTGCACAGAAAAAACCTAGACCCCTCATCGTCAAATATCGTGAATTACAGAACAAATCATATGAAAATAAGGACTCAATCAAGGAAATTAGACAACGTTTATTACCTCAAGAATATCTACTTCTTTTCCCCTGGGATGTGAAGAATGGTAACCCATGCCATCAGTCCTTGGTCCTTCATAAAGTTGAAACATTATTTTTCACCGTTTAATCTATTTTCATACCATCCAGGTATGTAGATTATTTGTTGTCGCCGACACGGGACTGAAATTTCGGCTGCTGCTTGTCAGCTGACAACTGTCAAATGCGGCTGCGTGAATCGCGCCAACCCCGATTATCGACCTTCTTTTTACATTCCAAAAAATTTATGAATAAGGTATAAATTACCATTAGGCTCAAAGTAGCAAAAATTGGCTATCTCATGATCTACTCATACTATCTGCAGCCAAATTTTGAAATCAACTTTCTGTCCCATTTTTGTCCATGCCGAATTACCAGTCTGGTCTCGTTGTTGGCTGAAGATACAAACTCTTTTCGTATTCGACCGCCTCATACAATTCTGGGGACTTATACCAGGGGGCAATAGGAAAGTCCAATTAAATTCTCTTACAATTTAATGCAGACGACGAGATAGCCGGCTCTACGTGTTCAAGTGTATTTTATATCCACACTCTGAAAAATGATGGCTGCAAAGAGAAAACTTACTGAAATACCAGTAGATGCTGTGGTAATAAGTCCCGAAGAAGCGTTAAAATATCAAACAGATCTCATCCGTGAGTGGCCTAATTTGGGGGAGGTGTAAGTAAACAATTTTTTTTTAACCTAACCGACAATCTAAAAATTATCACCGGCAATTTAGTCCTCATGGAATATGTTTTGAAAGTGACGTAAAACATTATGGGTCGTCATCCTGATTTATAACTATCACTACTGGTTGTTGCAGATCAGCATTGCGCTTTGGAGTTGTTATACTTTCAGGTATTGCCGCTGCTTCCGGGTCATATCTGAATACTCACTTCCGCAGAAAACTTAAGCTTGGCAAAATTGGTTTTGCGAGTACCTACTTACCTATTGTAGCTTTGCCGGCAATGGCTGCAGCTGGCATTCACAAATTGGTGAGACAATCATTACATTAATGAATTTCCAGTTTTCAGATACTACAAAGATCTTCTCTAATAAATGCACAACTTGTTTTGATTTTAGAAAATTTCTCACAAAGTGCTTCTCGAGGACTTTGATTGCCCGTTATGTTTGCAAGCTCAGGCTGCAATAGCCCAAGTTTTTTGTGGTTTTGTTTATCCCACTGTATTAGGTGCACTTGGAACCTTCATGGTGAATACTTTTATTGACCTCACGGAACAGATTAGACCTGTAAAGATTGTGATTCAAATCTCTTGCCCTATTCAGTACGCGACTCGTGCCGCAACCTACAGGCTACCCGATGTGTTCCATGGTCTACAAGGGCCGGTTCAGGTGGTGACAAGACTTTGCAAACCTATAAGAACACAGCTGACAATTCTACTCATTGGTCAGGCACTCTCAGCTGCATGGATCACAGACAGGGAGATCAAGTCTTATTGTCATGTAAAGGCATATATGGCAAAGGTTGAAGAAGAATATGATAGAGAGTATGGTAAGTCTCCAGCAAAGCAGTAATGAGTAACCATCAGTGTGTACAGTATCAATATCTTAGGAACCAAACAAATTGATTTACTCTTCACATATGTAGAAGAGATAATCTTAATTTTACCTACCGTATGCGAGATTTTTGTTAATGATTTATAAACAAAAATTAATTCGTGTGAAGTAAAGATGGTGTAGTATCTATATAACGAGAATTAGATACAATAAAGCAAACGATTATAATAATAGAAAATTTAATATTTATTTTTTTTTGCAATTCCAAATATTTTCATATTCTAATCACAAGTTGTTAATAATATTTGTTACGCTTATTTTTCTTCTTTTTTTTTTAAATGACAAATATTATTTGATTTTTTTGTTTTGAACACTACGAACACTATATAATGTGTACATATACCTATGTAATGTTATACTGGCTCTATAATTACACAATTATTTTTAGATTTAATGTAAACCACACATCTAGGCACAATATGATTTTACTTTTATTTTATTTTGTTTTTCTTCTTATTAATAACTCGATCATCGATCAGAAGCTGCCTATGGTAACAACACGAAGCTTCTCAAAAAGTATTGTTTTTGCAAATTCGTATATTTGAATTACTTGTTATGTTACTCTTTTTTCATAGAATCGAATAGTTTCTTTATTACGGATAAGCACGGTTGACGAAGGATGAAAATGGCAGAATTTAATTTTGATCATTTTTTTGTCTTGGGCATTTTATGAAAGCTATTGTTACTGATGAAAGTTAAGTCGATACAGAATTTCATTCTCAAACCAATGTTGAACTGATATTAATTGCAAATCTAGTTGAACAAGTTTATTTTTTAAATCATGAAAATAAATTTATTATTTATACAGCTGGTCACTTAAGTATAATATAATTATAATTACTTAAAAAAAAATTTATATTCGACATAATCTCAACAACACGAATTTTATTTATCATTAGCAAACTCTGTGTACAATAGAAACAACGATGGATAAATTGGCAGTGAATTAAAACCAGCTGTCGTTTGGCTATATGAGCTCAGTAAAGCTAAATAGTCATGAAAAATGGAAGAATTTCTCCGAAAAAACTCTACCAAAGAACATGAATAACATGATAAAAACTCTTATCATGGCATTACTTTGTTCAAATCTCTATGTATGTACAATGTTTGCATCCAATGCATAGAGTAACACATTACGCTAACATCTAAAATTCTAGACTTACAATTAACATCAACGGACGTCAAGTCTATAACAATATCATAATCAATTATTTAATAAGCAAATGTTTAAGATTTTTTAGAAGAAAACTTATTTTCTTAATCAATGAAAAAATTAATTGTCAAACAGAATATGGGGGTTGACGAGATTTCAAACTGCCATCAATACTCGATGCATCGAATGTTAAAATATTGTACATAATTCATGATGTCATCATGAATCAGAGAACAATAAAAATCACAATGAGATCGTCATTTGTTAGGCTTGTGTGCCTATTTTTAAGATTAAATGTTTAATGTATAATAATATTTTATATTCATAGTTATAATTGTTCAACATACTTATTTTGCAGTACAGAGTATCCAGAATATAAGACACGATTGATTAAACTGCCTTTTGAACTCTGGTGCTAAAAAAGCATCAGACTATTTGCTGATTTTCTTATAATCTTATCAATAGCATTTTCATTTTAATTTGTTTTTCTAATTTTTCCTTTTGTTTTTCTCGCAAAATAAAATCTAGTCAAATACTTACAGCAATAATTTGAAAGATACAAAAAAAAAAACTTTTCATCTGTCTTATGCAAAGCATCGTTGAATAACTAATAACAAAAAAAAAAGGAAAAAAATTGCCATCTATTTGTGGAAATAAACTCAAAATAGGTATGTACTTGATATGGATCTATAAGACGTGTGATACAATTTTTTTTACTCAATTAGATTGTATTCACATACCGACGGAAATTGGAAACATAATAAGTAACTCGGCACAAGGTATCGAGACACTTTGAAGGTTTCATATCATTTTGTACAAGCGAAATCATTATTTCCCATCATTTTTCACTTATATTTGAAAAAAAAATATGATTTTTTTTTTTATATTCTAAAAAGAGATTACTGAGCTGTCTAATATTTTCAACAGCTTTATTATGATTATCAATTAATTTTTCAAGTTTTTATTCATTTTATTAATTTTTTTTTAATAAAATAATGTAGATATATATGTATATGTATATACACACATTATTTTCAAAATATTTACTCTAATCAAGAAATCTACAAATGAAAAATTTTTATTTCAGATCAAGGAGATTCTGAAGAAAGATTCCTATCGTTCAAAGATTGAAAATTTTACTTGCAGATTCTACAAAGGCTATTTCTAAAAGGTAAGAGCAAATATTGCATATCGACCTATAGAGAATACGACAGAGATTTTGAAAAATGCTGATGAAAAAAAACTTGATAGAGAAAAAAAAGAAAAAAAAAATAAATAAAATAAAAAAACAATTAGCCCATGTAAGTAAATCTCTTATTGTACAGAAGTCCGATTAGGGAGGACTATACGGTATCATAAGTGGCAGACTATGTATGCTAAAGCAGACAAAGTATAACAGGCACCATTTCAAACAGTGAAAAGCTGTTCGCAATAACTGCAGCTTCTGGTGTCATTTACGTTTACGAACACCATGATCATAGGTATCGTGTGACTGGTAATGAAAATCACTGAGAGGTTGTACGTGATGCTGAGATTGGAGCTGAGGTTGAGGCTGAGATTGGGGTAACTGGAAGAGAGGAGCGGGACTGTTCCACCAAAATGGTGGATAATTCCGGACGGGAATTAATACGGGAGGAACTTGTGACTGTGGAAGAGGATGAATGGAGGAAGGATGGTTGTTGGGTTGTACCATAACTAATGTGTGCTGAGGAATCGTTGTCCGATTGTATTGGGTTTGCTGCGAGTAACCGCGTTGAGTGTTGGTGCGGTGATAACCTGGATCAGAATTCTGATACTCATAATCCATGGTAGGTTGATATCGAGGCGGGAGTCCCTCGGAGGGACTCCGGGCCAGCTGCTAGCATTGTTGGCTATGCCAATGATTCATGTAGTCTTGATAGCTCACAGAAACTTTTTCACTCCTGTAACGAGTTAGCTTTAAATTTCTTCTTATTTCAGGTGTAACCACTCCCCTGAAACCACCTTTGCGCAGGAGGGAGTCAATGGTTTGTATTTGGTCCCAGCCTGTAATTTAGGTAACACAGTTTAGCTCGATCACATGGTAGCTTGCTGAAACTCATTTGATTTAAAAATATCTCGGCCTACCTTGTTCAGTTGCTACTTCGGGCAAGTAAGTGGCAGTGCGTTTGTTGCCATTTTCATTACGGAATTCTATTCGAATTCCATGAACTCCGACCTCCCAATCCAAATAATTTGCGCCATCTTCAAAGTGACGAAGAATCGAGACGCTGACGTGGAGCCGAGGGAGTTCGTCTCGGCTTATTGGATTAAAACGAGAATCCTTGAAAGCACTAGAACCAGGTAAACGACACGCGAGTTAAGCTGTAAGCAGAAGCTTGTTTGCTCGCATTTCAAAGTAAATTATTTTTATTTGTAGTTACCTTGTGGCGGCATATTCACGGAGACCTGCGTGGAGATGCATCGCGTTGAACGTACCAATGCAGCCCCTCAATCGTTTGTCCTTTCCGATAGCCCAAGTCACAAATAATGGGCTGCAAGTGGTCTGAGTTAGTTATTCAATTATTAGCTGCTTCATACAGGCCTTCATCTATCATTGTAGAACATCAATATAACGGGCCTTTTTATTCTTAGACTATCACTGTTCCCAATTAATAGGATTACAAACATCATCTGTCTCTACGAAATTCCCTGATAAAAAGAAATGAAGAGAGGGGATAATCAACTTTGTTAGCAGATAATATTTACTTTTCGAAATAAGAACAAAAGAAAATTTTCATCTTTATTTAACAAAGTGAGTGAAGATGATTTTCATTCGTAAACTGGATTGAAATGGAAAAAAAGGAATGATTTTTATCGAGAGAAAGTTTTGTAACTACATACATTATGTATATCTTTCATGTAAAACAACAAAGGACGACAACAAAGACTCATGGCTGTCAGAGGAGTGGGAGGGGCGGGAAGCTGAAGAGAGGGAAACGGAAGGCAAGGAACAGGCATTAAAACTCACAATGCATCGTTGCTAAAGTTGGGCGTTTTTGGAGGATCAAGTTGATGTAATTGGCAGTATAGAACGTCAAAGCAGAAAAAGCACATTTCCGGATGAGCGATGATTCCATTTTTTAATCCGTTTTGATGGGAGGACGTTCCGTTGCACGGTATACTCAGCGAATTATTCATCTTCTGCTTTTTAGTTCCACAACATCCAGCGGCCATCTTCTGCTAACTGAATTAACGCTGCTGGTCAGTGAGGAACGAAGTAACACGAAACCAAACCAAATCACTCAATTCAAAACGTTGAAAACACTACAAACGATTCACCACTTGCTCTCTCGGGACACAACTCGGATCCGATACCCGTCACGGACTAAAAGACGGTCTTCCCGCAATCCGCGAGATGACTCTGAAATCTGTCAATCGAAACAGCTGTTTCATTTTTAACTTATGCGTGCGCATCGTCACCAACCTCTGCCCTCCCTGGAGGACCTACGAAGTAAAAGAGGGAAGTGGGAACGAAAGGTCATGGTCTGGGTGCTGGGGTCTTCGGACTGCGAAAAGAAATGGAACAAAAAAATCAAAACTTCAGCTGGGTGCTTGCTTGGCGGTGCTGCCTCCTGGCAGAGAGGTTCATCGAACCAGATATGACAGGTGCTTCGTCTCCTGACAGGTGGTTTGTCACCCTTGGCCTGGCAGCAGGTCCTGCAGGGATGCTGAGTCGACCTTGAGGGCAATAAAATTGCCAAGGGGAGACAGGTGGTTTTTATTTTTATTTTTCATCAGCCAAATAGACACGGGAAGAAGTTCAGTTTGAAATTAATTTATTTTCTGTTTTTTTCTTTAATTCCAGACTTTGACTACAGATGAATACTTAGAAATAAAACAGTGGGAGGACGGTAGAATTGTATAAAATTTTCTTTCTTAACTTAAACCGTAAAATTTTTCAACAAGAAATTCTACTCTCAGTTAGATCTACGCTATTATTATCACACCAAAATAGTTTGACTATATTTTTAGAATAGGATCATCGCTAGATCACCACGTAGAAGAGAAGCTGACAATAATCGAGGCCACGAAAACCGTTACCCAGGTATTTTTTATCCCAAATAATTTCGAGCCGGAATTCTTCTTTTCTGAACCGCAAAGATATTCTTCGTCGCTAGGGATCACGTCTTTGAGTAGATTCAAGAATTCATCTAGGGGGCATAACTCGTTGCAACCAGGAATACTTTGAGTAATTAATCTTTCCGTTACTCCGGTCCACAGTAAAATCTGTTCATAGAAAAAAATAGGGTAATCGGTAGTTTTCAAATGTGCACCCTGTAAAATGATGGCGATCTAGGAAAAAAATATTTCCCCATTTCTCACCCTGACGAAATAATTCCCGCCCTTTTCTCGATCTTGAATAGTTTCGATTATGATCGTTGACCCGTAAGCCGGTATCATTGGCTCACCGGTACCGAGAACACGTGACAATCGGGCGACATTTTGTTCGTGCCCGCTAAAAAGGAACGCTTTCTTCTTCCCCAGAGCAGGATTTCCGGTAAGAACCGCCTTTATATCCTCGGTAATTTTACGCAGCATATTACCTGCGCGATTTGCATACATCGAGTAATTCAAACGTGTGAAAACAAAATTTGAATTTTCAACAGAAAGGAGGGAAAACTAAAGAAAGGTTATGAAAAACTCACCCCCGTTCAGCCGTTTCAAATTCGTCGTCCAGGACCTCAGATCAAAATCTAGGGCTAATATTTCCTCCATCGGATGGGGATAGACCGACGACGTCCATTCTGGTAGCGTTAGATTTTGGGCCGCCTGGATAATTACGGTAATTAAAAATAATTCATCGCATCGACAGAAAAAAAATTGTTATCACCTCTTCTTTGAGGGTATTAAACAGGTAGTAAACTGCTTCCGTATTGTCGACTACTTTGCCCGTGTGTTTTGTGAGGTAATCGAGTGTCGCCTGGTACTTTGCGATCATTTTTTTCGTCGAGTCTTCGGCCAGAAATTTGGCATACTCTTCTCTGTATCTAAAAAAAATGATCAAACGTCCGAACACCTCACTCATGTAATTATATCCACAATATAGCAGGTGCCATTACTCGAGGGTACGTACAGATGACAGTGATCAGGAAAGAAGAGATAATCCTGATCGACATCATTAACGTATGTCGAGAAAATCGGCTGCCACGATAAACGAGGATTCCAAATTTGTTCTCCAACCGGTGGGAACATCGCCGCCAAAACTAGCTGGACCGACATATGTGTCCTTCCTACGTAAGTTGTTCTAGCGTCTATGAGATCCGTAGAATAATATGGACCGAGAAATTCATCGTAACGATTACGGAGCATCGTCCCAATTTTATACTCCCTTAATTTTCCCACCTTAATTAAGAGATAGAGAGAGAAGAATGATAAGGAAAATGGTAACAAATAATTAGATATTTTCTTCAGTTTTTTATCGTTACATAGAAGTAATTTTCAAAAATTGTGGAACTCACATTTGTCAGTCCCCCGTTCGATGTTGGAAAATATGAATGATTCTTGTGAGGGTCAGTTGGATACGATTGCCAAGGAGTATGCGGAACTTTATCACCGTGACGAAATAGCTGTGGGAATATTTTTACAGATGGTTATCACATGCCCAGTTATTATGAATATTTTCAAATATCCGACACTTCTTTTCACGGTTGCATTTCTTAATCGTCGTTGTAATATTTACCACGTGCAGAAGTTTCAATTCTGGTTCACATTTAACTATTTCGACGAAGCAATTAGTTGCAATAATTGTAAAAAGGATGAAAAATTTGTGGTTGATCATTTTGGAGGTGATAAAATAAGAAGAAGTGGGAATAAGGTAAAATAAGAAAAGAAAAAGAACAATTTCAGTCCAATGGGATAACGATTTTCATAGTACACCCCATACGCCGGTCAGTTGCAACCACTCGCGTCAATTACTAGCCACGATCTAATCCGAATTGGTAGTATATCGTTTTACCTCAGAAGAATTTTTTTACACACTGAAGCGAAACGAGAATTTCCTATTCCTTACTGCGTGGGCGGGGTAGAGGGTATCGATACACATCGAGTGGGGGGATAATACATGATATACAGATACACGTATCGTTCAAGTATAAATTATATTTTTAAACCGAACTCCTTAAGTTTGCCGTTCACAAATTCCTCCTCTTCCGCATTTCCAAGGCCTATAATTGTATAAATATGTTTTTTTATCGTACAATGCGTGCAGGCTATCGTCGTATTTCCAACAAATTATCCTACGTTGCACAAAAAATAGAAAATTATTACACGGCCGATCATCGTAGTCAAATTTTCAATGAAAAAATATATATCCTTGCGAGAAACAAAAAGCTCGCTTCGCTTCATTTTATGAACGTATTAAGTCACAGTCCACTGAACGTGGATATTACATGCAAGTGCTTTGCCGCATAGTTATTTATATATTTTTTATTCATATACACAGGTATATAATTTTTTATTCTTTCATTTATAGTATATCTGCGTATCATAATGCCCCAGCAGTTTTCAAAACTCAATGAATTTTTAAATCATCCGCATTCGATGGTATTAACTCGCTTGTATGTTTAACCCAAATATGAAAACAACCCCTATACGGTACACATGTATGTGAAATGGGGTCATTTTAACTCGATGAAGTATTTATAGTGCCTGCGATTGTTCGTTTCTTTTTTTTGAATCTCTTTTTGGGGCTGTTAGGTGGGAGGAGGACAAAAGGGGAGTGGGAGAAGGATCTTCTTTACAAAGGAGATGGTATTTCATCAATCATTTTACTGTGCATAATATTCTTTACACAGGTATGCGATGATAAATCTTAAACGACAATTACATTCCCGAGTTGTAGTATACTATACACTTTTTGGTTTTGAAATATTATATAATTCCAAAGGAGGTGATTTGCATACCTGTGCATTATAGATACAAAAGCAAAGATATTTGTATGCACAATTATTTCATTTATAAAAATAGCAATCATAGTGCAGGTATACGTTCGCAATAACTCACGTACGTGACGTGGAGTTGTCGTTGCAGCGACCAATACAAGTACCTTTATAAACGATTGTTGTTGGGTTGCATAAATAGTTGGCTTTATTATTTTTCTACCGTTCACTCTTATTAGAATATGAAATGCTAATATATATATATATAAGTTATAAACGTCGAGAAACGATAACAAAAAATATAAAATATTACCACATTAACTTTTGCGCCCGCATACACATAATCCCAACTGTACGCGCACGTTATTATGTTATAGGTGCAAGACAAGACGTAACAAAAAAAGAGGAGAAAAAATTAATAACGATCTCGATGGCAGATCCTGCAGCGCAAGATATGGGTATTTTCTGGTTTTTTTTCTCACGTCTCGCGCGCTTCGCACCTCCTTTTTTTCTGTTTTTACATTTTGCCGAGGAGTGGCACATGAGATTGCTGCAGATAGAGATGTCTTGAGGTATGTTTTTGCTTTTTCTCCAACCGGTGAGTAGCATAAGGGAATATATCTGTTTTATAAAACATGAATATATTATGCGAATTTCTTTTTTTCTTATTCCAGTTACGTCGTGTGCATTAAATATCTTGTTCTATCTCGAACTTCGTACATACATGTGATTTATATACTTTCGATCAGCCGCGACAAAGGATTTACTTTCCCTTTCAATTACTTCCACCTCGAGTGAAAAGGAGAGAAGGTACAAAATCGAGAGAGATGGAGAGAGGCTAGGGAAAGGGAAAAAAGTGGAAACGGTTTTTGGTCGGCAATCTACCAGTAAATTAAAGTGTGTATCGATTTCCCTGGAATTGTGACTGCCGGAATCGTTGTACCCTTGGTGGTATCAGTAACGGAAATAATTTTTTCAGAAGGATACCTGCGTTCAAAGAAAAGAAAAGGGAGAAATGAATAATTGAATTTAAATAAGGAAGGACAATGAGAGGGAACAAGAGAAAATTAGAAAAGAAAGGTAGGGAAACAATTTAATTTGACAAAATCAGATTAAATCTCGATCGCGGATACTTACGTATTCAGCAATACAACCACCGTTGCGTTGTCTGATCTCTTGAAAGCGACGGTCGGTATCCTTCGATTTTCACGATTTTTTACACCGATTTTCACACTGCCCGGGGTTACGTATCTAATCAGAAAATATATAAATATATTATAGTGTGTATACGAATGCAAATGAGCAATATTCAAACCAGATGAATATGGGAATATCGAATACTTTGCAAAGTGACCCATAACGTAGAACGTAGGTTGTTTGTAAAATTCATCCGCCGTTTTATTTACAATTACAGTTGCATCCACGAAATTTTTCAACCAATTCGGACCACCCTGGAGATCAACAGCCATGTTCCAATCGATCCACCCGCTTACCCAGTGCGATATCGTCTCGATAATGCTCTGGGCGTAATTTTCAGCTCGTGACCACGAGCCGAGTTCGACCTTTTGATCTTGAATTCGAATACTTGATCGTCAATTTTGGCGGGTATGAAAGTTTAGGTAAGTTTTAACGACCCTGTAACTTACGGTCAAAAACTCCGCTGCTGGACTCGGTGTAGATTATGAATTTTTCAGGAAACATTTGGTGGGTTTCATCCAGTCGGTTCGTGTGCGCAATGCCGTCTAAATACCAGTGTACCCCGGTACCCGCCACCAATCTTCTACCCTCTGGATCACCCATTATAACTTTTGGCCAATCGGGTAACAGGTGTCTCATACCGTCGCCTATTATTATGCTCAAATTACCGTAACCACCTTCTTCGAGAATCGGTGATAGGAAATTTATAACCCAATCACGTTCATCGGCCGCTGACCACCCCATCAACGCTATTGGCGGTGAGAGAAATCCTAACATGGGTTCGTTTTGGGGGGTCAAACCCCAGAAATCGAGGCCTTCCTTTCGGTAAGCGTCAAAAAATCTGGAAAATTCATCAGAGATCGATCACCTTTCTTACATCCCTGTTACTTTTTTCAATTGGTTTTTCCCGTTCAGCGTGAATGGAAGGAGAGGCTTACTTCGCGAAGTAGTTCGCCCACATCTGCCAGTACTCTCTTTTCAATGAACTTGGACCAGTCCACTGACCGTTTGTTTTCATCCAAGGTGAAGCGCTCCAAGGTGACGCGATTAATTTCATTCTTCTGTCGTTCAATTCGAACGCTTTCTTCAGGAATGGAATCTACGATAGAAACGTGGTTGATATTCAATTTATTGGATACAAATCACCGTTCAAAAGTAATAAAATTCACCTTGTAGTCGAAATCCTCTTGGGCTAGGGCGAAATCTTTCAAGAGTATGTCATTTTTTTTCATGGCGTAGCTGTAACCTCTGGTAGAAAAGTCGGTCGCTCCCATCGGTACTCTGATTAGATTGTACTGTATCCCATCCTCGGAGAAAAAGGATCTATGCGAAGATCAAAGATGAGAATAACCAACGATCGATTTAGGTGGAAAAAAAATTTTTCATCTCACTTCAAAAACTCCTCCTGAGCGGATTCGGACAAGTCTCGAATGTTCATCCCCGCCGCGTCAGTTGCTGAGGTACCAAAACCGATAATCTCTTGGTAAGTTTCCTCCTCGTCGACGATTAAGGTTGTCACAACATCTGAACCACCTACTAATCCTAATTGATTATTATTTCAGCTACTACTGAAAAACTTGATATTCTTACTCACCGGTGGGATTTTTCTTCGCAAAATTTCCCTCGGATATAAGAAATCTCTGACCATTCTTACCGGACGACACCAAAGTGTATTTCCCTTCTCCACGGGGTTGAAAAACTTGAGGCACGTCGTCGCAGTATGTGGAATTGCAGACGCAATAAACGCTGCTTGACATCGAAGGGTTCGTTGGTTTTCTTGGAGAACATCTCCGAGGTTCGCCGAGGGCTGTAAAATCGGTAATTACATATTTTTTCATCAAGTTGAACCGATTTCTCGGTTTAAAACACTCGGGGCGTTGATACGATATTGATACCTGCTGAGAAAAACGCAGCGAGAAAACCAACCGATAACAAGATAATTCGAAAATAATTTTCCATCGAAAAACGATCTTGTAGATACACGGGCGTTCACGCGTTCGTGTAAAATGAGAAAGTGCACTCTGAAAAAATCACAACGGGCCTTTTATAGGGTGTATTAAGTAGAATATGTGAAACTGGATCAAATCACTTTTTTATGGAGTAAAAGTCTGGTATGCATAACGTGTTTATTTTCGTAACTATATTTTATATACTTTGTAATCAGCGCGTGTTAGGCGGTATTATAAATTTCGGGAACTACTCGGAGGTAAATAGAATATTTGGGGCCGTGGATATACATATTTACCTTCGACCGTATTAGATGATTAGATTGGATGATTTATCTTGAGGTTGTAATTACGCTCGCGTTACTCGACCTAATTACCGATCAGCTTCAAACATTCTGACAGTTGAAAACCTCATCGCTCTCCAGGTGTTACAAAATTTTACACTTCACAAAATTATATCATCATCTTTTGGAAATTAATTTCGTAATTTTTGTTTTTCATTCGAGTCGTCGAAAAGGTATTCGCGTATACGTACGTACACTCACCTATGTATGTACACAAATATATTCGCATAAAATTTTTAACGAATTTCGGTTTCATATGAATTATTCATCGACTATTATTAATTCTTTACTTTTCGCCTTTCCAAATTCAATCTACGGCAATAAGCTTTACACTTGAAATATTCCTGATTTGAGAGAAAAAAAATAAAAAGAAGAACTCATAAAATTCTGATCGTTACGACATCAACGTTCAATTCTCTACGTGCTTAGCGTTTACCGAGGGAAATTGTTAATGTGGAAAATTCAAAAAAGATCACAGAAACTTTCATTATTATTTTGTCATTTGTTATTTCGAAAACCTATTGATCGAGTTATCGCCTAGTTTTTACGTTTTGGAGCAGAAAAATTGAGATATCTCGATAGAAAAAATTCGTAGCTCAATTTGACCAACGGATTCGTGTTCCTGGGGTCCAAAATACATTATAAAAGCATCGTACAACCGATTTTAAAAATACTTCATTTTTGCCCCGAAAATCACGTTTTTTAAATAGAGTTTAATAAGGGTTTATAGGTTTTTCTTTCGTATTTTGAGCTCAGGAATCCGAATTCACGAGTTAAATTGACTATCTATGAATTGATTGAGCTATCACTAATTTTTGCTAATAAATCTTAATCGATTTCTCGATGTTTTTCGCAGTAGCTGAACAACCCAATATTTTGTTAATGAATTGAATTTTGAAATTGTTTTGTTTGAATACTGAAAATTTATAAACAGCCGTTCCACGTTCGTCAATCCAACGCATACGCGCTTCCAATTTTATTCCTTTGACACGTTTCGCCATTTTTATATTAAAAAGAACTCATCTCGCTGTTCTTACTTTGACGCAGGTAAAATATAAGGGGTATTAAAATACAGAGTAATAAGATGTCAATTATCTTCAGTCATGTATTTGCTGAAAACTTTATTTCATCTGTATTTGACGCGCGGCAGCTTTTCTTTTTTGGGAAGGGTGATGAGCGGGAAATGGGAAGGGGTCTTTGAAATATACGTAAATATTTTTTAATCCAGAAGTTAGATTGTATATTATACGTAGGAATTTATAGATTTGAAAAACAGTTTGATACTAAATTTTGCGACTCGTCGTTTCTCGACAAATACGAGAAGACTAGATCATAAAGATTTTTCTTCTTTCATTTGGTGAATGCGCAACGCGAACAACAAAGAAACGAAATACTTACAAATATCTGATTCAATCCCATTTGCCCCCAGAATTTCTGACGTCAAATTTCGTCTGTCCCTATACCAAGGACTCAACGAATCGCAGAATAATTTCGACTATTCTTGGAATCTGAACGAGCCATTTTCAGAGACCGAATAAAAAATAGCACGAAGCAAAGAAATACAAGAGAATGTCAAATTGGAAATACCTGCAATGGTAAGCTGAAGAATAATATAAAATAAAATTGAGGAAAGAGATGAGGAAAAATCAAACAAACAACAAACAACAATGCATCAGATGGTAAACAGAAATGTTTTTTTCTTCTTTATTCCATTTTATTTTCTACATCGAGATCGTCGTCGTCGTAACCGGTAGCAACTGCAGACGTGGTACTATCTGCTCTCGTGGTCCAGCAACAGCATCACCATCACCACCATCGGCAGCAGCAGCAGCAGCAGCAGCATCAGGAACGGCAACGGCTGAGGCTGCGCGGAAAAATCGATAACAGAAACGTCGGAGACGTTGGGAAAACGGCGGCGGTGGGTGCAGGAAGGTACAGGAAGAGAGATGTTGGCGAGGGGCGAGGGGGGCAGGAGGAAGCAGAGGAGGAGGAGGAGGAGGAGGAGGAGGAAGAGGATTTACGGTGCCGAGAGGCTAACAGAGAGGGTGAAACAGTCACCATCGAACCGGCAACCGGAACAGAACGAATTTGGTCCCTTGTTAACGCGGGCATTTCGAATTTAATCATTGCACCAATGATCTAGCGTGCGTTTTTATTTTTTCTTCTACCTCAATCACAGATACATACGTAATACATAATTTTTTTTTCCTCTTTTTCGAAACAGTTATACTTTGCAATTCATATGGATGAAAGATTGGATCTTTATTTCATTTTCATTTTCAATCTACATCCTTCTTTGAAATTAAATAACTTACATTAGCATACGCATATACATACCATAATCATAGATATAAGCATGGCGTTACAAATGTTCGTTTTATTTGATTTGGTTTTATTTTCATTATACAAATTTCAGATCATCTACACATTTTGGGCACGGATAGCATACGGACAGACACATCCGGATTCATTACTGATTATAACTGTGAGTTTATACGCTTCAACATTTCTACAATAAATACTACAGTGGTACGTGCAGACGTGCGTATAGTATTTCGCGCATGTGTCCGTCTGGTTATAATGGAACGTGTAAATATGCGGCGGATCGAATAGTCCTCAGTATCTACGAAATTCGAGGAGGAAGTGTCTCGGTCAAAACATAAATCCAAAATAAAACCAAACTAAATAACACAAAGAATAAACAGAAACAAAAATAAAAAAGCTAAACGTAAGTAAAAAACCACCGAATAGCAGAGAAGAATCATTGTTGTAAATTAGATTTTTTTGAACATTTCAAATCGAACATCAATTATTATTAAATTATTATATTTGGTCAAGAGTCGAACCGACTCATTTCAATTTTCATCAATGTTGATATTACCATTGTCATTCTTTTGGTTTGAATTTTTTTTAGTACGATTTGAGTTTTTCTTTCATAATTATATTCATACGATATTTGTAGGGAAAGCGTAAAATTTGAACCCGATATTCTACGCAGTCAAAAGGGATATGCAAAAATTTCGAATACGAGCAAAATAATAAGAAAAAACGACCGAATAATTTAACGCAGGTATTGAAAAATAATGCATCGGAATCGGTTGTAATTGCTGCAACAGACCAAATTCTGATATTAGGTATACGGGAAAAACCGCAGATCGATTTACCGATTTCACTACCAGCTTGTATAGGCAGTACGTAACGTACCTAGGTACAGGTTTATGTATATTTGCGTATATATCTAACTTTAATTAAAAATTCATACAATATACATATGTATACATGCAGGGTATACCACGTATAGTATACGACCCTGCAAAATCGAAGCTCGTACACTGCGGTTTTGGATAAAAAATAAATTGACGAACAAAAAGAAAAAAAAAAAAATCAACAAAGCAACAAGATGGAACAGAAATGAAAGCATCAGACGTAGTCTCTATACCTATACAGGTTGTACTTTATAACGAGGAGTATTGAATCTCGAAGCATATTTCTGTTATAACATAGAGGGAACGGTTGAGATAGCGAAAGAGTTAACGAGGAAGTGGAGGAACAGGAAGAGGAAAGGTAAAGGAAAAGGGAAAGGGAAGATATATTGCAAAAAGGGAGAGAGAGAGAGGGATCGAGGGGGACGAGGATAGATAGATAAATTTATAGCATAGATACGACGTGAGAAGAAAAAAACGTAGTTTAGCGTCATATAATTCGTAAGAACTGCAAAGCGATGGAGAACAATTTTGACACATCGTAAAAACGCCTCGGATTATCCGTTACAATTTACTTGGCGATTATACGAATTCCGTACAGAGTGAAATTAAACCTATACAAAAATCTTCTATAATAAATATCCGTACCGTTTGTCATTCGACTCATAATATCAGAGCGTACAAAATAACGCGTACGTTAATTGATCAATTATTACAAAGTGATTATGATTAGTGTTATTAAAAAAAACAATTAACAACTCTCAAATTAATAGAAATAAATTCTTCGCAGATTTACCATTAAAAGAAACCTATAAAAAAAAAACGAACCCTGGACATTGGTTTGGAGAGGAATAAAAAGTGATGCAAGAATAACATATATACGTTATGGAGAAGAAGCAGTTTGTAATTGGAAGATGAAAACTTTGTGACTGGGAGACGAGAAGAAGGATAAGAAGAGGAACGAAAATAAAAAGAAATTAAGATACAAGATAAATATGAAGGGACCCTGATAATCATGAACGCAGTCAGACCTGCAGGATTCCTGCAGGAGGTGTGGGAGGAACACCTGAACCCGGAGGTAAGACTTTCCGAGTAATTATATCCGTGTACATATAACATATCGAGAAATCTGTTCTACAATGTTCTGGTTTCTTGGTTTTTTTCGGTCTCACTTCATGTTTTTCTTTCTCTCGTTCAGAAATGCAATAGAATAAGAGAACAAATGAAACGTAAAGTAGGAAACAAAGTATGTTTATAATTATACTTGTATAGTTATTTTATTTTCTCGTAAAAACGCCGATAAAGTTTAGATTTTGTATAATATAATCGCGACGCGCATGATTTCGCAACAGATCCATAACCCTTATAACCCGCCACAGCGGATATTTCGAAGTTCGAGTTATACATACATAGGTAACCATAAGTATGGATAAATAATGATAACACTCGATGGAAAAAGTTTTCCTATCGACTTTTATATTATGACCACGTGTTCGAACATTTTTTCCTCCACTTTTTCTCTCTCTCTCATCTATACGTAATTGTTGCAAGTTTAGCGGGGAGGAAAAAAAAAATCAAAGTAAAGCACATTTAAAATCCTCCATTGAGAGAGTACAATACTTGAGAAGGTATTACCCGCACTACTACACGTACGTACCGTGTGAAGACTTCCTTTATTCTTCATTTTATTTTACTTGATTTTTATTTTTTTCTTATTTCCGTTCAACTTTTCATCTCCACATTCTTTTTTTCCTCCTCTGTTTTTTTTTCGGCTACAGTACGGAAGGGCTGCTTTTATACATGTCAGGATGAAAAAGGTGGGTTGGAAGGGGTTTGAAAATTAGTGAATGGTTTCGCGGAGGGCGCCGGGGCGTCCGAGTCTTTATATAATTCTAAAGCAAGTGTTTGATGTATAATATGAGCGAGAATTACACTCGAAGAACGCGACAGTAGAGGAAGAAAGGAAATATTTTGAAAAAAAAAAACATAAAAATTCAAATAAAAAGGAGAAACTTGACGAAAGAAAAATTAATAAGTACGCGTGCAGATTCTTCGATAATTTGCGTGGGTGATCAAGAAGAATGAAATTCAAATAAATTAAAGCCGCCAACGTTTATTCACTCATTTATTTATCGTACAATGAGTTGTTTTCTATCCTCAAAGCGAAAAAAACTGAATCAGTAGATAATGAAATAACGAAATGAATCCTTTGATCGAGTCGCTGCAACTGTACACAAGATGTACGCGTAGCGTATAGATGAGTAAGTAGAAAAGGTCGGCGTAAGGTCAGACGTACAGTAGACACTCAGTATGCTCAGTAGTGCGGACCGCGCGCGACGCCTTTTTCTACTAATTTTATGAAGTATTTATTTTTTGATTCTTCTTTCTATTTAATTCTTTCTTTCCTATTCTCTTCTTAGTCAAACTTTCCCAATGTTTTATTATTCGGATAAAAGTGAATGAAAAATGAACGAAAAATAGCTTGTAACCAGTTTGTTACGTTACGATACAAGTAATATAATATTATATTCAAAAAATCCTCTGGTACGACACCATCTGAAACCCTCTTATATACATGCATTGTCTGTATTTCATATACATGTATATACACGATATTTGGCCCTCTTGAATCACTTATATACTTATATAGCCACGTAGACCTGTGCAGTACTTGTCGCTGAGATGAGGGGCTTTATCGCACACGCGACACAAAGTTTTTGAATTGACCTTTTCACCCTTTATGAAGTACCACAATTTTTATTCGTAAATGTATACTGTTTACATGTACACGTCAATCGCGACGTTTTATAACAACAATAATAATAGCGGTAATAATATCGTTTCATCTTCTTGAAAAGAAAATAAGAGAGAAAGTAAAATAACGAAGAAAAAGAAACGAGAAAAATCAATCGAAACTCGAAACTCTTGGATCAGAATTTGAAGCATAGGCACTTTTCTCCGATTGTATTTTTCTTCCTTTTTCTTTCGACTGTTTTAGTGATATTCTTATGTACACGTGTCACCACCCATTCTTATATTTTTCCATCTCATGACTGTATTTTTTATTTTTAGTCTTTTTTGTTATCCGCCACGACGCCTCAGGTAATCCCGGCTTTCGGCGACGACGTTCTCGCGGATGTCGAGAAGCCGGGTCACGGGGATCTCGTACAGTATGTATATGGTCCTGGTGGGTCATGAATTATTATCGAAAAATATAACGTATCGTACACACAGCTATAGGTATATACGTATAGGTACGAAGTGCAGGAGGAAAATATTTTTCAAAAATTTTTAAATAAAACACTGAGAGAAAACAATGCATCGACCTTACGAGTATGTATGTGTATGAGTACGTATATTAGGGTAGGCATGGGGGCAGAATTCGTACCTTGTAAAAAAAGAAAATTTTTCAAATGTGGAAAAAATTTTTTACTTGATATTTTGAGGTAGCCCACTCGTTTTTTGAATAATTAATTAATCAAGTCTGAATTAATCAATATCTAAAAATTGTCGATTGTGATTGTTTTTTACTCGTTCACTGTTCAAAATTTTTTTCCTATTATTTTTGTAATTCAAGTATAAAATCAAAAAATGACATGCTCTTATTTTTACTTAGAATTGAAGTTGAGTCGGGGAGCCCGAGCTTTGCTGGAGTCTGGTAGCCAGGAGCGTAGCGCTTTGTTGTGAGACGTCACCTTGGGGGCTGAGCAGAGGTGACGCCCCAAAACAAACCGCGCGGCCGTGGCTACCTGACTCCAGCTAAACTCGGGTTTGCTGGTGAATTGAGAAGTTCGAATATTTCGACCCATGCATGAATTGCGATGAATCAAAGTGGGTCTACGACTAAAACCACTCGATATGTCTTATAATTTTTCTGCTCCCAACAGCGAATAATTGATGATTTACTCTATCGATTGCATGAGTAAATGATTTTGGCTTTCAGATTCGAATTCCTGAGCTGATTATACGTGAGATTACCCTTGAAAAGCCAAAAAAAAAATCGATTTTTCAGCAAACAGAAAATCGATTTTTGGGCCAAAAGTAAAGTAGTTTAAGAATTGATTGCAATACACTTTTCCGACGTATTTTGACCTCAGGAATCCGAATCTGAAAGAAAATTTGACCTATCTCTAAGATTGACCAAGTTATCGCCAATTTTCAGCTTTTTGGGGTCAAAAATAAAAAATTGATTCTTTAAGCTATTTAAATGTAATTTGAGCTCAGGAATCCTAATCTGGGAGAAAAATTGAACTATCTTCAAAATTGACCGAGTTATCCCCATTTTTTCGCATTTTTTGGCATAAAAATGGAGATATCTCGAAGGGAAAAAATCGTAGCTCAAATTGGACAACGGATTCGTGTTCCTGAGGTCAAAATACATGAGAAAAGTGCCATACGATCAATTTTAAAAAATAAAAATTTTTGGCCAAAATTTGAGATTTTTCCAAGGGGTACCCCTTACGATTTTTTCAAATTTTGACCAAAAATTTTTATTTTTTAAAATTGATCGTATGGCACTTTTCTTATGTATTTTGACCTCAGGAACACGAATCCGTTGTCCAAATTGAGCTACGATTTTTTCCCTTCGAGATATCTCCATTTTTATGCCAAAAAATGTGGAAAAATGAGGATAACTCGGTCAATTTTGCAGATAGATCAATTTTTCTCCCAGATTCGGATTCCTGAGCTCAAATTACAGTTAAATAGACTAAAGAATCAATTTTTTATTTTTGACCCCAAAAAGCTGAAAATTGGCGATAACTTGGTCAATTTTATAGATAGGTCAAATTTTCTTTCAGATTCGGATTCCTGAGGTCAAAATACGTCAGAAAAGTGTATTGCAATCAATTCTCAAAATACTTTACTTTTGGCCCAAAAATCGATTTTTTGTTTGCTGAAAAATCGATTTTGTTTTGGCTTTTCAAGGGTAATCTCACGTATAATCAGCTCAGGAATTCGAATCTGAAAGCCAAAATCATCTACTCATGCAATCGATCGAGTAATCATCAATTATTCGCTGTTGGGAGCAGAAAAATTATAAGACATATCGAGTGGTTTTAGTCGTAGACCCACTTTGATTCATCACAATTCATGCATGGGTCGAAATATTCGAACTTCTCAATTCACCAGCAAACCCGAGTTTAGCTGGAGTCAGGTAGCCACGGCCGCGCGGTTTGTTTTGGGGCGTCACCTCTGCTCAGCCCCCAAGGTGACGTCTCACAACAAAGCGCTACGCTCCTGGCTACCAGACTCCAGATAAGCTCGGGCTCCCCGACTCAACTTCAATTTTAAGTCAAAATAAGAGCATGTCTTTTTTTGATTTTATACTTGAATTACAAAAATAATAGGAAAAAAATTTTGAACAGTGAACGAGCAAAAAACAATCACAATCGACAATTTTCAAATATTTTCTATGATTTTTTATTTTTATGATTTTATGATTTTTTCTCAGTCTAAGAAAATGAAAAAAAAAATGTTTTTTTCAACCCACCCTAACGTATATGCCTAGTAGCATGTACATAGGTACGTAGATTGTATGTAGACCTCTATATATTTATATAATTCAAAAGACGCAAGGGTAATCGACCGCCAAAAGCTATACTCCCGGCCATCTTATGTACATACATACCGTAGACATAACACTGTCAAAATGGAAGGGGAGGCGAAGGGGCCGACAGAAAACCACGAACCACCCTATGTAAGTTCCCGTATATCTACCCATTTTCGAGATGCTTCAACAACCCCCGGAAATAACGTCGTCGTCGCGCCAAGCTCGGTTATGGCCATAACAGTTCTTTCCTTATTTCTAAGATAGGCATAAACCATGAGCACACCTTTAACCACCCCCTATAACGTCGTAATAAAAAAATATAAAAAATATAACGTTACTTCGCAGTGTATAGGTATATATTCTTTCGTCGTTTCATTTTCTTAGCTTATTTCTCTACGTTTATTTTTCTTATTTATTCATTAATTTGTTTTTCAAGTATTTTTCTTCACGAGGTTCTTCTGGTTTTTTAAAAAAAAATTGTGCAAAGACGTATCGAGAAAATTTAATATCCGTATCGGTAAAGCGGATATCATCGCAATATCGACGCTCTGAAAAACTATTTAGGTACAATAACGACGCTGCAGAATAACGCGAATGGCGTTTTTCGCTGGTAAAATTCTAAGTTACGATCGGAATATTGGAAACAGTCGAGTGACGGATGTATTTCGGTCGTAGCGTATCGAAAGTCAATAAATTCCACTTTATATCGTTTATTCTTAGCGTCTATACATGCAGCTAGTGACGATCCCATGCCTCGTGCGCTCGCGTTCAATTTCTCTCCTCTTTTTTTTTCCATTATAAATTTTCGTATCACGGGGAATAAACAATTATTTTGTGCGTATGTTGTATGGATATGTATTGTACGTAATTTTCTCTTTTACAACAGGTTCGTTGTTCGACGTATTTAGGGACGACGATGCCAACTTCAAAGGGTTGTTGTTTTAAAATGGCACAGAGATGGTGGAGCTGTCAAGCTAACATGGCGAACTGTCAATGCGGAACAATGATAAAGCATCTGGTCGGTTGTCGTTTGTATCACCGTGATCATCGTCATCAAGAAGAACAAAACGAAGCTGAAATATTGTCAATAATTTGTCTGCAGTCGATCGTAAGGGAGGGATTAGTTACGATAGTTGAAAAACGATTATCGTCAAAGCCTGAAGATGAATTTCCAAATGGAAATATTCTTACGAAAACTGAACTGCGTTCCAGAAATATCACGAGAAAGTCAGCCAATGGTTTTTTAAATCCAAATTCATCGTACCCACGGTACGTAGAGGAATTTTCCTATCCCTACAAAATGACATTCATTCGTCGATTATATTTTATGTAAACGAGGAAAAATATTTTCTTATTTTCTTTTCCAGTATCCCCTGTAACCCATTCGATTATTGTAAATTCAACGAGTAAAATGAACAGGCGGGAAGATCCGCTTTTGCGTCAGCATCGCAGCAGATTGATGCAGTTGGTTGAAGTTACGAACATCAGACCAGGTCGCGGAAACGGAAAACGTCGGGGCCAGAGAGCCGCGCAGGGATCCAGTCCCGGGTAGGTTTGCGTTTCTCCGCCGTACGAAACTAAGAAAACAAAGACAAACCGACGAGGGAGTAAAATTTCATTCGATTCGATTCACGTATGGGTCTTTTATTTTTATCAGCAACGCTGGAAACGGTGGATCCGGCAGCAGAGTGACTCTGCAGGACATCGTGAGGAGCGATCCAGGCTACACGTCGAATATAGAACACCTGGTGTTTCCCGAAAGAAAGAATAGCAACCCGAACTTGGCTCCCGGAGGAGGCGTTTCACCGCCCGCCAATAAAATTAAGGGAAACAATAAACCGGGAAATTTGGTAACGGCTAATTCTCTGGGAAGAACAAATTCTTCTTCCACGTCTTCCTCTGGTATGTCACGCATCGCCGAAGTTTTCGCTCGTCATTACGCCCGCGGCTCTTCTCAGGATTCCAATTCTGCCCTGCAGACATCCAGAAAAAATCACGTGAACGTAAGCTCCTAGTTTTTTTGTTCACGTCTTGCCACAGGAAATTCCTCTTGAAAAAATCTCTCTCCCGTCTTTCCCGTGAAGAAAAAGAGACAACGATCGAAAGAGGGAGGAAAAGACGACGTGTAACCCGTGAAATTATTACAGAGCGCTTCCCTGGACAGCGGGGTTACCGGAAGCGTCAGACAGCAAATTCCCGCATCTTCTGGAACGAGCGGTTCGGGTACCGGTAGAGGAACGAACGGAGATCGTGGTCGATGGCTTTCAGCGGGTACTAAGAAATCCCAGACTTCTCATTCCCAACAAAATCCATCTCAGCCGGCTCGACAGCACTCTGCAGAGGACGGTCTGAGCAGTCGAGGGGACAGCAGCGGTCCCCATAAGGCCCCACGGCGTCAGCTCAGTCCCTCCGTGGACCCCGTCGAACACTCGGCCACGCCGATCGCACCGCGTTCCTCCGAAAGGTAAAACACAGAGAGAACAGTTTTTCAAAAGATTGCGAAAAACAGTGCAAAGAAAGAGAAAGTATGTAAAAAAAAGTGCTTTTAGTTTGCTGTTTTTTGCCGTTCTTGTTACTTTATGTTTTTTTTTTTATAAAAGACACTGTGAAGTGTGGACACAATTATCGGTACTGTGGACCGTCTGAATGGATTTAAAAATGTCTTCAAGGAGGTAATATCGTTATTTAGACTAAAAATCGGCGAGTAATTCGATTAGAAAATTAGCGGGAGACCAAGGAAGGGAAAAGGAATGTTTCCAAAAATTTTATTCAAATTTTATTTCATCCGTTTTCACACCTGCGATGGTAGAACTAGTTTTCGCGTTTGGATTTCTTTACCGAATTTATTCGTTGTCCGAGTACGACAGAAATCACAGCGACGGTTCGGATCGCGTAAGATCAGAGATCGCATCACATCATCCATACCTGTAAATCGCTCGTAACCGCTTACGGAGGAACGCAGGCGGACCAGCACTATATTTGGAGCTGAGACTGTGTCGTCGATCTCGTTGATCCCCACCTTAGAAATAGGCACGACCTCGTCAGGGTCCTCGGCCCCCGTTCGTTAATACTGTTTTCTTTTTTTTTTTTTTTGCCTTTTTCTGTTCCTTTTTTTTTTTTTTTTTTTCTAGAATTTTAATTCCCAAACGCCGCAAGTGTAACGGCGATATTGTTCCCCCTCCCCCCCCTTCGTTTTTTAATCGAACTCACGTGCGATATAATAAACCAATAAATGTCAAGATCGTTAATGTTATTCGAGTCAGGAATTTAAAACGGATCACTTTCCTTATCCGGACAACTCGAGGCTCTCCCTCTCGTTTTCTGATAGAGTTAACGTGGAGGGAGAGGTCGAAAATGAACCGAATTTTATGGCACGATCGAGATTCGGTGTAAAATTAGCGCCGAGGATACTCGAAAAACTTTGTTCCCGAGCAAGATAAAAGAAAAAAAAATAATAGAATTAAAAAGAAAAGGTCGAAATTTTCTTCTAGGGGCCCAAACGTATCGATACTGCATCTGCGGGGCGCTTCCCTAGATCCAAGAGATTCCACGAACCCCCAGATTACGTCTGGTTCCTCTTTAACGTCGAAACAGCAGGTGGCCGTATCCTGCGGCAAATCCGGGAGCACCGGAGTTTCTTCCAGAAGCGGTTCTTCTTATAACCGTGGGACGAACGTTCCCGGTATTATCGGTCGTCTGGACGGCGCCGGTTCGGGATCCTCGACGTTCCCGTCCTCCGCGTCCGTAGCCGCGAAGTCCCGCAATCAGGATAGCCAAGAGAATCGCTCGTCCACGGTCGGAGGCAATCACCAGCGTAGACGCGACGACAACTTCCTCTCGGGAAGCGGCGGAACGTCCGGCGAACTTTTTGCCAGCGGAAATTGCAGCCGGGAACTTTCGCCGGTGCGTTGGTGCGACCGCGAGGTAGACGGCGTTTATCTCGGCAGGTCGGGGTGGGTTCAAGTGCAGCAGAGATCGCTCGACGAGAACAGGAGAATGGGCTACGAAACCGCCGCCGCCAACGCCGCCATCTCTACCTTGCCGCTGCCCAGGAGGACCGTGAAGCTCGCCGACTACCACTGCAGCAACAGCGAGCCGGGCAACTGTCCGGATCTCGTCTTCGGCTCGCCCAGACCGGATTTTCTGGCGCTCCACGCGGCCGCCCAGGATCTGGAACCCCCGCCGGTCAGGACGTCCCCGCATTCCATACCGGAGTCGTTCTCCCCGCCTTCGATCACGCCGATCATATCGCCGCCGCCGGCCTTTCAGGACACCGCCAGCAGAAAGACGAACAATCGAAACGTTCGCGGCAGACACGGATTCGGGAAGCCGCCGTTTCTGCCGAGGTCGAACGCCATCGTGGACAGCGACGTGATCAGCCCACCGCCCTCTCAGTCGCCCTCGCCCTCGATCTCGCCCTGCCTGTCGCCGTCCGCGAACGTCGTCAATTGGGGATCTCTGGTCTCCTCGCCGACGAGGGGCAATCCGGGCGGTCGGGTCGCCAGGAGGCAGACTCCTTCGCCGGGGTCGACGACGCCCGGACAACAGCAGCAGCAGCAGCCCTACAGACTGGCGCAGGCCAAGTCCCTGGAGGATCAAACGGGTAGTTGCAGGAGATCTCAGTTCGTGCAGAGGTATAAGGAGTCGTCGTCCTCCTCCTCGTCGTCCCTCGGATTCCGGAGTCTCGACAGTTGCGTCAGCAGAGGCGCGGCTATGCCCAGACTCGCCGAGAACACCGACTCGTCCGTAGAGGGTTACGAGGACGGCGACGAGGACGACAATCCCAGTTCGTCGGCGAACCCGTTGCCCGCGGGACTGGCGAACCTCTCCCCCGATCCGGGTAGATCCAACGGATCGGAAAGGATATCCCCTTCGTCCGGACGACCCGGAAGAGGCGGACAGTATCACTGCAGCAGAGGTCAGATACCCTGCCGACGTTCTCCGGGGTCTGCGGGCGAGGGCGGCAAGCAAATGGCTTTCAATTCACCGTCGTCCTCGTCGTCCTCTTCGGGGAGCAACGACAGACAGGGGAGATCACCCACCCCGAATCCCGGCTACAGGAAAAATAACAACACCGCCAACACCGCCAACAACAACAACAACAACAACAACGGCGGACAGTCGAGGCAAAGGATGAATCAACCCTCGTCGCCCGAGTCGCTGCAGACCAGAGTGAGGAGGTCGAGGAGTCTTCAACTACCGGAAAGAAGATCGCCCGGTAACGGGGCACCCCAGTTACACGCCAGGGGACATTTCAGGGACAACGCCAACGATCAACACAGACTCGTCGTCAAGGTACCGGCGAACAGCGAACGAAACAGCACGGAGAGATCGAAACGACACGTTTTGCCCAATCGTAAGATTAATTTCAACAACGACAAACGACCGATCGGCGAACCCCCGCGTTATCCTCTTTCCTTTCTGATTTCAAACGCAGGCAAGGCGCAGTCGACGGACAGCGCGTTGAACGACGAACTTCTTCGGGAGGCCGAAGTGGTGACGGAATTTCTTTACGGGACGCGGAGTCGCGCGGCTGCCCGAAATCTTTTGACGAGCCGTCAGTACGAACGTAGGGACGAACAGGTGGGCCAGGAGCAAAGGAGATCGGGCACCGGTTCGGGGTCCTACGAGGTTTATTTCGTACCGCCGAATTCGCAACAGCAACAAAGACAGCAGCCGAAGCAGGGCCATCAGGGTAACAACAAGCCCAACCAGCGGCCGAGGACCCTGCAGAGGGGAAGTGCGACGCCGAACGCCTCCGATTTATCGCCGGGTGAACAACAGGAGATAACGGGGACCCGCGCGAGTCCCGAATCTCAGTCGAGATGCAACGGCAGTACTTGTAGCTTTTGGCCCTACTGTTCTCAGAGGGATTCGCAGCTCTACTCGCCGGGTCAGAGCGCGGGCGCCCCGGCGAGTGGAACTTTTTCTGGATCAAGTGGTAACATGAGAGCTTCTCAGAGTTATCCAGCCCACAATAGACTGACCCTTCAGGACACAGGGCAGCTACACGGAACGTCGGTTGGCAAGAATAGCGCGTCTTCGTCGCCGGCGTCCTTGGAACAGGTGGACGACAGAGAATCGTTGAGTAAGAATCGCGAGAAAAGAAATCGGCCGAGGGATCAAGCCGAGGTGACGTCGTCGTCGTCGTCCTCGTGGAACAAGGTCGTCGATTCCAGGGAGAGGGACAGGGGCGAAAGGTCGACGCAGAAAAGTTTGTCGTTGAAGTCCGTATCCCGTAGATCGCCGGGCAGTAACGGCGGGACGTTGGAATCTAATCGTAAGTCGGCGAACGGTAATTTCGAAGGGTCTTCGTTAGGCCCGAACAAACTTTCCCCGTGCAGCGGCGGCGTCGCTACGCCCTCCACCTCGTCGTCGTCGTCCAGCAGCGATATCTGGGTAACGACGTCGGACAGGACGGTCACCAAGAGTCCCAGAAACGCGAAAAGTTCGGGCGCTTCTACCCCCATGGAGGACGCGATGATAGGACCCTTCGCCGGTCTTCCGGACACCGGAAGGGACGCCATTCTGTCGAGACCGGGCAGCGCCCCGGCCCAGAGGGAGGAAACTGGAAACGAGGACTCTCCTTTGGACCCTCAGCAGAGATCTTTGTCGCTTCCGAAGTCCTTCCTCGCGCGCAACGACCTCGAAAGGTGAGAGAACACGCTTTTTCAGACTACTCGCAGCGTAGCCCGAGTCCTTTCATCCGTTGTTCGTCCGTGTGTTAGTTATCATATTTGAACCCGCAGGATGTATCATATTTTTCTATTCCCAAGGGAAACGGTTTTCGTCCCATGGAGCGGTGCGGCTGGTTTATTTTCTCCCGCTCGCTTGGTATTGTACCTGAAAAGATACAAGTAACACAGGTAGAACATAGTCGACGCCGCCTCCTCCTCCTCCTCCTCCTCCGCCGCCTCCGCCGCCTCCACCTCTTCAATTCCTCCTCGACAAGTTGCGGAGTGCACCACGTGACCTGGGCAGCAACGCTCACGTGACCGGGTTCTATGACGCGCGTGCTAATTCTTCCCTTTCATATATGAGTATAACTATACATCATCCACCTTGTGGATACAGGGATACATGTTGGTACGTACGTACGTACCGTGATGTACAGGTATTCGCATACCTTTTGCACCGGTGTAAAATGTAACGTCGATGTGTGCGTCGACCGACGAGTCACAAGCCGCTCGGTCTCCGGACTCAACAGCAGTTCGGTTTTGTCTGACTATCTCTGCAAATCGTACGCCCGCTGAAATTTACCACCCGAAGACGGTTATTAAAAACGGATTTGCCGCAAAGTTTTCTAATAGCTGTAACGAGAGAAGAGAAAAGGGAAACGCCGAACGTTCATTCTTTCGTTTTCGTTTCAACGGTTTCGCCAATTATTTCACCGATCCATTGTACGATTAATTGGAGATATTCCATTGATTTTTTTTTTGTTACTCTTTCGACCACTCGCATATAAATCGGGACAAATATCGTCGGTGTACCTGTACATTCAACCTACGCATTATCATGTGTACTCCGAACTGTATGTTATGTACGGTATAAAAGCATGTATTCCTTAATTGCGCAACCGTAAACCGCCCACGCGGTTATACATAAATCCCACGCTGTTTTTTTTTTTTAAGTTTTATTTTTCGTCTTTTTATTTATTTATTTATTTTATTTTCTTTTTATTTGATTTTTTTTACGGTTATCAGTCGCCCCGGACGTGTCGATGAAAATCACAGCAGGTGGGCGACGTTTGTACTCCTTTCCAGAGTTCGAAATCATTATTTTATTTATTATTGTCATTATATTTAAACATCGGTAAAATATAATAATATATGCAGTAGTTCTGTAACACGTGTACGTGTTTCTAAATTTAAACGATTGCGTCAAGAATATTTTTACACGCGTACGCGTGTTCGGTGACAGAAGATTAGAAATTTTTTGAATTATTATTTTCTTTTTCGAATTCATTAGATTATGCGAATACAATTGTTGATTAATGATAATGTTAAAATTCGAGAATTCAGATCAATCGAACTAAACGAAGACGAATTTTATATCGCATACGTAGACGAAAGTAACGCGGGTATATTTTCGGGTGTGAAATGATAATAAAAAATAAATTAAAGGAGATGCGGAGGATAAGGAGTTGGCACAGCAAAAATTGTAATAACATAGGAATTCGCGGTCGTCTGCTCATTCGCACGCTATACGTAAAATTCACTGTCACATATTCTACAGGATTATTGATCACACCAACATTATTATGGCACGTCCAAAAATCGACAAGTAAGATTTACAATATTATAACTAAAAAGAGAAAAAAAATAAGCTGAACCAATTACATTTATCATCATCGTCGTTATGATCGTGCATCGATCGCTCGTGATACTCGATCGTCATTGAGATTTGAGACGTTCTTAAAGATTACGATGTTAGTTTTTTTTTTTCTTTCTTTTTCCGTCACACCGATCACCCATACGTGTCATATGTATACCTATACTGTAAATAATTCTCTGTACCGCTGCTGCTGTTGCAATCAAAACCTTTGGTTTGTTTTTTTGGTTTTGGTTTTGGTTTTTTTTTTTTTTTTTTTTTTTAAATTAAAATGCGAGCGCAGCAGAGGCGAAAGCGGTGCAGTGTGGTACACAGGTACGTACTACGGCGTGTACGGCTTGCCGCAGGTATACATACCGTAGGGATGAGTATAAAGAAATTGTAACGGTATTTCGAACGCGTTACATATTACGCCGATGCTCATCCCGATGCCCGATGCCGATGCTGTTGCTGCAGCGCAACCACATCGGCATCCTATAAGGTTTTACGGTTTGGGATCAGAGAAGCAGAGAACAAAACTGGTTTCCTCAACTTTTAAAGTTCTCTCTCTATGGTATAACAACAACAATACACACTTATGTACACACATACATTTACATAGGTATACATATGTGTAATATAAAAGAACCGGCCGGCTTCTTCTTCCCGCCACTCCTTTAAGATTATATTATTATACATACACATACTCATGTTCGTTCTGCACTAGCTCCACGACTATCAAATTTCATTCTTACGAGGAGAATACGGTGTACCACGGAGTGAAAGAAAATCATCAGCTGAACAAGCTCGCTTTACGCCTGATTGTATATGTCTGTGAAATTATTTTCTCTTTTATTGGGTGGTAATTTTTTTTGAACTTATTCGTTCGTTTTTTCTTCGATTTTCAGCAGAAGCAGCAGTAACGCAGGTTCGACACCTTGGCATCGCGGTTTCAACGATTATCAAAGATCTACGACGAGTCCGAACAATTGTCCGATACAACAGGATATTCAACCACCTCACACAGCACCAGTTTCGGTAGGTATTATTTCTCTGAGGGGTGGGGTGAAATTTATAAATCTTCGAGGACGAGAACGAACGAAAAATAATCGTCGAAAGGTTTATAATGTGACTTATTATCGCGCATAATTTAACGGAGGATTTGGGATGGGTGGTAATAAATATGGTGTAACGGGGACAGCGTCGGGGGAAGCTTCTGGACTTAATCAAGCGAGAGATTTTATCCCGGTCAATTTACCCCGGATCAGGTGCGCCTGTGAATGGGAATTTATCAAGTACGTATGTGCTCAGGTCAGGTGATGCGAGTGCAGTTTGTGCTGATTCTGATAATAATAATGATAATATTATTAATAATATCCGAGCAAATAGGAATTTTCTACCAGACCTTTAAAAGCTGAATAAGGGAAGGAAGTGGATAATTAAAATTTATCGCTCGACTAATCGATAAGTAGTACTTATACACCTAGCACCAATACCCGCGGGTTAAGTGTAGATATGGGGAATTGTTAAAGTTATAATGACACTGCGGTATACCTATACCTAGCCGACTTGTCTACTCGAACATTATTCTGTTTCGACGCCTCCGCTTGTTTATTTTTTCCCCTTGAATTTTTCTTTCAGTCGCATTAAATAATCGAAGCGATAAGAAATCGTTCAATCTGTTGAGAAAGTAGTATACGAACAATACAGTTTCTACGCTATGTACGGTATATCATTTTATTTTTTATCTTCTCTTGGAAATTCTTGAAATTTCTAGATACGTGATATATTGAAAATCAGACAGAAGTACCCAGGCCAACCTTATCGTCGTGTGTAAGGGGGACGGAGCGTAAAATCAGGGATTTTCTCCTCGCCTTATTTTCGTTTTCTCGTTTATAAATTATGCAGAGAAGATCGCGCGGTGCTGTATGTATTGGTTGCTTAGACGGTACGGGTTGATCGACGCTTTAGACGGGAAATTAAATTTGAATAATATTCCTATTGGATTATCCAATTTCCGCATCAATTATTTACCCTTATAGATCTTACGTTATTTATTTCGCTCTACCCATAAAAACAAAAAACGAAAAAGAAAAAATACTTTTCAGTTAATCAAACCAGATTCTACGCTCAAAAGCCTCTTCTCAGAAAAGAGAAAAATCCAGCCAACTCGAACACGTACATATTTTGGTATACCTAATCCTAAGATCTGAAAAAAGGATAATTTTTCTTTTTAGCCTTTACACGAACACCTGGGTGGTCTGCACGGATTGAAGGATCGACGCAGAGCTCCAACCCTTAACAAGGCTCAGCGACGCGCAAAGGCGTCCAGTACCCCGGCTCTTCTCGACCGAGATCAGGACGGGTAAGTGCGATTAATTATTCAGAGATTTTCGTACCCGATAATCTCCATCCCACAATTATCACGATGATGATAATAATTGCAGTGATATCGTTAATGAGCTGCAGCCGTTGTACGTACATACAATAAGATATGGTATGAACTGAGATACTTTCTACACGCGTATGTTATGTAGAATTATAATATTTCCCTGAACATGAAAAATGAATATTTTTGTTTCTTAAAGAATCTTACATTTACAAAATCGAGGGGTAGCGAAGAAGGGAGGGTATACAAAAGAACATTTATTTCGTTTCCATTATGTACATCGTCATTGGGAACGCACTAGATTATTTTTTTTTAAGATTCACGTGTATAAATCTTCGTTGGCTGGCTGCTTCTTCTTCACCTTCCGCGGGGTGCCGGAGGCTCTGGGACACGGTAAAATTACGACCCTCGAACTCTATACCTGTAGTGACCCTTGAAAATCTGTTCTCGGAAGTGGGGCTTCTCGAAATGGTTCCGCCGAGCTATGTATTAGTTTTCCTGTCAGCTTTTAGTCGCTTTCAGATTGTCGAGGTGCGCGTATCGACGGATATTATATTAGGATACGTTATATTATATCGTTACGCTTCATTTATTCCTATTTCCCATTCGTTTCGTTTTTCTTCTTCCTCTTCTTCTTTTTTCGTTGATTTTTCCAAGTGATATTTCTCGATAAAATATACCCTATAAAAATATCAAAAACAAAGTTTCCCCCTAATGTGTCGTAGTGCGATTTTACAATTCTTTTTATTCTGATCCAAACCGGTTATAGATTAATGTCATAAGTGATCATTTGATAACTTGGTTATCATTATTATACCGTGTTTTTCATTTTTGTTCGTCGTTTTAACAAACCGGCGTATTTATGATGTGGTATGTATGTATTATTGGTAGTACATAAGTAAAATTTAATCTATGGCGAGTTTATTATTATAATATAATAGTTTTGAATGAGAACCGGAAGTTGCAGGAAAATACATCCTATACCACTATACATATAAGTATAGTGGGTTATAGAAAGTATCGTATACCATGTAGTTTATATGATAAAACTACGTAGAGTCCATAAAACTATTCACCGTCACTTTTGTTACATTCATATTATACATACATACGCGTGTATGTGCCCATTATACGTATATAGTCATGCTTTAATGATTCTTACATATATGCATGCACCAGATAATTTATAGACACAATTACCTATTGGGTATGTAAAAAGTGCAACGCCTGCAGCTGCAAAACATTTTATAGACTCAATTTCTTTTCATCTATTTTACAAAATTATATAACCGAGGATTCGAGTTTACAATTAATTAGTTATTATTAATATTAATTATGGTAATTTCTTTTTGTCCTTTCAACGAAGCCGTCAGTGGTCAGCCGATGAGGAGGAGAGGGTTGTCGGTTTACCGATTGCAACCGAACATCCTACGGTAGAAGCATCTATACCACTCGTAGGTAGTCATCATCAACAGCTGAGGGTGCAACATCACGATCACGATTCGGGAATAATATCATTGGGTGTTACCGGTAATATCGGTAGTCAGGTACAATTGCATCAGGTGGTTTCTGTTCACGGGGGCGGTGTTACCGGTGCGGTTGTAAACAGACATCAACAACAACAACAGAGTAGCGCGGCCGCTGTGCAGAACAATCAAGAGAGTGTTTTGCAGAAATTTCGAAAAAGCTTCTCGCTCAGATTCAACAAAAAGGGAAGCAAGGAAAGCTCCGAAGGTGGCGATGGGCCTGGCAACGACGAATCGAACATTTTGAACATCGACGATGACGACGAAAGGGAACCACCCCCGCCCCCGGCACCCCAACAATTGATAACGCAGAACTCGATGCAGAATAAAGAGGATCAAACGAGTGATCAAAAATTCCGGTAAGGTTTTCTCCTTTCTCCGCAGCTTTGAAATTACGTCGTTTTTCAAAACCCTTTCTTTTCATTCTCTCTCCTCGATCAGATTCGGTCCTTTGGTTTGGAGGACGAGCAAGGAGAGAAAAAAAAATAGCAAAGCTGCTAGGAACGCCAAATGCAACAGCGGTGACAGTGGTATACAAATTGAGGTGAGAAATGTGCGCTTAATTTTATTTCGTTTCGAATTCTGTGATCCAAACAACCGACGATTGGATGTAGACGCAAATATTTGTGTATAAAAAGATGGGAAGAACATAAAAAAGGGACGGAGGGTTGAAATAAATATACTTCGCATTTAGATGGTATCTGGTGGAGCGTTGACTGGGGGGATTGGAGGCAGCGGGGGAGGCGCGCAAGGTGCCGGTGATAGCTCTGAATCTCACGACACCGACGCTCCAGATGACATGGACAGCCCTCCCGCTCTCCGGAGAAGAGTTACCGACAAATCTAGACCCCAGTCCGAGCTCATCAACCAGATACTTATAGACAAATTCAAGGTACAAATAGACTTATTCAATTACTTTACACAATCGATTGAAAATAATTCATACGTCCAAACGAAAATTAAACAAGTAGCACTGTCCAACGAAATTTCTCACAGTCCGTACATACCTAAATCTGTGTACATACGTTATATCAAAGCACATCATTTCCGGTGAGAAAAAAAAAAGGATGAAGTCGTTCGTTGCACTCGTTTTATAAAATAAAACACAACAAACCATGCGAAATCGGATGATTCAATGAAGTCCGTAATCCACAATGACAAAATGAAATATAAAGGGAAAAAGAATGAGATAAAGAAAAATTCGTTGCGTTGACTAAGTTTTTATTTTTTGCTTCTTTTCTTTTTGCGGCAGAAAAGTAGCTGTCATGTTTCTATTTTTTTATTTCATCCATTTTCTTACCTCCTTTTTCTCAACGTATTTCTTATATCGCAAATAAGAAAATAAGAAAAGGGAACAAGATGAGGATTTTGTTTTTCACATTATATACGTGGGTTTTATCCATCACGTAGTTGACGTTCGTCTCACGTTATAATAACAACACCAACAACAATAACAATAGTAATTAGATTTTATTTTTCCTATCGTTTGGTAAGACTTGAGTTTGTGTATCGCGAGTCATTTTACATACCTACGTATACAGTATCATATATTTATATGTGCATATATATTTGTATATTATTTATATGCACATGAGACGATAGTAGTTATATGAAAAGGAAACACTTTTGTTCAGTAGATATCGAGAGGTTGAAAGATCTTGACAGAGAAGTGCGTGGTGACGAAAAAAATTTAATGTATTGTCTAGTCGAGTCACATGTACTTTATTTTTTATTTTCTATTCCATTTTATTATCTCTATAATTTCTGAAGTGTTTGTACATTTCTTTCTTTTACTTTGTACACTTTCTTTTTCTTTGATCTATGAAAAATCATTGGTCGAAAATATTTTCACCTTCATATTATGCAGTCGTCCCAAGAAAAATAATTATCCTACATAGAACGTAATTAATTTTTACATTCTACTGAATCGTATACGCACGAGTGTTATAATGAATACATCGTTAGAGAATTAATTGTATGTAAAAGTCCCGGTGTTCAATTCGACGCTATCTTAGGAAGTGGTATACATAAGCGACATCCGCGTATGAGTACATAAGTATTTCGCTAAAACGGTACGATTCATAACCGAACAAGCTCATCGTATCGTAGTCCACATTTATCATTGTTAATTCAAAACAAAACGAACTAACGTTCGTAGTAGTACCTATGAATAGTTGAAGATTTTTATTTATTGTTTGTTGGATTTTTTCCTCTTACATGTTTCTTCTTCTCTTTCCTTCAACTCATGTGCATTATATCAAACGCTATAGAATAAATAATAACAGTTATAACTACACTAATAATAAACGAAACACCCATGTACAGAGGTTTGCAAAAATGTTGTGTTGTTTTAGGTGCTTCGAAGGTTCTAATAAATCGGTTACGGTGAGATTGATAATTAAATTGACAACTAAAAATAGAGATAACGAAAAAGAAACCGAATGAAACCAAACCGACAATTTAATTTTCAATGCAACGAGTGAAGTGAAAAGTAGAAAAAAAAAGCTTTGCTCGCTGAGTTGCATGAGGATTCTTCTTCTTTGCCTCATCTTTATATATTTTTTTTTTTCTGTTTTCAGGCCGATCTTCAGAGCAGAACAAGTCGTCATCATCACGTAAGAAGAACGAACAGCGATCTTGGGGGGCAAAGACTTCTCCAATGGGATACGAGATCAGGATATAGCCAAACTCATAATTATCGCAGAATGTTGTCCACCCCATCGCCCATCAAAACCAGACCACCAAGACTCAGTCCGAGGCATTCCTCCAACGATATTGTTACACTGAGAAAGTAAGCAATATGATTACATTTGTTTCGATTAATTTTCTTTATATCATTTATTTTTTTTTTTTCAAACGAGTATTTGTTCGCCTCAACATTCCGATTATGAGAAAATGATTTTTTTTTTGTGTGCAAATTTCGTTTCGTTGGAAAAAAAAGAAAAAATCAAACAATCAAATCAAAAAACGAAGAGAGAAAGAAAGAGAGAAACATAAAAAATTTTCTGTTCAAAACTTTCCAGTAAATCGAGGGAAAATAGTGGTAGGTATAATAAATAATACAGAAGGTTGAATAATAATTATTTATCATCATTGGTATTATCATAATATACATTCATCGTATGAAGTTAATTAATTATGTTACATTAATTAATTAATTGATTAATTGCAACTGCGATTAATTATTATTATAGTGATTTGTATTGTGATATGTCGTAATTAATATATATGTATATATCATATATGTATATATCTAACTTCATTGCGGAATGCAGTATTTATTGATGTATATAAAACTTATGATTTCCATACAATACCTATACACCTACCTATATATATGAATTTTTGAGTATATTTGATATAATATCCATGTAATACGTAATTATTCTTTAAAGTTATTAACGTACCCAACCTCGACCATTGATTACATATATATATACATCTTGCGTCCGAAGATATTATTTATAATATAACATGAATAAGGGTTTGAAAATATATATTAATCACAATTTTTTTTTTTTTCATTTTAATTTATTTTTTTTATACAGTAACTCGAAGGGGAGGAATGTCAGGACCAATTTAAGACGTTCCCTGAGTCAACCACTGGGCATTAATCAACTATCACCATTGATGCGCACCAGAACCGCAGGTGAATAAATTGCATTTTTGTTGAACGATATCGAAGCCAGTTTTCATTTGGAAACGAACAAATGAATTCAACCAAGGAAAATTATATTTCAGGTGCCAGAGTGCCCGGTGGTAATGTGCTGTCAGAAGATGAGCACGATCCTAGATGCGGTGGAGGTACATCGGAGGATGAAATGATGTCCGATTCGGAAACCTCCGTAGCTTCTTTGTCGGACAGAAAAAAATCTATGGAACAAACCATGGAAGAGGATATAGCTATACTCGCAGAAGCTGTTTGGGACCACGTTGCGATTGATCCAGAAGAATTGGCCTTCAGAGCCGGCGATGTCATTGACGTTTTGGATACCTTTGACAGGGACTGGTGGTGGGGAAGTTGTAAAAATGAGCACGGATGGTTTCCAGCTGCTTTTGTCAGGGTGAGTTTGATTTTCAGAGAATACAGAAAGGATAAAATACATCATTTTTAAATTGATTTTCATTCACAGCTCAGAGTCAGTCAGGAGGATACCGTAGAGGATTGTCTCGCTGCCATGGCATCTGGAGTTTCGACAAATTCACAGCTCAGAAGACGTACGAGCGTTTCTCTCCTGTCTAACGAACAAGTGCGATCTAGTGTTGTGGGAGAATTGGTGCAAACTGAACGTGATTTTGTTAAAGTATTGAGAGACATATCTAAGGGTTACATAGCTGAGTGTAGGAGAAGGACGGACATGTTCACGGAGGATCAAATAGACGCTATATTTATAAACCTTGAAGAGCTTCTGGATTTTCAATCGGATTTTTTAAACGACTTGGAATCCGTTATTGACTGGAATGCGCTTCACAAAAGCTGCCTCGGAGAATGTTTTCTTAAAAGGGTAAGTCGAATGATGTTTTTTTTTTCTTATCATGATCTCATTATTCCGTTTCTTGTTCAATGTAATTTTGTAATACGTGGAATTACTGCCTGTGCGTTTATGCGTTGCGATAGCTGCAGACAGAAAATTTCCTTGTGGTCATTCGTTTAGAGGTGGTAATGTACAGATCGCGAGGTGATTCATTGTACAAGTTCAACACGTTGATAACTTGCACATTTTTTAATGCAGTATAAACCAAATTCATTTTTGAGGCGAAGGAATAATGACAAGTTATTGAAAAATATAATGAATGATTTCAGAAAGCGGGCTTCAGAATGTACTCCGAATACTGCAACAGCCATCCAATGGCGATGGCGACTCTCCAGGAACTTTATCAGCACAATAGATATAGTAAATTTTTTGAGGGGTGCAGATTAATGAGGGGGTTAATCGAGATTCCATTGGACGGATATCTCCTTACACCGGTTCAAAGGATTTGTAAATACCCCCTGCAGCTCGCAGAACTTTTAAAATACACGAAGGCCGAACATCCGGATTTTGAAAAAATCAAAGAAGCTCTGGAAGCAATGAGGGGAGTCGCGGTCTTGATTAACGAAAGAAAACGAAGGATGGAAAGCCTCGAGAAACTTGCCGCCTGGCAGCAAAGAGTGGAAGGATGGGAGGTAAAAATCATGCGACAAACATTGCGTTAATCTTTCAAAAAATAATCTCAATGTCGTTAATACTTAAAAAATTTCCCACGTCAGGCCGAGGACTTGATCGAAGTTTCATCGCAGCTGATTCATCAAGGTGAAGTCATTAGAGTGACGACTGGGATGTGGACCAATACAATAACGCTTTTTTTATTCGACCATCAAATAGTCTACTGTAAAAAAGATATTCTTAAGCGAAATACTTACGTCTACAAAGGGAGAATCTATCTGGATACCAGTGAAGTCATCGACGTCCCTGATGGCAAGGGTGAGATAACGCATGAATCTTTCATAGAAATAAGAAAACAAAAATACCAAGAAACATCACGACTTTGTTCACAACTGTGAAATTCATTCCAGATCCTCAGCTCGGGGTTACCGTCCGAAATTGTTTGAAGGTTTACAGCTGCGTTCGCGATAAATGGCTGCTATTCTGCTGTAGAACCGCCGATGAAAAAAGACAATGGCTCGCAGCTATGGCCGAGGAGCGCAGGCTTGTGAAGCAGGATAGAAACGATGGATTAGAATTTCCTCCCGCAGCAAGACAGCTCGCCAAAATCGCCGCGACTAGGGAACGATGCAGACCGCCCAGCAAACCGAGCAGTACGTAGGATTCTGCTATCGATTTCCAAAAACTAATCTTGATAATTAATTGTATTTCATCGCTCAGATAAAACCTACAAGAGAAACTCCGCTTACGAAGTGCCGATGCTCGCCGGACAGCAGGGTGCGGCGACGAATTCTCTCGGCAGAAAAGTCGGCACCTGGTTTACATTTGGTAGCAGTAAAAAGGGTACGAGGCACCACAATCAACCGTCCTGAGCCAGGCCCACCTTCGTTCCATACATCGACTTGTAAATTGGATTAAATCGTCCGAGGGAAGTTTATCGTTGTGGTTCGAAGGTCAGCAGACTTTTTTATTTTCTATTTCCGAAAGGATATTTATTATTTTCCATTATAGAATAGCAGCGACGTGTGATTAGATCAATTCTTCCAGGATTTTTAATATCTGGTGATCGCTCCGGTTCGTTATCATTAATATTTATAAGACGCGGATTTCATGAGATTCGTATAACGTACATTCCTTGTACCGAGTTTGAATATTATGGACGGTGGGAGAAATTTTCTAAAAGAATTTTTTCCTTATTGTCTACGACGTTTTTCGTTTAATGTTCGGTTTTTCCCTTCATACGTTTGTTCTCGAAATAAAAGGAAAATGTCCTTGCCCGATTGGAAACAATAATTATTATAGTATGATAGCTCGTGAAATTCAAGATAAATAATATACACCCAATTAATTAATTAACGGTTCGATTTTAATGAGGATTGATCAATGGTCCACTAAATTTCTAAAAGGCATTATAAATAATAAGGTATTATCATTGATAACGAATAGTAATCGATACTCAATAATGTAGATTAATGACGACACGCGATGCGATCGTACTTTGTGATTTATTGTAATCATTGGAAAATTCTTCGGTAGTTGATATAAATCGTAGGAAAAAAATGACATAAAAAAAGTTCGTCTCAGAGAGACAAGAATAAAAAAAAAATTAACGTATAGGTAATAAAAAATTGCTTGCCGTATATTCGAATGGGTATGTCAAAGTAGCGGTATATGCCTGTAGTGAAATATTCAACATATTAGTCGTTGGAAAATAATTTTTAGTTTTTACGTTAAATCGGAACGATCATAATTCCAGCTGTCATCGTAGCCTAATTGCATTTCTCTATAATTCTTTATCAAATCAATCCAATTTTGCCGCGTATAAATACTTGCGTTATACTGAAAGGTTGAAGTAGAGATGTTGTCATTTTGTATAAAGTTTTATTTATTTATTTTCATCATTTTAATTATTATCCAAAATCAAGCAACATCGAGAATCGTCTCGTACCGATTCGCGTACATATAGATTAAAAAGACTGAAGGCCATAAAATAAATGCTTCCTTCTTTATTTAAATAACATGAATTGAATTAAACAAGTATATATAAATATATACACGTATAAATAAAATAAAATAAAACGCCAATTCTTTTGATACGTCTATCGAAAATTTGTTGTTTTTTTTTTTTTGGTTCGGAATAACTATCAATTTATAACGCATATAATCGTATGATAGATCGAAACATACATGCACATAACGTGTAACTAGATTCTAACTACGCATAAAACTGCCTAACCAACCACTACGCTGTAAAATTATTATGGTATACACGTAACTTTGCACTTAAGCTAAGAGAAAAAAAAAGAAGAAAAAATAAGCCATATAAAATTCGGTCTCGTTTCAACACACCTATGTTGATATTCGTATCTAGTTATTTTTTTTCTTCTCTTCAAAGTACGATGAAAATTCTATTTTATTTTTCTTTTTGTTGTAAATATAATGAAAGGTATAATGAAATTACCGCATATATTTCAACCGACACTTTACGGAGCTCTGAATGATGCCACATTGCATACAATTATGAGTAAAAAAAAATGGATAAAAAAGCAAATAATTGAAATATTAAAAGAAAAAAAAACTTATCGACAAGGACAATATGACGAATATATAATAACTGGAGGAGCAAGCTTCCTATTATTTTTTAGATAAAAAAAAAATGAAATGAAAAAAAAACCGAATGAAATAAAACTATATCCCAGTTGTTGAGCGTATATGTATATTAATATTCTAGAAATTAAAAAAAAAGGGTCAGGGGGGGAAGAAATTTGACCGCTACGATTGTTTGTTATCTAAAATTATACGATCGTTTTATTTGACTTCTTTTTATTTTTGAATTGAATTGTTTGGAAGATTTTCCGTGCCGATATAAAATCCTTAATCCATATACGATATTTTTGTAGAAATTTTTCTTCCGACGCTTTGTCAAATTGAAAATAGCGGAAGAGATAAAAAAAACCGATGAATTCAATGGTAGTGTATATCTATTACTTGCTAAATAATTTAAGTATTCGATGTCCATAATATTTTCAACGAAATAATATCAAATTAGGTCACACTTATTATACATATTAGGTATGTAAATACGTGGTATTACATAAATGAAGCACATACATATTAATATATTACTAATATATCACTCATATATATGTGTATATACATATAACATAAAATATTATTAAAAATACAATATAAATGTTAATTATAAATATACAATACTATTGACCTGCGTATAAGCGCAGCTAACAAGTTCTAAATAGTTAAAGATGGAATTCACCAATTTTCTATAGCCAGAATGTAATTAAAGTTTAAAAGCAAAAAAAAATCTAACACAAAACTGAAAATAACTGTTCACTTGTATTATATGTATATGTATGCATCGCACTTGATTAAAATTGTTCTTTCTAATATATAAATTATCACACTGTGCAGTTATCGGTGATACAAATTAGAAAAATTAAACGAAAATAAACAAATAAAACTAAATGAAGCATATACATATGTACGAATAATATTAACAAGGAGAATAATAATAATAATAATAATAATAATGATGATGATGATGATGATGATGATGATGATGATAAAATAACAATAATGATCGTTTGAGTAAACTATACCGCATATCTGTAGTGATCTGAGATGAATTATAAAATAATTTGAAGAAAAAAAAGCAAAAAAAGAAAAGTAACAAACTCTGTAACTTGCACAAATTATAAGTTATACATATATTGCTGTACTGACTAATTACTGTGCTTGAAAGCAATAATAATAATTAAACATTATACAAACGATGATGAAGTAGAGACTCTGGCTATTATTATTATTGGGTACTTTTTCTCTAACTCTTAATTTTTTTTTTTTACTCTTCTCAAGACAAAAATAGCTACGTGTATGCTATTAAAATATGAGAAATGAATTTGATTCATATTATTATTGTTAATCATCGATTATTGGTAAATAGGTAATTGCACGCATTCATAGGTAGGTGTAATAGTAGTAATAATAATAACAATAATAATATTAATAGGTGCATTTGAAATTAACCTGAGTAGTACCGATGTAAATATAATAACAATTATTATATTTTATAGATGTAAATATAAACCTAATCATTAAAAAACAAAAAGAAAAAAATTAAAAACTAAGAAAGGAAGAAGAAACTAAACAAAATTGGACTAATTGAATAAATCGTACAGATATTACTATTTAGATATAAAAAAAAGATTGATGAATGAGGTGATGATTAATTAATTGATTATTAACGAATCAATAATATAGGTAATTTAACGATAATACTGTGCTCCGAAGTTATATTATAACATAGTTACCTAATGACATAATACTTATAAACATTAATACGGAGTTAATAAGAATCGATCAAACTTATTGTTATTACCTATTTATTTATCGAAGAATCTTGAATCGTTTTGAACAAATATCCTCATTAAAATACTTGAAATCATTTGAGATTTATTATACGAAAGAAAATCGATCGATTGATTCATTTATTCATACGTAACGTATATATACTTATTATTTCCACATTGAAATATTATCGTTGAAAATTTTAATGTACGCCTGAGGTTATAAATATTTTTATCAATGTGGTTACATATGATATTACATCGTTTGCGATATATTACTATTACTGTTGTTGTCATTATTATTACTATTATTATACAGGTATACACATGACATATACCTATATATATATATACGTAAATATATAGAGGTATATAATCAGTCGCATCGGTGTAAATAAAAATTTTATAATCGAAGATTTTCAAGTATAATTATAATGAGATTAATTTTATTCGTCGCAATTTTGTGCGGGTGACAAAGTCTTGGATATTTATTTTTATATTTTAATCATGTAAAATGCATGTCGGCGAGCCTTTCCGGGCTGCAGGGATCTCCAATTTTTTCGTTTCCAAATTTTTTTTCTCTCAAAGCTTCTCTACGCTTAGATGTTTCCGCCAAATTTGCATTGCGAGTCATTATTATTCCTCCGGTTTTACCATAGCCATCTTGATAAGCGGATAAAACTCTGTGAAGATTTTGCGGTCTCATGTATCCGAAAACTGTGAATATTTGGGTATTGAATTTTTTTTTTTTTTATCGTTTGTTTCGTTTCTTGCTTTATTAACATTACCTCTTTTTGCGGTTGGTAAAGGAGCGAGGATTTTTTCGTTGTGTGGATCGTGGAATAAATTATTTATGTAATTCAACAACTCGCTACCCAAATTTGCTTCCTCGACAGAGCCGTTTTTGTCAATTTTCGAAATATGTTGGGTAAAATCCACCGCGTAGACCGATTTCAGAGTGTCGAGTATCAGGCGATGCGCTCGATTTTTTGCATCCTCGTCGATTTTAGTGATCTTTGAAGCTTTCTTAGGATCTATTTGCCAAGATTCCTCTATCCGATCTGCGAAACAATCGTTAGGCCGGTTGCTGTAATAAAAATTAAAGAAGGAGAAAAACTATTTCTAATATTCCAGTGAATATTTGTATTCATACAACAGCCGCGATGATGCCTCACATCTGTATTCTTGGCTGTTTCTTTTCAATAAATTGACTTCGGTATTCCGTTGTGAAAAATTCACACCGCAAATTCGACATTATATTATATTATATATTATAACTTGTACAATTGAAATTCAGACTATGATACTTTACTACAGGTTATATAAATTTTCTAGTTTTTCTCTTAGCTTTATTTAAATTAAATAAACTTGACGACGAATGTTGTTGGGCTCTTCTTTTTGGTTCATTTTATTTATTGTTTTTCACACGTCATTTGTCGCGATCGGATATGATACATGATGCATATGACAATGAAATTGAATCAAAACTGTATAAGGAGATGATTATTTTATTGGAGATGAAAAAATTGGAGTTTTACTATTTTTAACGATCATTTGTCATGCAATTATCGTAATCCTATAATTTACAATCTCCGAATCTTCTTCTAGACGACGGTATAGGCTCCATGTACTGTTGACGATTTTTCATATTGCTCAATCCCATTTTACTGAAATTATCCATGTATTCCGAACGACCGGTGAAAGGCTCGCCCCACATTTCAAAAGTTTCAGGGACTAGAAATGAAGAAAAAACGAGGCATTCGATCATCTGATCACGGTGAGATTTGAAGATACGTTTTTGAAATATAAAATTTTCACGAACCAGTTAGAAAATTTATTGTTTTCGCCGGATGAATCGTTGGTCTGTTTATAGCACTGTATCTGAACCTGGTGGGATCACGATATCCGTCTCTCAGATCTGTGACAACTGGATTGATAGGTGCTCCAATCGGAGAATCAACGGCTGCCATTAATTGTCTGTATCGTCCGATGGGGAGTCCTTGTATGGAGAGGTGAGAATCATAACGATCGGAATCGCACTTTTTACCTAATGAAATGAATTAAATTAACGAAAAAAAAAATCACCCCGTTTTTCGAAATCCGTTTGGTAAACGCTCTTCATGGTCTCGTCGCCCGTTTCACACACGTTTTCCAATATAGTTGCCATCAAATCTGTCATCTCTCCGTTTACTTTTATCACGTCATCGTGGAGTCTGCGTTCTTTATCGGCTAGTTGTTTATACCTGAATGAAATTAACAACGATAAAAAATAATTATGATTATTACTATTGTAATGAAAATTATTCTCTCGCCTGTTCATGTCACTCTGGAATCCGTGGGCATCGCATCTGCAATCGTTTGGATCAACTTTTGGCATATAAAGTCGAATTCCTGTCCTCATCGGGGGTTGAACAGGCTTCGCCATCAGCGGTTTTGGATATGGCCATATAAAATCGCGGTGAGTCATAGTGGTAAAAGTCTCCCCAAGGTTCGTCATATTTTCAACTTATAATTTATCAACGCTCGACGTAGACGAATAATTTATATAATCGAATCGGTGGGCCGCATGCGTCTGACTGAAAATATTTGTAGACAATCAATTTGTTACTGGCAAAGTAAAGAACATAAATTATTTTTGTAAATAATACCCACACCGGTGTAATTTTGACGGCGGTGTTTGTAAATAAATTGCGATGACGATAACAAATGATGTTTTATTTATTCGGGCGATGGACAATTATTCGTCATATGAAGATCTGCGGCTGCATTATATTTCCTCGTTTGAGATTTTTCATCGTCGTATAATTCCTGCTCGTCGAGATTCGATTTCAAATTAGTCCCTTCGCTTTTTAACGTTGGATTTGAGGCGAATTTTTTAGGAATTAATTTGCAGTAAATTCCGGAGGCGAAATTTACTGTAGTAAATATTACGACGACGGCTATTCGGTAGAAAATATAATGTAATACCGCCTTGACGGACATCCCGACTAAACGCGTTGTGAAAGATTCCATGATTCGTTTTCTTTTTGCCCTTTCAATTAATAATATTTACCGATTTCTCCCTTTTAATTACTGCACTGAATAATTTTGTAACAGCATTACGCGACTCTCGAGCTGAAGGAGTGAAATAAAAATTCTGACAGCTCAAATAAATAAAGAACGATCGATCGATTGATTGATCGAAATATCATTTTGATTATGATTATTATGTAATTATTACTTTATCTGTACTCAGCAATTTGACGAGTCGTATAAAAATACATTAGAAATCAAAAATCCACGTGGAAATCAATCGGTGGAACTATCCGTGTATTTTCTTAACGGTGACAAGTTTCTCATTCCCTCGGGATGGTAATTATTCCTGATGATGAAAGAACTGCTAGCGGTTCCCGGTCTCCTCAGAATATGTCTAGCGTTATTCTGATCAATGTCTTGACCATTATCCTTGTTTTTAGAACGTGAAAATTTTGGCAAATCCTGGCTTTTCCCGCAGGCGGGAAGGTAGCAGTTGATCCCTGGCCGATGTTTTATTCCGGATGAAGAATTTTGTATTTGCGAGGATCTTCTTTTAGTTTCTGTATTGGATAACGACAAGTGTTCCTGGGGATTGGAGGGAGCGAGTTTTAGAATCGCTGGATTTCTTCCGTGGCGACAATTTCGATTTTCCACCCTCCCGTGGGATGTGGTAAATATTGGTCTCGTAGTTTCCTGCATGCAACCGCAATCGAGACGAGTTATCGTCGTCATTGTTCCGCATGGTTCGAGAGCCTTCAGGACCCCCGGAGGATTATTTTTCGTCGGTTGGATCGGTTTGCTTACAATTTTGTTATCCCCTTGATTCGCGGCTGCCCCGCAAGCCTTCTTCGGACTTATTGCGCCGGTATTTATCGCAAGTGACGTCTCTTTGTTCCTATTTATTACATCTCCGGTTATTTTAGAGTCCTTGTAGTACTCGGCGATCAACTTTCTTATCTCCTGGGAATAATATCGTTCGGTTAATTCCCGTTTTCTCTGTAACTCCTTCAACTTTTGTAATTTCTGTTCGGCTTCTACAGCGTGTGCTACTCCTTGGGTAGGGGATGAAGGGGATTCTAATTCCACCGGGATATTATCGATCCGGATCTTATTTTGTGACAACGTCGAGGTATTATCTACATTATAATTATTATCCACGGTATGATAATTATCTCTACCGATCTCCCCTCTCCCTAGAGAATTGAGTGGGATGGATTTTTCTCTGCAGCTATTAATTCTTACGCCGCAGCTCGTAAAATCGGGATAATGAATCTGAAAAGGACATCACATTACTACCTCTGAGAATAAAACTTGAATATAACGTACTTCGGTAATTTCAGCAACGTCCACCGATTCATCGGAAAATTTCCCTTCGGGCGGTTTCAAATTGTGATCGCTGGAAAACTCCCTAATCTCCGAAGGCCAGGTATTGCTTGGAATCAACGAACCGGATGCTCTCCTTCGGTGAGGCCTTTTTTCGAATCTAATCGTCAAATTAATGAAAAAATTCAACGAAATCAAAAGATCGTTGATCCCGAGAACGACCTATCAAGGCTAAGAATGAAATTTTGAAGTTCTAATATCATGTACTTCATATTACAGGTACCAGCGGATGTTCTGCATCTGTCGGGCATCGTCTCCATAACGTAAACAAATCTTCGATTTTATTTATTCATAGATCGTTGGTCCTACGGAGAATTTATGGTTCAATTTGAAAAATAATTACCACTTTTATTTATCTCGCGCTAATTCATGAACGTGGGCGATTGAATTATGACAGCTGGGAACAGAAGACGAACTTATTTATGATCATTATCGCTATCGGCATGATCTATCGATACAGATCAGTGGTATGATCTCTATTTTGATTGTAGATTTCTATTTCGTACACGAGGATTGTCAAATCAAACGAAACGAAATCGGACGCAGTAGTCGTTAATTTTTTGGTTTTCCTCGAATATTTGGGGTCGGTCAATACTTTTGCGGGGATTTTAGTTCCAGGAGGGTCAAAACTTTCTCGTTTTTTTGCTCGAAAAAGTGGTCAATACTTTTCAGGTTTCGCTGCAAGAAGGGTCAAAACTTTCTCGTTTTTTGGCTCGGAAAAGTGGTCAATACTTTTCAGGTTTCGCTGCAAGAAGGGTCAAAACTTTCTCGTTTTTTTGCTCGAAAAAGTGGTCAATAGTTTTCAGGTTTCGCTGCAGGAAGGGTCAAAACTTTCTCGTTTTTTTGCTCGGAAAAGTGGTCAATACTTTTCAGGTTTCGCTGCAGGAAGGGTCAAAACTTTCTCGTTTTTTTGCTCGGAAAAGTGGTCAATACTTTTCAGGTTTCGCTGCAAGGAGGGTCAAAACTTTCTCGTTTTTTTGCTCGGAAAAGTGGTCAATACTTTTCAGGTTTCGCTGCAAGGAGGGTCAAAACTTTCTCGTTTTTCTAGGTGTTAGTTCACAAAAAATCCGCCACATGGCGCTAGCTGTATTCGCGGTGGGCGGAGCCGAGAAAAATAGTGGTCAATACTTTTCAGGTTTCGCTGCAGGGAGGGTCAAAACTTTCCCGTTTTTCTAGGTGTTAGTTCACAAAAAATCCGCCACATGGCGCTAGCTGTACTCGCGGTGGGCGGAGCCCAGAAAAATAGTGGTCAATACTTTTCAGGTTTCGCTGCAAGGAGGGTCAAAACTTTCCCGTTTTTCTAAGTGTTAGTTCACAAAAAATCCGCCACATGGCGCTAGCTGTACTCGCGGTGGGCGGAGCTTAAAGAAAATGGCGGCGCCCAGAGAAATACGCGGAAAATTCGAATAATTAATTAAAAAATCGGAAAAAATCAGAAAAAATCAAAAAAAATTAGAAAAAATTGGAAAAAAGTAAAGAATATTAAAAAGAATTAGAAACAAATTCAGAATAAATCTGGGATGGTGTAACTCTAGTTGCATATCAGAAAACGCTCCCAGGGCCATGGAACGATGCGGTAATTGACAAATCAATTGGAATAGGTGCATCTTTATGGTCTCTCTTGTTCATCTTGACGTGTGTGGCTCCACGCGCAAATGACGTTTGCAGGTAACCTCCCAGATCAGGAAAATGTATGCGAATTGATTTAATTCATAATCTCTATTGCGTGACACTCGGTGACATGCACAAAGTGCAGCGTACTCTATTCTCCGACTGGAATCTTGAAAAATTTTCCAACAGGGCGTACAAGACACAAGGAGTGCCCCAAGCCCAACAGATGAGCTTAGAAAAGATTCACTGGCCAGTCGAGAGACGAGGATCTGGGTTTTCTTCTTAACGATGTGATTCTCTTTGCTCCGATGCCATTTCCAGGTTACCTGCATCTCGGAGGCCTCCATACAGCTCTGTGCAACATGGTGCAGCTATATATCAGCTATTCAAACCAAGGAAATTATATTCTACGCTTAGAAGACACAGATCAAACAGGACTCGTACCAGATGCTGCCGGTAAACTCCAAGTGAGGCAAAGAGAATCTTACTGCGACAGTTTCAAGGTACAAGAAACATGTTTGGCTGGTGATTCGACTCGGAGAGGATAACTGGGTTCATAATAACGCCAAGTATATCTATGGAGCATGCTTGTAGGTGCTACAGCAAGACGAGAGGGATGTAGGCAAGGTGTTGTTGCATAATATCAGTGTCTTTTATGACTAATATAAGCATGATCTCTATTTTGGTTTCAGTTTTTTATTTCGAATACAAGGATGCTCTAATCAAATGATCGTAAACCAACTCAGAGAAGGAAACTCTGACGATAAGGTTGTACCGAAGGAAGAATTGCCACCGCTCCTTCAACTTGCAGATTCGATTCGCAAAATCCTGAGTGGAGGATGGTCAACCAATTTCTGTGCGCTATTTATCCGGTATCAGCACTTTCTGACGAGCATCTCCTTACCTAGAACAGAAAGTGTGCTTACACCTGCCAGTTTGAAAATTGCAAAATAATTATCATACACATGCATAGCGTCGAATAGTTGATGTGTGCGAATAAGTCTTTATGCAATGTATTCATAAGTTCTATTCATTTGAATTACCGGGGCAATATTGTATCATTGAAATGAACATTATACATCTTGTGAAAGATATTGCAAAGCTTTTAATAATTATTTGAATAATGTATGTATGCTGAATGTATTCCTTGCATAACTCATGAATAAATGACAGGCTATTTTCAAACTGAATACTTGTATCCTATTATTTACACCCCTGGAACCATCACACATTGACATGTCGAGACCTAGAATGACGAATAGTGAGCAGGCAAGTGATGAAGAATAATACAACATAATGGCTCGGAACTTTTCTATGCATGAATTATTGAATGATCGGATAAACAGGCAGGCTAAGAATCAGTCGCTCTCTCTATCAGACTAGAAATAATCATGAAGGATTGAATGCATGCACATGATGAGGCACCAAGTTTCGGACCACCTCCTCGGTTTTCCTGTTCTCCTGATACCCAGAAAATTTTTTGGCCTAAATTCTAAACTTTGAAAACGCTGTTCTAAAGCTAGAAATTATTCTTTTCCTCTTTTGTCTACGATTTATTGAATAAATAAATACACAGGCGGGCATATAGTTAGTCCTGCAAAGAATCAGTCGCTCTTTCTATCAGACTAGAAATAATCATGAAGGATTGAATGCATGCACATGATGAGGCACCAAGTTTCGGACCACCTCCTCGGGTTTCCTGTTCTCCTGATACAAATACCTACTTTTCGGCAAACTTTCAATTTTCAGGGCCGGCAATCTAGAGCTCTGCATTATCGCTTCTTCTTTGAGTGAAAGCATGATCGAATGATCAAAGACACAGGCATGCATGCAGTCAGTCATGCAATGCATCAGTTGCTCTCTCTTTCATACTAGGAATAAATAAACAGGGTGGAACGCATGCACATGATGATGCACCAGGTTTCGGAATACCTCCTCGGTTTTCCTGTTCTCCTGATACCCAGAAAATTTTTTGGCCTAAATTCTAAACTTTGAAAACGCTGTTCTAAAGCTAGAAATTATTCTTTTCCTCTTTTGTCTACGATTTATTGAATAAATAAATACACAGGCGGGCATATAGTTAGTCCTGCAAAGAATCAGTCGCTCTTTCTATCAGACTAGAAATAATCATGAAGGATTGAATGCATGCACATGATGAGGCACCAAGTTTCGGACCACCTCCTCGGGTTTCCTGTTCTCCTGATACAAATACCTACTTTTCGGCAAACTTTCAATTTTCAGGGCCGGCAATCTAGAGCTCTGCATTATCGCTTCTTCTTTGAGTGAAAGCATGATCGAATGATCAAAGACACAGGCATGCATGCAGTCAGTCATGCAATGCATCAGTTGCTCTCTCTTTCATACTAGGAATAAATAAACAGGGTGGAACGCATGCACATGATGATGCACCAGGTTTCGGAATACCTCCTCGGTTTTCCTGTTCTCCTGATACCCAGAAAATTTTTTGGCCTAAATTCTAAACTTTGAAAACGCTGTTCTAAAGCTAGAAATTATTCTTTTCCTCTTTTGTCTACGATTTATTGAATAAATAAATACACAGGCGGGCATATAGTTAGTCCTGCAAAGAATCAGTCGCTCTTTCTATCAGACTAGGATTAATCATGAAGGATTGAATGCATGCACATGATGAGGCACCAAGTTTCGGACCACCTCCTCGGGTTTCATGTTCTCCTGATACAAATACCTACTTTTCGGCAAACTTTCAATTTTCAGGGCCGGCAATCTAGAGCTCTGCATTATCGCTTCTTCTTTGAGTGAAAGCATGATCGAATGATCAAAGACACAGGCATGCATGCAGTCAGTCATGCAATGCATCAGTTGCTCTCTCTTTCATACTAGGAATAAATAAACAGGGTGGAACGCATGCACATGATGATGCACCAGGTTTCGGAATACCTCCTCGGTTTTCCTGTTCTCCTGATACCCAGAAAATTTTTTGGCCTAAATTCTAAACTTTGAAAACGCTGTTCTAAAGCTAGAAATTATTCTTTTCCTCTTTTGTCTACGATTTATTGAATAAATAAATACACAGGCGGGCATATAGTTAGTCCTGCAAAGAATCAGTCGCTCTTTCTATCAGACTAGGATTAATCATGAAGGATTGAATGCATGCACATGATGAGGCACCAAGTTTCGGACCACCTCCTCGGGTTTCCTGTTCTCCTGATACAAATACCTACTTTTCGGCAAACTTTCAATTTTCAGGGCCGGCAATCTAGAGCTCTGCATTATCGCTTCTTCTTTGAGTGAAAGCATGATCGAATGATTGCATACACATGCATATGGATGCATATGATGTCCTAATGATTCACGAATGAAATGTGGAGGGGTGTTATAGATAGTAAATTAACAATTGGGTATTGATAGTCGTTGATGTTTATTAATAAATCAACGTTCATAAATACATGTTGAGACATCGTATAATGCCATGAAGGTTCCCTCCTCACAGATACATCTATCCTCTATGAGTATAACGACTTAAATAGTGTGCTTACAATATATTCTTACAATACTTCTATTCGATTAACATCATATTAACAATTTGATAATTTGCAAACAATAGTCAAAATGTATACAGCACGTTCATATTTATAACATTACTTATTCATTATAAATATTTCGTACAATACTTTGATTTCAATCAACATTGTAATAATAAATCGATAGTCTTTGTTAACAAAAAATGCATCACTCATTCATACAAATTCCTCGCAACGAAAATACGATGATAGGCTTCGTAGATGCTCCGAGGATCGTCTGGTATTTTCGATAAGAGGCCAAACTGCTTCGTGGGTTGCATGTGTGACTCCTGAAAAAAAGAATTGAACGGAGGTGAGTGTACGTGATAAATGGAAAAGCAGCTGCGGGAAAATAGCTTTATCTCAGAAAATGCTACGCCTAGCTTAATTTACTCGACAGATTCGTGTTTTGTACGTCAAATCCTCTTACAAAAGCATCCTGCAATTGATATCGAGATTACTTTACGTTCTACCCCGAATATATGCCAAGCCTATCCTTGGATATTTCTCCAAATCTGAGATGAGAAGTTGTATTCTTTTTGGAGAGTTGCTCAGGCTGATCCAATGTATTTCGCTCTCAGGAATCCGAATCTGCAAGTTAAATTGATCCATGTATGAAATTTACCAAGTTATCGCCAATTTATCGCTCCAAAATGTGAAAAATCACGGATATCTCGATAGGATTTATTCCCAAGTAAATCTAATCGACACATTCGCATTCGTTGCGCAAAGATACATAGGCAAAGCGTCGTGAAATGAATTTAGTAGATACTTCACTTCTTACCCAAACAAACGCCAGGCCTACAGCGTTAGATTTTTCAAAAAATTCGGGTCGGAGATCAACTATTTCCGTCGCAGGTGGTTACGAGATCCGAGACACCACAGCTCTCAAAAATCCTCGATAATTCTCCACCGGAATAGAATACGTCGACGAATTTAGTCATCTCAATTAGTCCGAGTCTGATGACCGCAGCCTTCGTGTTGTCACCGACTCCTTCCAGGCCATCGACAAAGCCTGCCCCGCAGTCGACAATTTTCTGCAATATTGAAATAATCTCTTGATCAATACAACATCACAGTAGAAAACTAATCACAGCAAACAACCATAATTAATCATGCAGTGGATACCGTAAAGCACAAATATTAACCACGTATATTGTAAAACCTGGTACCTTTCGCGATTCCTCACATCATTTGCGTTAATAATTTAAAACAAGATTGCAAGCAAAGCTTAATTTGGAGGAAAAAGATCATTAAAAACCATTTCTTTGCTTATGGAATACGAAAATGTTAAAAAACATTTTTATTATCTGTATAAGAGCATACATTCTTAACAACTAGATTAATTGTGTTCACATTACGAGTCCGTTCGAATTTCAGCCAAACCTCTGATCTGTTTGATATCAGATTGTAACCGTTCAGAAAAAAAAAAAAATTATTAACAAAATGGATGAAAAGAATTAAAAAAAAAATATATATAATGATTTCAACAATTATTTTTCTTTCGTTATTTCACTTTTACACACCAAATATTCCGTATACATTTTTTTTGTTTTTTTTTCATCTTTTTTTTTTATATAGAAACGAGAACAATTTGATTTTTTTTTGAATAATTTTTTTCACATTCACTATTATTATGCTTAAGGTAATTTTCCTCATCGTCATTCAGTCGGGATAGACAGGTGCCAAACAAGACATCTGCGTATACCTTTACATGTATTTATTACCATATAATAATCATTTCGTTTAAATTATTGATCAACATTGAAACGTATCAGGCTCAACAATATTTCTTTCAAGCTCTTGTACATGAGGAGTGTTGGAAACCAAAAAACAGCGAAAAATAACTAACAAAAAAAAAAATGGAATAAAATGGATTGATCCCATTATCTGATACTCGAATCACAAAAAAAGACAGAAATATACTTGAAATCAATGAATAGATAGTTTGTTTTTTTTCAAGTTATGAGATACCAGTAGTTGGTAGGAAAAAATTATTGTAAATGTCTTATAGACTAATTGCAAATCGCAGCGATTATTTTCTAGGTAATCCATTGATGATATTGTATATACATATACCAAAAAAGATAATAGACAAGATATAATACAAACACATAAATATACGTGACATAACAATTATTATATGCGATAACTAATCAACAAAATATAATGAAAACTAAAATATTAACATTTCAATAGCCACATATGTTCAAGCTGTATCGACAAGATGAATCATAATTACCATTGCTTACAAGTAAACTAAAGAGAGTATAGAATTATGATTTCTTAGTATTCGCCCTATTGTTCATAGAAAAAAACTTGGTGTACAGAATGATCAATCTCTTATCTCGTTATACCGGGAAGAATTATTAATGACTTTATTTGGGATGGCAATAAAAATTTTCCTTGTCGAAGCAGCCTACTTTTTTTCTTTTTTTTTCCTTTTTTGTTTTCATCGAAGCCCTTACATACTTGATAATCGTACACATTTAGTACAATAAATTAATAATAAACCAAACAACAATAATAATCGTTCATATATTTTTTACTTTGTCTCGGACACGTGGATGAAAGTTTGTGATCATTTTATTAAATTAACAGCCAAGGCTCAGTTCGTCAAGTAATTACAGATATTTGTAATCGCTTAAGCGTTTTACTCGAATACATCGAGTTTATTTTAGAAACATTATCAAAGTCTTTGGCTGTCAATTAATTATCGAACTTGTCCTTTGTCTGATTTGGACATGATACAACAAATTTCCTGAAGAGTTTAATGACTCTTGTTGCAGAATCTTGATTTTTTCATTTTACATTTAAACTAATCCTCGATAACACAAAAACTGTCAACGCAGAGTTCCCTCGCAAGGCATTGTACCATTATTAGGTTGCTTCATTATTGGAACTGCTAACGATGCGACAGAAGATCTGGCAGGTTTGACTGGAGCGCACTGAGCGGCGAGATGACTTTTGCTCGGACTATTTGAAGTATTCGCATCGGTTTGGGGCAACCTGAGTCTGGCTTCGATTTGCAATTGCTGTCTGTTTTGCGCTTGACTAAGTGCATAGAGACTTTGTAGACTGGGAAAAACTGAAGATAAGCTAGACCGTCCGCCGCTGCTTGTGGGGCTGGGTAAACAAGAGGGTGCGTAAACTGGGGCACGAGACGTTGAAACGGGTATAGGAATATCAGTAACCCTGTGAGCAGCTGGGGTTAGCGAACCTGGAGGAGCTCTGTAGTATCTTTGACCTCCGACAAGAGTGACAACCTGACCTTGAGCAGCGTTATTTTCTCGGGTAACAGGAGTAGCCGATTTATTTTTCGCCTTAGAAACTGGCTGCGGAATTCGCAAGGGATGAATTTCCATTTTCTTTACTCCACTAAGATCCAATGCATCTTCTCCCAATGGATCCTGATCCTTTTTTCGCTTAGGACTGATCTTGGCTTCCTTATCTGTATTCTTTGGCTTGATTTTACTTGGCGCAGGCATCCTTATTTGCCCAGTTTTCAAGGCCTTTAGAACTCTAGGGTCCACCGATCTGTCGTTAAGTGTAATACTTGGGTTTACTTTGTTCAAAAGGTTGTTGAGGTTATCTTTGGAATGACCTGAATGATCACCCGCGGAACTATTGTTTGGAGATTTCGGAGCTGTCAAAGTTATGCTCAAACTGGCTGGGATATTAAGACCACACCCATCCAGAAGATTCCTTGTATTATTGTGGAGATTAGGACTAGATTTTGCATTTCCAGTGCCAGCTGTTGATGGAGGAGCCATCGGTGCGCTGAACGTATTGCCAGTAGGATTAGCTGAATTTGACGACGTCTGCTGGTTGGGTTTGATTCTATTCAGGGGTTTCACAGTCAGCTTCTTCGGCTGACTAGTGAATTGTAATTTTCGGCGTTTAGCTTCGAATATTGGAAGACCTGGAGGGCATTTTCTTTTTACAGCACCGGGTGGAAGAGGATGTGTAATAGACGTTGGAGGATCGCTCGGAAAGGTGTACACGTCAATTTTGGGAGGCAAAGCCTTAGAATCCTGCCTAGGAGTCAAGGGAGCTGGTGTCTCAGTCTTTGACTCTCTGGCAGTGAGTTGAAAGCTCTGTAAAAATTGTTTTTTGTCAGGAAGATCTCCTGGTTTCTTGACTCCGGTAGTAACCTCGCCATTTAATTTGACAGGCATAGGAAGAGTGTCGACAAATGTAACTTTGCGCTTTTGTTTCTGATCCTGTTTCTCGGACGTTTCAGAACCTTTAATTTTTTCTTTCTCTCTCTCGGATTCCATTTCTGTTCCTTTTTGTTTCTTATCTTCTTTCACTTTTTCCCTCTCTTTGTCCTTCCCTTTTTCCACTTGAACAAAACCAGGTGTCTTTGTGGCGTTCTTAGTTTTCTGGACCTGTTCCATAGGTGGTGACTTTCTGACATCGTTTTTAATCGGAGAACGTCGCACAAGTACATTACTAATGACTTTTGGTTTCTTAGAATCTAGAGTACTGGGCGAACATTGTTTCAGTGTAATTTTGACCCCGTTCGAATTCTGTCCATCACCGATGCTCACTACACTGAATTCCGGATTTAAATTTGTCTCCTTCTGTTCCACTGTTTTAACAATCTGTGGCTCTGGCTCCCGAAGTGGCGGAGTTTTGAGAGCAGGTTTGAGAACCTCGTACCTACCCTCAGAATTTTTTAATATTTTAATCGGGCTCTTAACTTGGGGCAATTCTTGATTGTCATTAACTTCCCGCTTTTCTTTCTCTGCCTTGATCTCGTTTGTGTCAACGGAAGTAGAATCGGCAGGCGGTAAACTTGCGCCAAGACCCGGAGTCGATGGTCGATCATGCGGTGGAGCTTCTAGCCTCGGCTCTTCTTGAGCAATACGATAAAAGAACCTCATTGGTGCATTCTGCGAAAGAAGCAAAAAGAAAAGAATTGGCAAGACCTTTTAATTTAATTCCGTTTAATTGAAACGAATAGAAAAAAATATTAACGAAACTTACCCTCTTCCAGGCATACATGTAGGCTACATCCATAAGAGTCCAGTGCTCCGGAAGGGGAGCAGTACGATGGCAAATCTCAATGGTATATCTTGTGAGATCGACGCTGTATTTAAGGGCAAGAAATTTTTTGAGATGGGCAATCGTCACCAGAGCCGGACACTGAAGGTACCTCCTGTTAGTGTTGGCACTATTGTTATTGTTGTTTAAATTCCGCTGAATCGATTCCATGTTACTAATACTCAGTCCGAGTGACAGTGGATCTGCACCAGGTGGCAAATATTCCAGACTCAGGCTCACTGCATCTTCGGGAGCGAAAATTAATCGCCCACTGACATCTTCCCCTTTTTGTTCAGGTGTCGCCGATTCAGCTGTTCGATGAGAGAGAAGGGTTGAATTGAATTTCAAAGAAATTGGCAAAAACGTAACAGATAAAATGAAAGGCAAAAGGAGACAATTCTCACCATATTCGGGATTTTTCTTATAAAACTCTCGCCTCCTACGCATTTCTTTATGATAAAGTCCAGGAACCAGCTTATAAACAATGTCCTGCAATGCCTTATCGGCCCTGCACAAAAGAAAGAAAATTATTCAAAATGAGAAGCAGTTTTCAAATTGATTCATTTGACAGATTTATCTAGGTAGGTAGGTACTCACTTGATATCTGGTTTGGCATTGTTCAGAACGTGATTACAAGTGGGACAATGAGCTTCAGATTTGAGATGTTTTAATATACAGCTTCTGCAGACTGAGAACAGCAGAGAAAAAATAAATTCAGATTGACAATAATCAAATAATTGATCGATGGTATAATTCAATATATAGTTACCAATAATTTTAATCATTCGAAATTTTATGGAGAAAAATAAATAAAAAATAAGGTTTGTTAATAAATGAATAATAATCTACTCACACGAATGCAGGCATTCAACGACAGTGGTGGCATCTACAAGATATCCTCTGCAAAGAGGACATATCAAATAGGGGTTCACATCTCGCAGATACGTTCTCCTGCCCATCCCCGCCATTTTATTCCTTTTTTTCTTCCTCTCTTTTTTGCTTCACTAAAATCGAGGCTGAAACATAAACAAAACCGTGAAACATGGTGGAATGTAGATCGCAAGAAGGTCGTCTATTTACATGAAACTTTCGTCAAAACTTCTTAGGGTCTCAAAAGGGTTTCCAAAAATTGTTCATGAAAACCTTTCATTTTTACGACCTTCAATTACCAATTCCTAGCGTTTCGCAGCAGGAGTTTTAGCTAAAGGCATGCATATTTTTTGGGAAATTATAATTTCTATCTCCGATATAAAATTTCTCCCCTTAGAAGGGGAAAAAAAGATTGAAAGAAAAAAATAAAATAAAGAGATGTGAAAAAGTTTGGAAAATTGGTATACGTGGAAACGAAACGAGTAAAAATATGAAATCTATTCACTGGCTAGTATAATAAAACGAAACGAGAGTTTCAATTGTAATACGGACGTAGCATGTGTTTAGTTTACCCCACTTTCATAAAGGACTTTTCTCAGGTATAAACGAAATCCCCACTACTCTTCGGATTTAAACAGTCCAAAATTGTGTAGTTTTCGTTTTTCATTTACTCGAACATGCAAGTCTAAACTATGCAACGTGTTTTACAATGAACGTCCATACATGTATTATTCAACATGAAGTTATCCACGCTAATTTACGGATTATTATTTTTTTAATTTCATCATTTTTCCATCCTACATGCCTAAATACTACGGCTTCCTGATAACAATGAATAAGAGAAACCAAAAAAAAACGCTCGTCTCAACCAGTTTGAGATTCATTAAGAGACGAATGTATTCAGATAGAATGAATGTGGATTTTTCCCTTCTTTGTGTACAACTGTACTGCCTTATAATCTAAATGCATCGGTAGTAGCAGGCGAAACAGGAGGAGCTATTCTACTCTGGCTAGGTCTGGAGGAGGTCTTTTGGCTGTTACTGTTTTCTGTTTTTCCGTGTTCTCTTTCTGTTTCTGTTTCTGCTCGGCAAGACCCCAACACAGACGTATGTCGACGTAAATGTAAAACGAAGCGAACATACGTGGGTTGATTGAAGTCTGGGACCCTACAAAACCAACGACGAACCAGACGACGTCGTATCTTGTATACAATTTCAATACAGCTCATACGTTCGTGTACATAAGCATATATGTATATACAGTAGAAGATAAAAGAGAAAAAAGGAAGATAATTGAGATAAACACACCTCTTTAATAGCGATTACGTCTATTAAATATGTCATAGATATGTTCGATGCATGTCGTTGTATCCGATTAACGATGGTGAAGTTAACCGATGAAATAACAGAAATTTATCACAAATCACAAGAACAAAAAATTATTTGAAAATCTCCCCTTAATTCCAATAGCAACAGGAGGAGCAGCGGCAACCGGGTATATCCATTGGCAGTAGCATTAATAAACCAACTACGATATTCAGCGCCATGTTGCACTTAGCGGTAAAAACTCGAAGTAAACTTTCACGACGACGTGTGTATGAAAAGAGGCAATGGAGAAGAAGGAGAAGAGGAGAGGGAGAGGGGAGGGGGGAAACGGTGGTGTGTGGCCTACGGAAGGATGAGACAGCGAGGGGAATAAGTGTGAAGAATGGATAAAAAAAGAAAAGAAACGGATAGACGAAAAGAAGAACGACTCGCGGAAAATAACTAAACGAACGAACGAACAACAGAGAACCGAACGCCGAGACGTCTCGCGCCAAACTGAAGCGAACTGGGGATAGAGTTGGATTCCCTTTCCCCCCTGCCGTCACGACGTTTCGCCCCACTACAATTGCCCTTCGCACCCCTCTGTCGTTATTTTCCACCCTTCGAAATCCCTTCCACTTTACGTGGTACGTGTAACTAGTACCTCCCCTGACAGAGGAGAACGTACCGACTGCCCTACCTCCTCGCTACCGACCTTCGTCCTCTGCTCCCGTTCACATTTAGGTATACGAGTACGGGGTACGGATACAGCCGCCTAGTGTGTGGGGGAGAGAAAACCTCCAACGATTCTCCCCACCTCGTATTTTTCCAGTGTGGTAGCGTGGCGTGTATATTGTAATACACCGGAGCCCACATCCAGGGGGGATATTTCTATGTGTTTGTAGATATTTTTATGTATGGAGCCAACGTCGGAGTGGACGAGGTGCAGAGAGAGGGATCTGAAATGAACTGAACTGAACCTAAAATTCACTAGTATTTGTGTGACAACTCACCAACACACGCAGAAGGTCTGTGAAACCGCTGGGTTGAATTTTTCCCTTTTTTTCTCTCCCCTTGTATTTCTCCTCCGTTTCTGCTTTAGCTCCTCGTTCGTTCGTTCGTTCGTCCTGTAGGTTTTCCCTTCCCTGGTCGCGTTCCATTTCTCCTTTTCGCTTGCCCTTTCCCTTTTCTTTCCTTCCCTAGGGTGTGTTGCAAAGGGGGGAAAAAAATTTTTACTTCCATATATAACTATACCAATAGTGGTGTTGGTTGGTCTCGACGAATGAAACTCTGAAGGTACAGAGTAGGGCGAGGTAGTAGAAAAAAAGAGAAAATGAGGAGAGTATAAGAGAAGAAATATACAACGAAGAGAAAGAGAATTGAGAGAACTGAAAGTATGGATAGGGACAGGGGATATATTTATATATGTATAAATACGTATACTATATACCGCGAGACTCTTCGTTCTACCGTTTTACAATACGCAGCGCTGCTGATGCTGCTACTTCTGTTGCTCACACCGTTCGTTTCGTTTCTTCCACTACCAACTACCACTACGTTTGTTATAACTATGAGTACGACCTACTGGTCGACTGCATTCTATTGTTATTATATTTTATGTACCATACCTGATAACTGCTCTTCCTTTCTTCTCTTTTGGATTTTTCTTTGTTTCTTTCTGTTTTACATCCAGTCAAACAAAGCTCTTTTGGATTGAAGAATTGAGTAAAGTACGTGCGATAGTAGCAGATACTAGAACGTCGTCGATGATGGGGATCACCGGCGAGCAAACGAGACGTAATCGTCTGGCTTTGTCCCAGTAAGAGAGCAGTGAGCTAATTCCTCTCTCTCTCTCCTCTATCTCTTCCAGCAAAACGTGCATGTACGGGTATCCATTTTTCACCGAATATTCGCACGTGGGCGAATAATATGCAAATATCTCTGTCTCCCTCTCTCTCCAAATTGCATCGTAGCTGCATCACTCGATGTGCAATTCGGTTTCATGTATTTTCGACTCTCTCCAAAAAGAAGAGAGGAAACCTGTAACTAAATAAAAACAAGATTAACAAAATATCACTTCTTTATCAAATATCATTGTATGAGATATGAAAAACTGTGTATATGTACACTTTTGATATGACTGGTGGTTTTAACGCTTTTTTTGAAATAATCAAAACACCTACAACGATATAGATATATCGCATTGCGTTGCGTGCAGTGTACATTATTACATCTATGAGATACGTTATAGGTGTATGGTATAGATTAAAATTTATAAATGTGCACATATATATATACACGCGTATATGTGACGAAAGTATATAGTGAAATTTGTTCGATAGTGTTAGAGTGTAGGTAGGTAATATACGGTGAACATACACGCATCACAAGTATTAGTAAAGGGACCGGACCTCCGCCCTGTTTCCCCTGACGTTCGCCTGCACCGGGACCTTCTTCTCGTCCTTTCCTTCTATGCCTACCCGTACGTACCTACAGTTTATATGGGTATTAGTATACTTCCAGCGGCAGCGGCACAGCAAAAATATAGCTACGTATATATGCTCTACGTGTATCTGTATAGGTATACCTGTGTATGTATCATTTACCAACACATGGATTATTCATCGACGTCCACATCGAAATCGACGATCCACGGGCGCGGGTTACAACGCTGGGAGAGGTCCGCCCGAAGGGTAGCAACGCGCAACGAGGAGTGGAAAAGGGAGTGCTAGCGGGCTGAAATCACCAAAACAAGTAAAAGTCACACGATGTTCGTACAGATTCTCCTCGCGCGTACAACTTGTGAATTTTCTCTATGGCAAACTCACGTCTAAACCCGACGTCGTGTAACGTGAACTTTCCATTTGTGTAGAGAGAAAGAGAGGAGAGAGACCCCTCGACACTCCTCTGCACCTTCCCCTTCCACACAACATCCACCATGTACATAAGTATATATATATGTATACGTATATACGTATATACTTGTATATATATATATACACGCATCTCCCTCCACTTTGATAATTCCCCTCCGCCGTTCTCTTCCCCCCTTACAATCATGACGTCCTCCCTCTCTCCACCCCTCCCCCACACCGACATTCTCTCCCTCCCATACCTCCCTTGCCATGAGCCGTTCACCAATCGGAGAAGAGATTCGTTTTCGCCCTCGGTACGCGCGGCCCTTTCTCCCGCACCTCTTTAACGTTGGGTATTCCTCTAAGGACGATATACGTGTGAACCGTTCTCCCAACGTGTGCGTCGCGTACACATCCACACTGCACGCCTGTGAATACATAAGGGTGGTTTTTACCTTCAGATTACAGAGAAAAAATGTCGGGGGAGAGGGAAGTTTACCCCCCTCCGCCCTTGGATAAAGTTCGGAGGTAGGAGATATCGCGTTACTATGTTACAAATGTTCTACGATGAATGAAATGAGAGGAAGAGAGAACATTAACCTGACGACGACGACGACGACGACGACGACGACGATGACGATGATGATCTGAATATTTTTTACAACACGCCAAGGCAATGTCATGGACACAGAGACGAGCGTGGCTGCGATACGCGAGATACTCCTGCATGATCAGCTCTGACTCGGAATATGAGTAGAGAATTCTTTGTTAATAATTAGGAAGAATCGATATTTTTGTATCATTGATGTATAGGTATCGGTGAAACACGTGATACAAGTATAATGTGGAAACCATTCCAGAGAAAATTTTTCCGAACTGGAGCCGATCAGTTTTTAAAAAAATTTCTCTTCGAATTTTCGCAAGTAATCGCGGTTTTTTATGTCGCCAATTATATCTGCCAATGTTTGACGAGATGTTGCAAAAATTTGGATCAAATAATTTCACTACAAGTACGTCAAATTTGACAAAGAATGTACGAGCGACGCGCGTCAAAGCGCGCCTAGAAAATCCGCCCCATTTTCGTCGCAGACTTCTTTTTCGAATTTTAACTGTTTCGTGACATTCGGAGAACGTGCCTCGAAGTGTCCGTGAAGTTAAAAAAAAATCACCGATAATAACGACAACGTTAATAACAATCTACCGCAACCGCGACGCCGAAGATGCAACAATTATACAGCTATGCTCACGTGTTGCATTAGTTTTTAGCCAACCAAGATGTCGGACACATGTTTTGTTATTGAGTAAAAAATAATTCGTGAATAAAAGGTGTTGCAATTTTATGGAAATCGTAAAACCGCGCTGTTGTGCGCAGGCGATAAAAATAATTTCGATGAAAACGATTGACCGTTACCGAGCTTGATGTGCTTCGATTTATACTTCTCGCGAGATCGAACAACGAATGATCGGTAACGATGACTGAAGCGAGTAAATTTGTACAAGATCGGCGTAATGGCGTCGGTCCCGATCGCATCTCACACATACCACGGTTGGAATTCTCGAAAGTTTTCTCGCCAGATCTGCGTACAAGTACGAGGAGATCTTTGAAACCGAATACCTTGCGCGATATTTTCGACGTTCAATTAACCTGCGGTAGGTGAAATTAACGAGACAGAATTTATCTATCTCTTGAGGCGTACGCGCGTCAAATACTTCTCGTCTTCATGTTATCCTGCGCCATCGCAATGCCGCGCAACTTGGTGAGAAGCTGGTTCGAACGAATCGCATCCGATTACATCCACTGGCGATCTTTGCGTCCACGCGTAGCGTTTCAATAAACAAAACGCGTCATCGTCATCGTTGTCGCCGCAATTCCTACATACCGATAACAACATTCCCGACGCTATTGATACCGACTTTCCAAAATCTCCTCCATAGGTACCGATCCAACGATCTCCTTCTGCGGTTCTTCGACATATTCGAACGAAATCGAAGGTTGAATCTGTAAAAGAAACTGAATCCAATGATTTTGTTCGAAACTCCGTTGCACGGGTAATTAAATTGAGTCGATATACGCACGAGGCGGGATGATATTGCGTTAATTCACGACCATTCGATTCTTCTCGTCTTCCCCTTTAAGCGGATCGTTCGACCGAAGAATCGTTCAATTTTCAAAATGGGCCTCTCTCTCGTTTCTCCTTGCGCAGACATCGATACACGTGATCGGCACGCGGAATCGGAGGACCGTCTTCGTGGCCATACCTAGAATATTTACAATGCATATCAATGCACATGATACAAACGTACATACGCGGTACATGGGTACGTGTACGATGGACACGTACCGATGTTAGTTGCCAAGATGAAAGAAAGAAAGAAAGAAAGAAAGAAAGAAAGAAAGAAGGAAAGAAGGAAAGAAGCATGCGAGCAAAGAGAGAGCATCGAGTAAGTAAAAGAGCTGCATTATCAAGGTAGGTATGTAGCTCGGAAGGCATTGAGTAGAGTAGAGGCAGCGGCAGCAGCAGCAGCAGCAGCATCGTCGTCGGCGTGAAGTCAGCAGAAAAGCAGCGCGAGGCCAGGCATATCTATATCGTCGGTAATTTCCGTCAGAGTTCGTTAAAATTCGTGTAAGCGAGGCGGGGTTTAGGCGGGGTCGATACGATAGCGTTGAGTATAGTGCGTTTAAGGTATTGAACTATATCAAAAAGTTTATATCAGTGGTGTCGACCCAGCGCAACGGAGTTATTCGTAAAACCCTCCGATTCTCTTGTCAATAGGTATAAAATAATTTGACAGTTGCCAAAATAAAGTGATTAACGTTATGTAAAATATACCGCATTCGTATAGATAAATATCAAAGTTGCAATACTCTGTAAATCGTTGTTGTTGTTGTTACTTTTTTTTTTTTTTTATCAAAATCGTTGCGTTTCTGTTCTGTTTTTTGTTGTTTTTTTTTTTTTGATTTTTTGTTTTCTCGTCGTCGCTTCTTTTTCCTCATTTTTTACAACCCCCGTTGGCGTTGACCAAAGGGACTTGTCCGACTGCTGCCTGCTATACACGCTATACTCGCTAAACTGCAGAAGCAGAAGCAAAAGCAGAAGCCACGATGGTGCTGCGGTGGTACGTCGAGGGTTCTTTGGATCGGGCCTTGAGGCAGTCGGCGACGTTGCCGTCCCTACCGTTCGTAGCATAACAAGTATTTTCCCATTCCGAGGAGCTGCAGAACCGTCGGTTGTCGCTCTGCTTTGGAGCGAGACACAGAGAGCGAAAAAACGTCGTTGCCACATCTCTCTGCCGAGCTCGCGGCTCGGCTTACTGATTTTTCTGCGCTGGTAAGCTCACAGTCACAGCCCATACACGATCCTCGTTTTTGGTTTTTTTTTTTTGGTTTTTTTTTTTTTTTGACAATTTTGGTTTTTTCGCTTTTCCATTGACAACTTTTCTCCGTCGTCGGTAGCAGAAGTAGCAGCGACGGTTACATTGTCGTTGTTTCGTTCAATAACTTTTTGCATCCTCCAATTTTGCAAAATAGAATCTGGAAAAAAACAAAAAAATTTAATCATTGTTCTTCCTCTTCTATCTTATTTACTGGACCATTTACGTTTTTCCTCGGTTTAATAACAAGCATTGTAAATACCGCGACTGACTACAGTGTAACGTTTTTTTAACGATACGCCTTTTATCACATATCTATACCACACATTTCATGTTATTGACAATTTGAATGAAATTAAAAATTCTCTGCGGACATTACTCCGGTCATTTTCAATTTGTTTTTTTTTTTTTTTTTTTGGTGTTTTTGTACCTGCACCATACGTCAAAAAATCATTTCCCTTCTTATCTCGTATAATATCAGCGATATTTATGTTTTATAAATTTGTAAACAATAAAAAATCTGTACATCTCCTATCGAGGCTTTCCTATTTTATTTTAATTAAGTTTTTTTTTTAATTTCCAAACTTTCTCACTTCGCGAATAATTTCCATTCATTCGCCGCTTGGACGGTCGCTCCTCATTGTTTTTTTTGTCTGTTTTTCGAATGTCCATTGATGTATAAAAGTTGCAACAATTGTGCTGTGTACCGAGTTTGAAAATTGCCTCGTGGATGTTTAGACGTTCGTCGTACACAATAAACGTAAACACAGGTGTACATGGTATGTATGTACGTACGCGTGTATGCAAGCATATACATGTATACATGTATAGTTAGAGTAGTACATTCGTACGTATGTACGGCGAATGATTTTTGTAGCGTTGTTTGATCGGTAGCCGCCACCGTCGCCGCGCGCGTCGAGAGCAAAGTAAAGGCAGAGAGTGCGATTCACAGAGACAAACGCGACCGACGTTGTCCCGAACGTCGAACTCCTCGTTTCTCTCCGCGGCACACGTCGCGATTATTATAAAAATACACGTGCCGTACAAATACCTACATCCATCCGTGTCCCACGTACATAGGTGTAATTGTCGCACTTACGTAAATAAATTGATCTCGAAAACCCCTTTTACCGCACGATTAAAAAAGGGAAGGCAAATCACGCCGACGATGATTAGTTCCGACGATATATTTCGGTTATTCCTATCTTTGATTCTCGTTTTACTTTCCTTCCATATTTTTCCCCATAAACGGAATTTAATTCGAAAATACATCCCCTTTAAATATGCGATGGACCCTAAAGAAGGACGGATATAAATTGCTGCACTATGCGTGCGGGACACCCTCTCTCTGTTATATAACTACCGTACATACATATTTGTATAAATACGCACACGCGTGTAGGACGCGCGTAGGGTACGCGACGGAGTGTGTGCGAGTGGAAGAAATTAGATTTTCGTACGCACCTATACGCGATACGCGTCGCGGGGTATAAAGAAGATCCGAGATTTGTGGGTTTGTTGGAAAAGCGCGCGGTTGGTTACACGTCGAAAAGTCACGTGCCATTTGACCACGTGTCAGCGCTGACACTACCCTGAGAGACGACTCCCGTCAAACGCGTACGCTATATATATTATTGTATACAAACACACAGATATCCGTACGTACGTACGTCCACCTGAGGTATACACGCGAGGGATTAGTCGGGCGAAATGTTTACATCCGAACGAAGATAGGAAAGCGGTGAAAATTGAACCACCGTCTCCACGTGAAACGCGACTACGAAACAAAACAACAAGTTCGAGTCCGTGTCCGAGGATAACAGAGGAGACACCGAGAATGACGATAATTTTTGTATTCGGTATACGGTAAAAGCGTTGAATCGCTGTAGATCGGCCGCGTGCGTACAACGCCCATAGATTTATACCGTACGCGCTACAAATGTGTACGTATAGATTCGCAACGTAACTCTGCAGACGGGGGTGCACGAAATAGCCACGTACGCACGTTGGAGTGTGTGCACATGGGAAGCTCGTATACGTACGTATACGAGGTACGATGTGTCACCCCCCTCAACATATTCGCTAACTGGCGCTACGACTACCCCCGCGAGTTTCGCGTACGTGTACCCCGTAATCTCCACCCTCGTTGAAGCAGCGGCGGCAGCAGCGGCGGCGGCGGCAGAATTTTACCCTCCCCCTCGTCATCGTCGCGTACGTACGATTCGCCTGCACCGCGTACAACGCGCGGTTGTGTAACTAGGTATAAAATACACGCTTGTGTACCGAACAAGCCGGCCGAATACACCCCCCCCCATGCAGGTATATATGGACGTACGCGAGGATCCACCGAAATGCACGCATTTCTCTTTATCTGTGTATATAGATACATATAGATAGGACGTTGTGCGTACCGCTGCACTTGCCACGCAGTTATTTGCCATATGCGTACAGTATTCGCGCAATCGAACGTGGGGGGGAAATCATCGTCATCGTCATTGCTGTGCGTTTTTTGTACGAGATACGCGAGCGTTTTTTTTAGTTTCCGTTTGGTTTACAGGTGATGTAAAATCCTGTATACCGCGAGCATTCGTAAACTGAATGATGTACGCACGTTATATGTATACCTACGTATATGTGTACAGGGGTGTTCTCTTCTGCTTGGATTGTTCCAGGATTATTTATAAAACGAAAATGGCGGTTCAAACGGACTGCAGCGGCGGCATCATTGCGAACGACGGAGGGAAACCTTTGGTCAAAAATCTCCACGAGCATATCATCTGTCCGCTTTGTCGCGGGTATCTCATCGACGCCACTACACTGGTCGAGTGTCTCCATTCCTGTTAGTATGAAAAGAACAAAAAAAAATTTCAATCAAAATCATATTCGAATTTCTGGTCGATACAGAATAACCGCAATTATACAAATCAAAGTCTTACCGGCTTCTGAAAATTTTTCAAGTTCGATAAATGTGGGAGGGGTGTGTGGGGGTGAGGTGTGGGGAGGAAAAGGGGGTTGAGTCGGTGGTCCAAATATGGCTGTAGATGACACGTGGAAATAATGACGTTGAAAGAAAAAAAAAAAAAAAAGAATGGAAATATCCAGTACTACGAAGCGATAGGGGGGGTGGGTGAAAAGATGGCTGACCTTGTCGGGGGGGGTTGATCGAGTAACGTTGGAACGTTGTTTTTCGTCAGTTTGCAGGGGTTGCATCGTTCGTCGTCTGGGCAGCGGTGCTCGAGTGTGTCCGGTGTGCGGTGCTCTGACACTTCCCCCTTTGTTGCCGGACTTTGCCTTGCAGCGTTTGGTTTATTTGGCGGTGCCCGGTTTGTACCGTTCCGAATTGGAGAGGAGACGTCACTTTCGCACGGTGAATCCCCAGTGTCCGCCGCCCGCGGCACCGATAGGAGCCCTGTCGCTCACGCTGGACGACGCGGTCAGTCTGAGTCTCTGCGAAATCGTCAACGGTGAGAACGAGGTCGAGATGAAGGAGCCGGAAAATCGGGCGACCTTCGCCGTCGACGGCAGATCGCAAACCAGAGGAAAGAATCGCAAAGATTTTACCCAAAACCAGGTGACCGAGGAACCGCCCTCGAATCCGGAGGAGACGAATCCCTGCGGCGTCACGAGCAGACGACAGATCAGATACCTCAAATGTCCGGCCGGCGTCACCGTCCGCCATTTGGTCAGGTTGTTGGCCTTGAAACGGGGATGGGGCGACACCGAGGGCGCGAACACCTCATCGTTGAAACGTATCGAGATGCTGTACGAGACGCAACCGGGCGTCGCGACTCCCTCGAACTCGTCGACCGGGACGAACGATCCTCGTCAAATGCGACCCCTCGAGCCGTCCTGGACCCTCCTGGATCTCGCCTGTATCTTCAAATGGGACAAGGTGAGTTTATTCAAGATTCATTTGTCGGACGAACGGTCGAGACACCGCACTCGCGTGCGCGTTCGCGAATTCGATATGAAGCGAGCAAAAAAAAAAAAATAGCAAAAGACAATTATTGTAAAAAAATAAAAATAACAAACAACTAGAAAACAAACCCCTCCCTTCCGTGTATCTAGGAGACTCCGATGAAGTTGTATTACCGGGTTGTCGTGAAACGCGAGGATATCCACCAGGCGAATACCGATCATCGTACCGGAGTTTCGTTCGCGAGTAATCCTCCGTACAACGTCCGGTCGAACGGGGTCCTCGGCGGTCATGGCGTAGCCGGGGTTTCGACGAGCAACGCGTCCTCCGCAGCGGTGTCGGCTATGGAGAATCTCCAGAGGCCACCGACTCCACCTCCCAGTCCCAAGCAGCAGACCGCCGCGCCGAACTCGAACCCCCCGCCGCCCTCGTCGGGGGCACAGGCCGCCTACGGAACGGAATCGATTATTAAAAATGTACCGCCGACATCCAGATCGGGCGGAACATCGTCCGCCGCTCATCCGACACCGGAGTCCTCGCCCAAGTCCGTAAAGTCCAATACGGAGTCCTCGGCATCTTCGTCGTCGTCGTCGTCGTCTTCGAGGTTTTTGCCCGCGGAATCCGAGGCGAAAAAATCGGAAATCTTCGGCAGAAAAGCGGAGGCGCGATCACCTCCGAATTTCAACGGTCAGGAATTGAAAAATTCCACCGCGAATCAACCGATGATATCCGTATTACCGGCAAAATCCACATCCAACGCACAAATGTCGAGTAAAAATTTAGCGAACGACGCGACAGTTACCGTCGATAATTCGAGCAGCCGCGCGGTCGTAGCTTCGGAATCCAACGTCACGCCGTCGTCTTCTTCTTCTTCGTCGACGTCTTGCGCTTCTTCTAATTCCAATTCCGCCTCCGTGCAGACGCACGGTGTCAAGATAAAGAAACCGCGCTGCGAAGTGACGCCGGTTATGCGCGCACCGGGTCCGCAGGGTCTCGGTAATTCCTGTCCAACGGCGACGGCGGCGGCGGCGACGACGACGTCCGCGGCGGCGGTAACGCAGACGGCGAATTCGTCCGGCTCGTCGACGGCTGCCGGGGATACGAAAAAGACGTCGAACGGCGGCAGCAAAGTGCAGAGAATGGAGCACCACAAGCGTCGAAAGCGCAGAAACAAGCGTCTCATAGCGGAGATAACGACTACGCCCAGAGAGGATCTTTTGAAATTGAAAGTGAGACTCACCCCGTGTCCGCCGAGGATAACGTCGAGCGCGGGAAGTGCGGCCAAGGAGAAATTGTTGCAAATGCGGGCGGTGCGCAGAGAGAAAATAAAAAATAGCGGCGGCGGCGCGGCGGGTGGCATCGGTGCGGAGACGACGCCCGGAGTTGTTCAGTTCGATCAAAATTCGTCGTCGAATTCGGACTCCTCGAAAATTCATCCGACGCCGTCGCTACCACCGACTCCGCCGCTTTCGGCCTCGGCGGAAATCACGTCGCCTCCCGTCATCCCGGGGGGTATCGTCGTCAATAAGCAGCAAACGTCGCCGGCGAACGCGGCGTCTGCGGAAAATGTCAAGATATTATCCGACGCGAACAACGCGTCGAAATGTACGACGACAATATCGAAGGTCAAGGAAACTAATCACCTCCAGGAACAGGAAGAGACCATCGAAGAGATAATCGACGGAATACCGGACGAAGTTGTGAGGGTCGCGCAGAACATGAATTGCCCCGCCGCGCAGTCGTCGGGATCACCTTCGTCGTCCTCCTCCTCCTCCACGTCGTCGTCGTCGTCGTCGGGATCTCTGTTGGGTCAACAGAAAAAGTTTGAAGAAAATTTAGTCAAGGTGAGAAACACTAGTGGAAAAAATTCGGAGCTTCAGATAATAATGCAGAGCAAGAAATCGATATCCCTGAAATCGGGCGACGCGAACGTCTGCCTTTCGAAGGGATCCTCCTGCACCGACTCGTCCTCCCGCAACGAGCACGTGAAATCCTCGCAGGATAAAAAGTCGGGGAAACCGAAGGACGAGGAGGTGTTGCGCCGTTTGGGTTTAATCGCGATAAGCGAAGCGAGCAAAACGCTTCAGGACAAGATGCGAAATTCCCATAATTGCAACGGCGGATCGGGCGGCGGGGGTATAGATTATCATCGCGAATCCCTGGAGCGTCAACTTCGCGAGAGCAAGGCGAACCGCGTGCGGAGTTTACTGGCGGAGAAGCAGATGCGCGACGCCTTGAAGAGCATCATGTCGGAGACCAAATCGTCGAACAACAACAACAACAACAACAACAACAACAACAACAGCAGCAGCAGCAAATCTGCGTCGGGATCGATGTCGGTCGGCTGCAACAACGCGGGACCGAAGAAAGGCCCCCCGCCCTTGGCGCCCTTGACGCCGAAGCAGGTCGGCGTTTTGCAAAACTTTTCGAATCCCCCGAAAACGAGTCACCCGTCCAGCAATCAGATGGTCAATTTGAACCGCGGAGCGAAGAACGAAAAACCGTTGGACCTGAGCAGCGGGTCCAACAACGCTCTGGACTTATCCCCCTGCTGTACGCCGAGCAGTAGCGGGAATCAAATGATAACCAGTACAACTTACGTGAACAATTCGTCGTCCTCCTCCTCGTCCTCCTCCTCCTCCTCGTCGTCCTCCTCCTCGTCGTCGTCGTCGTCCGGTTGTTCGTCCACGTTGCAGGGTAACAGTAAATCGAGACCGACTGGCTGCAACGATAAATTGATCGGTAACAACGTCCGTCGCGGCGTTAAATTGATCGAGGAGGTTAAAAAGAATCAGGATTTGAACTTACGTACCCTCTCGGACGCTGCCGTATCCCTGATAAGTACAAGTCCGGTAAACTCGTCGTCGGGATCATCGTCCGATTCTGTTAGAGTAACAAATTCAACGTTGATGAGTAACAAAGTCGCGTTAAGGATACCTCAACCGCATCAAAGAATGTCAAGTTTCGGTAACGGTATTAAAATAAAACCAAATCTAGCCGTGAGGCACATTCCTAATCCACAGGCATTCGTTGCCTCGCAATACAACAGAAATAACACCAACATAGGTAACAACAACAACAACAACAACAACAACATCATCAATAATCACAACAGCAGCAATACAAACAACAACAATCAAAGGAATAACTTTTTCACCTCTCAACAACCACCGTAAAATCATTATCCATATCTATAACTTCTTTCTGTGTGTAACGATAATTTTTCCTTCATCGACAATTCACAAGTGATTTTACACGTGACACATCTGCTGCGCATATAGGTATATAATATACAATATATATTTATAATTACATTGCGATTTTCAGTACAAATTTTGCGACCAGCGCCGCGGTTCGCGCGTGAATTGTCGTTATCGTTAATATCGATATCGTTGTTGTTTTTGTTGTTATTATTATTAGATAATAATAAACAAAGTTCGCGGGCTAAACGATAAACATAATCATCACATATATACGTGAATTTTTTAATAACTTTACTTATACATGACTAAGGAGAAAGAAGAGAACGATTATAAAACTCATGTGCAATGAATGTTTCATTTGAATATAGAACGTTAGAAGAAAGAAGCTTGAATGAAAATTCGTCATCATTATTAATATTATCGCTATTATTATTCAAACATCAAGAACGCATAATTACTTATACATATATTATATATACGTATACAATATTGTTGTTTCCAGTTTGCGAAGGATAAAAAGGAAAAATTGATAAATTAATCGATTCCAGACGGTGCGAAAAAAGTTTTTTAAAATCATCGCAATAACGATAATAATGACGCCGATAATGATAATATAGTATCAGAGAGAAAAAAAAAAAAAAATGCGTAACATGTAAGGTACACTAAGTTTATAAATGCGTATAGTGTAGCATTGATATAATAAGATATATACCTGTAACGAGTGATACGAGTATAAAAGAAAAATGTTAAAAAAACAAAAAGGAAAAAGAAAATAGAAAAAAGCGAAGAAAAAAAAAAAAAGGAAACATAGTGGGACGTGTGCACGTGTAATATTCATCTAGGTACTGTACTACCGTACGTATAGTTAATTATTATAATCATAGCAGAGATGCCAAAGAATGTCAATGAGAACGTGTGTGCAATGTCGTAGTGCAATCTATATAGGTATAGATATATAAGATATGTAATAAGTATAACGTATACATATTCATATGTATGTATAAACATACAACTACGTGTTATCTAACGATGATGAATCGAATGAAAAATAGAAACTAAAGAATAAAACGAGAGAAATCCAAAAACGCAACTTATACACGATGAAAGAAAAAGAAAATCATCAAACACAAATAATATCTTTGAATATCATTGAACGGAGTGCATACCGCGTATATGTGCGAGTTTTTGGCTACCTTTTCATAGTATTATACCGTATACTACGCGTATAGGTTTTTGTAGGTGTGTGTAAATATTGATAAGGACATAATTAACGCGGTAATTGGGAGACGCTATTATGTAATGAAGGATACATAGGTACCTAAAAGGTATGATTATTATATCCTGCATAATACATAACGATTTCCTTGATAATCAATACCTAATTAAAAAAATGAATAAATTCATTAACCCCTAGTAATATTCATTATATTCTATTATACATATACGGCGGCTGTATTTCGTTTTATTTAGACCTATACATATATTTATATATATCACTATTACTTCGTGTTTTCGTTTACTGCAGTTATATATATTATTTCTATTAGGTATATATTACTTTTATTTATTATCATCATTACGTAGTAATTATATTAAAGAAAATCAATTAAAAATTGTTGTCATTATTTATTGTGTAATGGGTTAGACATATATATGTTGTTTAAAGGCGATAAGCATCATCATCATCATCATCATCATTATTATTATTATTATTGTTATTATTAATATAATATTATTAATCTTTTTTTTAAGGTATATTTGTAATATTTTTACAATCGTATATATACATATATACTTGTATTTACGAACCTGAGTATATGGTGAGATAACGAAGAATTATCATTATTATTTTTATTATTATTAATATTAATAAATTATTATTTCACTCCGTTTTCGAGCGGGATATTTTATTAATTTATTCAATTGTAGATTTTTTTTTCTGTTCTCTTCAATTGTTGATACGAAAATATTACCTATATACGCACGTACCTTTATAATTAAATAGGACTTTCATATACAGAACACGTATGATTAAAAATTATTATGATTATACATAAAATATGTATATGTATATTATATATGATGTGTACTCGTTCACCATAATTATATGATTAATAAATATCATTATTATATATGTGTCCTAATATATATTGAAATTGTTGTCGATCGAAAAATTATTTATATACCCGAGAACTGTATCCTTTTTCATTGAAATCTTCCACATATCTTCTATACATATATGATAATCGTTCCATTGTATATTAATTTGGAATTGGTGCCAACCGTCTTTACTTTTCTCGACTATTATAATAATGCTACTTGCAACGACGGAGAGGAAGAAGCAGAGAGAGAGAGAGAAGGAATTTCATCATGGAGAATTATAATCGTGGGGAAACTTATAATTAGCGGAAGAATTTCATACGTTTCAATATACCGTACGCCTCCGACACGGTAAGTAATTATCCAAGTTGCGTACATTAATTATGAGGTTGATTTATTTTCGTTTCTTCCTCTGGGTTGCAAATTATCATTACATTGTAGTTGTATTCGAATTCGCTGAACGCTGCAACTATATAGGTTATTATCCTAGACGCAAATTGAAAGGACAAAGGAAAAAACGGTATAGATGAAAGAAATCGAACGATTAAAAACCGCGATCACCTGGAGGAGACCGATGTAGTATGGTCAGGTATAAATTCCTTTGTCTCGTGGACGCGCGATTTTTAATCGGAATCACCTGAATATACGTTTGTGCAACGTCATAGATATTTATGTATATACAGGTATACGTATGTATGGAAACATTTATTTTTACAAAGATAAGGAAATTCCGCAGCAGATTCATGTACCTGCACATTTTTATCACCTGTACCGACATCGCGATCCTGAGTACGTTGCGAAATCGCGAAAATAACGAGAGGTACGTACGGAAATTGATACAGAGATGAAACGTCAATGAAAGGAAATCTATATGAGACGACATACCGAATGAAGAAGAGTATGAAAAAGGAGTACTTCAAACGCGATACCTACATATTCTATTTTATTTACCTATTTCGTTATTGTACTCGGCGATGACGCGGCAGAACCTCAAGAGTTGAAATGTATGTGACAGGCGTGTCCGCCGTATAGCGTCCAAGAGGCGTATTCAAAATGGCGGCAGGCCGCGCCCGACGCGCGCCCCCATTGGATAATGAAAAATAACTCTGAGCACGCCCAGGTTTTCAGCTATCCGAGCCCTCCCCGTACCAACCCCTAAAAACCGGATGAATTCTTAATTCTTCTCGTTGGTAATCAACCGAACTGCGATATTGAGAAAATTGAATGAAAATATGAAAATATATATTTCCATTTATCACGCCTACGCATGTTACATACTCACAATAAGGGAAACGATGCGCGATTTCATAATCATCGCGAGGATTTAGAATATAATTAGTAAACGTTGAAAAATTTCGGAGAATCGAATTTTTGGTAAAAAATATTCGCAATTTTATGACGGGCGCGAAATCGTCTAGTTACATCGTTGCGCACGTCACGTGTGTTTCGGTGAAAGCTGTAGAGAGAAAGTTAGTTCGACAAATAAACTAAAGACAGACGGACCGTCCAGTTCGCCAAAATTCATTCTTTACAGTTCGTCAAAACGGAATACTCGTACATGTTGTAAACCGCGGTGCACCAGACGCGATTAATATTCGGGGGTAAAATTCAATCCGTTCGCTGTTTCTGCAGCAGTGTAGAAAATAAGGTGGAATTTTCTATGGCTCGAGAAGGTGAAAGTTTCAAATAAATAGAAAAAATGACGGACGACATTCGACTGGCGACTGCGGATAAAGGCGAAGCGAAAAATGCGGTAGGCGAAAGGGGAGCTGCGGTGAAAAAAACCTCGTCTACCGGAATTACCGAGGATTTCTCGCGTGTGAAAAAAATGGAGAAATCCGTTAGAAAATATGAGATCCTTCGACAAATACTAACAGCGATCGGCCCGATAATGGCGACTATTGCCGTGGGAGGAACTTTTGGCTACAGCGCGGTGCTTCTTCCGCAATTAAAATCGGAATCTAATTCGACGACCGCGTCGGGGGCGGTGGACGACGAAAAATTTAACGCGAGTGCGATCGCTGCCGCCGCTATGAAAATTTGGACGAAAAATCTCGACGGGAACAACGATACGAATTTACTGAACGTAAAAACGGTCGGAGAAGAATCCTGGATCGCGGCCTCGGCGACCCTCTTGATGGCACCGGGTTGTTGGTTATCCGGAATTCTGATGGAACGATTCGGTAGGAAAAAAAGTCAGCTAGCGATCGGACCGCTGTTCCTGTCCGCCTGGATCACCGTCGGGTTTTCGAATAATATTTTCATGCTGATAACCGGGCGTCTGTTGTCGGGACTCTGCATCGGACTTCAGGGACCCCTGGGCCCGGTTTACGTTGCGGAAACGAGCGAGCCGCGCCTGCGCGGTTTACTGTTAGCGGGCATAAGCCTGGCCATCGCTGTTGGGATATTGATCTCCCACGTCCTGGGGACATGGCTCGACTGGCGCGTCGCCGCCCACCTTCTCGGATTATTCCCGATAATTTCAATGCTGACTTGCTTCTTCTCGCCGGAAAGTCCGGCCTGGCTTCTCAGAAATAATCGCGATAACGAGGCGAGGAGCACGTGGATTTACCTGCGCGGCAACGACGCCGACCGGGAGTTCGTCTCCTTGGGCATCGACAACCCCTCCGACGCCCCCCGGGAGTCGATCGGTTCCATCTGGAAGTCCCGCAGTTTTTGGAAACCGCTCGTCGTATTGAACGTATTTTTTCTAACGGCCCAATTCTCGGGGGTCAACACGATCACTTTTTACTGCGTGCAGCTGATAGCGAGAGTCTCCGGACCCGGTGGCGAAGATATCGCCCATCGGGTCACTTTGATTTTGGACATCGTCAGGGTGATCGCTAGCGTTCTGGCGTGTTGGCTGACGCGGCGATACCCGCGAAGGTTATTGGCGGTGATGTCGGGCGCCGGTGCGGCGCTGAGTCTCCTCTTTTTGAGCCTCGGACTCTTTGTGGAATTCGGGAGGCAGTGGCTACCCGCGATTTTGCTATTCTCTTACACTTCCGCGGTTTCCATCGGGCTGGTACCGCTGCCTTGGCTGCTGTGCGGCGAAATATTCCCAGCTAGGGCCAGGGGACTCGGGTCCGGACTGAGTTCGGGTTTCGCGTTTCTCTGTTTTTTTATCGTCGTCAAAACCGGACCGGAAATGATTAAAGTCTTGGGCGCCGAAGGGACTTTTCTGATTTACGGAATTATCACCGCCGCCGGTACGGTTTTCCTCATCTTTTTTCTACCGGAAACTAAAGATAAAACTCTCAAGGAGATAGAGGAGAACTTCGAAAGAAAATTCAACGAAAATTCTAAACCCCGTGTCAACGAAGGCTATGACGGCCCGCAAAGCGACACCGACGTATGAAACGATTTGTAGCGTATAATTTTTAAATTAATCGTTATCCTATTGATTAAAAGTTTTTTTTTATAAAGAATAAACTTATATTGAATAAAATTACCTTACTAACCGGACTACGTTATTCCGGATGTTCGAGTGCACTCGCAGCATCGTGAATTGCGGCAACAGGTACATCGAAATTCATCACCGCAATTTACAATTTTTCATGATCGAACTGACCACGCACTCTGTATGCAACTGCACCAAGTTATCGGAATCAAGGCTGAATGATGTTGAAAATATCGGTCCAAGTCGATCCTCCAAAACCACCAAACTGAAAATGAACGAATTCCTAAATTGTAACTACGTCTGTTTGACCGTTACGATTAATATTCCAACATATTTAAACTTAGGATAGGAAATATACAACAAAACCAATCCCAATACCATCACACACCACGCGCGTGGAAAACTGTCGCTTCGCTGTACGATCGTCCCTTCACTTTATGACGATATTTTGACCTGCCGTTGAAATTCCGATACACGCAGATCACCGCATGGTGTCCGGCGATAAAACTTTATTGGTAATTGATCAGTATCAATGAAATTCAAAGCTTTTTAACTCACCCAAAAAGGACGCCGACAGCAAGAACGATGAACGAAAACCAACCGCCAAAAACAATTGCCGCCGACGATGGTATCGATTAAGCATCGAAATATCGATTATCGATCTCGATAGTTATGGTTAAATAATAATGCGCCATATTTGAATCCACCTTATATAAAATTATGAATTAAATTAAATTTTGATTCTAAATTAAAAATTGATGTAATAATACATATGTATGTACATGTATATCAATAAATATGTTTTTATCTGATCGCGTTCGCGATTGAGAACGATGAGATTTAGGTTCCCTTTCGCTGTAGCTAACCAAAAACGGCACAGGTTCGTAACGCGGACTTGATTTGAGAAAATTTGATGGAATTGAAAGAATAAAAAATACCACCGTGCTAAATTAACGTATCCGGAGACAAGCAGCGCGTTCAAATAACATTAATAAAAAATAAAATTGTAGTAAATAAAATTACGTTACTCACCGGACTACGTTATTCTGGAAGCTCAAGTTATGCAATAGTGCACTTGCAGTGTCGTGGACTGCTGCAACAGGTACATCAAAATTTATCACCGCAATTTACAAATTTTTATTACCGAACCAAGAACGCACTCTGTATGCAACTGCATCAACTTATTAAAATCACGGCTGAATGATGTTGAAAATTTCGAACCCAGCCGAGACGCGGGTATCCTCCAAAACCACCAAACTGAAAATGAACGAATTCCTATATTGTAACTAGGTCTGTTTGACCGTTACGATTAATATTCCAACATATTTAAACTTAGGATAGGAAATATACAACAAAACCAATCCCAATACCATCACACACCACGCGCGTGGAAAACTGTCGCTTCGCTGTACGATCGTCCCTTCACTTTATGACGATATTTTGACCTGCCGTTGAAATTTCGGCACACGCAGATCACCGCATGATGTTTAGCGATAAAATTTTACTGCTAATCAATCAGTTTCAATTAAATTCAAAGCTTTTTAACTCACCCAAAAAGGACGCCGACAACAAGGACGCTGAACGAAAACCAACCGCCAAAAACAATTGCCGCCGACGATGGTATCGATTAAGCATCGAAATATCGATTATCGATCTCGATAGTTATGGTTAAATAATAATGCGCCATATTTGAATGTCGTTAAAAAGTATGAATGCAACTTTTTTAATTTTATTATTTTATACTTTATTTATGGGACGGAATAGATCAGGGAATTCACGCATAACATTATAAAATTCTATTATTACATCTAAATTAAAAATTAATATAATAATATTTATGTATATGTATATTAATATATTGCTATTTATCTCTTTTTAGGAAGAGTCTAGGTACATATATAATTTTTTTTTATTTTCGTTTTCTTTTTATTTTTTGTGTATATTTCATAATTATAATATGTAAATACCTAATAAGGCAATTTTTACGACAAGAATTATGACATATTAAGGCCACGTTATCAACTTCTATGTATACTGGAATGCATACCGTTAATACATTTTTAAGAATATCTGATAATATTAATACACACAATAAATGTATATATTCCGTTAAAAATATTCACGTATAAATTGCTCGTGGAAGAGAGCTCGTACAGTGTGTGTAAAAAAAAGTAGACAAGAAAAATTCTTCAGACATCAGTCGTTTGCATCAATTGAACACGTTGGTGGACTACGAATACTGCAAACTATCAATTTCAATTACCAAGGGCATCGCAATGAGCATCGGTATAAATTCTCAGGACCATTTCATTGAAATCGTTTAGGGAAAAGATTAATCGATGTAGTGTTAATATTGCTGCACAATCTCTTCACGAGCTGTCTTGACTAAACACGTATATAATTGTACCCTAAGTTAGTTATTCAGCACATTTGGCGTGCCAAAGTTTAAGGTAGTCATGTATACGTTTTTATGTTTGCATATTTTAATAGTACTGCAACATGTTTTTTTTTAAGTATATATATAAATGTTATAAACGTTATGGTCCCAATATTACGTTTACCGATTAGATACTATATCGTTTAAGAGATTCTTTCCTCAGTCCACCCCAATAAGAGTATGAGTATTGGTTTTTCTTTTCAATACTCATTTTAGCTGCCTTCGTTAATTATTCACCATTTAATACTTTGCAATGGATATATGGTTGGAAATATTGGAAAAACGTGATGTATGGTTTATACGGATTGAGGAAGATCAAAATTTTTTATCTTATTTACAAATAAATAATAATTTTGAATAAACGTCCGTCTCAACCGTTTTACCTGACGTTTCAGGTATTCACTAATTCAAGCTTAATCTTGTTCTTTTTTCTTTTGTTAAATATAATTCCTCGTTGAGTGGAAATCTTCCTCGATGTTTATAAGGCATTTGCGGAGTGTTTATGGATATTATTATAGATAATTATGTACCTGAAAGGAACGATACTGTTGCACTAATAATAATTAACAATACTGAACCAAAATCTGGCAGGATTCAAAGCTGCGTAGTTATGACTGTTTTTCTGGTGATAACGGTGTGGCGAGCAGGACTTTGAATTGATGAAGTCTCCTGAGTAGGATCGGCCACAAGCCACGGACTGATATCCGAAGCCTCTTGTCCGTCTTCCTGTACATAGAAATTTGACAGGGCTCTTCAGCCTTGGAACTCGCATATTTTAACCAAGCCCGCATATTTTCCAATGCCACAAAAACAAAACAACTCCAAGAAAATGGGTAAAAACTGATGTAGATGCGCGCAAACGATGCGGTTTTTAAAAAAATAGCAAGCGACATTAACAGCAAACTCACCTTGTGAGCAACGGTGGTTGTTGTAGTTTGAATCTCTTCTGTTTTAACTATCCTGGCTCCGCCACGCTCGACTTCTCTTTCTCCTTCGTCTCTCTTCTCCAAAATTAGAGATTGTTCCTCCTTAAATGGATTGAGCATACCCAAGAACGGGTTGCAGTCAATGAAAGGATTGGTATTTTTATTCTCGTCTTCTTCGCTGATCCGAACAACAGGCTTATCCTTTTCCTCCGAAGTTTGTGCAAGGTCGTTATTTTCGGTCGTTGTAAACGGATTGAACGGATTTTGGGACTGATTAGATACTTTTGGAGTCAGCGGCGTAGTCTTCTGTTCAATCTGTCCCCAACTGTCCAGTGAAAAATGGGTGACTGTCACCGAATCATCAGCCGATGGGGTAGCGGCAGCTCCGGTCACGGAGAGGGTCAATTTATCTCCGCCCTACGCGTTCAGGCCAAGCGAAAGCAACAAAATATTTAAGGATAAAAAAGCTAGCAACAAACGACGAGAGGATGGCAATAAACAAGAGCGACGACAACGCACAGGAAATAAATCAAACACTTGATGAATTTGATGATCGTAACTTCCTTTCGAGTACCAAGTGGGAGTCGTGATGGCAAAAAACTATCTTAAAGGGCGATACTTCAACTGTATATGATACACAATTGGTAGCGAAATTCTATAAAAGCAACTGAAACTCACCACAGATACAATTGTAGCAGCGTCGGTGTGCCGATTCTTGTCTGCAGGAAGAGACGGCAGCTCAACGGCACTGACTGATATCAGGTTTGAGTTTTTACCCTGTTCCAGTGATTTTGCCTTCAGAATGTTACATTTTAATGATTCAGGAGGTATAGGAGTGCGAGGGGGCAGCGTAGAGCCGCCACCGACCTGATTATTGGGTACCAATTGCGATTGCTGACTAGTCATACTCTCGGCAGTTAAACTTGGCTTAACTGGCTCAGCTTCTTTATCGGTACCCACTGCGGTGGTCTGATTTCTTGGTTCAGGTGGATGCTGATCCTTGGCTAATGACTTCAGCAAGGAATCTACCAATGGAGAAGAGGCTCCTTGGATGCTCGAGCTTGTTGAATTAGAGCTGCACCTGCTCGGCTCACGACGCAGTGCATCGATTTCTACAGCTGAAAGCAACCGAAATAAATGTAGAAAGTTATCGTGGAAACGGAATCTTTTCAAACCCTTACCAACTGGTGGTTGAGTTGGAGCTTGTGGTTGAATCTGTGGCTGAACGGCCGGCTGTTCGACCTGATGCTGGCGTTCTCGAAGGACGTGGCTTTGACGTCTTGCATATCTCTGACTGGGACGCCGTTCGAATTGAACGGTACGTCGAGCTCTGTTTAGCTGAGTAGTTTGAAATTCAGTCTTCCCGCTATATCGAAATCTGGAACCCATTCGGAAGAAGTTTTGGCGAGCACCAGCTCCCTTGACCGGCGCACGTAGTCGAAAGAAGGCATGATGTTCAACTGCGCACTTCCACAAATGTTTGCAGGCTTTTTCATTGGCTAGTCGGAAAACAAAAGTGTGCTCTTGCTCTCCTTGGCCCTGATCATCCTCTTCCACGACAACCAGTGTCAGTTTTTTTTTCTTAAAATCCAAGCGCCCGATTTTCGGCCAAAAGAATAACCCGATTTTTTGTGAACCCTCAAATACCAAAATTCCAGTTGGTGTTAAACCGAGAGAATATTCACACGCATCCTTGCCAAGTACCGTATGCATGTCTACTCCGTACATGTCTAGCCACTTAGCTTTTCCAAGATACGCTGATTCTGCCTGTGCTGGGCTTAGACCGGAACACTTTGCATATTCTTCAAGAATTTCCAACTCCATCTGCTCTGTTTGATCGTTCACAAAGCGAAATTCTGATACCGTCGCTGCGCTGTGTATCGAAGGATCGTAGTCGCCCAATTCAGCTGTTGAGAATTACAAAGTGTTCGAAAAAATCCACCATACCATGAATATAATGCTCCTCAATATTCTCATAATTCAATAAACTTAAGTTTTGTAACAGAAACTACCTATCTATAACTATCGTAATAAAGCGACACGATTAAAAGCCTAATTGGATCATGAGATTAATTCCATGACTCACATTGCAAAGCAAGTGCTGCCATTTGCACGGCAACTGGATGAGGACAGTGTAGTCTTCCATCGAGGAGATCATGCTTCAATTGGAGAAAGAATTGGTATCTCGTCAGTTCCTCCCTCAGAGTATTTGGCTCCGAAGAGTAGAATTTCACTTTCAATCGTAAGGTATATGGTGGTCCGACTTGACATAAAAAAAAAATAAAAGTTTTACATCTCTCAAGTAAAAAACTATATATCACAATCTCAGTTAAACAGCAAAATTCATTAATTCGCTTACTTTTAACTTGTTTCTTAATTGGTTTGGTCGGATCTAACCAATGCTGCACATTGTTGCTGTCTGTATACTGTAGCCCAAAATAATCCTTCTCGATCAAATCCAGACTGTAGAAAACTTGTTCGTAGAGATCGCTGGCCAGTGCTTTTTTCTGGATAGTGAGACAAAAAATTAAATATCATCACACCACAATCCAGCGAATGATTTTTTTTTATACACAACGAATCTAGCATCACATTACTAGTAGTCGCTGTCACAGCTGTTTCAGGTGAACTTTGACCCCATTTTTATTCAAGGAGACATGTAGACATGATTAACTAATTGGAAACATTATCCTTCTCATGATTACTATGAAGACACCAAACAGCTCTCTAATAGAAACTTTCAACAGTGGGAAGTAGCTTTAAAATATGGTACATTGTTGTAAAATTTGAAATACCTTGAAGTATGAGACAGTTTTCAAATGGTTATGTTTAATAAATTGATACTGTTAAAAGCTTATTTTTTTTCTTACCGATAATTCTATGGGCAAGTCTGTCCCGTCCAACAGGATTACCCTGCATTGAACAACGTTTTTGTTTCCCAATAATCTCTGATTTTTAATATGGGACGAACCGCCCTGAGCAGTGGTACTGCGTCCCCTACGGCGCGAAAGGAATCTAAGCATTTTCACCAATTTCCGAGGCACTCCAATCAATTATTAAATCGTATTATCATCACTGAAGTTTAACTGCTATTTTTTGCCTGATTAAAGTTTCGCCAGGTCAGTCAGCGTGATGGTTCCGACAGGCACAAACTCAAACACACCCCTTCGCCTGTGTTGACAACGGCAGACATTTGCAATGCAGCTTCCACATTTGCCCCTCTCTTTCGCCACTGCTTTGACCATACAATAATTTAACAAAGAGAGATAACTTGGTTGTCCTGTCTCTTGGTAAACGGTGGTACAAGTTGTAATCGTTGACTACTCTCATCTGCTAACGGAGCTCTTTAATACAAGAATCAGCACGAAGTAGTGAAATGCTGAGTTAAAACTATTCAGTTATCGTTTGATGTAATTCTCAAAAAATGGCTTTTGCCTTGCCTAGGTTACTGCGTCAATTACAAATCTGTACAAGGCGTAAGTAGAATAATTTTATGATTTGTTCAAAGGCTGGAGCCCGCTAACCTGTTCCACAGTAACCTATCTTTGCTCGTTATTTCTAGGGGGTATTTCTTCGCAGAGTTATACAGTTGAATCCCGTTCCCACGCCTTCACAGATTCACCAGCGCAGTATTTTAGTAAACAAAATGACAAAGCTCTATCGTCAAATCCGATCGTTACGTTTAGTCCATGGAGTATAAATGTAGATTCCAATTTTCCATGCAGCAGTGGTGGCATTGCAAAGATAATAAGGTGTCCACTAATAACTAATCTTCAGATTATTGAGCCACCGAAGGGATCTAAAGTGGATCATGTTGAAGATTTTCCAACAAATGTCATTGAACTCCCAGCAACCGATGGACAAATAATAGAAAAACATGCTGTCAGAATGATAGTCATAAGAAAACGGAAAATGAAAACACACAAGCTGAAAAAATTTAGGAAGAGGGTGAAATATGAATGGGCCAAGAGAAGGCAGAAACGAGAGTTGATTAAGGAAAAAGCTTTCCAAGCCGAACTACTTGCCAAAATTCGAGAGGCAGAACAGTTTGATGCAGAAAAGTATGTTGCTGAAAAAATCCGTCAAGCAACTGAAGTTCCCTTACCACTGTACTGGAAGGGAAAACGCCTTCCTGCATACATTATAAGACAAAAATTGGGGCTTGACCCAACGCCCAAAAAACCGTGGTGATTTTACAAATGTCCCTAAAGATATAATTAGAGAAAATAAATGATTACAAAAAAATTTGTGCTTTCACGTCCTCCTGTAATTTTTGAAATGTCCACAGTAGGTTGTCAGAATGTTCTCCAACTTTTGTCGACCCAGTGCAATACAAATTTTTTTATTTCGTTTCTTTTTCGTTTGTTTTTTCCTTAATGATACAGAGTAGTAAAGACAATTAAGATATGTAGTTTGCTTGAACTACATTAATCCATTCGCGTCTTGAGTGTTCTTGTTGTAACTTTGTCCTTCTCACTGAAAATAAAGCGATGAAATTATAAGCTACTCTCAGAACTAGTCATTGTTGTTAACTCACATGATGTGAACGATTGCTCCCCATCCAGACATAGCGTCACGATCGCAAGCATTAACCAGAGCCTGACTAATGGTTTCAAAGAGCTCGTCTGGCTCCAAGTTTGGTTCGTAAAGAACTTCACACATTCCATATAATTGCTCTGTGCAAGTACCTCCGACTACAAAATCTTCAGGTTCATTAGGGCAACCAATCAGGTCCATGTTACAAACAAAGGGTTCAAAAGTGACAGGATCTAAACCAGCAATTACTGGTTCGACAAAATAGGGACCGAATCTCTTTTCATATAGTAAGTTAGAAATCATTGAACTGAAGGTTTTTGGATGGATTTTTCTATCCTCCTTCAGCTCATATAAGTTGAGTCTGAATCTCAGCCTCTGCATAACAGTCAGTGTGTCTGTGGCAAGGCCTGGAAGGCCTAGAAATAAATGCGGCCCCATCTCAAAGATTTTTTCAAAGTCACATGATATCGTCTGTGCTTGTACACCAAATCGGCGATCCGCAGCTATAGCTACACAGTTTTTGCCCTTCATGGCTATGATCGCTCCTCCATTGTACGCCAAGATACTCTGAAATGGATAAAAAAAAATGATCAACCAAAGTTCAGCAAAGGAGCACGGTGATTTTAGTTCCAGTGATTTGAGTTGATGGTGCCATTGAAATAGTTGTACACTTCAAAGTTGATGATTTTCCTCCTACAAATATGCAGTGTCATCAGTAGTTTGACATAAACCTAACCAGAGAGATGATTATTAGAGTGCTCTATTAGGGGTTGATTTTCTGAGTCATTCATAGTTTGGAAAAATGAATGATCCATTGCTTTATTCTTATTCAAGTCTTACCATTTCAGTTGAGTTCTAATTCCAACGAGTTGAGCAAATTATTTAACACTATATTTGTCAGCAACAGTGCCGCTTGCGGTTTGACGAACCACGAACTAAAGTGGCACCCACCAGCTGCGAACAGCAAACGGTTTACCGTTTTTGCTATTCGAGAGATCGATCCTCGAATCCCTTCTCATCATCACCACAAGGGGTGTAAACAGCTTCACGAACCTTTTGAATTCACCGCAGAGACTTTTTATCGCACGTTCTATGGGGAAACGTTCTTGACAACCCCCACCCTTAATTTCTAATTGAGTTCAGAAAAAAATGGCCGTGTAATGTTATTGAGAACATTAAGGTAGACTATTTGGTTGTACACGTTAGTTTAAAATAAATGAATAATCCATTAAGTCAAAGGGATTAACTGAAGCTGTTGCGCAGTGTAATTACGTACGTAAAATGGGAAACCATTGGCAGGGCATAAGCCATCTCGGAGTCTTGTATCATGCGTTTCAAATGTCATTTATTTTTTAACCAGGAATGACTTGTCCATATAAAATTTGCGGATTTATAGTCACTACGATATCGTGTTACAAATATACAAATCGAGGAATGTGCCAAAATTTCGACACCCTTTCGACATTGGGGCTAAAGTTTCCGTTAAATTAACCTGCTTGGTTGCATCGATAATTCATTATTTCACACACTAAAGTAGAGTTTCAAGGTCTGATATTATTCAGAAGAAGAACCTTTTTCGATTTTTAACAATCTATAAGGTATCGATTTTTCTTCATAATTTTTGAAATCATATTACCGAATTGGAATATTTAAATCTCTGAGGTCCCTGTGGCCTTGACTTACTTCCATACCAAGTGATTTTTAATCAACAAACAGACTAGACATAGATAATTTTAGTCAATAACCATCTGTTATAATGATTAACTTTCTTCTTTACACTGTCAAGTTTTCGTATTACTTTTATGTAACAATTTATTAAAAATATGATGAAATTTACCATTTGTCCAAAGTCTTTTTGTTAAATTACACCGACATTATTATTCATGTGTTTGAGTAGATGTTATTCAGCAGTATAATTTTACTCATCAAACAAAAATCTAAATTGGAACCTTAGCGGTTGGGAACATGAATTAATGTTCCTTTGATATTTCATAAATGTTATAGGCTAAAATATACATATAGATCAATGTTGGAGAAATGGAGGCACGCGATGACTTTGCATTCACGTATAGTTTGTAGTTGCATTATTTTAATTTTGTAACTTGGCTTAGGGAGTGAAAACAATGTTACTCTATATGAATAGAACGAATACCCTGTTCCATTTGATATATTTTGCATTCCACAATTTCTTATCGTTCTTCATGCAATTGATTAACATGGTGTTTCGAATTTGTAGAAATTTTGCAGCTGCAGCTGTCATCTATAATTTGTAATCCTGATACCTGGCAATAAAAATTTTTAGAAGAACCAGCTTTACCTAAGATATATAATAAAAACTGCAAAATGTCGCTCAAACCAAAACGGGTTGACTTCACTCAGACTTGGGATGTTCTCCAAGGAACCCTCAAAGGAGTTATCACTTTAGCTGATATTCCCAAATCGACATGGAATGACAGATTCATGTACGTAGTCTCTGCCCTAAAGAATTTAGAGATATCAACTTTAAAATTGTCCAGCCACTGTTACTAACGGTAATTTATGACAGGGATGTTTATTCGCTGTGCGTTGCTTACCCTGACTCTATGGCCGATCAACTATATAATGAGACAAAGCAGTTTCTAAACGATCATGTCTCAGAGCTGCTGGAACGAGTTACAAAACAAGGAGATGCGGGTCTTTTACAAGCGTACCACGCAGCTTGGAAAGAATATTCGCAAGGAATGGATTACCTGAACCAGCTTTACCTCTACCTCAATCAGCAGCACATAAAAAGTCAGAAGATTACAGAAGCTCAAATAATATATGGGGCTGCATACGCAATTGAAGCGGATGACCAGGAGCAAATGGAAATTGGGGAGCTTGGACTGGATATTTGGAAACGTAAGATGATAACGTCTTTGAGGACGTCTTTGGTATCACTTTTACTAGCTGGAATTCATGCCGATCGAATGGGACAGGCTCAACATGCTACCACTGAAGTTATGTGTGGAGTCATTCAAAGTTTTGTTCGTGTGGAAGAATACAAAATGAAAGGCCAGTTAGATGTACGTACGAACATCTCTTCCATTTCATTTTACCCTTACTCTGTTGGAAATCTACCCATTTTTCAGATTTTCGTTTCACCTTATTATATTTTGTAGATAGCAACGAAAACTCAGTAATTTAACTTTTTCTGACACCCGATATGATTGCAGTTATATCAGCAAATTTTTGAAGAACCTTTTCTCGAAGATAGCGGTGAATTTTATTCGAGAGAAGCTTCAGAATTCCTGCAACAATCAGATGTTTCCCGCTATATGGAACGGGTGAGCTGGAGACTCAGCGAGGAAGAATTACGTAGTCACAAATTTCTTCATGTCAGTTCAGCTCCGAAGGTAAACAATAAATTCGTCATTTCATATCTTTTTCCGCAAAACTACATCTTTGATCTCCAGATAATTTCGTATTATGAAAAACTCATTTCAGGTGCGACAATGTTGTCAGGAGAAAATGGTAGCTGCTCACGTGGTTTGGCTGCATACTGAAGCTGAATCTATGGTAGAAAATGAGCGTAGGGATGATCTAAGTCTTCTGTATCCTTTGCTCAGGCCGTTGCCTTCGGGTCTGGCACCTCTAATTCGAAAACTCACCGATCACATCACTCAACAGGGTTTACAAGCTGTTGGAACTCTTCAAGGAGACAATGTAGGTATAATGCAGACCGCTGGTTAAGTCAGGAATTCATCAGAATGGTGATTAACCTTTCGGTAATTTCAGGTACATACACAATTCGTAGAAAGCATCTTGGACGTGCATACTAAATACTCTGAGCTCATCAAGGTTGTATTCAAAGGCGATCAAGCCTTTGTCAGTGCCCTCGACAAGGCCTGTTCAGCAGTTGTGAACCACCGACCGGCAGTTCGGCAACCTGCCCGAGCCCCCGAACTGGTGAATATAAAAAATTTTAATTTTATCAATTCTTCATGATCGATTTGGTTTTTGCTGGACTCGTAACTAATCTAAAAAATAATTTCAGTTAGCAAAATACTGTGATTCCCTACTAAAAAAATCTTCTCGTGGAACAACAGAGGGTGAAGTAGAAGAAAAACTAGCCCGATCAATAACAGTCTTTAAATATGTGGACGACAAGGACGTGTTCCAAAAATTCTACTCCCGAATGTTAGCAAAGCGTTTAATTCATCAGCAATCACAGTCAATGGACGCTGAGGAAGCGATGATAGATCGGTTAAAACAAGCCTGTGGTTACGAATTCACAAACAAACTCCATAGGATGTTCACGGACATGTCTGTGTCTGCTGATTTGAACACAAAGTTCTCCGCAAGTCTCAGAGAGCGAGAAGGCGAGGGTCAAAAACAGCTTGGCATAGGATTTGGAGTTTATGTTCTTCAAGCAGGTGCCTGGCCACTCGGTCTACCTCCATCTCCCGGTCCGTTTCACGTTCCACAGCAACTTGAGCAGTCAGTCCAAGCTTTCGAGACATTTTACCACGCTCAATTCAGCGGGCGTAAACTTACCTGGCTTCATCATCTTTGTCAGGGTGAATTAAAGCTGAATTACTTAAAAAGGGCATATCTCGTTACCGTACAAACTTATCAAATGGCGCTGCTCTTATTATTTGAGCACTGCGACTCCATATCTTGTAAAGAGGCTGCGGTATCCCTTCGTCTTTCTCAAGAGCAACTTGAAAAACATGCGGTCAGTTTGATAGAGTGCAAGCTCCTGAAGAAATCACCCGACAGTGAACTTGGAGAGGAAACAATACTCATGCTCAATCTAGAGTACTCTAATAAAAGAACAAAGTTCCGCGTTACCGGAGCTCTTCAACGAGACGCACCTCACGACGCCGAAGCGACCCATCGTAGTGTCGATGACGATCGGAAACTTTATCTTCAGGCAGCAATTGTACGCATAATGAAGAGCAGAAAAGTCCTGCGGCACAACCAGCTTGTACAAGAGGTAAGTCAACTAGAAATAAAGTCATTCGTGATATCTTACTTCAATGAATTTTTATTTTTATTATTAGTATTATTATTGTTATTGTTATTATTATTGATGATGTCGAGAATATCAATATTTATATAACTAATCAGAAATCTTGAACAATACGATGAGTTGTGGAAAAATTATTTTCTCAGTAAAAATATTTCGTCAATACTATGATCATCGAAAGAGTTTGTTCGTAAGAACCTTAATTAACAGGGTGACCTTTATAAATATTTGTAGATTATTTTTTTTTACCTCTATTTTGACTAACTACTGTATTGCTTTTGGCTAGTTTAAAGCTCAGCTTCATACTAGTTATTATCGATGTATTGATTATTGTTACAGGTCCTTGGTCAATCGAAAGTTACTTTCGCTCCGTCCATCGGGATGATAAAGAAATGCATCGAGGCTTTAATTGACAAACAATACATTGAGCGAACGTTCAATAGCTCGGATGAATATTCGTACGTCGCGTAACCCAACTTCGGCCCACCTTTGATAATTTATTTTGAAATAAGATACTCACGTATATCCTGTGAGTCGTAATGTGCCGTCTTCTTTGCAAGACTCGTGTAATAATTGCGAGTTACCTATTTGCCAAGAACATGAAAGATTTCAGCCTTGTTAAACAACAACATGTTTCCAAAGATATTGAAGCACCAGAACAGGGCTACGGAGTAACTTAGGATACTTAACTACTCCTTGAACGATTAAAATAAAGTAATTGATTAGGTAAAATGTAATATATACACAGCTAATAAAGATGTCGTTACTATTTTATACTCTGTCTAATTTATATGGTTGTAGCAGACCTGCCTTGCAATTTTAACTTTCGTTGCTGAAATAGATGACTCAAAATTCGATCACCTATATTGCTGAGTTTTCTTGTCAGTATGTACATTTTCTAGCATTTTTCTACGTATAAATTGGATGCGACTTTGTGCACTTACAAAGAAAATTTCTCACTGTATTTAATAAGTCAAATCACACGTTGCTTATAACACTAATTGAATTAGTAAATGTTATCCTAATATTACACAATGGAAAGGATGTTTTTTTAAAACCTTAGATATTCCCTAGTTTCAAATGTTTGCTAATTATGTATGTATAATTACTTGACGAACTCGCGAATTGTTTTTACGGTTCCTATTATACTTGACGCTACAATTAAATCAACAATCGCTGCTACCTTGTTGGTTAACCCAAAAATGTTCGCTACTGAACTAGCTTGCACAACATTTTTCTTTACGCTTTGGTTTCTGTCGCACAATCAATTTTGGCCACGTTATTATGATCGCGGAGTTTTTAATTGTAACAACTCGGGATCGAGCAAAGGATTGTCTTCATTTTCTGGTGGTTTGTTCATGTGATTTACTATCAGTGGAGACGGTGTTGCTGCGTTTCCATAAGGCGAGAAACCTGCCCATTCCATTCCTAGATATATCGGAGGTGGACTACCCATCGGTGTCTCAAGAAGCAAGTGGTCCTGTGGCTGCTGTTGCTGAGACTCCTGGCAATCTGGCGATGAGATATGTGGGGCCATATGAGTTGCAGCTTTACATTGCTTTTCTTGTTTTCTCCATTTAGCTCGCCTATTCTGGAACCAGACCTGCGAACGTTGCATCGATGAAATGAGTAATTCAAATTTATCTATGAGAACGATCTAACGTACTTGAACTCTGGCCTCTGTAAGCTGGATACGGAGAGCAAGCTCCTCTCGAAAGAATACATCCGGGTAGTGAGTCTTCTGGAAGGCTCTTTCGAGCTCCTCTAATTGGAAATTAGTGAAAGTTGTTCGATATCTTCGCTGTTTTCGCTTACCCATTCCAGGAGTTGGTCTATCATCACCTCCGGGACTTGGAGAAGAGAAGTCATACGCTGGAAGTAAGATGCGCAACTCAAAAATATCTTAAAATAATTGTTTATATCTTTTGTAACAGGACTTAATTGATATTCGAGTTACTCCCTAAAATTTTGCAGTTCAGATGGTCTGATACATGTACCCTGACAGTGTTGGATATGTCATTTGTGAAATGGGCAAAGAATTGGTAATACTTATTTCATTAGGGAATCTGTTTATGGCGTTAAATAGATTACTGCTAACTCTATTTAAAAAAAGGGTACCTTACCGCTTAATGCACTTAGCAATAATTTAATTGAGGCACTACCCCAAGAGAGTAGTACTTAATTAAATCAAACTCCATGTCCAGAGGCTTGTGCCCACTTACTGAATTTTGCAGGGAAGCAAACAGACGAAGATTGTGTGCCCATCAGTCCAGCCAGGGTAGCTGATTGCAGATCACCAGAATGAATATCATCGGCAGTAACATCATTTGTAATTATGGAGCCTGCGGAAACTAGAGGATCACGAGGAGCACCAACCAAAAATAACTGCCTGTTGTTTTCTTCTACTGCTTCCTCTTCTTTCAAATCCATTGTTATAAAAATCTTGTTCACAATGATATCAATGAATTTATTATGACTAATTTGATTTGTAACTAACTTTTTCTTTGACACGATGCCCCACCGAGGATAGGCCAGTGATAATTGAATCACCCCGAGTTGAGAACAACGTTTCAACCCCCGCTAAAACAACTCTGGGGCTCTGCCTTTCTTTTCTCTCTTTCACTTCTTTTTTCTCCACTTACACCTGTGCAAGGTAGACTGAGTAGGGGATTGTATTTTCAACGGGAACTCCAAGGGGGGTAAGGAAGCCTTATGTGTGCCCAGCATATCGCTTTGCTTCTGTTCTACGAATCAATAATACAGCAGCCAAACAGTACGAAATGTATACCAGCCTTTTACTTAACTTCTAAAAGATCCCAAGAAATAAACAAGATCAAATGAAAACCACCCCCCAAACACTGGCAGTCTTTTCCGACGGTGAGAGATATGCCGACATACAACTCTATGGCCGCTCTTCAACACCTGGTAAATGTCAATCAAAACTTTTTGAGAATCACCTTTAACAAATCAAAGGTCTAGAAAAATGTATGATGAATGATAAGTTTTAACACAATAAAATAATTTTAGGAAGATCATATATTACACATCGCTTTGACTGATAGATGTAGTTACTGCTGGTGAAAGTCTCAGCATGATTCAGTATCACGATGATTTGCTCAAGCTATTGAATTATGGATTAAATTATGGAATCTGGTTGTAAAGAAGACCACTGCGACTTAGAAGTATACCGTATATTGCTATGTGCGGTGTATCACAATATGTACAAAAATATTTCAAAGAAGTAAAAAGTTACTTATTATCCAAAAATGCTTTGTGCTCCAATAGCAGGTGCCGTTGATAAAGTAGGTTTTGGAGTAAACATATTTATGTACAATTAGGTAAATAATAAGTAAATCCGATGAATAATAAGTAATTGAAAATACAGAGGCGTTGGTAATTAGCTAACTATGAAAAATTTGTACTTTAAAAAACAAGGAATTACTTTGGAACAAAAAAAATTAAACCCCAAATCACGAATGTAATTAAGTTAGTCCAGTCGAGGATTCGGCTTATCTGAAATCTCGAAATACCGAGATTGTTACCGTTTTTTTTTTTTTGCTTCAAATCTATAACCATTAGAGCTTACGTGTGAATATTCAGTGCTAACTGTTACAAGGATGTGCCTAGAAGTAGTTTAGTTCTCTATTTCTGAGCTTCTTTGCTTATCCTTGGTCCCAGGATCTTTCAATTCTCAAATAGAATTAAATGCTCATTCCTTTAGATGTAGAAAAGACGTACACGACTGGTAGACAGTAGAAGATCGTCATCAAAGAACTTTGTTTCAATTACCAGATTTCCACTAGGGAAAAACAAAAAAATAAGAATCCAAACTAAATATTTAAAAAATTTCAAAGTACGGTAAAATTCATGTAAATATATAAATAGGAACATATCAAAGTAGTGCATACTTTAGAACATTGGCCGGCATCATCTGGCTTTCGGGAGCAGCTTCGATAAGGCTTTGCCAGGTGTTTGTGCTGCTTGGAATAACAAAGCCAAATTCGAAAAACCATTCTTCTAGACAGCGTCCTTTGAACAGGACTTTCTGTTCAAGTCTAAATCGTTCCATCGGTTCAACAGAACTGAAATTTATCTCTCGGGATACGGCACGGCACCTCAAGATTTTTTTTGGTACTCGTGCCTCATGCTCCACCTCTGGCACCGACCTTATATTATTGAAATGAAAGACACGGTTCGTATATGCAAAGTATAATTTGGATTTAGTTTAAGAATTTAATTCATGACTCACAGATCTTCGTTTCCTTGCCAAAGTATTTTCCCACTGTCAGCGTCCCGTAAATTCATCCAATTCCTGATTGATGAAATATTATAATCAAGGAACAAACGTCAAAGTATAACTACATAACCTAGATAAAATCTCTGGGAAAGTATCTTATTATTAGTTAAAAAATTGTCGAAGGTAAAAGGATACACTTGGAATCCCTTTAATATCTCTTCACCTCGTAGCGGCATTTTTTATTGATTTAATACCCTATGTTTCCACCTAATTAATTCTCAATTTAAAATCAAAATAAAATTATGACAGCGCAGTCAAGTATCGACCAGCCATGTCAGCGTCCACCTACTAATCGGAGATGATCGGCCTTTTTCGTGTTTAAGATTTCTCTGAATCTTGCTTTTAAAGCCCGCAAGATGCGCGCGCGTTTTCACGTTATTTGAGTTGCCTAGTATCGGGCGCGCGCCCTTAAAGCTGAGTGGTAATTTTTTGGCAGGGATGAAAGAAATATCGCGATGTCGACCCTGATAAATCACTCGTAAATTTTTGTGCTTGCAGCAGATTTATTTTAAAAAGAAAAAACAAGCACAAATAAACCGCAGTGATTCGTGTACCATCAACAAATTTTAAGGGTGGTGTACAATAAAAGGTGGAATCGGTGACGATGTCGACTTTAAACGCGCGTGCTGTTCGTTACAATATATTGATAATGACAACGACTACGTAAGGTCCAAGAAGGAGGTGATAAAGACCCAACTGCAGGATGGCAAATACGGGAAATCTCGCCGCCGATGGCCCTTTGGTCTGCGGTGTTTGCCACAATTATTACAACGAGCCTTGTCTACTATCCTGTTTTCACAGCTTCTGTGCTCAATGTTTGAGAGGACCGCATCCCGACTCGAAACTGACATGTCCTATTTGCGGGTACATCTCATTAAATTTAATACATAACACTTATAATAATTTCAATTCCAATAACTCCACTCTTTACGCCGTGCAAACAAATGTCTGGGGCGCGTATACGTCAATATGGCAGACGACACCAAAGTGGCAGACGACGTTTAACACCCTTACCAAACGAATTAAATGCAATCAGTACATGAAGTTGAAATTTCGAAAAATTATTACAGTTAACAATATTTTAAATATGGGAGAATTTAATTCGTTGGTTCCTATTGAAATGGAGGAATTTATCGTTTATTTTCTTTCACGATTCAATTTCTGCTACCATATATCTACAATCGTTATCACCCACTCGAGCGTATGAACTTTGCAGCACTTGAGTTTTTTTTTCTTTTTTCTTTTGATATATTGTCTTCAGAACGTCAATATTCTCAACAATTGGTTTACGGAGTGTAATGAATATGTAGCAATTATTATTTCAAGATATTGAAACTCAAACAAAAAAGCTTTATACAGAATTTTAATTATTAGTAAATACATGGTATATGACGGTTCTGCTGATAATTATGTAACTTGATTTTTTACTCAGATATTGATTTCTTTTATTTATTCAAGTACGATTGTTTTGATTATCATAGGCAAATTACCCAGCTGAAAGAGGGCCTGCAGCTTCCTCCGCCAGACCACCTAATGCGGCAGCTGGTTGAGCTTGCAAATTCTGAAAATCCACCATGTGCTAATTGTGATAAGCGAGACAAAACAAAAATGTTTTTTTGCACAACTTGTGGTTTGTATTACAATATTACTGAAAAAAACTTTTCGACTACCGGTAGATTGGTTGACTAATTAATTTTCAAATTATTCAAATTCATTGTCCCAATGACAAGTATAAAACTGATACAAAACAGGTCAGGCGTTGTGCAACCACTGCAGAGAACACACCCATCGAGCAAAGATGTTTTCTAGCCATGACGTCGTTCACATGAGTAAATGCGCCAAGGATACACAGAGAAAATGTGCGACACATGGAGAACAGTACATAATGTACAGTCAGAGCGCAAAGTGCATGTTATGCGCTACCTGTTTCCGAGATACACCAGCAGATGCAAGACTCCACTGCGTTGGTATCGATGGAGCTTGGCAGCAGGCTTCGAAGCAGATGGAACGTGCAGCTAATTCTATTTGCGAACTCCAGGCAGGAGTTCGCGATGGTCTCAGATCCTTGAAATCACAGCTGGATGAGCTGCGGATTAGCTTAGAGACAGAGAAACGATCTCTCAATGTTTACTGCCAGGGAATGCAAGAAGCTGTTATCAAAACTCATTCCTCCGCTCTCGCTGAAATCCAAAGACAGTTTGAAACAAAAGAACGATCTGTCAGAAATCAGTTACTGTCATTGGGCGGAGCACTTCCTGTACTTCATACTCACCTTATGCTTTGCACTTCTTTCACAAGCAGCGCTACAAAGTATCAATTTCTCGAGTTGGCTCACTCCATGATCGAAAGACTCGGACGAGTGGCTCAACTAGGACACCCCACTCGTCCACCGCTCCTCGCAGGATCCTTGAAAACAAATTATAAGGCTGAATTTGCAAGGGTACTCCATCCATATGTTGGATCTGGTCAGGCTCCCAAAGATTCACTTTACGATCAAACTCATTCCGCCACTTCTGCTGAGTCTCAGCACGCGCAGGTAGCTCATTGTTCTTTGACTAACTTGTATGAACAATCAATAACTATGAATTTTGTTCTTTTAGCAAGCAAATAAAAGTTTGCCCAGATCTCAGTCAAAGAGTTTAGGAGGAGGGGACGCAGGACCGTTTTCAAACCACTGCCGTAGTTTTGATTCACAATTAAAAGAGCTTAGTCAGCAGTTAGTTGCAGTTAAAGAAAGATTAGGTGAGCTGCATCATGACGTAGCTCTACTTCGTCGAGCGAATACTCCTCCATTGGGGACACGCTATGATCACGTAGCAAGAGATTGTAGATTGCTGGAACAGCAACTCGAATCTCATCAGTTAGAACTAGAGCGATTACGTAACGTTTTCGACGCTCTGTGGGAAGAACAACTCTGCAGAATTCACATTGAGAAAGAAATCTTCCATTCACAGGTTTGCCTATGCAACAATAATTCAAATAAATTCATAATTAGTGTTGGAATTACTTCAAATTTATTATCGCATTCAATTCAGATGAATGATATCCTCACCCTAAAGAGTGAGGTGAAACAACTGTCCACGCTTGCCCAGCAACTGGAGCCGTTCGTTAAGTCATTCTCAGCAGGCGTTAGTGCAGGAGAAACTAGCATTACCGCTTCAGAGGCTGCTGGTCATCAACACCTAGAAGTTTTACTGGATCATTTGGCGAGACTTCAATTACAGGAACAACCGCAGTCACAACAACAGCAACACACCAAGGACTGTGGTCATCCACGAAACAATTCTACCAGTGCCGACAATGCATTGTACATGAAAGGTGAGTATGGATCCAGTTGTGATTAATCAGCAGACTCGTGTTTGTTGAACGGTATTGCATTTCGCATGAATCCACAGAAACAAAGGAGATACCAACACGTTGCCGAACACCATCAGGGGGTGTCGGTGCGGTTTTGGATTCAAGTGGAAATATTGTGGTATACGGTAACGCAAAGTCATCAGATTCTAAGCGTGGTGTATTAAGCCAGCTCATAGAGAAGGCAAGGACAAAGGAAGACCGTAAAAAATCTCCGGGAAGAGAAGAAGGAAGAGATAGAAGTGGGACTCGTCGTTCAAGGAAGTCTCCGGATAATTCAAAGCCAAAAACACCTCCCGGTCATTCATCGGGAGGAGGAAGTAAAGTTCGGTCGTTATATCGATCTCTGAAAGGAGGTAGGGGAGGAGATTCATCCGCGGAAATGGTCGATCAATCCGGTGGCAATACGGATCAACAGCAGCAGCAACCGCAGACTGCCGCAGCTGAGGAGAGTGAATACCAGAGAATATCAGAGGCCTCTACCGTTGGGGAAGTCAAAAAACGCGTCCAAGCTCAGGTTCACCCCGTCCCTCCAGAGGAAATTCCACCTGCAACTAACAAAGGAGTTAAAATATATCCAGCTAGCGATTCGGAAGATGTCTTTTACGCAACTGGTGAGAAAACAAGAAATGAAACCAGAAGACGACGCAGAGCCAGCTGCGATAGCCTCAGCACAACGGGTTCTGCTAACAGCAGACGTTCCAGCATCATTGAGGGCACCGGGGCTCAGCCTGCAACAGATGACAGAGGGACGTTAGTTTTTTTGCTAGGTCCTTCGCCGACACCCTCTACTCTGGTACAAACAAACAAATGGGAAACATTTCCAAGGCCGAAAAGTAAGCGAAATAATGAGGGGCGTTCGGAGCTTGGGCAGTTGAAAAAAACCGACAGTTTTGAAGGTCATGAGGAAGCTGTTCGTACGCTTGTCGCTGCTGTACAAGAAACACGATCACAGCTTCAGCATCACCATCTCCACCATCATCGGCATCATCGTAAAAGTAAAACAAATTAGAATAAATTATGTTGCATATTTAGTTAATTCATTTATACAATAATCTCTGATTATAGAGAATTTTATTCAACTGCGCAAGTTGGTTTTCGACCAAAATAAGACTGCTCCGTTAATCTTGGTCCCAGTCGGACATTTTTTTACGCTTGTTTTTTATGAGTCAAAAAATAATAATTTCATCGTCACATAGTACAAACGCGACGTAATTTCATAATCTTTTACAAAGATTAAGTTGGGAATCTTATTGAAAAACCAATGCAATTTCCTCTTTATTGCTGCATTATTAATATTTACTAGCGCATAAATTAAAGACTTTAAATTATCAATTGAAACTGTAAGTTTGCACCAAGAATAAAAGTACTTTGAAAAGTACTCTTTAGACCTTACAAAATGAGGTATGTATGTACCGATTGATCGTTAATAGGCGGGATACTTTTAAAAAATGACGAAAACTTATGTTGCATAAATTCGTTGATCTGCATCACGACTGGATTTAAAAAAAAAAAATAAAAAAAAATCAGCCAAGGTAAATTATTACCTAGACTTTCAATAAGATAACTATTATAACAATAGTAACAGGCTTTGAATAACGCATGCACAAAGTGATTTCAGATTGATTCCAACTATAATTAATCAATATTCAGATTCAAATTAATCGTAATAGTTCATAAACTCATAATAAAATTCCATTAAAACTATTAAAGAGAATCTCAGAACGTTAGACAAGCTAAAAATATTAACTGGGAAGTTATTTGTCTTAACGTCTCTTTGGATTTGAATTTCAGCATTACCAAGTTGTCCGTAGTCTATAGCGACAAAGAATCTTCACACCACTAATAACTACCCTTGACCCGCCCCAGCCCAGGGGCTAGAATAAAAAATTGCACATCCTATAAAAAATTAGTATATGCCAACTGAATTGTGCCATAAAAGAAACAAGACAAAAAAAAAGAACAAAAGTCCATCGATGTATAAGAAGAATAATAGTCTACTTACAATTAGTTTAGCATGTGTTCCCAAATAATAATAATGATAATACGTAATTAAAAAGAAATGGAATTATGAATTAAATTTAAAAAGATATATAGGGAAACAATAATAATCACCCAATCACAATTGTGAGATCATTCCAAGGAATAAACTTACAATTTGTTACCAGTCTTATAGAATGGGAGTACCTCCTACCTAATGATTGATTACACCGATTAAACCAATAACGATAAATATAATTGTTCGCTAAAAACATTTGCACATGGTTGAGTTGGTCATGTAATTGATAAATACAAACCTATAGTTAGTAAAGAACACTGCCAACCTACGGTATATTACGAATTTAATCGATGATACTATTGTAATGAAGAAAAATAAGAACGAGAAAACAGAGAAAAAAAAATTAAGCCTAATTAATATGTATACATGCAACATTCGAATCGCAAAAAAGAGCGAGGCACTGCACTACCATTTGTTGTCGTTATTCGTTACCTACATATATCATAATAACGAAATGATACACACTTAAGGTTGTCATATAAATATATTACATAATAATATTATACATATAGTATGTATATTATAAATTAAGTTATGGATATAAAATAATTAAAGAAAAAAGAAACAAACCAAACGAACTTTGATTGTTTGAAGTGATATAGTGATTACAACACACGTTTACGAACGTTTTAATGAAAAAGAAAAAAAAGATACATACACGAGGCCAAATGCCAAATGCCCAAATGCCAAAAAAAAATCGTTTGCAATTAACGAACAGCGAAATAATAAATGTTATTATAATATACATACAATACCTTATACGTATGAGCGCATAAAGGAATCGAAAAACTTTGAAACTGTAAGGACGTTGAATTATAAAAATAAAATACCAAAATGTTATGTAAGAAATATGTCATACCACTGATAATAAAAAGGAAAAAAAAATTAGAATTATCGAACAAAAAGCAAATCTGATATTTATTTGCATACCTTCAACTTGCTTGTATAGTTTCGTAAATATTTTTTTTTAAATCTGGGGTATAATTTGCCTTTTAACAAAATTGATAAAAAAAATCAATGAATCAAAATATTCCGAATTAGTCCGAATGTACATCTTTATTTAAACAAATACAGTTGACATCGTAATATTTATTTTTATAATATGTCGTTTAGGTATATTTTATTTTCCTAGCCTGTGCAGCGTGTATGCGCATATGTGGATATTTCCTATTGCTAATATTGTTTTGCATTTTAAAAAAAACACACTAAAAAAATTAAACAAATTGAAATAAAAAAAGTTAAAGAAAAATATATATATACATATATATGTTTGAATTGATATATACATGTACATGTATATATTTACCAATTAATTTCAGTTGCAACGAGGTAATTTGAATTTTTTTGAATTTTTTTCTTCTTCACTTCACTTTACTTTTTCTCTATTCTTTTTCATTCGCCACTCCGATTAAACAACGTAATATAATTAGCTATATACGCCGAGCAGCCCAAGTGTATATTGTGTGATTAGTATATAACTTCAATTTCATAGTATAGAATATTGCGCTAGTAGTGCAACATCATGATTAAAACACTTTATATAGCGTATATTATCAATTATTATACCCATAATAATAACAATAATAATAATGACGATAATACCAATAATAGTAATAATGATAATAAACGATAATCATTGAAATCATAATCATAATAAATTCCTTATAGTTAAATATTGTTAATAATCTTATTAGTTAACACACAATCATTAATGGGAGGGAATTTTAAGTCGGCCTATGATAATATTCGAACACGGCCGAACCTATTCGGTGATTATTCATAATAATATGTATAGTATTATTATTATTATTAATTTTACGGTGTAATTATCATATTATGTAATTTAATGTTGTTTTTGTTGTTTTTTTTTGTCGTTTTTTTTAGATTTTTTTTGCTTTTTCGTTCTGCTGGCATGTGAAGTGTTTGTGATTATTTTTCTTTTTAATATTTTCAATGCGTTTTAATGAAGGTGTGGGGTAGTGGTGTGTGTGTGTGTAGATATTTATCTTATATATATTATATATAATAATATATATAATATTGTATATATAATATAATATATTATTAGCTGCCTACAAAATACAATAATAATACATTACAAATTCATATTTTACTTTTTTATTTTGTTCATTTATTACTTTTTTTTTCTTGTTTAATTTATTTTTAATTTTAATTTTTGTTTTTTATGTTTTGTTATCTGCAAATAGCTTAGATATATATATATATATATATTTATTTTATTTTAATTTTATTTAATTCTTTTTCCATGTATATATTGTAGTAATATATAATAGTGTCTAGTTGGGTTTCCTTCTGTGTTGTGTTAATAATAGTCAGTTTATTTTAAGTACAATCGTTAGGTGCAAACACCTATGTAATACGTTAGTTATTGTAATGTCGAATTGTTTTCTGATTAATTTTCTTTCGATTTATTTTATTCTATTTCTTTTATCTTCTTTTCATTTCAGCTGCAAAACTATCGACAAAAGGGAATTTATGAGGGTACGAGACACGCCAGAAATTGAATATATTTATCATTGAATCCTGATTAAATTCCGCATTTCAAATCATTCCTTCGAATAATTAAGATAATAATAATAATAATAATAATGATTATAATAATGATACTGATTCAAGATGCAGTTGCAGTTATTGTTTTTTTATATGAATTTGGTTTCAGAGATCTTAAATGTAGCGCTGGATACTTTTTCGTTTTTTTTTCACCTCTTTTCACTTCTTTTTTTCGCATTATAATGATAATGTCGATATCTCGTGTTTCCTAGTGAATTAATTGATTAATTGTACGAAATAAATTTGTATAATCTAAATCGATTTGATCTTGAGCGGCTGCTGCTGCTTATTCAGAGACTCTTCAGAAAACTAATCTATACTTGAATACGATGAAATATTTTTTGTTCTTCTTCGTTTTTTCTTTCTGGCTTTTTGTTTTTCATTGCTCTCTTTCTTCATCAAATTATTTGAATATAAAAAAAAAAAAAAAATAATACAAAAATAATACAAACACAAAGTGTAAAATAAATAAATAAATTGCTACATAGGAGATCTCAGAAAATCAAGACTCCTTCAATCCTTCCTTTTTGTTTTTTTTTTTATTTATTTTTTTTGGGTTTTTTTTTCTGTTTTTTTTCTTTCGTTTTTTTTTTATTTGCTTCATTAAGCAGCGTATTATCAGGCTGCCCTGCTGCCATTCTCGTATAAAAATGATATGATATGCACGTTGGAAAAATAAATTGTCTCATAGTTTCTATATGAATATAGATAATAGATTTTCCATATCAAGTATCCGGTTAGATATCGGTATACATTATTATATAGGATATTTGACGCACGGGTGTTAGTAAAAAGAGCGACGATAGATTGGGCGCGTAATTTTCGCTTTTTTTTACAGTGATAAACCGTTACTAACATTGAGAAATGAATTTAAAAAATTAAGAATTAAGAAAAAAAAAGGAAAATAACTCCAGATTGAAAGGTAATTGTGAAAAATTACTCAGGATTACCTTGATTCCATGTTAAGACAATGAAGATTCGAATGATAAAAAAAAACGAAAAAAAATATGATTTATATGCAAAAACAGGCAAGCGTACAGATTAGTTGGTACGACGAGAGGTGATTTATGGATATTTTTCTTTCCAAATGACAAACTATCTTTGATCTCTAGTTCTGCTTTTTTCTCGATAAAAAATCATTTAAAAAACATCACCCTGTTGGATGATAATAGTAGGAAAAATCCGAATTAAAAGAAAAAACGAACTATTACTCAAACGAACAAGAGAAAAATAAAAGTATGATTAATGGCATTGAGTAGAAAGGAAATAAAAGAAAGAAGCTCCCTATCTCGACTTCAATGATTGCTATCAATCGATAATATAAATGAGTTATTATTAAATGCGTGGCGTGATACCCAAAAATTATTTGGGTAAAGAATGCGTGTTTCTTTTTCTCTTCTCTTCTTTTGAATTGATGTGCGTCGCACCGACGCAACGTATTGCAGGTAAATTACGAGTTTATAGTAAGACCATCTCATACATTCCGCGTTTGACAAAACTTTAAAAGGAGTACCTACGACAAATAAAATTAATAAAGACAATTAAACGCTATGGTAATAAATGCTACCGAGCGGGACGGACACATGTCGCGTGTAAAACGCGGATCTCAACGATTCTTTTAAAATTTAAAGAGCGACCGGCAGGTCATCTCTCAAAATCGACAACAAAGGGCATGCAACATTTCAATAAAATCAATTCAACTATGCAAACTTTTTGTCTGTTAAAAGACGACTGTTTCAGAGCATATAGTATATCATCCTATAGGAACTGTGCGTGAGAACGTAGCGCGCGTTAAAGTTCATTTGTGTAGGCTGGATAGAATTATTTCATCTTTTTTTCATTCTAATTATTGTTTCAGCAGATTTTCTCATCAACTGACGATAATATTTTCATAGCAAAAAGTATATAAAGAGCGTAGGCGCGCGACGAATCTGAGATTATAGAAGTTCTGTTTTGTTATCGAATCAAAATAACAACGTGATTGAAAGTGTTCAATTTTTTAAATAAAAAAGAAATAAACGAATGAACGGTACGATTCTCAACGTAGTCGATCGATTAAAAAGGGGCCGGGCAGGGGGGAAGACACTCTCAGAAAAATAGAAAGTGAAATAGAGAGAAATGAAAAGAGAGCTTGTAAACGTCAAAAGACGAACAACGCGGTAACGGAGGTGACAGAAGAAAGTAATTTCTATCAGCAAAAGTACTCCTCTTAATTAACACCAAACGGCGAGACATCGAGGTGGATTGTGTACGATTAGACGTCACGGTGGTCCCACTCGAGGTCATGGGGTGAATTGTGACAATGACGTTGACTGTTGTTCGGTTCGCATTCGTTTTCGCAATCGCTGCTGTCCAGGTCCTCGTCCCTGTACGACGCGTCATCCGAATCGGAACTTCCTGAATCATCTGCATCTTCGTCCCTCTGACTGGTATTACGTGGGTTACGATGGTCCGCCAATCGATCCATAGGGTTGACGGTGATTGCCAATGCGGAATCATCCCAAGCCATTTCGGTTTCAGCTGCCAACTCGTCTCCGGCGGATCGTCGCCTTTTAGCAGCTCCTCTTACTCTAGCAGCTCCGACAACAGCCATCAGTAATAAAAATCCAACGCATGCAGCCGCTACTATTGTCACAGCGTGACTCCCTCCGGCTCCGGAAATCGTTCGACCAGCTTCCCTGAGGTTTGTCGTTGCGTAATCCTCTGGCAGATCGGCGTGATGAGGGGAAAGCTGCGCGTGACCAGGTGCAGGCTCGAGGATTCTCGCAATTGGCAGTTCACCAGGAGTCGGAGGTGGGACTACGGTTGTTTTTTCCTTAGGGTGAATTACAGCCAGAGTTTGGACGTACTCGTTACTGGCGAATCTACCGCTGAGCTCGGAGCATGTCAGTTTGAAAACTCTGTCCAAATAGTAAGCGGGCTTACGGTTTGTGTAAGTTATGAATCTGATGAGCTGCTGGTAATCGTAAGGGGTATCTGCACCGGATAGAACTACACCGTCGCGATCTACCCTCGCAGTAATGGAATTGAGTCGTCTCAGCGCGTCTCCTGGAAGACCTAGACTTTCGTGATCTGGATTTAAACTGGGATAAACGCTCACCGCACACGCGTCGAGTCGCGCCGCTGAACCTGCAGTGACACGAGCGTCCGGGAAGACTCTGACTCCGAGACGGAAATCCGCATATTCCCTGGCGACGTATCCGGTTCCGTTGACCGTTATCCCGGGTCTTGGCGGAGGTAGTACGGTGACGTAAGATTGGACGGAGGGTACAGCCAGTGGTTTCGCTTCGCTTCCTTCGCAGAGGATCGTCGTGTCGAGTCGGAAATTACGGCGACCAGGAGTTGGGAAGCGTCGAGAGTTGGAGTATCCGATACGACGGAGGAGGGTTTCTACGTTTGTGCGATTATCACCGTCGATGCTGACGTCTGTAAGGTCAGAGTTAGCCAGCAGTTGTGTTCCGGGTTGCAAAAGGTCCATCGGAGGGACGTGAAGACCTTCCTGGCAGCGTCGAAGACAGGACAAAACCTCGGGTCGTTCGTTTCTACCAACAAGTACGGAGAGACCAGCCAAGTAACCGCGGAAATGGTGCTTCGTGCGATTGTCCGAGCCTTGCCAGCAGGCTCCGACGGTAAGGGTGGTATTTATTCCTTTGGCAGGATGCAATGGCCAGTCGTCGATTACTTCGGGATTCTTTTCATCCGAATGCCGCTCAGCCCCGTCGACGAAGAGAGTTACGCGAGGGAAGTCAACTTGGACTGCGTAATGGTGCCATCTGTCATCGCAAACTTGATCCAACTTCCAACGCCATTCTGCCGGTCTAAAGATGTTCGGGTCACCCTCGGAAAAGTCTCGACGCAATAACAAAATCAGCCTGCAGTTTCGAACGAATAGAGCATAGTGATGGCGGTTCATTTCTGTAGAACGATGGAAAATCAATTAAGGAGATTATTAATTTCATGGATTATAAATAATTAGTAAAGGTCTTACTGTGATCGTCCGCAGCGCACAAAATGTGTTCCTTAACATGGGGGTCTTGTCGGGGACGAGGGCGATGCTTGACCCAGACTCCCACGCTGAATTTCTGTGCGAGGGCGTGATCGAGCACTTCGTTAGGAATGATAGCAGCAGAGCTGGCACCGTCGAATTCGAATATTTCATCAGCCTCCCTTCCTTCGTCTCTAGAAAGTGACGAAGTCCAAGGAGTGGATGGTCCTGGTGTTGGCAAAAGATCAACGCTGTCCCTAGATGCACCGCACAATTTACGCTGACTTCTCACTCCGTAGGTATCTCGATCGCATCCTTTTCCTATATGATCGGTAGCCAGAGTCAATGTTGTTCGAAGACTTCTCAAAACACAGGGAGCATCGCATAATTCAAGACGAGCATAGGGAAGAAGCGGCTGTGGTCCAGCCCCAGCGGCGTAATCGACTCTTTCGGGAACTCCTCTCCAACCAGGAGAACAGACGCGGTTTACTTTGACCGTCACCATAGCTGGAGCAGATTGTTTCATGCCGCAATCGTAGGCAACGACACTAAGGATATGATTGTGAGATCTTTCATAATCCAAAGGTTCTGTATTACGGATTGCACCCTCATTGTCGATAACAAATGGTTGATCAGCGGTCAGAATTTCGTACTTGCAGACATCTCCAAATTTGGGAGTACAGTCACGATCAGATGCCTCGACTCGTACTACTTCCTCATAGAGTCGCCCTTCGTCGACGGCACTGACGTAGGCGGGTTGTAAAAACTGTGGTGCATATTCGTTCACGTCTACTACAGTTATATGAACTGTAGCGCTGAAAAATCATGCATAATTAATATTCGCGGAAACTTTTATAACTTTAAACATTGGCGCAATGAAAATTCCTTTTTTTTATCATACTCCGCACTGCTTTGAAAAATTCAATGTGAATTCATAGAAGTGAACTCAGAGAATATTTTTGGCAATGAGCAATTTCAGTGCATGGAAGAGCTCTGACTCATTCGCTATTTGATACCCCAGGCAATGGACAAACTTGAAAATTCCAGGAAAAGCTCAATTAGATAAATTGTATAAGTATGCAGTGACATTTGTGCTAAATTGTATGTTCGTACTTTTCAGACTGTGCTCCAGAACAGCCAACAGCAGCAATGTCGAATTTGTAATTTCGTCTCTTTTCGCAGTTCAAAACCCTCAAGGCTCTGAGTTCAGCGACTCCATTCTCCTTCAGTACAATTTCAAATGGTGCGTCTCCATGGTGTTTATTCGCTATGCGAAATGAGCATATTTTTGAACCAGAGGCACGAATTTGTGGGGTGACTTCAACGAGAGTTTCATTCTCTTTCACCAGTCCATGGTACCCACTGTCCAAGCTTTCGAGTTCTAGTCGAGGTACTGTTGAAAAACAAATGAACATAGTGATATGAGAACCAAATTTTAAGATCATTTGCGAGTAACCATATTAGCGTTAATCTGAACTAAGAGCAATCGGGACTCAATCGGTGCAGATGTCCTTGGCAAACTGCAGGTGTGGAATGAATTTTACACCTGTGAACAAATCCGATCATATTTGCAGGATAAGTTAAAGAGATTTCTGTTTACCAGATAATCTGGTCTGAATGATATTCTAATCTGGAAAATAATGAGGCCAAATAATCTCCGGAATATTATATTTATAAACCTCGTCAATTACGGATGTGAATATTTTTTTATATCCTTTTTTTTTCATTGTCCTTTTTACTTCACGAGCGTCAGGTAATCTTCTGTAAAATGCAGTTAATAGCGGAATAGATTTTTTCCCAAGCAGTGGCGACGTTCGAATTCCTAATTGAAACGGGATACCTTAAAAAGTAAAGAAGAAGGGAGAGGAACGAGGCGAAGGGACAAGGGATGAGAAATAAGAGCGATAGAGAGAGAGGGAGATATGCTTCGGAGAGAAATCGAGGACATGAGAAAAATATCACCTCCATGATTGCCGTAGGATGACGGTGACGACTCGAGAGAAATGGCTTGCGAATTCCCGACTGCCAGTAGAACGAGGCCCGTCGAAAACAGGGAGACGCAGAATAACATCTCGTCGTTTCTTTTACGACTTTGTTATTAGCCAACAATAAATTGTGGTCACTGTATTTTAAAAAAAAACCCTTTTTAATACCACTTCACAGGCGCATCGCTGCCGAGGGCCCCACTTCCTCTTACTCACGACACACTACAATCGCGTAGTCAATATTTGAGTGGAATATCGATTCGACCAGAGAGGAATATAACAGTTCAAAGCTTCCTTCGTTGGTGGCGCGCCTCTCGCCCTCTCACTATCTCACGAACGGGTTTTTAATATTATTGTTATTATCCTAATAAATACACTAGTTTTTAATACATTATTATCGGTATCGTTATTGTATTTATCATCGTTATTGTTATGGTTAAATGTAAAATCGTTTGTGACACGATTCACGGACGGTTTATTTAGATATAGATGTATATTTTTATTAACTCATCCTCCCACGCACAATTAATTTAGCAACTATGCTATGATCGGAGCTGGATTTTTTTGTCTTCGATTTTTTCTTCGTTTTTCTTTACGTTCTTTCTACAATTTTATTTTATTTTTCTGCCGGGTAGAAATAAACGCTTGGGGCTTTGCCGTCACGGCCAGGGGGACTGCGAAAACAGGATGCTTAGTTCGAAGACCTGGGGCACCCAGAGGCTACGAAGATTTCGATAGCCGTGTAAAAATCTATCGAGTTGCACCTGCGCCGTTGTAATGTACACCCCCACCCTTGTGGAACCAGCTTCTAATCAAATCGGTACTTTATCGACCAAACACACGTATTAAATGCAAACAAAAATTCCTTGAACGTTTCGGCCCTCGTCAACCGCCCTATCCCTCCCCCTATATTAAAAATTATGAAATGCGCGTATTAATCCGCGAATCGCGTGCTAAGATCTTCTTTATACTCCTTGCGAATATTATCAATTACATTACAGGTCTCATTTGAAACTAAATTTTGAGTAGAATAGGAGCATGTAGTCGGCAAAATTATTGCGATTATACTGATGATTTTTGAACTTCCCAGACTCGTAAAAACCCGGGAAAATAGCGCGCGTTCAAACAGTCGGGAGGTTGACAGGAGGATTGTTGCACGGTTGCAACAATTCAAATCTTCAGTCAACTACGTCACAATCGGAGGTACTTGATTTGAGTTAAGCAAGATTATTGTAAACATAAGGTTAAAAGGTCTAACAAATATGTTATATGTTATAAATAAAAATTTCATAATAACATATCGATAAGCCTGATGACGAATTCAATGTCACGAGATAATTTGCATTCTTCATTCAAAATGGCTGCTCGACCAGATGAATTGACAGAAGTAGATTATGCGCTGTAAAATTATGTTTAAATAGTTTGCAATGCGCGAAATAAATTTTTGACGTTGGATAGTGAAAATATGGTCAGTATTACACCAGTCTGTAATTGATAATCTATCCATGATGGACCATTTGAAAATGAGCCGAGCATAATTTTTTGTTATTAATTGTAATTACAATCATTGTCGTCTGCTAATTAACGCGTGTTTATTGGTTCTTTCGGTTTTTTGGCAAACTAAAGAAACGAGATGCAACCTGTCACTAGCCCAATTGACAGGTGGTGATTACAAAGTGTTGAACATTGAACCCGTTGGAGCTCTTGACTCCCAAATAACAAGGAATAGGAGATAATTACTGTTCACATAGGTGAAGAACCAATGATTCATTGTTGTTTTAGCTGTTGTCTTCCCGCAGCCATCAGTGCAATAATAATTGAGTTTCCGCACCTTAAATCAACATAAACATTACTACGTTGTTGCAGATGACTCATTAATGCATCACCAAATGTAATTCTAATAAGACTTTCTGGGTCTCATTAATATTCAAAATGTCTAATTCACTGGCGGTAACTGACGGGGCAACTGCCAATCTGTATCTTGCTTTGATACAATGTTTTGCAATCATATTATGCGGGTAAGAGTTTATCACGATATCTAAGACAATTGTTTCATCAAGTTTCAAAAAGTTACTACAAAGATAAGTGTATGTTCTTTGTTTTCAGATACATAGCTGGGAGATCTGGAATAATTACAAAATCCGAAGCAAAAGGATTAAATACCTTTGTGGGGACTTTTTCACTACCTTCTTTAATTTTTATATCATTAGCTCAGCTCGACCTCGGGCTAGTCAATTGGAAATTTTTAATCGCTGTCACTTTTGCCAAGGCTAGTGTATTCATTGCAGTTGTCACGATTACTCTATTGATTTCTCGCCCTATAAATCCTGGGAGGGCAGCTCTATTCGCAATATTTGCTACTCAGAGTAACGACTTTGCCATCGGCTATCCCATGAGTAAGTAAACTGGTCAATAGAATGACACTCCATCTTGAAAACAATCGCAAATTGGAAAACTTATTTTGCAGTTAATGCTTTGTACGGGAAAATCCACCCAGAGTATTCGGCGTACCTATACCTGATGGCACCAATATCTTTAGCGATGTTAAACCCTGTTGGCTTTGTTCTACTAGAAATAAATAAGCGAAGATCCGAAGACAGAACTTGTGGATGGTCTCTCTTCGGGTCCACGGCAAAAGGAATTGCACTGAATCCTGTCCTTTTAATGACAGTTCTGGGGATAGCGGGGAACTTCATATTCAAACATACAATTCCTGACTTGCTTGAGGCAATCCTGAAAGTATTCGGCGACGCTTTTTCTGCTAGCGCTTTATTCCTCCTAGGGCTAATGATGGTGGGGCAAGTTCACACGTTGAAGGGCAGAGCTCTGGTCATACCCGGAATATTAATATCTGCAAAACTGTTGGTCTTGCCCCTTGTGATACGACAATCTGTAATTTTGTTGAATGCTGGAGAAAATGCAATGGACACCAGGGATTTGAGCACGTTTGGATTCCTATACGGAACCTTGCCTACCGCTCCAGCTCTGTTTGTATTCACTCTGCAATATACTCTGGATATAAATCTGATCGCCTCTGCAATGGTGGCTTGTACTTTCTTGTCCGCTCCACTGATGTTTGTCTCTGCAAAAATGATCGACGCTCTAAGCAACAACAATAATGGCACAGATTACACTCGCGAATTGAGTGCCTTTGCTCTTGATGCAAGCGCTGCTTCGACCGCCGCCTGTTGTTGGCTCATCGTCTGTTTCATTGTCTTTGGAAGACAAAGATATAAGTTTGTCACGCACAAAATCACTTTGTGTCTAATTGTTGCACAGTTAATAACAGCAATTGGTGTTATAATTTGGTCGCAAATGGAAAAAACGAATACGAAGTCAGCATTATGGTAAGCAATAATGACGAAATTTAATCTGATTTGCCAACGTTCTTACTTGAAAAAAAAATTTAGGTACCTTCAATTTGTCATGATAACTGGGGGGGTTTACGCTAGCCGAATATGGACAGCTGTACTTGCAGCTACTTTGTTATTTTTGAGCAGTCGATCATTGTCCTTTGTGAACAAATTACAACAATGGATTCTTCCTATTGGTTGGGGGTAAGAGATTCATTTATCTGATTCTCCATTGCCTTTAGACTACTAATTTAATCAGCATTATTCTCACAGGTTGCCAATCCTGATAGTAAGTTTGATGGCTGCACTTGTGACTCCTTCTGGAACAGATGAATTCGATAAGGGAAGTCCAAACTTTCAATTGGGAAAAATTCAAGCAGCCATATCTATCTTCTTGCTTGTATTTTGTTTCGTCGGTGAGTCATATCTTGCATTTTTAACTAAAAATTAAATCTTCAGGCCTTAACAAGTAGCGATTCTCATTTCAGTGACTCTGGGCTGCCTGGTGTTACAACAAAGGTATCAACGTAGATCCATGTCACTTGGTTATTCGAGTCTTACATCACCTTTAACGACTTCTAATGGAGTGATGGCCCAAAACGTGGTTGATGTAGAGGATCTGATGTCCGAAAATGCTGACATCTTGAGGTAGGGATTGACTGTTCTTTAACATGGTGTATAAACTACCTATAGAAATAAATTATGCTGGTACGGTCACCTAAATATAATTTCTCTTCTTTACTCATAATCAGACACCAATGTGAATTGAACAACGGATGTGCCAATGGCATAATGTGTTCAATGAATCAAGAAAGGGGTTTAGGAACAGAAAGTGGTGATGAACATTCTGACGAGGAGGTCGCCGCCCAGCAGCCAGAGGATCTCCAAATCTTGCGGCATCTCGTTCTTCTGATTTTATTGCTGTGTTCGATGTTTGTCGTAAGTGCCATTCATGTGCCTGAATAGAACCAACCGGTCTTATCGATGCCATTTTGTGACTGTTTCCTTAATTTCCAGGGCTTGGCGCTGTCTGTGGGGACGTTGATTATGGAACAGTTATCTGGGGTCTATGCAGAGCTTGCTTTTTTGGACGTGGCCTTGAATTTTGGACAATCTCTGATTGCTTTTGCAATATTTGGTCTTGATCCAGGATTAGATGCTTTGGGAAGGGCGGTAAAAAAGCTTTATCAAAAGTTACCGAGACAAGAAGTATTGCAGTTACCAGACGAAGATGCGTTGCCAGCAGAGGTGAGGGAAGTCCGTGAACAATTTGCTCGTTGTCATTTGACAGAATGTCGCACTCGCATAGCCGCATGTCGCAGACGTCTTTTGCGTGTATACAGAGGTGTTTTTACTGGCACCGACCTCGTTGACTGGCTCTTAGAAGCCGGACTGGTACCGGACCGCACTGAAGGTGTACGATATGGAAGATGTCTCCTCGACGCCAGAGTTCTGTGTCACATTGACGGGACGGAGCATTTCCATGATCGGAATTTGTTGTACACTTTTCGAGCTTAATTTTTAGCAAAATTCACCTTGTTTGTTGTTGTTTATTTATGAAAATTATATATTTATGTATGACGTTGAATTCTTAAGTCTCATTTTGTTGAGTTAGAATACTAATCAACTTAACCATTCCATTCAGGGCACAGTTCAGAGGAAAACCTCACACACTAGGTAGTGAGAATTCAAATTATTTTTTATCATGCTTCATACCTGTGCTAAATTATAGTATAGGATTGCTTAGAGTATGTAGGTATCTACTCTCAACGATAGGATTGAAAGAACGGAGTTCGCGATTGCAGCTGATATGTAACATAGTTATTTACATTTCTGCAAAGAATAGTTTGGAAGCCAGAAACTAATCTTTGCATCAAACTAGTCTATATCATTGATCATTTTACTAGTAAACATTGTATAATGTTTGCTTGAAGTGAAGGCATCTTCAGTTCCTAATCTGCTAAGTAACAACTGAACCATTAAAAAATATCTCAGTTACTCGCACAATTTCACAATAGAGTGTAAATATATGCTAAGTTTGTTAGTTTGAATTAAAATTTCGAACAACTGATATGAAGAATCTAAGCACATACGTGAATTACACGTGAATTTTTTGTTTCAAATTGGGACGTGTGATTCTATAATCTGTGGAAGATGAATAGTGAAAAAATATAAAGAATATTTTGTTATAACTTTTCTTTAAGTCAAACTAATCTTTTATTATTTGATGTGTCTTCCACGAATTTATGAAGCTGTTCGTAAACGCAGAACGACATGAAATTATAATTTGTCACGTAGAAGTTGTATCTGAAATCTGGAAGATTGCGATTGATGCATATCTTTATCCACGATTCATTCGTTTGATTATGTCTTTACGTCACTGATAGTTACACTAATTCTTCAATTACCAATGTCATTGACACAGTATTATATTATTATCTGTTAAGTATCTCAGATTTTGATATGGCTTTGTGATAACTTGAGGGTCAAAGGAGAGAAAGGTTACGATACGTATGTGCCATACTTGGCTAAAAAATTGTGGTCATTTAGCCATCGCAGTTTGATCTTTCTACAATATAATGGCACCAAAGTAAAGTAAGATTTAACGATGAATAATTATATAATTATATATTTTATTTAAATCAAATTTAAATTAGTGAAATATATACGACAGATGTAAACAATATTCACCCCTGTTTCATTCCATCCATTAAAAGTCCAAATCATCATCTGGATCTTCTTCGTCGAGATCGTCGACTTCGTCAGGTACATAATGAATTTTCGATTCATTTGGTTGTGAAGTGGCAATGGTGTAGGGTAGAGGTGTAGCTTCTCTTTGTTCCATTTCACGATCATTAATTTCGATTCTGAATGAGGCTTGAATTTTCTTAGCAGGTTCTGATGCTCTGATCACAGCATTTTTTCCATCGGTAACCTTGTCTCTTTCAGTTTTGATCTCATGGGAATTGATATTCTGCTCGACGATTTCAACTTGCTGCAAAATACCACCTCCAGGTTTGCAGTGTACAGATCGAGTCTTATACGATAAGTTATGGTTTAATTTTACGCCGAGTGCTTGCTCTATTCGTACATAGCTGGTTCCCAGAGTATTGATACTAGGCACTTTTGTTTGCCCAAAATCTCTTTGGTAGATGCATACTATTTGTGCTACTTTTGCACTTAATTTTTCAATAAATCTGCAACTTTCAGCCAGTCCCTTATAGAGAATCAGACAACTTAAACTGTCAATTATAACTGTAGAATTTTGTTTCAATGAAACTATTTTTGAAGATTCCCATAGCTTTTGATCATCGAAGGGATCAGCTTTGTCTAAAGCTAGAGTATAAAAATCATGGACTTCAATTTTCTGCTGAAGCAGGTTTAATGACTCCGAATATATTTTATTGGAATGCTTCGGTCCAGAAAAACATATCAAATCTATGTTTCGAGAGTCTTTTGCCTTCCAAACTGGTAGCCAGGCTGTGATCAATGACTCGGCGTACTTAGCATCAAAGGCTGAAAAATGACATTCAATGATTTAATTCCGCATTTAAAATAAATAAGCATGATTCGAATAGCTCTCCTCAATTCAATGGTTAGATCAGGATTTGAAGTTCAGGGTATTTTGTACCTTCATCTACAATGATGATTCTGGCTCCATCGAGAACTGGTAAACCTAACAAGAGAGACATAGTGTTGAAGATCCTCAAAGTTGAACTCTAAACTTCTCAAACAAAGTATTTCTTGGCATGGAAATTATTTAACATTATATTCAAAAACATTTAGAATTGTCAAAGAATACAAATAACTTCAAGAATTGTCTGCAATAAACCGAAGACTATTCATCGGCAACAGAGAGCAGACTCTCGACAATGATGTCTGTGTTGATTTTGGACGAGATTGTCATTGTTTGTACATACATCGGTGGCGCTTTACCACCTTTATTAATGAGTAGCAGACGATAAAGGGGGAGTTGTTAGTGGGGGTGATCAGCGGGATGATAATTTAGATCTCATATGTACATTTTTTTCTACCAGACGCGGAAATAATTATCGTTATCGGACATACCACTGTGTGTACATTGGGAGCGGGGAATTCACAGGCCACCATCCGAAGCTGAACTGATGAACTGTTAAATATATTATCCATCGCAGCAAATGTCTACGTTACTGTCCTCCAGTCTTTCATCGAGTCAGTTTGTCTTGACAAATAGATTAAGTTGATACATTCATCTTATACATGTAAGCCAGCCAATATTCAGCCTATAAAACCCAATAACCTGTTAATCGTATCATGTGTTTCACTTACAGTTTATTTTTTGTGTTATACTAGTCAATATAATTAGCTACATTCATTTGAACATTCGAATGAGCGTTAGAATTCAATTAAAAATAATATAGCACGTTTATAATATGAAATATGTTACTCTGATTTGAATATAATCTTGATAATATTATCCTAGATTTACTTCTCTGGAATTGAGTAATTTCTTGAATTGCGTTACAATTAGTGAATGGTATATATTTTTGGTTGAATTTCATTCAAATATCCGTCTGCCAATAATTATGCCATTCGTTATCTCGTCTATTGTTCCCCTTTCTGCTGAATGACTCATTTATTCATAATCACATGTAACACAAAAAGCGTTTCCCATTGGTCTATTTGTTATACTATCCACGTTTCCAGATCCTACCTCATCGATGAAAAATCCAACGGTAGAATTAGCAAGTATGGAGTCTCCAAGAGAAGATTCGCCGGAAAATAATAAAGAAGTTACCCAATCAAACGGCACAACGCCTACGGAAAGCACATTTTTGTCAAGAAATAGCATCGATACTTATGGAGATGAAGAAAAAATTATTATACCAGATGTAGTCGAGGTAATTTTTTTTCAACATTTTCAAGCCACAGGTTTTGTTGTGTTTTCAAGTGTTGTTTGTTATTTCTCGTTATTTGCGCAATGCAATTCAATACGGTCACTGCCTTTCAATTCATTTGTTGCCAGAGAATTATTTTTAAGAGCACAATCGATGCTCCTCATTCTACGATTAATAATCTGTTTGATATTCCTTTCCGAAATCTAGATTTTATTTCACTTCCTTGGGCAGTAAAAAAAAGTGTGACAAAAAAAACTATTTATATAATCTTATGATTTATGAAGATTAACTTTTGTCTGTTCCCCCCGCCCCTCTCTCATCAATCTAGACACATTTGGTGCTTGACTGCCTTCAAAGTAGTTATCATATATACTTGGGGGTATTCTCTTGTTATAATCTATCAAAGAGAATCATCACGTAGCATCATTAATCAGTGATAATAAACCATTAATAGTATTATCAGGCACGTACCATCTGAAGTACTGAATATCGTGATTGCAACATTTGAGATCTGTTATTGATTTTTTAATCTAATAATTGTAGCAATTAAACAAACTGATAAAAAGTTGATATACGTGATTGAAGAAGCATTGCATTTCTAGTTAACCGGTATTAATTTTTTTTTACTGTTTCTTTTCCTTTGTTTTATAATTAATTTGAAACTAAAGCCCTGTTTTTTTTTTGTACAGGGGAAATTTAGCTTCAGAAAGCTATGGGCTTTTACTGGTCCTGGATTTTTAATGTCCATTGCTTACCTCGACCCTGGAAATATTGAGTCGGATTTACAAGCTGGGGTTGCTGCGAACTACAGAGTAATATTTTCTACTCATTCGATTGACATTGAAATCAAAAATTTAATACGTAATATAGATATAACCGAACACTTTTTTTAATTATAGTTATTATGGGTCTTATTGAGTGCAACACTTCTCGGTCTCCTTATGCAAAGGCTCAGTGCCAGGCTTGGCGTAGTATCAGGCACACATTTAGCAGAAATGTGTTACAGACAATATAAAACTGCCCCTAGATTTGCTTTATGGATTATGGTAGAGATCGCTATCATTGGTAGCGACATGCAAGAAGTTATAGGTACAGCGATTGCCCTGTTTCTGCTGTCCGGTGGAGTGTAAGCTTTGTCTGACTTATTTGGTTTAGGATTTTCGTCATTGTCATTTTTAATTCTAAACGAAAAAAATCACAAGAATTAACAATTTCACTCCTTAAATATTTCAGAATACAGTTATGGGCCGGTGTTCTCATTACCATAGTGGATACTTTTACGTTTCTGGTTTTGGACAAATATGGTCTTCGTAAATTGGAATTCTTTTTTGGATTTCTAATCACTATAATGGCTGTGACTTTTGGTTTCGAGGTAAAATATTCTTTTCTTTTTTTTTAACACAAGGTATTCACGTTACTTAAAAAAAAAACTCCTGTAATGCTCCTCTATTTTTTCCAGTACGTTATATCCAAACCACCGCAAGGCGAAGTTTTGGCCGGTATGTTTGTTCCTTGGTGCTCAGACTGTGGCGCTAAAGAAATCAAGCAGGCTGTAGGGATAATTGGAGCTGTTATAATGCCGCACAATCTTTATCTCCACAGTGCTCTTGTTAAGGTCAGAATTATGAAAGAATATGGATAAATTTTCTTGAAACTGATTCTTAACTCATCTTTAATATTTTCTCCTGTAGTCCCGAAGAATTGATAGAAAAGTGCCGGCGGAAGTTAAAGATGCCAATATGTACTATTTCATCGAAGCCAGCATTGCACTGTTCGTTTCTTTTATAATAAACGTTTTCGTCATCGCAGTGTTTGCACATGGACTCTACAATAAAACGAATGCTGATGTGGTGAGTATTTGAAAATTCACAACAAATTATAAAAAATCCTTGAATTTTTTAACCAAATGGTTAATAATTTTTTAGCATTCCGTGTGTCTGGCGCACAATAATACTTTGGGAATTAATACTTTTGAGGTGACTATGCTGATTAATAATGAAAAAAAAAAAAATTAAACTCTCACGTCTTTGCCTTTGCAGAGTTTCACGAGTACCTGAAGAATAAAGCTGCCTATTGATCCAGTTTAATTTCAGAATAACAACGAACTCGTCGAGGCAGATCTCTACACCGGTGGGATATTTCTAGGTTGTCAATTTGGCGCCATTGCCATGTACATTTGGGCTGTAGGAATTTTAGCTTCGGGTCAATCTTCGACGATGACTGGTACATACGCAGGACAATTTGCAATGGAAGGATTTTTGAACCTTCAATGGGCCAGATGGAAGCGAGTTTTATTCACTCGTACAATAGCTATAATTCCTACGTTCACGCTAGCTTTCGTTGCAAATGTCAACGATATGAGTCAGATGAATGAATATCTAAACGCCATTATGAGCTTGCAGTTGCCATTCGCGGTTTTACCCACGATCGCATTTACCAGTAACGTGCAAATAATGGGACAGTTCAAAAATGGATTGTGAGTAGCTAAGGACTTTCTATTTTTATAAATAAAAGTTGAACTAAGTTATGAAATTATTATTTTTTTACTTTACAGAGGAAATAAAATCGCTGCCTCAACCCTTGCCGTTGTTGTGATAGCTATAAACATTTATTTCGTGATCGTCACTGTCGAGGAACGAGTACCAAAACATTGGGCAATTTTACTGTTCATTGCAATATTCGCAATCCTCTATATACTATTTTGTTTGTATCTCGTCATACACATGGCTATCAGCATGGGTGCAACTGGACTGCTACAGTATTCGGTTCGTATGATTTTCTATAAAGAAGAAATTCATTTTATAGCATTGACTGATGTCGTTTTTATCACCATTACAGTTTATAAACAAGTACATCGGCAGTTCTGCAAATGTAAATTTGGACTCCGTGACTCAGGTACCCTACACAACAACGTAATAAAATATGATAAAAATTCTAAAAGAGCAATCTCGGGAAAAGTCTCCGTCACTATATTTATGTAATATTTCTTTACGCAAGCAGGTATATGTAAGTATAAATAGAAGAATGATTACGATGTAAATTATGTTAAGGTCTAACGCGAAAATTAACAGAGAGTTTTGAGATGTAGATACGTACGTATAAAAGAATAACTCAACGCTAAAATACAAATAGAAAAGAAAATTTGAGTGATTGTATTTTGTATATAAAAATACTTTTGGAAAATTGTTGTTTTTTTTTTATTTTTTATTTTGACTATTTCAAAATAGTTTCATCATTTGGATAAACACTTTGCAGTATATTTTAGATATTCAAATTTAAATTCTCAAAGTTCATCTGGTTAGAATTTTAAGGTGTAAAGATCAAGTTACTTCGAAGTAAGCACGTTACTTCGACATTTTATTGTCAGTCAATTGTATATACATGAAATAGTTTTATGGAAATATAATTTCTAAGAAGTATAAGGTATACCTTGTTCTAGTTAGCTACGGACAGAAGTGGTTATCATTTTTGCTCATTTTGAACTGGAATTAATTTTCGTCAATCATTTTCTCCCCATTTTTGTATTCCTTCGATAAAAAATAATCTTAATACTTCCACTGCTATTTTGATGAATATTTTTTTAACGATCGTCTGAAATGACCGACATCGTAACGACAATAATCAAATTGAAAAGCGCGGCAATAAAACGAGCGCTCTGAAAGCGTTCAATTTCGGAACTCTTGACTTTTAAGGCGCCCTCGCGGTAAAGAGTGTGGGTTATCCTTTAATAAAAAGCTAGACGAAGAACACCGCATCTCGTTTATGTCGTAATATATCTACACGATGTGAGTTGATTTATGGCTGTCAATTTCTGGTAACTGCCTACGGAAGGATGCGACAGTGTTGAATAAAAATTTCTGGGCGTCGTTACCGTCCGTCTTTGGCGGTGTGCAGTACTTGTATGGTTTTCATAGTGAATTGAAAGTGCCGCGACGACGTGAAATTCGTGTAAATATAATTTAGACAAATACGGTTTAATGTTGCCATTTCAATTCTATGAAATTATCGGTGCACCTTGTATCTTGATTGGCGCGAGTTCTCCGACGTGAACCGGGTGCGGTTCAACAGTTTTTGTGTAACTAAAGCAAATAATCATCAAATACGCTATGGAGATTCTAAAGAATATATCGGCGGCCTTTTGGTCCCCTGACATTTGGTTACCGCCGAACACTACGTGGGCCGATTTGAATCCAACCCCGGAAAACAAACTCACAGACTACAGACATTTGATTTACCCAATACCAATGTCCATCGTTCTTCTACTCCTGAGATACGTCCTAGAACGGTACGAATTCCGTCACCAATCTATCAAATTATCCGAAAATATCTAAGTCACTTGTATTATTAATTAGTCATTATCTACCTGGTTGATTGTCATCGCTTATCGGTAATTATCACCATTGGGTGTTACGTTATGTGACACCAACACGTGTTACCGAATCTACATATATTAAAAACGACCTTGTTTATCATGCTGAGATCGAACAAATTCCACAAGTTTTCCTTAGTTGGAACCTCATTTAAATCAATTGAAAAACAATTCTTATCAATTTACACCCACTGTTCCAAGAAGGTGTTGTCATTATTTTTCTGTAAAATTCACTTACGATAAACTTCTATTTCTGAAGCTCTTGGGTAATGAAATTAAAAGGGCAAACAAGAAAAAAAGGCCAAAAAATATCTATCTGCATATTTCATATCTGTACGCATTAATTCTATCTCATCACCTCTGACCCAGATGCTTTGAGATCTGAAGTGAATTGTGCCGAGTATCTCAAACAATTACTTATCGGTATTTGTTTTGATGTTTGAAGTCATTACAATGTCGCAGACGTCGTTCTCTTCATTGAGCAGTGCGGTAATTTGCGCATGTTTGAATTAAAAAATGCAAATAACAAGTATAAATATAAATTGATTGCGATACCGATTAATCATAACCATGGCAAACAATACATTAAAGTTTTATCAACCTAAGCTAAAACAAAGTCGATATAGAAAAGGTTTTATTGCTCCAGATTGAGATTAGAAATTGAAGATAAAAGTTAGAGTACGTTACCAATTGTATTTATGAAAATTTTTCTTAATCTAGAATCAAAAATGAACAGAGAAATATAATAGCATCTATCCACACATATCTGTAGTGCATACTCGCAGTAGTCTAAACAACAGTTATGAGCTTGGTGTTGAGTGATTAGTATGCAATCAATGTACGTACTTTTTCTGGCATTGCATACAGAAGCAGCTCAAGCTTCAGAGAAAACCCCGTTACACCGGACTATTAATTTTCCTAATGCCATTTAGTCTGAGAAACATTGTTTAAACTACTTCAAATTCTCGGTCCATTGATTATTTCCAGGGCTAATAGACCCCAAAGAAAATTTCTTGAGATTGGAAGAGAAATCTGCAGATTTAGCAACAGCTCTGCATATTTTTTCTGGTATTCCTTAACTGTAACGGTAATTTTATTGCCATTAGTATTGTTCTTTCAAGGTAAAATATGACAGGTGATCACTTATGTAAGAATCTAGAGATTGCTAGCCAGAATATGTTCAGGTTTTTGTTTAACTTAATAATATAAAGTCTGCAACAATCATACCGAGTATTTCCTATTTGAATATAAATTGTTACCAGTTTCAAAATGCTCTTAAAGTTGAAAAAAAATTTTGGTAGCCATGCGAGGCTATTATACAACTATATTTTACAGATGCTGGTTTGCACCAGTTGGAAAATCTCTAGGCATAAAAAATACCAGACCAAAGAAAGCTCCACCGAACGCTATTCTAGAGAAAGCTTATACCGGCAAGAAAATAAAACATAAGCAGGTTAATTTTTCTGTGGTTATTTATCCAATGTCATTCACGCATGTAATATGTAATGAGGATTCTTTCATTCACAGGTACTAGCATTAGCCAAACAACTAGATTATTCGGAACGACAAGTTGAAAGGTGGCTACGACTTCGTAGATCGCAAGACAAACCCTCAACGTTAATTAAATTCTGCGAGAATAGGTAAGCGCGAGATATTTCAAAGTTCTTTCTTCTCTGACAAAGGACATAATTTTTATCTAAATTTATAGTTGGAGATGCTTGTACTACACGTACTCGTTTGTTTATGGGCTGACTATTTTATGGGACAAGTCGTGGCTTTGGGACATAAATCATTGCTATCACGGTTACCCATTTCATCCAGTCAGCAATGACGTATGGTGGTATTACATGATCTCTATGGCATTCTACTGGTCGCTAAGTTTCTCTCAATTTTTTGACGTCAAGCGAAAAGATTTCTGGCAAATGTTTATTCATCATATCGCCACGATTGCTCTCATGTGTTTTTCATGGGTCGGAAACTTGACCAGAATCGGTTCTCTAGTCTTACTGGTTCACGATTGCGCAGACATATTTTTGGAGGTGAAAATAAATTCCATCGATATTTATTTGCCAATAGCAACAACGATTTTTCTCTATCCTATACAGGTTTTCGAAAATTCATCTTTGGTTACTTTTTCAGGCAGCAAAAATGGCTAAATATGCAAACTACCAAAAGCTGTGCGACTTCATATTTACAATTTTTACCGTGCTATGGATTGTTACAAGAATGGGAGTCTATCCATTTTGGATCATTTACAGGTAAAAAAAAACTGTTTCGACGGTATCTTTTGTAAATTATTCTACAATCCTTAATTTACTTTCTACGTTCATATTCTTTTTTTCAGCACAACGATAGAAGCTCCAAAAATTGTGCCCATGTTCCCTGCGTATTACATATTTAATTCACTGCTGAGTCTGTTGTTGGTACTTCATGCTATATGGACATGGTTAATTTTAAAGATTGCATACAACGCATTTTACGCCGGACAGGTCTGAAGAATTGTACGATACTTGGTAAGAGATCTGAAGTTTTTTGATTAACTTGACCTTTTTTTACAGATGGAAGGAGATATACGTAGCAGCAGCAGCGAAGATGTATCAGATTCTTTAGTTAACGCTTCCTTATCGAATAATACTACCGATAATAAAGGAAAATTGAATTCTAGGGAGAAACAGCTTTAAAAAATATTAAATAAATAAACAAATTCCATAATAGGGAACATTCGTGCCGTTATAAATTGTTAAATTTAAAAATGATGCAACTACAATTCTTTAACTCGCTATTAATAAGATTAAGAAGATGCCATCTTATTGATTAGCCATAATGTTGAGTCTTTGCTAGGCAGATGTTCGGTTTAGGTATGTACATCTCCTCGCAACTCATTGTATTTAGATGAAACCAAAAAAAAAGGAACACAATATAAAACTGAAAATACATCAATTTTTATATATTCATAAATTATGGATAAAGCGATAAAATTGACAGAAAAATATATATTCTAAAGACTGTTGCTTCCGGACTTAATGAGTTCTAACAGTTAATTTAATTCACTCTGATTTTCACATCTATCAAAGTTTGCAAGATACAATCTTTTTTTATTTTAACTTTTTTCGCTCCCTCCCCCCTTCCATTCATAGTACACCGTCATCTGTATAAAGTCGAGCATTATTTATTCTTGATACGATAACTAGAAAGAAAGAATTACAGTCCCCAGCTTTCAACAAATATGTTTTTACGAGAACTTTGAATTCACTACCTTTAATAAGTTCTCTACTCTACGTTTTTGTTTTTTTTTTTTTTGGTTGTTAAATTGAGAAAAATTTCTCGTTACCTAATTTTCATTCGCTAAGTCAACATAGATTGGTTTGAACAAAGAACAAAATTTGAAAACAAACGAAACTGAAGTAATAAATAAGTAAATGAATAAAGCATTTCCAAAGAATTTCGAAGTCGTTATTTAAAATATCAATCGTTAGGATTATCGATACGTTTTATTTTTTTTTGTTAAAATATTGCCAGAATATTTCACTATTTATTATTGTCATCTTATATGATAAAATCAAATAGTTATTTTTGTTCTGTCTCTACTCGAAAAGCTTGATTTAGGTATGTACATATTCATTTAATTTGAGTTCTTAAAGTTTGAATGCTCATTAAATCTAGAGTAAAAGAGTACCGTAATAAGAATAATAATGATAACAATAACAATAATGATAATAATAATAATTTCAATAATTCTTCAACGTCTATCTCGTGTGACATAATTAAAATACCTAATATCGTTCATCGTCAATAATTTCTCTAAAGGATTTCGTAGATCAAACAAACGTGTAATCAAATAAATATTATCACGACCGTACTGTGTTCTCAAAATTATTAATATCGCACTTGATACGACTATAATGTTTGATCGAAGTATTATTTGTAATTGTTGTTTTCTACCAATTATGAATGGTGAATTTGACCTGTTCAAATGAATAAAAATTGCTTGGTTTCGATTTTCGTTATACCGAGAAACAAAGTGTTGAAAAAAAACAGAAATAACAAATGTAATCAATTTTTATCACGTACTCACCTATTTACACGTATACAAGTGCATTGTTAGTCTGTAAAAGAATGATTTTTTTTTACATCAGGTCAGAATGATAGCAATGAAAAACTAGTAAAGGAAAAATGAAAAAACGAACAAGAAAGAAACTTTGTATCCATGTCAAAAATAAAGGCGTCCTCTAAAAAAAAACTAAATATTGTCCGTCCATTTATTCCGAGATTCTTTAGCTATACGATCATTCAATAAACGAATCATTTTCTTACTTTGTGATAATTTTCATCGTCCGACATATTGCCTAATTTAAAACCATTAAATACTGTCACAAAGCCAATAGAATTAATTCAGAAGCAACTAAATAAGCACAGATATTTATATCATTCGCAAGATTGGATTACTTATGTCAAGAGGATAACCATTAGGAGAGTGTAGTTTTAATTTCACGTCTTCTATCTAGATTATTAGTATTATTTCTCTCCTGAAAAAATCAAATGTCAGAATGATTGTTGTTTTTTTAATTCTATTTTATTATTATTATTATTATTTAGAATCATTATTACACATATCAATATATATGTATGTATATATAATATCTATATATGAATGTGTATATATATTTATATATAAAGTTGTAATAATCAAATTTTACCGTTGTTACATAATTATTTATACTATACTATACTTATAATATATAAATCTGCAACCTTATTACGTACATATATACAGATAATTTTGAGTATATTCGGATTTAAAAACATGACTGTCATTTTCACTAGTTGTTTTTTCTTCTCTTTCTTCGATTTTATTACCATTACTATCTTGGTCTCATATTCGTTAAGCTTCTCGAAAAATTTCTCTTCAACGATATAGTCATTATAGAAACCGCCAGAAAAATTTATAGTAATTTTATATAATTTAGCGACAATGAAATTTATCCTAATATATGTTTATAGAAACTCACTTATTCTCTATACAACTTCAATATTTTTTAATTTTAATGATTTTACGTGATCATATTGAATTATTATCTTCATTATTATTATTATTATTATTATTATTATTATTATTATTATTATTTAAATAAAACATTAATTCATGTCTGTCTCTGTGCATAAACGAGTAACAATCACAGTGTTATTTGTTATACTTCAATGATTCTATACATATCCATATTACATATGCATATATAACATATACTCATATGAGATAAAATACGGTAAGGCCTCGTACATTTTTTTTTCTCTTTTATTAAATCAACCATAAGCTTGAATATTTTTAGAACATTCCTTTTTTTAAGTTACAGAGATTTGAACAAAAAAGAAAGTTTATTTCAAAGTTTAATTTTATCATAACTAAATCATTTCTCATCAACCACAAGGAATATATTACTATTTTATGAAAACTAAATATAATAATACTTGTTCTAGAGGAAAAGTGTGAAGAATAAAAAAAAACAAGGGAAAAAAAGAAAATTATAATCTTAGAAAGTACGGTCATAAAAACTGTGACATTATTTCAACTAAATATCTTCATTGACGAACGGAAGATAAAAATACCGAACTATTTTAGTTTTCAAAAATGTGATGTTAAAAACGTAAATTCAAGGATTCGAAGGATTGTTCGATCAAACGTACCTAATCCGTAACTAGAAAAAATTTTCACACACTATGTATCAAATATTTATTCCGTATATACCTATACCTTTACCTATATAATGTGTTTCAAGGTAATTTGTAAATAAATAAAAATATTTAGTGATTATAATTTTTTTTTCGTTTTCTTCTTCTTATTATTTTCTTTTTAGTTAAATTAAATCTTATTCGATCTATTATTTAAAATTATTATTCGTTAAACAAGTGTAGGTTTTAATAGAACCAGGGAACCGTTACCTCAAAAAAATTGTTATCGATGAAAGAAAAGAATTAAAAGAAAGAAGATATTAATAATAATAATATTAGCTGAGTGTTCGTATACTGAGGATTTATAGATTAAGATAGAAAGAAAAATCTTAGTTTTTTAAACAACAAACTAAGGCTGAAGAGGCGAAGTGAAGGGTTGGGGGAATTTTAAAAATGTAAAAGACGTCGCATCTATTCGCTGCCTAGGCACTTGTATCTAAAGTTTTGAAGAACTAGATATTAATAGAGATATAAATATTGCCCGAAAAAATATTTCAGATAATTCTTACTACAAAAGCATTTTTTTTCAGTATCGTTGAAATCTTTTTTACTAGAGTCAGAAAAAAAGAAAGAAGCAGCAAATTCATTTATCGGATTGCATTGCTGCATGAAATCTGATAACATATTTTCTACCAACGCATAATTTTGATTAAAAATTAATTATAGATTATTTATATAATTTCATATGATATTCAGACTGTTCTATCTCCGTGAAAAAGTTGGGTGTTAAAATTAAGGAAGAAAATGTCATAATTTTTTCTGTAAAATAATGACAGAAATATTTAACAAACTGGATGTTTTTTTTTTTTGCATATAAATTAGTCGAGTACAAAGAAAACATCACGAGTGACTAATCGGTTCAATCGATTAATGAATCTTTGACATTTTATAATTGCACATTTATAATAGTCACAAGCTGTTGCTCTTTTAAAAGGAGATTATCAACAACCTGAAGCATATAGCTTTTAGAAAATAGGACTGATAGCTACCTTCTTTTCTCCTTTTGACTGAATGAAATTTTAAAGATAGTCATATTTTATCCTATATTATTGATATCCAACCGAAAATTTAGTATTTTAATAATGATCGTATAAAAGTATGCTAAGACTATGTAATTTTTCATAAAATTTTCTTATATATCGTAGGTATATTTTCTTTGCGTAAACCTTATTGTATCTAAATAATTTTAATTTTCACATCTGTTCATTATTTTGTTTTTTGTTCTTTTATCCCCTCTACTCTGGTCTATGTACACCATCATAACGAACTAATTTATATTAATCATAGTTTGAATTATTTCTCAGCACAACGCTCACATTATTTATTCATCAGATATATTCTTCTGTCCCTGATACTTCTTAGACTCCATCGTAAAATTTTTCTTCCTGCCCTCTCACATCTGATATTTTATAAGTACTTGTTTTTTTTTTCTTCCTTTTATTTTCAAAGAGACAGCTTTAGTCCCAGCGATGATTTTAAAAGAGCAGAGTTATATTCAATCGTAGAGCATAATCAAGCCCAATCATAGTAATCAAAGTGTTTAAAAATATTCAAGCCCGCGTTCTATTATATAAATTTGTTAATTAACAACGTAAAAATGCATTCTTTTAAATAACATTATATTAATTTAATGATTAATTAGTTATTATGTAACACATTAACATTTAGTCCGTAACCATCTGCGTTACTTCTACAGGTTCAATTACATATTAAAATTAAAATTCTATGATTATGATGATGATGATGATGATGATGATGATGATGATGATGTCGATATTTATAATAGTAATAATAATTAAAATAATAATAATAATAATTTTGTTAATTATATAATAATTGTGTTATCGATTAGCGAGCAAGCGATAATATACTATTTTTTTTTTTTATTTTTTTTTTTTTTTTTTTTTTATAAATAAAAAATAATCTAATGTTGCTCATGTTTTTTTCTTTTTTTTCCACTTTTTTCACAACTAATTAGATTGGTTCATGAATACATACAAATATGTGTGTATAATTTATTTTCTCTAATTGCATAGGCTAGCTTAGTGAATTGTGATTAAATATTCCACATTAGATTCAAAGGCTTGGGTTAAAAATGGGAAAAATTAGAGGATTTGTATCAAAGTACAACTGACCTCATGCAAGGGAATTCAAAAAAAGAAAATAATTAATAAATTCAGTGTCGATGGAAGGTCATCTTACTTGGTCTGAAACTCCACGAGCCTCTTGACTCTTAGTTTGGATTAGACGCTGAGATAAAAGGGGGAAAAAAATGTATTGGATCTGCAGAATTTAATATCGGTGAATGCAAAAAATAAATGACAATAATAATATTAATAATAATAATGATAAAAGTGATGCGTGGAATCAGATTGTAGGAGAAAACTGTAACTTCTGGTAAAATAATATAACAATATCTTATAGTTTAAAATCATGTTTGCTAAAAACAAACTTATTTTTGTAAGGTCTGTGCTCAACACATAATAGTAAATAACAATATCTTCGTTGACTATTTACAGTAATATACAGAATGCCACTTAGTACGAAATCGACAAAATCATCAAGTTTATGACTGTATCGATTTATAAAATTTTCATTAAAATCTCTTAATTACGACTCTGGTTTATTTCTTTCTACATCGGATTTTTTTCCTTGAGTCTGGTCGGATGTTTCACAAATGCCAACTTCACCTTGAGTTTCATTTGGTACGATCTTTTCATTGCTTATATCTAAAGATTTTTCGATTTTATCCTGTTTTTTTGAAATTGGTTCTTTCTCAGAAGAAACTGGGCTTACCTCTATACTTTTTGGTGAAGTTTTCTTCTCAGTTTCTCCTGTATTTTCGGTAGCTACTTCACCGTTGACCTTGGTTGGTGTCTTCTCTTTTTTCTCAATATCTTTTTGTTCCTTCGAGTCTGGTTTATTATCAGGAACGTCGGACTTTGGGGATAAAGGTTCATCAGACTTTTCATTTTTAAGATCGACGGTCTCCGGTTGCTTGGACTTTTGTTTGGAGACATCTGTTTCGGGTATTTTTATCTCCAGCTGTGGTTTTGGCCTTGCCGTTGTTTGATCAGCCACCTTCTCAGAAGATTCCGTCGAAGTATAGCCAGAGGTGGATAGGGTCACCGTGGTGGTTGTTAATAAATTTTGGAAATTGGTTGACGGTGGGCTACTCGTCTTTGATAAATTGAAAGTATTAAGCTCCTGTTGCGCAGCATTCTTGGCTAAGTGTAAAGCGATATTTTCCACCCTTGTTGAAAGTTGTGGTTCTGTTTTTCCCAAAGCAAACATGGGGCTGGTGTTGTGGGTAGTGGATTTTGGGGACTTTGGAGAAGAATGCATGCTGGGTAAGATTTTCTGGATTGTCGGGGGTGGCGGAGGCGTTGTGTACCCACTTGATTGGGCAAGGTAATTGGATCGTTGATATAATTGATTAATCGATGGCGGTAGACTACTATGAAAGGCACTGTGAGAGGGAATTCCAATCGGGGAACGAATTAGCGGATTAGGAAAGCGGCTTGTATCGGGAAAGGGAGGTGGAAAATGCGAGTATATTAATCTAGGATTGGTAGTCAATGTTGGAGAAGGTATGAAAGGATTTGTGGATAACATATTAATGGGTGAGTTTCTCGGTGAGATTGGAGAGCTGGGGGTACGGCACATTTCTCTTGAAAATTGTGTATTCTGATAGGTTCTTGCATTAGGAGAATAAGGAGGTGGGGAGACTATGAGTGAATTAGCGGTAGAAACTATAGGTGACAAAGTTTTTGGATCAATGGGCATCATGCTAAGAACAGTATTCTTCTGAGTATTCTGTGTCAGTTGATCTTTGTCTTTGCTCTCATTCGATACTCCGTACATTGGTTTTACCCCCGATGCAGGGTTCCCCAAATATCTGGGCACATTGCGCATTTTGAAAATCTTTGCTGGCTTTGAAACTATAGGCTTAGCACTGTTGCTTTCGGAAACGGACGCACCTTGAGTTTGGTTCTGCATTTCTTTAGCCTGATTTCTTGCAGCTATGTAATTATTCTTTGACAGAGTCGGATTCCAGGACTTTGGCGGATCCCTGAGAGTCTTGTAACCCACGGACTGCGATTGTTTTTTAACAGAAGAGACCTTCTGCGCTGGCATTGAACCTGAGGTCGACTGACACGTGACAGTTGTGGCGCTAATGGCTGACGTTTCTTTGCTCGTGCAGGCGTTTGATTTATCATCTGCAGAGTTAATGGAGCTGCCAGAAGTGAACACGGGGACGTTTGGTATGTTGGGAATACATTTTGTGGAATCTACCGTAGGTTTTTTCGTTATTTTTAAAAGATTTGGTATCTCCGGCTTTGAGCGTGTAGCGGCTTTTATTTTTTCTTTGGAACTCTCACCAATTTTTGCACAGATCTCATTTAAATTAGTTCCCTTTGCTATTATCTCGTGCTTTCGTACTGTTGGCTTCATCAGGGATATTGGAATAGCGTCAGGACATGGTGGTACGGTATAGACGCTGGTTATTTCTAACCCAGATTGAAGGTTTGTACGTTTTGGGGCATTTGAGGTTTGAGGACTGGATATACGAGGAGTATTCGTCGTAGATGTTGGTAAAGAATAAATGCTCACCGAAGGGTTCTGCGTTCCAGTCTGCACATCTGATGTATTGGTATTTTGCCTCTCAGTGGGACTAATGCTCTTCAGGTTGGTCACATTATTTTCGCTCTTGGCCTGGGAGGTGCTGTTCAAATTCTGCATAGGGAAAGAAAGGTTGGAATTTGTCTCCATCATGCTAGGCATTGCTGTAGAAACATTCAGCCCGATTGAAGCCAAACTCTGAGCAGAGGATGTTGGATTATTGTTATTATTTTTAGCCAAAGGTACTTTCTGACTCACAATGTCAGACTTTGCAGTAGTTGTACCGCTGGACTTCTGATTGGCTACCTTTGTGGGTTGTGGTTTGCAGTCAAAGTTCTGAGAAGTGAGCGGGATAGTCTTGTTGATGGATGGAGGGTTTTGGGCACTGGATACTACTGTGGAGTTTGTTAAAACGCAAGTCGTCATGTGCGGAGCTGAGACAAACAAGCAGCTGCCTTGAGGCACGCTGGGAAATGTGTTCATAGTTTGAGTTGACATAGTCGTTGACTGAGGTGAGGAGACCACTGAGGTTGCCAGTTTAGTGGATGAAACTGTAGATGTGACTTGAGATCTTGTATTGGCAAAATGCGGCATAGGTTTTGCGTCAATTTTTGGTTGTTCCTGAGTATATTTTGAGTCTAACTTCCTAGAACTGATCGATAGGGTTTTCTTTTCCTTAGTGATTTTTTTGGAGTAGGTATTATTCACCTGTCCAACCTTCGGCTGAAAGGGAAGCACATTCTGCTTAGCCTCGGCACTCGTTGAGGCACTTTTCGTTTCTTTTCCAACGTTTTTGGAATTTTCTTTTTGACTTTCAGCTTTTGAATCGGTATTTACCAAATTATTATTCGTGTTGACTCTTTTTATGCTAGTAATGCTGCACTCTTGTTTAATTTTTTCTTGATTTGAATCTTGGGCTGAATTGCTTTTAACCTTGTTCTGACTGCTGGACTTTTGGGGGTGACTCGCCAGACTTTCACTTCCTGTATCGGACCGTGTTACAGCTTTCAATGTATCGATAGCTAGAATTGGCGGGGAATCTGCTTTTTTAGTATCTGAGTTACCTCCACTTTTATTCTGCTCAATACTGAATCTTTTTGCTTCTTGTGAGAGCACAACATTTCTGGTAATTCTTGGAGCATCTGAGTTAGTTGCTTGCGTATTTTGGGTGGTTCCGACGATACACTTTGCACTTTCCTCTTTTTGGATCAAAGGTTCCAACACCGTGGCTTCATTCTTGTCCACTTTTTCAACCTTGTCAATTTTTTCGACTCTGGTAGTTCCTTTATCAAGCGTAATGGCTTTTTCTGAGTTTGTGCCACCGTTGTTGATACTTTTTTTATCGAAAGAAGATATGTCCGTGACGCTCATTACTCCTGTTTCCGAAATTTTTAATTGCACCTCTTTCCACTCGCGTTTTTCAGGCTGTTGTTCGGTCTTCATTTCGTTTAAATCTACTCTGGTATTTGATAAAATTTGTTCATACACGTGATTATCTTCTGACAGCTTCAAACGCTTCGGCGAAGACTCAAATATCCTGTAGCTAAGATGCAATGGCACTTTCTGCAACAGTCATGCATAATAGTGCGATAAAAATATACGATATAAACTACTTAAAACGCAACACAGTTTGTTCATTTTCACCAAAGGAACATTTTTTCAATCAAAATCTACTTACTCGTCTCCAGTGATATATGTACATGACATCCATCAAGGTGTAGTTGCCGTATAGAGGTTCTTCTTTGTACATAATATCAACTCTGTGAGCATCGCTGAGCCCATATTTTGCTCTTATTAATTTTTGTAGATGAAAAACAGTCACAGCCGCCGGACACCTCAAATATCTTCTAGGTAAAGACTTGGCCGTCGATTCCTTATCACTTTCAACTTGATCTTTTGGGCTAGGGATGTAATACTCCAATGATAAGCTAAGCGACTCATCTAGGGAATATATATGAGATTCGATCGGTTCACCCCTGGATTCTGGAGAGCTAACTTGCAACTTAGCATCAGGGAATTTGTTATAAAACTCGCGACGGCATCGCATTTCATCTGAAAATAATGGTAATCAAATTACATTCGAGTTCAAATATAACTTCAATATCAAAGTTCAAAGAATGAAATGAGACTAACTTTGATAGCAGCCAGGAACGAGTTTGTAAACGATATCCTGTAGTGTGTGATCAGGCCGTATATTCAGAAGTGGTTTGCTTTTGTGAACCTGTACCTCGCAAATGGGACAGTACTTGTTACTCTCCAAATATTTAATGATACAGCTACGGCAAACTGAAAAGAGTAGACAAAAAATGGACATTCAATAACTTATTTAAAGCTGAACCGAATAATTATTTTGATAATATCATACATGAGTGAAGACATTCGATGATCGTTGTAGCATCAATAAAGTACCCTCCACATAGTTTACAAGTTAGCTGCTCGTTTAAAGTTGATAAATGTAATCGGTATCCTCCGCTCTGTCCCGACATCCTGGGACATAAAAATTCCAGTTCAATTTGGATCAAGTTTGTTAAAAATTTTGTTACAATTATACCGAATGAAAGAAAAAACAATCAAAGAATCATTAATAGAATTTGGAGATCTCTGGGCACTAGGGATTTGGAGTGATACCTGCTCACAGGTGTCGTTGAATTATGTAACCTAAATAAAAAATGTCGAATTTAATGCAGATAGTGTTGTGTGTGGTGGCAAACTACAAATTTAAAATGATAAATGGTCGTGGACAGGGATATTCAACGTCGTTAACAGTATTTTAGGGTGGAGTAAAATAGAAGCTATACATAAAAAATGCGAAAGTTATTTGTGTCAGAACGTAGTCAAATTAGCAAGTAACGTTTTGCTAGATATAATATGTGCATTACAGAGCAAGTCCGGCCTAAACAACTTTACCTTGCTTAAGTGACGGAGTGAAAAGGCTCCGAGTTATTTATTATTCGCCATTCGTTTTTCAGAATGTAAAGAAAGTTGGGTTACGAGTAAAAGCCAACTTGTCACAGATCGTCATTACGTCCTTTTGCGTATGAGCATAACGGTGGTTAAAATTACGGTCAATTATTTAAAAGGAACAGAATTTAGAGCGAATTTTAAACCAAGGTTTTAAACTTTGTCCAAAATTGTTTGAAGTGTTTTTATTTTACCAAATTCACACTACTACGAGACACAAATTTTACAGAAAACTGGACCCAGAACAGTAATACAAAATGGCGGATAAACAATCATGCGATTGACCTTGCTGAAAACATTCGGCCATGGTTTCTCTCCAGTACGTCATGAACGTTTTTAAAATGGTCCCCGATTTGATAGACGCACAAAAGTGTCAGAAAGTGTTGATGATTGGTTAAACGCGGTGAATAATTATTACAGTAAAAAAGAAAGAAATCAACGTCTGTTACAAAAACGCGCGACATTAAACACCTGTCACCCGCTATTTATGGTTCGTTCGAATCTCCCGCACCCTACTCGACGAATAATAAAACAAATTACCAACCTGACCCGACCTCAACTTCATAATTAGCCTCGATCTTGCTATGCAAATTTTCCAGATCAGTGCCTTTTTCAGTATATTAGACATGTTATGATTATTTCAATTATTTCTCAATTAACCCCGGAAGTATTAAATCTAATTTAAATCCCCAATAATGAACACAATAACTAAGGTATCTCTTTCATATTGTCGGAGCAATGTTTATCTGATAATTGGTGTTTGCTTCGGTCTTTGCATAAGCTCGTTCTTCACATCAATGAATGTATCAGAGTGTATAGAGGCCAACGATGAACTACCATTTCCTTCGGATATCCCAAAGTTTGATGACGCTTATGAACCAAAAATAAATCTTGAAGGAAAGCCTTTACGTGCTAAGAAAACACCTAAGGATTTCATGCGTCCGAGATACTATTCCACAGAACTTGGTATCAGGGATAAGTTATTCGTCGGTGTTCTGACCAGCCGTGAATACCTTCATAGTCGGGGGATAGCTCAGAACAAAACCATAGCCCACCTTGTCGATAAAATCAGATATTTTATTTCAATACCTGAGGGAACCAAGCCTAATGTATCGCTACCAGGTATCGTGGGGTTCACCGATACCAGAAGTATTCTGAAACCATTTCATGTGCTAAAGTACATCACAGACAATTACCTCGAGGAATACGACTATTATTTTCTCATAAAAGATATGACTTATGTCGACATTAGGAAGCTATTGAAACTTGTCAACAATATTAGTATAAGCCAAAATGTTCACCTAGGTGTTGCTGGCGAGATTGAGTCTTATTGCTCTCTAGGTATGTGTTCTTTTTTTCAATACATGACGTCTCACACCTCCCGGATTTTTTATTGAGATTCATTATTTGATTCCAGACTCTGGAATACTGTTGAGTAATTCGGTGGTACAGAAGATGAAGAGAAATTTGGATTGGTGTGTTAGAAACACCTATTCAGAATCCGACGATGTAAACTTTGGACGATGTATTGTGCATTCGACTTCGCTACCTTGCAGCAACATGATACAGGGACAAACGATCAAGTCCACCATATTGAATGACACGTTCAATCTGGAAAAAAATTTTTATGATTCAATTGCAAGAAATTACTCACAGGCAGCTGCCAGCGTTTACCCTGTTTACGATCACACTACTATTTACAAAATCAATGCCTACGTTGCTAGGGTGAGACGGTGATTTGAAATACAGTTTTCTCGTGACTATGGAGGATGTGCTATACATTGATGAAAAAATCAATTTCAGCTTGCATTAGCAGATGTGATAAATGAAATATCAAAGGTACGGAGGGAGATATTAGCAACCGCAAAGTTAGGACCAGAAAAAGATCACAGAGTAACATGGCCCATTGGAAATCAACCAGGTAACAAGGCTTCTGGGCGTTTCGACGTTCTTAGATGGACGTATTTCAATGAAACACACGCGTCACTGGATCAGAGCCTGAAAAATATGCAGGAATTTGAAGGGAGCACCAAAATTGACATAAATTATGTAATAAGAGCTGCTGTCAACAGAATTGAGGAAACTTATAACAAAGAAAAATTTAAGTACATCAAATTATTGAACGGGTACAAAAAATACGATGCATCGAGGGGTATGGATTACATATTAGACATGGTATTTTTGAATACCGAAACAAAGGAGGAATTAGTAAAACGGGTTGAGGTGTGCAAGCCGTTGGGCAAAGTTGAGATTTTACCGGTACCTTACGTGACTGAAAATGCCAGAATTAATTTGATTCTAACTGTGAACACAAATCTGATGCAAGAAGCCCTAAAATTCATGACAAATTACGCCCGAACTTGTATGGAAAAAAGAGACAAGACATTTTTAATGGTGGTACGTATCCCTGGTAATCTTTTATAAAATTTCAACCTTGATATCAAACGGTAATGATTGCAGATACTTCTTTACGACCTAAACAGTCCATCGAAGGGAAAAGAAGATGTATTCTACGATATAAAACAATATGCGCTTTTGCTTACCGAAAAATATAAAAAGGACCAATCAAAGGTTGCCTGGCTCTCTATCAGACTGCCAACAAGTGTCAACTCCATTGAATTAGAGCCAATGCTGAAGATTGCTGTAGCAGATTTAGCGGTGAAAAAATTCTCACCAGAGAGTTTGATTCTCTTCATTGAAACTGGAATGGATTTGAAGATTGATTATTTAAACAGGGTGAGAATTTTCATAGGTTGTATATTGGCGCTAGTCATAAAAAATAATTTCACCCATAATTGACGACGATTTCTTTTTTTTTTTTCAATTCTATCGCAGGTACGCATGAATACTATTAGTCAGTGGCAAATATTCAGCGCAATTCCTTTTTCCGAGTATCACCCGGACATCGTGTACACCTTGGCAAAGCCAAGAGATAATGAATTGGACATAAATAGAAACTATGGAAGATACGACGAGTACAATTTCAACCACATCGCCTTCTATGCCAAAGATTACACCACAAGTATGTAATCGATGTAGTTTAATTTTTCATACCACGTCAAGTAGAATTTTGTTTAAAATTTCCATTTTTCAGCTCGAAAAATTACTGAGAATAAAATTCCGGTCGTCAGAGCAGATCGAGATATAGCTACAATCCTGAAGCTGTCCCAACAGAATAAGGTAAATTCCATATTTGAATTGTTCGTTTTGTATGGAGATCTCCACCCTTTTCGTGCCCTCGAACCTTATCTAAAGATACGTCACAAAGAAATAAACTGTGGGGGAACAAAGAGCGATACAACTTACATGAATTGTTTGAAAGCTCGTAGTTTGAACTTAGGAAATCGCGGTCAGCTTGCTAAATTAATTTTACAGTATCGAAGTAACCATTAACTTAGAAAATATAAAATGAACCCGAGCTGCCTTTTTATATAGTGAGAAATAAAAGTATTTCATCATAGTAATATAACGTCATATAATATATTAAAACTTTATAATCATAAATATAAGTAAAATTTATTAAAAACAATTGTGATACTTTTTATTGTTGCAATGGGGTCTTGAAGTTAGAAAGCAATGCCCGTTTGTTATTTGGGGTAAAAAAATGCAGCATCAAGAGTACAACCTGTTGTTAGATCCAGGAGAACATTTCACTTAATTCAATGTTGAATTAAGTTTAATCGCCAGTATGCCTGGGCAAGATTCGTTGAACTCTGGGGCTAATTTTATCTCTTAGTTTTTGATTCGAAATTGCTCCTCCAAATAAATGGCAACCGTAAATCGTGCCGGACATGGACGGTCCGCCTATCGTCGAGACGAACGTGAAGAAATGCAAGTTGGTCCTCCGATGGATTTGTCTTTTAAAAAAGCGACAAATATGGCTGGTACTATCAATACTAGATAATGTAATTCGTTAGACGTACCAGATTTTTTTTATCCGACCATAAAATGGGAGCCGTTGAACTTTTGAACGTAGCTGTAGATATTTTCCAGATCTTAGCTCACAACGGGCACGATCTGTTCGCATCGGTAAGATACCTGCTCACTCTTTGAACCAGCGTTTTCTCACGAGTTCTCTTTGGCTCTGTAATAATTCACTGACATCGATGAACGGGCTAGAAAATTTGGTCAACAAATTATTGGAGGAACCGAACAGCCTAGCTTGGCTGGACCTCTCGTTCAACAATATAGTGGAGATTGACGACGAGATTACAAAATTCCCCAATCTCAAGATCCTCTATATACACGGAAACTCCATATCTAATTTGAACAGCCTTCTTAAATTGAGAAGACTTTGCAAACTCAGAAATCTGACTATACATGGGAACCCGATAGAATCGATACCTTCTTACAGATCGTTTGTCTTGTGTGCTTTACCTCAGCTAATAAATCTAGATTTTGCCCCGGTTGTAGCCGCGGAGAGGAAAAAGGCTCCGCCGGCTGGTTTTTTTAAAATGATTAACGCGTGAATATAGATCGTGAACTCGGGTGCACGATTCGTTTGAAATATAACTTTTATTTTATGGTTGTTTAATAAAATACATTTATTATTTGTCAATGAACTGCGTTTGACGATTACGTAATATGACCGATTGCCTGGGTAAACAATCCATCGTTATCGTTGAGTATCGGAGGCGGGACGAACCCTTCGATTTCAAATAACAAAATGAAGAAAATAATAATGATAATTAATTCCCAGATCAGTGGCGTCTGTGCTTGTTACGGTGTTTTCCAGTTTTATCTGGATCTCTATCCCTCGATCGACTTCGTGACCTGTAATAGCTCCTCGACGATTTGTGACTTCCAGATCGTCGACGCTGGGTCTTTTTCGGCTTACGCGATCTGCTGCGGCTGGGACTCCGCGATCTACTTCTGCTAGAATGCTTCTTTCGTTTCACATGTTTCGCACCGTCAGTCCTGGATGGCGAGAGGCTGGTTGATCTAGACCGTCTACGGGGAGGGTAAAATGGTGAAAAATGATGCGTGGAAATAGAAAAAAAAGGAAGGTCTGTTCGAAATATTCTTACCTAGGCGATTTTGCTCTTTCTGGTGGGGCATGTGTCCCACTGCGACTAATGAATCCACCCCAAGCGTTGTGGTGCTTTGGTAGGGGTGGGCTGGGAGTGTGACCGTCAGCTTCTCCACCTCTGGCTTTGACCCTCGCTTCTTCGTATCGTCTTCTAAGCTCATCGACTCGTTTCTCTAGTTGCTCTGCGCTGACACTTGGTCTAGCGTAGAGGCGTAAAACTCTCCTGCAAACGTCCCTGATCGAAGATTCGCTAACTTTGAATAATCGAAACCAGGCAGGCGACGAAGGCAGAGGTAATTGAAGCTGCCTAGCACCGAGGTAGACGCAAGCGCAAGCCACGGTTTCTGGTTGGTGCCTCAAGAAAACGTCAGAGCGTAAGGAATCATTCATGTAATTCCAGCACTGCTGCATTAGTGCTCGATTTTTTTCGTAACCCAACACTTGAAGATACATTACAATTATCTTGTGCGGGTGTTTGACGTGCACACAAAATCCAAGTTCCTTCAGCACACGTCTTTCTGCCTTGATCACCTGGTTCTTCAATGTCACATAATTCTGGTCGAGTATCACAGGCTGAATTGTTCTGAAAAAGAAACGTGGATGAATAATTTTGACTTATTGTGCAACTAAAATCGAATTTTCGATTGTCAGAAACTCACTTTTGCCCAGAAACCTGTTTGATGTGATTGAAAACATTAATGACATCCCTAATACGCCTAGGAGCTTCTTCGATTTTGCTGGCAAGACAGACACATCCCATAGCCGTTGTTTCCATGTTATGCCTCACGAGAGATTTACTGTAATAGAATCGCTGGAATATCACTTGCCCCGTGGCCATTGCAACCTGAAAGAAAATGTGAAAAACATAGTTATAAAACTGCACCAAGTAAACGATATGCTTTCCAAACTTCGACGTCATTCGTTAGAGGATCACTGCCTGGAGAGTTAATTAGTGCGCATAGAAGCCTGTGCATGACGATAAATGTCTCATTCTACCCAATGAATAGTGAATTTTGAGAAGAATACCTAGCTTGACTCTCGATTGAATACTAAAATAATCCTGTGTTTTTCGAATTGAATTTTTTTTTTACAACAGACATAGCAATAGGTTGGCATTGAACACAGGCTTCTACGTAGGACAATATTGATAGTACACTATAGCGTCGAGAGAATGTTTTTTTTATCAAGGGATTCAACCGATGGTCAATTAGGTATCGCCGGCTCGATGCTTTTTGAACCAAGTCAGTATCCAAGATCGGTTGCTTCATTGATGATTTTGGCGTCGTCCGTGGATCATTCCTCAGACAATGATCCTTTCGTCAACGAATGACGCCTGTAAAATAACATAAGATTGTTACCGTAACTATTGCGCCAATGACTTGCAAAGATCTCAATTTACAAATAAGTCTACAGAGAAGACTTGATGTAGCTAGGAAGAAACGGTAAAATATACCGTGCGCAAGCAAAAAATTAGTAGTAAATTCCAGATTTTGTATCAAACATAAGCCGACGTACCTCCGGCTATGACTTATTGTTATTTTTTGGTGCGATGATTATATCCAAAAAGATTCAAGTGCTAGGGATTTGATTGAAAGATACGCACCTGGGGCAATTTTAATAGAATTCCAGCAGTTTGTATCAGCTCACATCCCAGGATACGTAGATCGATTTCTGTTTCTGTATCCAATCCATCGGAATTCGATGGAGTTGAGTTAAGTTTCTCTTCAGGTAAAAGGCAATTTTGAAGAGTGAGCACTATTTTTCCATAAGATTTCAAATTTGCGGGGGTAGCTTGTTTTCCCGTAGCCGTCACCGTAGAATTTTCCTTTTCTTTTTCTTTTTCTTTTTCTTTTTCCTTGTCCTTGTCTTTATCTTTTTCTTTTTGTGTCCCCATCATTAATAATTCGATATTTGTCACTCTTACTTTGTACGACAGGGAAGAAGAGATAGCGAAACGTGTCTATCAACGACGTATCCGAAACGATTTGGCAATCCGTTAATATGAGCTAACTTAAAGACTGACTTTTGAACAACAAAAGTTAACAGTTCGTTATATAAATGCGTAATGATCTTCCAACTCGTTTTTAATTCACTTGGTACAAACTCTAAATTATTAACAAAAATTTTGTGTACTATTCAATACGATGGCATGGGCTAATGGACTGTAATGCACGACAAAATGGCGGCTCACCAAGCGTCATTGTTGGCGATTTTTGTGATTTTAGTTCATTTGAATTCCAAAAAACAGCGCTGTTGAGATAGCGCCATCCCCAATGACACAGTGTTACGTCATATGATCACAAATTCCCATAATTAGTGATAGATTGAACAGTCTGATTGATGAATTAATTTGTCAGTAGATTCAGATTCTAAACTCAACAAACGTAGGTGTAGGTGTCATTATTTAAGCGACTGTTTTCCAATATGAATCTGCTGACAATCCAGCTACCCCTAATCTTGTACGTAATTTTCTAATTTTCTTTTGCAGGTCATATGTCTGTGGTCCTTTATACTTGGTGACTCTCAGAAAACTTTGCTCAATTCTCATGATGAGTATCTCCGAGGAGGATACCTTGACAATTAAAGTTGAAATGCAAAGATCAGTTTACCTATAACATATTGTAAAAAATTAGGCGAGCACGTTTGACGTTAGGTATAGCTGAATTTGTCGATTGAATTAAGTGATTTGTCAAATTAATCAAGTTGCCGCTAGTTCAGTACTTGGAATAGCTAATAAATTTGATTATCTCGATTACTTTCGGTTGTCATTCAATTTCAGAGTGTCAGAATGATGTTTTGATGCTGAAAAAATACAGAAGAATACTACACAGTTCAATTTTTGTGAGTCTTCTTCATTTTCTCGTTTTTCCCTACTTTTCCCCATTTTTCCAGAATTATCCAGATTTTTTCCTTCATCTCCGGTTAATTAATCAGAGTCAAACCATCCCAGGTGTATTCCTAATTGTTTTCTAATTGTTTTCTAATTTTTTCCGAATTTTAACAATTTTTTCCCAGTTTTTAAAAATATTTTTCATTTGTGCCGCCCCTGGATGGGTGCGGGCGCGGTAAATTAATTGTCCGCCCCTATTTGGTCACGTGATGACGTCACGTGGTCAGGTCACGTGACCGCACTCGCCGATACAGCTAGCGCCATGTGGCGGAATTTTCGTGAACTAAAATCCGGCAAAAGTATTGACTCCCTCTGGAGCTCGCGGGAAGCCGAAAAAGTATTGCCCGCTCCGTCCGAGGAAAACCGCCGAAGAACGACGACCGCCTCCGAGCGTCCGAGGAAAACCGCCGAAGAACGACGACCGCCTCCGAGCGGTAGGAAAACCGCCGAAGAACGACGACCGCCTCCGAGCGGTAGGAAAACCGCCGAAGAACGACGACCGCCTCCGAGCGGTAGGAAAACCGCCGAAGAACGACGACCGCCTCCGAGCGTCCGAGGAAAACCGCCGAAGAACGACGACCGCCTCCGAGCGTCCGAGGAAAACCGGAAAAGTATTGACCCCTTCGGCTCCGAGCGCTCGAGGGAAACCGTAAAAGTATTGACCGTTTTACCTCTCTTTCACGCATCACATTGCCTGACGTCAAGGGGCAAGAAACTTGGGATTTTAGTTCACGAAAATTCCGCCACATGGCGCTAGCTGTATCGGCGAGTGCGGTCACGTGACCTGACCACGTGACATGCCGCGTGACGTCATCACCCGACGAAATAGGGGCGGACAATTAATTTTCGGGGCCCCGCACTCATCCAGGGGCGGCACAAGTCAAAAATATTTTCAAAAATTGGGAAAAAATCGGAAAAAATCAGAAAAAAATAGAAAAAAATTAGAAAACGATCAGGAATTAATCCAGGAGGATATAAAATCATGAGGCGCATCGAAGGACTCGTGGAGATGTGCTCATTGAATAAATAATTCAAAAATGGAGAAAAAACCGATTAAAGACTGGGAAAAACCTCAACATGAATTTAAGATAAAGTGACATTGCCTGCATATTATTGGGCGCTAGCAGGACATAGATGGGATCCTGTTATTGATTAAAAATAATTTTTTCAATTATATTTCTTCAGGTGTTTGCCAAGAAATGAATTACGACAACACACGGTGAACATGGGGTGAATCAACTATGCCATTCAAACTTGATACAAACTGACTTTGTCACTCATTGGAAAGACGAGATCCCTGGGTCCTTCTGAACATAATTTGAACAATAATACGCTGCGGTGATGTAGTTGTTTCGATCATAGCATGACCGGTTCTGCTGATTCATTTTTCCTAGGAGGAATTATCGTAGGTAAAGTTAGTCCATCGTCGATATGCTTTGACCACTTGTTACAAGGTGCTTCAATTTGCTTGGTTGGCTTTGCTTTAGGACGCCGATCGACGCCTGGAGGCTACAGAGGTAGAGGACAAGAGACAACGTCGACAACACCGGAAGACCTGACAAGGTTATCCAAGTGTCAGGAAGGATGTTCTTCTTCATGATGGTGAAGAATTCAATTCGAACAAACGGAGCATAATTGCCACCGAACAAATTCCATTCTCTCAAATGGCCTAATTCCATTTCAGATATCGTTCCAATTTCAACATCGACGGTAATAGAATGCCATAGAGCCGGACTGAAGCATGCAGCGTTCGACTTTATGCGGCCTGAATACCAAACGCAAATCCATGCCAACTGTAGCAAGAAAATTGAAGCGATTGTGAGGAAGGCTCCAAAGACAAAGGATCCTGAAGCTGAGAACGAGCCATTGACACCTTGTCCTTATTGCAAAAATAAATTACCTGAGACGAAAGTCATGTGTGACAAATGCAAGAGCACCATACCTTTTTGCATTGCTACGGTAAACTGTTTTAGTAATTATCAACCACTAGTGGTTAATGTGGGTAGAGTTGAAAAGTTTTAGATCTGAAGATTCGTACCAATGCTAAATAATCTGATAGTTTAACTATATCTATGCCATGGTGTGAAATAATAATTCTTTGTTTCGAAATTTATGAATTTCAATGAAATTTATTCTCACTCAGGGTCGTCACCTGCAATTTCTAACGTACGATGAAATTTCTCCAATTCATAATCCCTAACACGTGGCAATAAGCAACATGGACAAAGTGCTGAGTACTCTACTCTCCTTCTTGAATTTCGAAACATTTTCCAAAAGGTCGTAGAGAATCTAAATATGCTGACCTAATTGATTTAACAATCGAATTTTGTCATGCATGGCGAATCTTCCACTTCAAAAAGCAAAGGAATCGCAACATCTTTATAGTTTGCAGTCCTTGTTCGATTTTGTAATCACATCCTCCCTTCCTAGATTGAAATATAAAGAATCACTGCCTTGTCATCATTCTTTATTTTTTCCCCCATTTTTCCTGAGCCTTATTCAATTTTTTAATTGATTTCTTTCGATTGGTTTCCCAATAGATTCTGACATGGTAAATTTCCAATTAGTAATTGGGTGATGAAAAATTGATCTGTAAGGCATAATTAATTGAACATCATTGGTTATTATTCATCGTCGAAAAATTGCACATATTTTGCAACTCACACTGTAGTGTTGTAACTATCATACAAAATAAGCTAATAGTACAGTCATAGTATAATTGTACCATACTAAAAATAAAAATAACTAAATAAAAATAACAACATTCATGATGATAATAATAATGAGCATAATTTTTGTAAAATTACTAATAATGATAATAGTAGTGATATAATAATAAAATTGACAATAATTATTCAATAAAAATAATATAGTTATAATACTTATGATGATGACGATGATAAGAGAACAAGAGATATACAATATATTGGATGGCAATTTGCTAATATTTATAATATATGTTACGTAGAATGGAAGGGGATATATTTAACAAAATAAATGCTTGGATATTCAGTCGTTCGAAATCACCATTTCTTACACTCCTCAGTGGTCGCGCAGATTGTTGCGACCCATTTTTTATATTAATGTTTTTGTAATCGTGAATATTCATAAATTAATCTGACGTTATCACGTATGCATAATTTATATCTTGATAGGTATTGGATAGTTGTTTTTCTTTTTCAAAATCAGGATATCAAAGGACGAGGGAGTTTTCACAAATATTCTTTGTACATTCAATACTTGCAGCAACACTATCTCAATATGCATCGAATTGGCCTATATAATTTTATACATATGCGTCGCATAGATAAAGACTATTGAAGATCATTGAGGCTGCTCAACAGATAGAATTCTGATAATTAACTCCAAGTTTAGAATATAATAACAAGGGGGGTTCATAGCGCATTGAGATTTGGACGGGGAACATGAGAATATAAAGATCTTTCCTGGAAGCCTGCATTCTTCTTACATAATGACGGTTCTCGAGCTAGATAAAATTGCTACAGTGCATTTGGACGTGAAATTAAAATTTTTTAAATATAACGTCTCACATTAACCGAATACAATTAAAATTCGTCCAGTTCGAACAAAACCAACTATAAATGTAGATTTTCTCTTTCTCAACATAACGGTAATTTTGGCAGGAATTTTATAACCACATACATATATCTTATACAATATCCCTTATGGACGATATTTCCATTTATTAATTGTTTTCTCTTTTGGTTAAACTGAAATAGATAAATTATATTGCTGCATGATTTGAAGAAAAGAAACAAAAACGATAAAAAATAAACATTTTCTGTGCAATGTATAGCGATAAGTGCCACTGAAATATTATAGTTTATAATTATATTGTACGTGTACAGCGATTCGACATACGTACAAGTTGAATTTATTGGCATTCCAGTGTAGTCCTTGTGATAAATATACTTTTTGGTTTACCATTTTAGGTTTGCTGAATCTTTTATTTCCTTTCATTCTTTCCTCTTTTTCCATTTTTCTTTTCTTCCTCCTTCTATTTTTCATTTTTTATTAGAGGACTGGAAACTCTGAACTAATAATCGTTCTATTTTTATATTAATTATGTTTCTTACAATACTCTTTTCATTAATATGGCTTTTCGTATTACTATTAACATATCGTTATTTTAATAATTTTTTTTTCATTTTTCTCTCTTTTTTTCCTTTCTTTAAATTTATTTCTAGATAGTGAAATATGATTTGACGACATATAAAGAGTGTATGTCTCTGCTCTTTTACCTATACCATCGTGTGTTACACGTAGACTTTACACATCTGCACATCGTATTCATATTTAATATTACCAGTTCCACAGCACGAATTTACAAATAAGATGGAATGGTTTCATGTACGAGATATTCGCTTCACTTCGTCTAATCGTGATTTTCTCTTATCGAAAAGATGTTCTTCACACTGGTTTTTTCAATGCATGTATGCCCGCGTGTATTGAAGTCACGAAGAGTCGAAAAATAAAAAATAATAATACACAGGCGATTTGGAAAATAAGTGGACTCGAAGAAAAATTGTATCAATGGACGGGGGTGGAAAAAGTTTGAAAATCTCTCAAAGAGAGAAGCGACGTACACCTGTAATCATACACGCGTATACACATGCATTGAATCACAAGTAAGTATAGGTATGCAGAACACGCGCATGTGTTTAAAATTGTGAATGTTTTAATGATTGCAATATTAACTATTAATAACTAGGAAGTAGTTGTATTTTTTTCTTTTCTTTTCTTATCTTTTTTTCCCTCTTCTAATGACTTTGTGTGTAGTTTTATCGTAATTATTAGGCTCTTGAGCAGTGTCTATAGTCATAGAATGAACTATAGGTATAGGTACGGATATGAGTATATGAATAATATGAATAATATAATTACAATAATTACTCATTGTCAATCAACATGTATAAGATGAAATCTCGCTCAAATCAGCGTGATTTCAACTCTTTACCATGGAATGATTCGATTCATAATGTTGGAAAAAAAAAGAAACTCTTTCTCACCACTGTCTCTTTCAATAGTCGCGGTACGCTAAAAATAAAAATCCGTTACTCAGTCAACGATATATTATAATCTAATTAGAAATAGCTGGGTTAAAAATTTTGTACAGAACTCAATATCGGGACATCGATTACCCAAAATTTGGAATGCAATGTGCACCAATGGAAAGCCTTGATCTACCATATTAATATCGAAATCAGTAGTATTAGTAGCAGTAGTAGTGGAAGTAGTAGTAGTAGTAGTAGTAGTAGTAGTAGTAGTAGTAATAGTAGTAGTAGTGGCAATAGCAGCAACAGTAGCAGCATTCAACGGGTAAAATAGTAACAGTTATTACATAATTTATTACGTTATTGGGTTCGTTGTCCATCTACTTATTTAACATTTCGAGCATTACATGAACCTACGGTAATTAATGGTCATTGTTGAAAAAGTATTAAATATTTCGTAGCTAAATATAGAAACGTGTAAAGAAAATCATTAGGTATAACGTACTCTACGCTTTGTGACTTAGAAACTATAGGTCGTGTACATTTTTTATACGGTACAACCTATCTAATTACCTATATGCATGGTATGTATACGGTATGTGCTGTAATTGAATAGGCCAATATTCCCCTCATTTCTAGGCCAATAATGTCGCTCCGTCGCTCCCTTTTTTTGTTCTTATCCAGTCAATTAATAAATTGTCCCCTGTAAAATGTAGTTTTTTTTTTTTTTTTTTTTTTTTCCTTCAACTGTACACTATAATAAGTTTATCGTAAAAAATCTCAGATGGTTCGATGATTTTTAAAAACTGTAATAATCTTTCTTTTGTTTTCTCTAATTAAATAAGAATGATAGCGGATGAATATTTTTTGAATAACGAGGTTTGTCAGGTGCGACATTTTCTTCTTTTTTTTTTTCTTTAAATATTGGAATATTTGGTACACCCCGTGGCAAGAAACTATGTGAAATGTGTTTGTTGCTCCGTTAATTGCTGAGGCATCGCTATTCGGACTATTTCAGTTCCATATACATACTGTAATATACCCAACGAGGGATATGAGACGTCGGTGCTATTGGTAAAACGATAAACTAATGTATAAATATTGACCTGACATTATCGGTGTAGGTGCTACCTGTCGCCAAACCTTTAAAAAAAAAGTCGGTAGGTAGCACATCTCCGAACATCTCCTTCATCTATAATAATTATTTGTGGTTTTTAGGTATACGTAATGGATCTACGGTATGCACTTGACAATCTCAATGACAATTATAATAATAAATATTAATTATATCAATAATAATCGGTAATTCATCTATAAATTAAATTGTTCACTGGCTGTGTAATCTTCCACTGGGCGGTTTCACTTGATTATTATTATTATTATTATTATTATTATTATTTCCAACTTTAGGAATAGCTCCGACAATTTTCACTCGATTCTGCTGTCTGTTATCACAAAACTGTGGCGGTGGTGCGAATACCAATTCATCCCCGTTACCGGCCGACGTACCCGCAGTGAATTCCGGCGGAGGCGGAACGAACAAATCATTATTTTGTTCTTCGGCATCGGCTTCAATGGGAGGTGGTAATTGGGCTAGGCTAACAGCGTGTCTTGTCAACATTCCGCTGCTGTAATTCATTCTTTTTGTATTAGTTTCCTTATCCGTTGGCACAGGGTGAGCGTTGTTTTCGTTTCGGGAGTCGTCGAAACCAGTCGGTGGTCCAACCGGTACATCTTGATCGGAGCTCACGCCGCTAGAACTGTTGTCTCCGTCTTCCATGAGCTGTTGCGTCTGTTGCAATAAAAAGTCATTAGGATAACTCTTAGACGACCTAAGCTGCGTCCTGACCTTTTGAATTTCATCAACGCTGAACGAATGGGGTATCGAACTGCTCCCGGAGGAACTGGTCGAGGTGTTCGAATTTCCCGATGTTTCTTTGGCGGATTCCAATTTCTCTCTAGCTGCCGCCCTCTCCAATTCCTTAGCAATTTCTGACTCACCGTCGGTCTCGTCATTTTCGGATTCGGAGAGGCTGTAATCTGGTTCCGGTATGGGTGGAGCTGCCAAATTCGTGGCTGATAAACTCGACGCCACTCCTCTCTTCTTTCTGTCTCTGAGACCGACGCTACTGTGACTCCTGTTAGTCTTCAAAGGCTGAGCGTATTGGTTGTTGGCCAATTGACTGTTACTTTGCCCGGTTGGCTTGAACGTGGAATTGTTCGGTGTCCTTAAACTGTGCGATTTTCTAACGTGAGGCCTTGCCGAGTGTGCCGGCAAACTACGGGAGCGATAACCAACCGTCTGAGCATCCTCCGGCGACGCGTAGAGTTTGGCACTGTTCGATGGTCGAAAGCTCGACATCACGCCGTATACCGAGTCCGGTGTTGCTGCTGCCAGTTCTGAAAATACACAAGAACATGTTTCATGTGGAACATGACTCGGTGGAGTCCCACCTTTGGGAGAAAAGGAACAAAAACACACGTCGTATCGATCCGAATAAAATCCAATTCTTTGGGTGGATAATGTCGATAGAAATGGACTACAACAACTGACCTTTAACTTGTTGTATATGAGCGATGTTGTCGTAAACCGACGCCGGTGTGACTACGTCGGACGCGCTGGCACCGATATTGACTTTGATGACCTGACCTATGGGAGGTGGTGGCGGTGGGTGATTTGGCGGAGGTAGAGCATTTCTGTTGGCGAGTGCGTTCACGTCTTCTTGACTTCGATGACCTTTCGATACCAGAATATATGATTGAGCTTGCATGTTCAAATCTGGTGTGCTATGAAAGTCTCTGTGAAGATCAGATCCACCTCCGAGTCCTCCGAAAAAGCGTACCTTTGAATTCGTCTAGAAGCAAATCCAAGCACGGCCGGTTTAAATCGTGAACATGAAATACAATCGATGTAAACACGGAACACGAAGAATTACTGTGTAGTAAAATATAAAACTGTAAAAAAGAACCGAGACCCCTGTACGTGTTGCAATCAATCTTATCTGTTACGACAACATGTTATAGGGAATGGGTACGTTGGAAAAAAAAAAGAAAAAAGAAAAAAGTCGTCCCACGGCATAGCGGAATAACAACATATAATTAGCTAAAGCAATTCACCTGAAATCATGCAAGAATCAGATGTGCTATAATTAATTTGTTTTTTGTTTTTTTTTTTCGATCAGTAATACAAGTAGTCCTCATCGTCCCGCCCATGCCAGGATTGTGGTCTGCTGTAGGCACGTGGTTTGCGTAAAAACTATAACAAACATGCAAATAGCTTTTCTTTACCCTCTGTATAGGTATACATAGTCATGCATTAGCTTCGTCTACGTAACTAAGACGCAGGTCTGAGTATCGAGAGAACACAGTAGGAATAAATAATGAATGTTTCAAGATATTGTTATTCATGCTGCTTGTGATTTCTCGTAGGATTATCAAAAAATGCATATCCACACCCATGTTAAGCTACGATTAACGATGATTATTAATCACTTGTAACATAGTAAATTATTTGAAAATTTTTTTCAAATGAGAGAAAATGAATCTGTGCCCATTGTAACGATATACAATGTGGAGTTTGAATATGCGACACCAAAACGATGGCATCCTCATCCACATCCAACATCCGCTTCTACGGGATTACCGTACCTTGCCCTTCCTTTTCATTTCCGCTACACTGGCATAAACACGACCAGTTTTTGCTGGTGACGAAGGGTGAGATTTAGTCGACTGGCCAGTTTGGAAATGGGAGCTCATCATTGATGATCCATACTGACCAGTTGCTGCGCTGCCTTGTTGTCGCTGGAACAACTCCTACAACCAAATTGTAAACATCTAGGTACATTCTTGTGCAAAGCTTGCAAATCATGAGTCTATTAAAATTTATTTGATTGTTCATTTTTTTTGCTCTTTTTTAATACACCCAAGGTCAGCTGGAGCAAAGATACGCACACTGCTATGTGTGTATCGTAATGTGCCAAATAAGTGCCATTCTGCTTGTGCATTCACATCAAAAACATCGTTGCGACTCATCTCTGATCCTGTGTCAGCGTGTAATTGATTATGAAAATTTTAAATATTCATCGGTGCAGGAGTGTACACTTGTGGATGTGTACGTGTGCATTTGACAAGGGGGAAAAAAATGATACGAGCAAACATGCTTTGGCAACACTGCGAGGGTGATTTTGTTCCAATTGCCTTTGCAAGGGCAATTAAATCACAGCTATGACGATGAGAACTCGGAGTGTCAATAAGGGGTCGGTCTCTCTTCTATAATTGACATGCACAAATCACTTGCAAACACTGCTATACACGGTCAATGTTGCGTTTTCTCATACGGGGCGTTCCACGTCAACGGGCCATTTGTTCCACAATATTTTTTGAATTTAATGAGAAAATTCGTAGCTCAATTTACTCAACGGATTCGTGTTCCCGAGGTCAAAATACGTCAGAAAAGTGTATTGCAATCAATTTTAATCATAAAAAATAAATCAGTGTTTTAATTGGGTGTAATATGCTTTTCTGATGTATTTTGATCTCAGGAATCCGAATCTGAAAGAAAAATTGATCTATCTGCAAAAACGAACGAGTTATCCCCATTTTTTCGCATTTTTTACCATAAATTTGAGGATATCTCGAAGGGAAAAAATCGTAGCTCAATTTGGACAACGGATTCGTGTTCCTGAGGCTAAAGTACATAAGAAAAGTGCCATACGATCAATTTTTAAAAATAAAAATTTTTGGCCAAAATTTGAGATTTTTCCAAGGGGTACCCCTTACGATTTTCTCGTAGAGATTCTTATCTCGAAATTGCCTATCGACACTGTCAGCGAGACCGAGTGGGGTGGACGTTGATTACCATCGACGAAGTTGTGGCTGCAGAACTTTGCCGCACATTATAATATTTACACCGAGACGAGGGTTCGCCGTGAACTCCTATTGGTCGATACACCGTACGTATCCTCGCAAACGGATAATATCCCGGCTCGAACGGATAATATCCCGAGCGGTTTGTTGTGAGACGTCACCTTGGGGGCTGAGCAGAGGTGACGCCCCACAACAAACCGCGCGCCCGTGGCTACCTGACTCCAGCAAAACTCGGGCTCCCTCGTAGACCGAGAAATTCGAATATTTCGACCCATGCATGGATTGCGACGAATCAAAGTGGGTCTACGACTAAAACCAATCGATATGTCTTCATTTTTCTGCTCCCAACAGCGAATAATTGATGATTACTCGATCGATTGCTCTTCAGCTTTTCGGGATCAAGAATAAAGAATTCATTTTATCGTCTATTTTAATGTAGTTCTTACCCAGGAATTTGAATCTGAGGAGATAAGAATTGATCGTATGGAACTTTTTTCATGTATTTTGATCTCAGGAACACGAATCCGTTGTCCGAATTGAGCTACGATTTTTTCCCTCCGAGATATCCTCAAATTTGAGCCAAAAAATGCGAAAAAATTGGGATAACTCGGTAAATTTTAGAGATAGATCAATTTGGCTTTCAGATTCGAATTTCTGAGATCGAAATACATGAGAATAGCATGGGAAACCCAGGAAAATAAAATGTTTATTTTCGACCCAAAAATCGATAAATTTGCGCGGGTTCAAATCCCCTTCGGGATTTTTGGGCGAATTTTTTTTTTTTTCGCGAATTGATCGTAAGACACTGTTCTCATGTATTTTGACCTCAGGAATCCGATTCCGAAAGGAAAATTGATCTATCTCTGAAATTGACCGAGTGATCGCCAATTTCCAGCTTCTCGGGATCAAGAATAAAAAATCCATTTTATCGTCTATTTTAATGTAGTTCGTACCCAATAATTTGAATCTGAGGAGATAAGAATTGATCGTATGGAACTTTTCTCATGTATTTTGATCTCAGGAACACGAATCCGTTGTCCGAATTGAGCTACGATTTTTTCCCTCCGAGATATCCTCAAATTTGAGCCAAAAAATGCGAAAAAATTGGGATAACTCGGTAAATTTTAGAGATAGATCAATTTGGCTTTCAGATTCGAATTTCTGAGATCGAAATACATGAGAATAGCATGGGAAACCCAGGAAAATAAAATGTTTATTTTCGACCCAAAAATCGATAAATTTGCGCGGGTTCAAATCCCCTTCGGGATTTTTGGGCGAATTTTTTTTTTTTTCGCGAATTGATCGTAAGACACTGTTCTCATGTATTTTGACCTCAGGAATCCGATTCCGAAAGGAAAATTGATCTATCTCTGAAATTGACCGAGTGATCGCCAATTTCCAGCTTCTCGGGATCAAGAATAAAAAATCCATTTTATCGTCTATTTTAATGTAGTTCGTACCCAATAATTTGAATCTGAGGAGATAAGAATTGATCGTATGGAACTTTTCTCATGTATTTTGATCTCAGGAACACGAATCCGTTGTCCGAATTGAGCTACGATTTTTTCCCTCCGAGATATCCTCAAATTTGAGCCAAAAAATGCGAAAAAATTGGGATAACTCGGTAAATTTTAGAGATAGATCAATTTGGCTTTCAGATTCGAATTTCTGAGATCGAAATACATGAGAATAGCATGGGAAACCCAGGAAAATAAAATGTTTATTTTCGACCCAAAAATCGATAAATTTGCGCGGGTTCAAATCCCCTTCGGGATTTTTGGGCGAATTTTTTTTTTTTTCGCGAATTGATCGTAAGACACTGTTCTCATGTATTTTGACCTCAGGAATCCGATTCCGAAAGGAAAATTGATCTATCTCTGAAATTGACCGAGTGATCGCCAATTTCCAGCTTCTCGGGATCAAGAATAAAAAATCCATTTTATCGTCTATTTTAATGTAGTTCGTACCCAATAATTTGAATCTGAGGAGATAAGAATTGATCGTATGGAACTTTTCTCATGTATTTTGATCTCAGGAACACGAATCCGTTGTCCGAATTGAGCTACGATTTTTTCCCTCCGAGATATCCTCAAATTTGAGCCAAAAAATGCGAAAAAATTGGGATAACTCGGTAAATTTTAGAGATAGATCAATTTGGCTTTCAGATTCGAATTTCTGAGATCGAAATACATGAGAATAGCATGGGAAACCCAGGAAAATAAAATGTTTATTTTCGACCCAAAAATCGATAAATTTGCGCGGGTTCAAATCCCCTTCGGGATTTTTGGGCGAATTTTTTTTTTTTTCGCGAATTGATCGTAAGACACTGTTCTCATGTATTTTGACCTCAGGAATCCGATTCCGAAAGGAAAATTGATCTATCTCTGAAATTGACCGAGTGATCGCCAATTTCCAGCTTCTCGGGATCAAGAATAAAAAATCCATTTTATCGTCTATTTTAATGTAGTTCGTACCCAATAATTTGAATCTGAGGAGATAAGAATTGATCGTATGGAACTTTTCTCATGTATTTTGATCTCAGGAACACGAATCCGTTGTCCGAATTGAGCTACGATTTTTTCCCTCCGAGATATCCTCAAATTTGAGCCAAAAAATGCGAAAAAATTGGGATAACTCGGTAAATTTTAGAGATAGATCAATTTGGCTTTCAGATTCGAATTTCTGAGATCGAAATACATGAGAATAGCATGGGAAACCCAGGAAAATAAAATGTTTATTTTCGACCCAAAAATCGATAAATTTGCGCGGGTTCAAATCCCCTTCGGGATTTTTGGGCGAATTTTTTTTTTTTTCGCGAATTGATCGTAAGACACTGTTCTCATGTATTTTGACCTCAGGAATCCGATTCCGAAAGGAAAATTGATCTATCTCTGAAATTGACCGAGTGATCGCCAATTTCCAGCTTCTCGGGATCAAGAATAAAAAATCCATTTTATCGTCTATTTTAATGTAGTTCGTACCCAATAATTTGAATCTGAGGAGATAAGAATTGATCGTATGGAACTTTTCTCATGTATTTTGATCTCAGGAACACGAATCCGTTGTCCGAATTGAGCTACGATTTTTTCCCTCCGAGATATCCTCAAATTTGAGCCAAAAAATGCGAAAAAATTGGGATAACTCGGTAAATTTTAGAGATAGATCAATTTGGCTTTCAGATTCGAATTTCTGAGATCGAAATACATGAGAATAGCATGGGAAACCCAGGAAAATAAAATGTTTATTTTCGACCCAAAAATCGATAAATTTGCGCGGGTTCAAATCCCCTTGGGGATTTTTGGGCGAATTTTTTTTTTTTTCGCGAATTGATCGTAAGACACTGTTCTCATGTATTTTGACCTCAGGAATCCGATTCCGAAAGGAAAATTGATCTATCTCTGAAATTGACCGAGTGATCGCCAATTTCCAGCTTCTCGGGATCAAGAATAAAAAATCCATTTTATCGTCTATTTTAATGTAGTTCGTACCCAATAATTTGAATCTGAGGAGATAAGAATTGATCGTATGGAACTTTTCTCATGTATTTTGATCTCAGGAACACGAATCCGTTGTCCGAATTGAGCTACGATTTTTTCCCTCCGAGATATCCTCAAATTTGAGCCAAAAAATGCGAAAAAATTGGGATAACTCGGTAAATTTTAGAGATAGATCAATTTGGCTTTCAGATTCGAATTTCTGAGATCGAAATACATGAGAATAGCATGGGAAACCCAGGAAAATAAAATGTTTATTTTCGACCCAAAAATCGATAAATTTGCGCGGGTTCAAATCCCCTTCGGGATTTTTGGGCGAATTTTTTTTTTTCTCGCGAATTGATCGTGAGACACTGTTCTCATGTATTTTGACCTCAGGAATCCGATTCTGAAAGAAAAATTGATCTATCTCTGAAATTGAGAGAGTTATCGCCAATTTTCAGCTTTTCGGGGTCAAAAATAAAAAATTGATCCTTTAGTCTATTTAAATGTAATTTGAGCTCAGGAATCTGAATCCAAAAGAAAAATTGATCTATCTGCAAAAATGACCGAGTTATCCCCATTTTTTCGCATTTTTTACCATAAATTTGAGGATATCTCGAAGGGAAAAAATCGTAGCTCAATTTGGACAACGGATTCGTGTTCCTGAGGTCAAAATACAAGAGAAAAGTGCCATACGATCATTTTTAAAAAATAAAAATTTTTGGCCAAAATTTGAGATTTTTCCAAGGGGTACCCCTTACGATTTTTTCAAATTTTGGCCAAAAATTTTTATTTTTTAAAATTGATCGTATGGCACTTTTCTTATGTATTTTGGCCTCAGGAACACGAATCCGTTGGTCAAATTGAGCTACGATTTTTTCCCTTCGAGATATCTCCATTTTTATGGTAAAAAATGCGAAAAAATGGGGATAACTCGGTCATTTTTCAAGATAGATCAATTTTTCTTTCGGATTCGCATTTCTGAGCTCAAATTACATTAAAATAGAGTAGAAAATCAATTTTTTATTTTTGACCCCAAAAAGCTGAGAATTGGCGATAACTCGCTCAATCTTAGAGATAGGTCAATTTTTCTTTCAGATTCGGATTCCTGAGATCAAAATACGTAAGAAAAGAATATTAAACCCAATAAAAAAAATAAATTATGTTTTGCTTAAAAAACGACTTTTTTTTTGGTTCTTCAAGAGTAATCTCACATATAATCAGCTCAGGAATCCAAATCTGAAAGCCAAATTGATCTCTCTATCAAATGATCGAGTTATCGTCAATTTATCGATCCAAAAAGCGAAGAATCAAAGACATCTCGATGGGATTTATTCCCAACACAATTTAATCGACGTCTTCGTGTACCTCACGCAAAAATGCGCAGGAAAAGTGTCCTGAATTCAATTTTGCACGATATCACATTCAGCCCCAAAAAAAGCCAAGCCTAGCCTTGGATTTCTACGGTGTTCTTGCGTATTTTGATCTCAACAAAAAATTCAGATTCAATTGAAAAACAAGAATATCAAAAGTCAATAAAAATATTATCGAAAAGTGGCGTGTTTCACGCAGAATGCCCCATCATATGTATGCCAAATAATATTCTCATCCAATTTTACAGTCTTACCTCGAGTTCGGCAGCTGTGATACGACTTGACGTAGGCCTGGAACGAATGCTCGCCGTTCTCGGTTGAACAGGCGTATTCTGACCAGTGTTCGATCCCGCCGATGGTTGTTGCGGCAGATGAATCGATTCCGCACTGCTTGATTTTGCCCCGGTTGACGTTATTTCGTCCCTGTCATCTTTTTCGCCACCGCCCTCTGTTGTGTATGAAATAATTGGAGACCTCTGATCCGTCGTCAAGGACGTGGCCGACGATGAGATGGAAAATAAAGCCAACTTACCCAGTCCGGCGACCATCGAACGAGCCCTTGCCCTCCCAACGCTCAGAGTAGTTTTGGGATCTCTCCTGGGTGGCATCGGTGCTGGCGATCTGCCTAGGGTACCGCCGACGACGACGTTGTTACTCCCTTTTCGTGGCAATGTTGCGTACTGCCTCTGAATCGGTTGACTGATAGGCAATGCCGCTGCTGACTGAGAATTAGGAAGGCCCACTACCGGGGAGACGACGCATAATCGAACCAGTTCGCCAGATTTCTGAATCAAATCCACGACGTGCTCGTGCGACGCTGTTGTTACGTCTTCCCCATTTATCTGAAATCAGAACGATCGGTGAATGATACCGTTCCTCGGACCTTCCGTCTATCAGAGGACGGTATTCCGTTACCTGAATCAGATAATCGCCTTTTCTGAGACCAGCGATATCCGCGACGCCTCCTTCGTCCACTTTTTCCAGATACTGCAGAGCTGGACATGTAGCCGATGGACTCTGTGCCATCAGTTGTGAATTCGACCTCGCGCCTCTCAATATAAATCCAAAACCTTTCCTCGATCTGTGTAACACGACCGTGCGGGGTTCCGATGTCACGCTGTGGAATACATGGAGAAATGTTTTTTTAGGGGATCGGCGAGAGGTCGAAACATTGCCCGTTACGTGTAAAAATATAACGAGAAAATTATCAACGTAAAACGAAACCTTACGGCTTCTTTAGTCGCGGGGCTGTGGCAAAGTATTTATGTTGCGATTCTCTACGTCCCAATACTCGATTCCGCCCTTCTCTGATAGTTTGCGGTCCCAACGGAATGTTCGTATGCCTCAGTCTAACTTCTTGTATACAATGAGCTGGAAAGAGGCCCGTCCCTTGACCTCTGAGGACTCCTTCCAGCAATCCACAATCTGTGGCTCCCGTAACTGTCCGAAAAATTATATAACAACAGCAATGACAACAAAGGACGGATGCGCGATTGCGAATCACATCGACGCATGTGGATGAAAAATACCTTCTAAAATATCTCCTTGGTTAATTGTAAGATGTCCGTTAATCCCACTGTTGTAACTTTCGACGCAAACAACGGTCGTTCCTGGTATGGAAAGAGAGTTTGTCGTGTCCGATTGCGACGTACCAACTCCGGAACTGTCGCTGATGACATCGGAGGCTGTGTCGCCCAAGCTTTTGTCTGAAATGATGGAATCAGTTCAAAATATCGGTAAATACGACGAAAAGTCTGCAATTGTTCAGAGTTTGCGTGTAATAGACACGATGTGATCAGGTCGTCAAATTTAGATTTGTCTGACCAGCGATTTTTTTATATGTATAGTAGAAAATTGTTCTGCAAATCATGTGTGATTTTCTATACATATACGTAAATTGGTTTCATTTTCATTCTTGTGCAGGCAAATCGATGAACGAGATACGCTAGAAGCTGTCCGATGAATTGACATGAAAAAAAAAAAAAAGAAGTAAATCAAAAATGAATTGCCAGCGAACGATTGAAAATCATGATAAAAATTATGACGATAAAGCAATGGATGATTGTAAAAAATAATTGCGAATGATCTTGACTGCGTGGATTGTGAATGACAATTTTTTTCTTTTTATTTGAAACATGCGAGCCAAAAAAAAAAAAAAAATGGAATACTGTAGCATGATTGAGCGATTGTATATCGGATGGATAATTTTCATAACAAATGTATCTAAGTTATACGTACAGCGAGTGGCGGTATGTGAGTATTGAAAGTATCAATGATTTTCCCTGTACTTATTTAATTTTTTTGTTTCAATAAACATCTCACCTACAACAGATTATTTGTAAAATTTACCTGATTTACCTGATATCAGATGATTACTGCCAAAGATCATTCACAAAATAATGAACATCCCTTTCAGAGACATTGAACAAACATGCATAAATATATTTATTCGTGTGTATATAGAATTCACTTTGGTGGTGATGGCTCAAGTTCGTAACAAATACCAAACGAGATAAATATTCGTTTAAATCATCATCCATTACACTAGACAGAAATAAAATGCTATATTCATTTCCGTAGTGGTGGAGCTGCTCGGTTCAAGCACAGTTTCCTTCAATCTTCCCTCGACTATTACGTATCTCTGTATGAATTCACTTTGTGCCTAACGAGGTTGTACAATTGGTACTTTACACAGACTGCGAAAAATAGGCTTCGACGATCGTGTGAGCCCCCCCGACGATTATCGATAAATTTTCTTTTCATTGGTAACGATGAAAGAAAAATAGTCAAGACATGTACCTGTTACTATGCTGGCCGAGTCTTCACCAGAGGGTTGATTGCTGCCATCTGACAGGCTAGAACTAGCAGAGCTGAATGGGGCGAGACTTCTACTACTTGGGGACGGAGATGGGGGAAGGTCCATCGTCCGATGAATGTCCAGACGATGTTGTAACTCGATCCTATGTTCTTGTAACCTCGATAGGCCCTCAATTCTTAGGTTTTGATAGTGCTCCGAAGATGGATATCTTGAAATTGTTTCATGCATTCGACATGAGCATAAATTGTCTTTGCAATAGTGATAAATCAAGTTGTCTATTGCATAAAAAAAAAAAAAAAAAAAAAAAAACAGTTGGGCATTTTTGTCACAAATCATCAACGACTATGGTGATTATGTACACGAAGTTGATACAAACTTTCAAGATATCAAAAGCTATCTCACGTTTTGATTCTTGGGCTACATTCTCAAAGAGGATTCTTCTACGCACGTATACGCACATACGAAACATTTAATAGAAACGAATCAAAGTTTTACAACTTCAGTCGTGACCATCGATCGTCATCGATCAGCAAAACTGATATTCGTTCACACTAAATGCAAAGACAGTTTATGCTTACCTTGTATTAGGATCTCTTAAGCTATTAGGGTTCTGGTATTCGGACGGTATCCGGTTGAGGGTATTCAACTGTTCGGTTCTGGTGAGGGTGCCAAGATTGGGTTGATCGGATTGTATTCTAGCGAGAGCTCCTATGTGCTGGTCGGACGGTATCCTTTGAAGAGTGCCAAACTCTGTTCTGGACGTACCAATGTTTTGGTCCATGGACGGCAACGTGATCAGGTTGTGCTTGTGCATTTCAGCGAGACCGATAGCTTGGTATTGTTCGTTGGACGTTACCCTGGAAAACATCGCCCCGTTGTTGTACCGGTCCATCGACGGTATTCTCGTCAGAGTCCCGGTATTGTAGTCGTCAGACGGTGGAGTCCTAGCAACGCCGACCGCCGTCCCGCAACGCGTATCGCCGTACGGTATTCTCGTTAAACTTCCCGGGGTATAATCATCGACGGACAATGTTCTCGTGACGTGAGTACCGATCGTGTTATTCGGTTGATCGTTGGACGGTGTTCGTGTTAACGTTCCCAAATTGCTCGCAGAACAGCTCGTCGTCATACCGCCAAATGCCATAGATCGGCGTTTAGGGTTGTAACGTGGAGGGCCTTTAAACGGTACTGGAAAAGGAGGTTGCAAGGGTAAGTAAATAAAAGATTACTTAGCCTTACAATGTTACAAGTATTCGGTTTATCTGAATATTTTCATTGCACTTCCCGTAGCGCTGATACTTGTATAAATGTGTTTGTCTCGTTTCTTGGATTACGCGAGTCACACATTTATGCGTATTCATAGCCAATGTTCGCGTTCAAATATGTACGTAATATCAACATCGACAACGATGAATTCAATATATTACAAAGCGGTGAAGCACAATTGATCGAAATTAATGTGGTAGTAATACAATATTCCTATCCATTTGCATGTTACAATACCTAATTTTTAAATATATGCCGTTAAGTGTGCCGTGGGCTCGTCTCATACCTGAATATAGCCAGCAGTTTTATACGTGGAGATATAATTACAGGGAAAATGGTAGCAGAGTCTGTATCTGTTGTCGTCATCGTTACTCCGACGTTATCGATATTCTTACAAAATTGCAGGTAGGTAATCAATAACACCCCGTACCTCTGCAGTCCATTGGGATATGGTACAAGTAATACAAAAATTATCCTTCTATACGTTACGTGAGAAAAAAAAAAAGAAACAAAAACCAAACTCACAATTTCCAAAACTTGCAACATTCTTTTTACACGTTACTTCCTTACTCGATGGACGCAAACGTATTCGCGTTGTCCACCCGTTGTCAACAACCATTGGACTGCAGTCGCATTCAAAAAACAGAGACTCGTTATAATCAAGTATCTTCTACCAGTGAATTGATTCACACATTAGTTTGAACTATCGATACTTATTATAGCTTACGAAAAAAAAAAGGAAGAAAAACCCAATATTTTACAAAATTGGACGGACAACCATCACCACCAAATCCCACACACAAGAAAGAAAAAAAAAATGAAGAAAATGAAGAGAAAAAGAAGTGATCTCGAAAAAAGTGTTAACGTATCAGTTACGTCCGAGTTACACGAAATCATCTTTCAAAGAGTCTAATATTACTTGTTCAAGATATCTGGCTAAATCAAACTGTAAAAGCTAGAGCGTGCTCATGCCTGGATAAAAAAAAAAATAAAATAAAATAAATTGATGAATAAATGAAGCAACTATGATTTCATATTCGCACCGTTACAAGATGTGAAAATACCTATGACTGAAATTTATAAAAAAATCTTTCCAGTCTATCAAACATCGACAGGTCATGCCGTCTCCGATACCGATTACTCACCAACTTCTTCGGCCTGATAATTTTTAATAACTTCTGCAAGGTCCATGTTACCGGCGATAACCGCGACCTGATAAGGCGTTTGATTCGCGTAGTTCAAGCTGTCCTTTTGAGCACCTCTGAAGAGAAGTTGGCGAATGCAGGAGGAGTCTGTATTGTTGACGGCGCAGACGTGCAACGGGGTGTTGCCCGAAGCATTTCTCGCGTTCATGTCGGCCCCGTAGAAAAGAAGATGGTCGAGATGTTGTACCAAATTATTTCTACACGCCTGAAAAAAAACGAATACAACACCAGAGTTTTAACGAAACGAACGGACACACCCGAGAGATTCTCTCACATACCTGATGAACCTCTTGCCATCCGTGAAGATCTTGGGCGCCGATGGTCGCGTGATCGTGAAGAAGCGTTTCGCAGAGCATCGGATCGGTTTTATAAATAACGCTGTAATAAAGAGGCGTCAAACCTTTGGTGTCCTTGTAATTGGGACTGGACCCGAGCGCCAGAAGAGTCTGCACAGCCTCCAAACTGTTCCTTTCGACCGCCTTGTGCATGACGGTCAATCCTTCTTTGGTCCGATAGTCCATGAGGGCTCCTCCGTTGACCAGAGCGATGATCACCTTCGCCGGTTCTTTCAAAGTGGCCGCCAGTGTCAACGGTGTTTCTGAAAATGTTCGAAACATCGGTAACAATTGCTAATATCCAAGTAAACGCCTCGAATATCCGTAGGGGAATCTTACCACCGGATTCTGGACACTGGAAATTCGGATCCAGTCCTTTTTCGCACATTTTCTCAATCTTCTCCCCTTGACCGCTGGCCACATAATGAAGCAACCTTCGAAAATTCGGTCTCGTGTGCAACGCCTTGAGCTGTTTCTCGTCCAAGTTCAACGTTTTGTAAACGCGTTTCTTGTACTTGAGCTGAAACAAACAATCGAAACAATTTTATCTATTTTTTCTATAAAAATTGAAGAAAGAGGAAGAAAAAATGATGAAAAATCTCTCGTAAAAATCGGACATTGACCAACAAACTGACGCGGTTGACCGGTTACCGTATCAAATATACCTATGTACGTGCGACTGTACCCTGCATATATAGAAGCCGGTACATAGAACTCCGGCATTTCTAACGGTGCGCACCTTTTCCTGTACCAGAGGCAAAAGACACTTCTGCCGGAGACTGTCCGCAATACAGAGATTTCCGTACAAAGATAATCGAGCTTTGGTATAAAAGACGACGACGTTAAAGCCGTTTCAGCTCTTGCTGCAGGACGTACGACAATCCCAACCTCGTCGTTATTATTATACACGCTACCGTTCGGAGTCGTTTATTCTTTTTTCGCCTCTCCTCATTCTTTTTTTGGTTTTTTTATCGTAGAAGAAAATCCTGATGTATCTGTACCAAACCGTGTTGATCTCCATCGTGATAAGAGAGCAAAAAAGAGACCGCCTTTTTTCTCTTTCTTTCTACCGCCGTCGGATGGACGAGTAGCGTGAATTTTCTGTCAACGAGGCATCGTTTTGAATGTGTATTGTATCGTAACGTGCGTTTTCACGGGCTCGCAATTTTCTCGGTACGTCCATAACTTGTGCCTACCCACCAGGTGAATCACTTTTCTCCCCATCGAAGGACAAAGCGAGTCGCGTAAACTTAGATATTACAATACAATTCCCTCTAGTCGGCATACCTCGAGTTCAACTGATAACAACGAGTTACCGGTGAGATTCAAATCTTCAAACTTAAAGATGTACACCTACAGATATACGAAAAATTTTAAAATTTGTTTTCTTTTTCACCGATTCTTCCATTGCCAGGGATTTATGCATCGCGATAAATTATATCCCGTTAATCCCACAACGGAATGCATATTTTTTATAATCAGAACCTCGATTCTGCCCTCAGGACTTTCTCCCGTTGGTGGTCACTATTATGTATCAGATGTATCATAGATACACGGACATGTGTATAGCTATGTGTGTACAAACCAAACGTATGCAAGTTAACAATCTTTGTCGGTGGTGCGTCAAATTTTATTACGAAATCGAATTTATATCCGAAATCATAATATGACGTACAGGTACGTGTGTTGCTGCACAGCGTCAGTTTTGGGAGAAAAGCTCGTCTCGATCGGAGAACGACTGAATAATTGTACTATACCTATACCCACAGATTTTTAACGATCGTCCTTAAAACGTATCGAAGTGAAGGAGGAGAGCGAACGAAAACGAAGGAAATTGAAAAACAGGTTGAGCGTGGATTTATATTTGATAATTTACCTCGAGGTATCCGACGGGTCCGTTGAACGGATAATCGCCGAGAGGACGTTCCTCGTCCAAAAATTTTCCAGCTTTCCCATTCACGGCGGGATAAAATAATCCATAGTTGAAGCTTTCCTTGAGTTCCTGCAATACATGCGAAAGAAAAAAGATCAATATCGGGTGAAATTTGATGTGCTGTGAAAAAAAAAAATTGAACAAAAAAAACGGATTAACCGTTCAATCATTAACCGGAAACCCACTGTATGCCGTACACGCAATTAGATTGAAACCAAAAAAAAAAATAAAAAATGTAATTAAAATTTCAACCGAATAAAAAGAAGGTTAATAAATAAACGTGCTGCAACATTAGTTGTACGTATCATGCTTTTCTGTCTATTTTCACGTTGAAAAAAAGGCTTTGAAAACTAATCCAACTATCGTACACGTGAATACCTATACGTATAAACATATAGATACGTATACAAGTACATATATACAGAGTTAAAAATTCCTGTTAACGCAACAAGAGGAGAACGATAAAAGCTGATGATTTACGACAAAAGTCACGTCTTCGAAAAGTTTCATTTTTTTCCTTTCCTACTCATATCTGTTTCTTTATTCGTTATAGAAAATTTTCACGTGTCATTGTGATAACTTCTCTTGAAAGAAAAGAAAGAGAAAAAAAAGAAAAAAAAAGAGCAGGAGAGAAAAAATAAAATGAAAACGAATCTATAACCGTTCATGCATGCTACATTGCGTGACGTGCATCAACACAGGTATGGAGAATTACATAAATGCTCGCGGTTTTATGTACAACAAAATTATAATAATACCGAATCATGCCGATAAAACGGGTGAGGGGAAAAAAACGACAAAAAACGGGACAACGGAGAATGAAAAATTCTACGAGTAAAGAGGATCGCGTTCGACGTATTCCGATCTTTTTTTCCCTAGTCATTTTTTCATTTTATTTCTTTTATTTCGCATCTGAATTTTGTCTTCTTCTTTTTCGTTACGTACAAAGGTATATCAATCATACGGAGCAAAGAAAAAAAACGAAAAAACGAAAAAAGAAAAAATAGAAAAGGCGCAGGTTTAATTATAACGAGAGAAGAAAAAGAAGAAGAAAAAAAGACGGAGATGAAAATTAAGCTACGTACACATACGTGTGTGTGTACGTACGTACTTCCAATTATATTTTTCCTTTCTTCTTTCCGTTAGAAAGATGTTTGAGAAAAAGTGGATGGAAAATAGTGGGGAAAAAAAAAAAGGTGGCAAATTGAAAGCAAATGAATAAATAAATGTTGAAACGCGGGCGCGTACGATAACGGAATGGAAAGAGGAGGGGCGGTACGGGGAGGTGCAGCGAGGTGGTAAGGGTACAGGGAGAGCGCAAACCTTGCAACGAAATAAGATGAAGATGGAAGACGAGGATATAAAATTAAAAAGAACCCCGGGCTCCGGCCGCATCGGTAACCTACGGGTTAGGGGGTTCCGACGGAGAGTTCGATCCCTCGGGCAAAAAGCGCAAGTTACTTTCACGTTAAGAACCAGTTACGACAAAAACTGAAAGTTCTCTTTTGACCACGCATTATATGTGTACATACATTACACACGTATATCCCATACCTGCCCACGTACATATCTACATATATACACACACGTTCGTACATAGGTAGATTTATATATTATACCTGTATTACATACAACAGTATTACAAACCGGTGTTGTTACCGCTGCAGTTATTCCTTACCGAGAGATACTTGACCAACCGCGATCATAGTTTATTGTTCATACCGTAATGATATACGCGACGAAGCGCGCCTCCGTTGAATATTGTAACAAAATGCCGACGACGACCGCGACGACAAAAACGAGAATTCGACAAAGTGGTAACGAAAAAGAAAGAGAAAAAAAAAAAATGATAATTCGAACAAAACCGACAAAAAAGATAAAAAAATTTACTATCATTTCCAAATCGAATCTACCCATTTACCTAGGTGCATCGTTTTACTCGTACCTGCCGTCCCGATGTGGTCGATGAAAATAATATGCGTACACGTGTATGAGAATTCAAAATGAAGAAGGGAAAAAAAAACAAAAAAAAAAAACAAAAAAAACCAAAAGGTAAGAAGAAAAGGAAAAAGGCGAGGGAGGGGGCGAGGAGGTACCGAAATTGCCTCTACAACGTGACTTTATAGGTGGGCATAAAAAGCGCAAGCACCGATGTGTAAAACCTGCTGTATAGGTAACGTATAAGAGAAAGAAGATGAGGATGAGGATGAGGGAAGAAGGAGAAGAAGAAGGAGGAGGAGGAGGAGGGGGAGGAGAAGATCGTCCGTACAGTATAACGCATTATACCTGAATATAAGCATATATTTTATGCATGAGACGCGTCGTGAGAGGTATTTTCAATGTTAATAATGTGTACCACGCACATCTTCTCATACCTCCGGTATAAGGCTGGCTGGCTGGCTGGCTGGCTGGCTGCTGCTGCAGCAGCAGACGTAAATATAAAGTGCATCGCGTATAACGATAACCGTCTATACTCGATGGGAATAACAAACTTTTATCGTACACCAGATGATCGACGATTTTTTATTTCCACGTTTCTTTTTTCCACCTGTGGGGCGCGAGTCTCGTACAACGATTATACGTTTCCTTCGATTCGATGATTTCTATTTCGAAAATTTTCATTTCCGAACGCTCGCGATCGCGGTGGAAAATAGAGACGAAAGCGAAAAAAACTAAAAACGATGAACGGATAAAATGGCAAAGTAGCAAACTCGTCCACCGGTACGAACAAGGGCTGGGTCATCCGTGACAACGACCTTATTACAGGAATTACGAGTCTCCTCTTCTCTTACGGCATCCACCGGACAATGGCCCCGCGGAAAACAATATCGGAAATTATCCGCAAGACATACCCGGATGTAACGTCGATTGGCTGATGAGAAAAAAATAAATCAACGCTAAATCGAACGGATTTTTTTCCTCTTTCCAATTGTGAAATAACGAAAAATGTCGTTGACGTTACGTTGGAGGTTTTTCTTCGCGTCCGACGAATTTACAATAAATGGATCGTAGGTACGAGGCGATAACCGATTCGTAGACGTCCTACACACGTACAGAGGTGCAGATGGGGATATAGATATTTTTTGGTATGGGTAAATTTTAATCAAAAACCGTTAACTACGTCGTTAGCGCCGGAGGCATAAAGCAGTTTGCGTCTTCCGGCCGAAGTGGTAGCGGCAGTGGTAGTAGTGGTGGTAATACCATAGATATATCGAACGTAATACCGACGATAGCAGTTGGTTACCTGTAGCAAAACTGCCGTTGGATAATTGAACTGGAAATCACTCGGATACCCTTCCCTACCGAAATCACGTCGCAGACTGCAGTCTACGGGTGAAAAAAGACCGTGAAAAATCGCGAAACAAAACTGTCGATACGAACCAACGAGGTGTAGGTACGGGACACGAGTGTACATGCATCGCCGACATGTAAATCGGATATTGAAAATTGATTCAAAATACATTTTCTAACGGTAATTAATCCAAGTCCATTAATATCCGGTCCAAAATTATATCTTCGCTGCCCCCGTCGTCGCAAATTTTCATTACCCACTGCCCTGTTCGCACCGGATATTTTCTCAACGTTGGAAAAAAAGAAAGAAAGAAAAAAAAAAGATTCCTTTTTCAAATCATTCGATTAAATTTTGGCCAATTCGTCCGCATCGTTGATCGGTCGGTTAATTACCCGAACGACATTCGTTCTCTCTTTTTCTTTTGATTTTTTCCATCTCGTCTCCATTTTCAAAGGTGCGAAATCCGCGACTAGGGCGGACGAAGATTATTCGAAAAGTACAAACGCGGGTGGTTTTCCCGTTCTTATTTCTCCCGCATTTTTCTTATTTTTTTTTCTGTTTTTTTCTGTTTTTTTTTTTGTTCGGCTTCAAAAGACGTTCGTTTCGTTAGAAATAGACGAACGCGACTACGATCTGCGATTACGAGGAGGTAAAAAACGCACGGCGAGACTCGAGCTCGAAGAGAATTCATGAATACGAGATTACTCTATCCAAGATTTTGTTGAAAAGGATCACGACCGCGACAAGCACGACGACGCCCCGCGCGGTGTACGAGTACTACACGTTATGTAACATGGAAAATATACGTGAGTACATACGTGAATTCAGGTATCTACTCGAATAACGTGCGAATAACAGTGGTCAGAAATTGACCATTGCTCGTTGCGAGTGCCCGACCGACCGCAACCCGCGAAACAATAAATCCGCGGGATCCGGTTTGCCGGTAATCAAGCGCTCCACACGGTCGATAATTACTCCCACACAAATTATAAAATTACCCAAATTATAATTATACAGCGCGGGGTGGATCGATCGAGGACGGTTGAATCGAGTCAAAAGAAATCGGCGAAATACGAAGGAGAACGAAGTGAGTGAAATTAATTTTCATCGTTGCGCAATATTTTGAAAAGAATCGAATAGAATAAAATGGAATAGAATACCGTCCTCGATTATCCACCCCGTTCTAATTGAATAAATAACAATTAAAATCTTACAAGTGCAAAGCTGATCTGTACTACGGTCGTTACAATAGCATTAATAACAATAACAACAGCAACAGCACTAACAGCGTTAGGAATAGCAATAATAACGACAACGACGATATACATGAAAAAAATCAAAAATTGACAAATCGACGAATAACTAAGAAGCTGATAAAAAAAAAAAGAAGTGCATGCTATTAGCGGAGGTGGACGTACCCTGTACCAAGTGGCGACCTATATTCGATCAATCGGTTGATTCGTGACATAGGTGCAGAGAAGACGTATAGAAGTAGGCGGTAGACGTTGGCCATTGATTGGTTTTTTTTATCGGTATCGGTTTGGTATTCGTTTTTTTTTTTTTCATTTTTCGGCGGTGCGATTATAGCCAGGAAAAACGAGAACCCAATATAGAACAACCAGGCGCATAAAATGTAGGCATAGATTATGTAAATACAAGGGAGGGTGTATATATTAATATATATGTATGTAACACTATGAGTATAGAACAAGTATTTTTGAATAATTGAAAAATATCGTCGAAAACGAATAAATGAATAAAAGAAGAAAAGTAACCGTTAGTCGAGTAAGAAATCAAAGGTCGGTCGTTGTGAATTGTAGACTTAAAAGTCGAATGAAACGTATATTGATATGAAATTTTTGGCCTCAGATTGAAGTGAAATGTGACGTGAAGTGAAGCGAAGCGCGTACGGTGATGCGTGAGTTTTTTTTTTTTTTTCAGAACAACAATTTATAGGCACATGTTGCAAAATTTGACCAGTGACGGAGAGACCACGTGGTGCGTGGTGCGGGTGACCAGAAGCAAAACGTGTTTAAAAAAAAAGACACAGTGAATCAAAAAATGAAGAACAAAAAAAAAAACGGAATGAAAGAAATGTTCAAAAGTTGTCAAATCATGTTACAAATAGTATGAATTGTATACTAGATAAATATATTGTACACCTATTCTATAAAATTCGATTATCGTTTTTTCAATATTTTCAGCAGAATGTATTATTTTATATTCTATGTAATATATATGTATATAATTATGATATAATGGAGAAAATTTGCTGTACCTCCTGATGTGATTCCGAAGGCAAGCATGTCGTGAAGAGAAAAAGAGAAGAAAAAAAAAGTAGAAAAAAATACAAGAAATATACATATATGCAGTTTGTACATTGGACGACGTATTGTGTAACATTGTACACGTGATCGTTAACATTATTGTCATCGTGACATCGTCGTCGTATCGTTGTCATCGTTCCGACAACGATACGAACGTTTTCGATGGAACGAAATGGAAGAAAAATGAAAAAAAAATGAAACGGAAAAATAGGTAATGGAAAAAAATCGGAAGACCAACGAACGTACCTTGGGAAGCGAAGCTAGACATTGCTGTTTGACGTCCCATACAAGTTGATCCTTTGGGAATTGAAGACATTTACTGACGTTGAGATCGGGCACGTGAATCCTGGCAAGAAGAACATTCTTCTCGACAACGGATCTGGTATTTTCCGACGTTACGTCTTGACCACCGGTGAAACCGCTGCTACCCGATGGTTGTTTCAATCCCCCTTCCATCTCGCGATTACGGGATTTCTCCTCCCCCGTGTCTCAAAAATCCCTCGCTCAACGATTCACATCTGAAAGGAGAGAGAACTCGAAATTAGGAAAAATCCAGCATTCGATTTTCACAGAATTCGGTCCGACTTTGTCGCAAAAATGGGGAAGATCAAAGTCGTGGGGGGAAATTGGATTTCCCACCATTTTCGCGACAAACTCGAAATAATTGCACGAAGTATGAAATTTCTCTGGCGCAACATCCGTCGAAGAGTGGAGAATTGAAAAAGAGTAAAAATCGAATCGGCGCTCCTCCGTTGAAATGTGATAAAAATTTCTCTCCGAGGGATCATCAACGACACGTAGTAAATTATAAATTTTATAGTCTCGTTGTTGCTCGTCGCTCGTCCACGCATTCTCCATACGCCGTATACGTATTGTATGCATATTTGCACGGGTAATACACCGATATAATAAAGTTGAAGAACTTGATATATTTTTACGTCTGTCTGCCGCCCATCTCGTTACGTGCGTGCGTACGCGCGAACGCAGGTACAACGTCTACCTGCTCCATAGGTATAATACGTAAGAAACGTGGGCGTATTGGCTTCGACTCCGTTAAAAGAACACTTGAAAAAGTAAAAAGAAATTTAAACAAAATGAGAGATAAGAAAAAGAAGAAAGAAAAAAATAAAAATTTCCAGCGCATAAAATATACAGTTTACGAATACGTAGGCTATAAAATAATGCACGGGTGAATTAAATTTTATCGATCGACGACGCGACGATTAAAATCACAATTGTAATTACAACGAGCGTAACGTATTCGTGGGCGATAAAAATCGCAGAGGGGCGTGGTCGATTGAATTCGTCGGATCCTTCGATTTTTATTTCTCGTTTATAATTATCGCAAACGCCGTTCGTTGAATATGACATCGTTGTTTCGTCGACGCGTTGTGAAAATTTTTCTACTCGACGATCGTTTTGAGAAATGTTATTTTTAGCGTCGGGGTGTAAAAGAGATTCGCCCTCCCGCTCCCACTATTTTTCTCCCCCCCCCCCCCCCCCCCCCCCTCTCGGTGAGAAAGATCCTTCATCTCTCGTCTCCTCGTCACCGTATCTACATCCCTAACAACGCGACCGACTCTACTGTACTTCCCGAGGGAATGACAAATTGGCGACTCGAAATAAGGAAGGGTTGGCTGGATGGCTGGCTGGCTTGTTCCAAGCATCATAGTCATCGGGTGCTACCGCACATACGCGTAGAAAAAGGGGGGAAAAACTGCGAACTAGTTACGACGAGTGGCCATCAAGTACCGAAAGAGAAAAAAACGAAAGAGAAAAAAATTTTACTAGACGTTTTTTATTTTTTTATTTTTTTTTTCTTTCTAGTTTTACTTTTTCCTCTTCATTCTTTCTACCACTCTTCTCGAGTTAATGGGAGTCGATCTCTGTACCCGATGATTTTTACAGATATTTGTATCGATTAATCATTCATATCCCTAAGCAAAAAATTATTATCATTCATTGTAAGTGTGTGAAATTTTATTTTACACCGCTGTAAAAATCTCTGGTTCGCGTCGTCGTCGATTTTCCATTTAAAAATAAAACGGCAATATAATATATTCCACGGTTGTGAATCGCATCTGATCTCAAATGAGATTGAAATTTTCTCTCAGCGAATAAAAAAATTGGAAACAGGACGACGTCGGTGCGATAATAAAAATAAAAATTACAACGGTCGTATAACGTCGATTGAATAATTACCGCCTCACGTACAGCTCACCGATTAATTAAATTAAAACAAGGTACGGACGAATCAGTTCGTTTGGATTTTTTCCAAGTCGCATGGATTTCTATAATTTTCACCACCCCCGCGTCGTGTGATTTTTTATCATCGTTTTTTGAACTTTAGAAATAATATATGCGACCGGATACACCTGCGGTTGTACACGACGTGGTTATCATTTGGTATTTGGAAAAATGTAATGCGCCGTAAAGGGGGGGGGGGGGGGGGAGGGTGAAAAACTGAAAGCAGGGAAAACAAACAAACCGAACAAAAATGTCGCAATAAAATACATGCAACGATGATCACCACTGTAACCCGTCACATCGCACCTTACGTGTGTAAGAACAATGAATTTCTCTACGTATAAATCACCTCGATGCTTATATTTTTAGAAACGATCGATGTACCTTCGAATCGAACTAGGTTTATACAATATATTGCGCTATTTATTTAACACTGAGACAACAACACTTGGTGTACGTATATCGTACGCAGCAAATATACATATCATGGCTACTTTTATTCTCATGGAGGTAAATGTATTTTAGAAAAACGTATCGTTCGATCGACGGACCGAGCGTCGAGGGTGTTTTAATTTTCGATTGATTGCGGGTGAAAATTCTCAAATATTCATTTAACGCGGATCGCAGGTGTCGTCGTCGTCTGGATTTCTTCTGGGGGTCGGTGGCGCCATCGAATAAAGGTGTAACCTGCCTTCTTCTCGGTGGCGGCACAGCGGCAGCGGCGACAGCATCACCAGCGGCACCCCGACGGGGGCTTGATTTTCCGCGATCGTACGGTGGGGGTGCAAAATTTCCGGTTGCCAAGCAACGTCGGGAGATCGACCGACCGACGAACGACCGACGAAACACGGGCGGGCTCCTCTAGGTGGACGAAAACCCGACGGCAGCACCGTACGCGACGCGAGCAACGCGAACGACCCCCCCGAATAACAAACCACCCCGAGGAATCGCGTCTGGAAATAAAGTCGAAACGAGGAAAAAATTCGAATTATATATTCCAACACCGCAACCACCGCGATTATCTCCCAATCGCATGACGCCCGCATGTGTGCGCGAATTAAAAAAACCTACGTACATCTAGAAAGCTGGTTCGGTGGAGTCGGAAAATAAGAGAAATACCTAGGAAATGAAGTATTTAAATTGAGAATAAAATTAATGGAATTTTTTCAAATGGATAAATCAATTGATCTACAGCGAGTCGCTCGATCGCGAAAATGGATCGAAGATGAGGGGAAAATAAAACGATAACAACGCTGGATCTTTTGCCGCGCATTAGATACTACAGTTATGCGCTAAGGGATGAAATGTTAAAGGTGACCGACGAGTAACGCGTTCGACGCGCAAACGTTATTTTTCCCCTTTTTTTCCAACTGTCTGCGAGTAAAAGTTGAGGGAAAGAGGGAGGAAAAAAATAGCATCATCGCTGCCGACCATGAAATTCAATTTAATTGATTAATTAATCGATTCACTTTAAAAAAAAAAAAAAAAACTATTATACTTTCATCTGCATTTCCGATTTTTTTGTTGCCGGTCGGATCGTTGTACGAAAATTTTTCGCACCCCACGACCAACCGACTACACGGCGGTACGTATACAGTTTCGACCCCCACGCATTTGAAAAGCGAACGTATTTACCTGTAAAAATTATGGGAGGTACACGTGTACGCGTACACATTGTACAAAAAATACGTATGTACATCGACGGTATATAGGGTATACCTAATATCTCTTCCCACACAAATCTCTCATATGGGAGGCTCGTCCCACGCGTAAAACTTTTTCATTTATCCGTTTCTTCGTTTTTTTACCCGCGAACGGCAAATCCGGACGATCAATTTTTTATTTATTTATTTATTTATTCATTTTTTTAGAATCATCGTTTAAAAAAAAAATTCATCACAGATACGCACGCCGGAGAGAATCTCCGTATCGTCGGTATAAAAAGAGACGATCACGGGGAATAGAAATAAAGAAAATTGGAGAGAAAAGGGAGTAAATACCAAGAGGGAGAGAACAGCGATCGTCGAGGTGATACCCACCTATTTCAAGGACGGTATATAGATACGGTACAGGATATACAGAAACGTACAAAGCTAGAAGTATGCGATATGTATTTCGATCGGGATTCTACGTACATATAGGAGTTTGAGATTCTCGTTGCAGATTTTCCTCCACTCGGTTACTTTGGGCTGCTGGGACGAAGCGAGAGGGAAACAGCGGATAAGAATACGCAGGAGAGTAGGGAGAGGCAAAGGCGAAAGCGAGTTAACAAAAGGGAAAAAGCAAAAGCAACATCGGTAGAAGGATGTACTAAATCTTGGCCGGATATCTCGCCGGTAAATCGGAGGTAGATATTGCTGCAGCGGGGGGTAAGAAAACCGAGTTCTCGCGCGTTCTCAAGTTCGCAGTTTGGTCCTCGATCCTTCGTTTTGTATTATCCGGGAGCCTCTCGTGTCCCGACTTCGTCGGGAGCGGAGGACTCGAAGCCTACCCAATTTTTTAATCGAACGCGAACGGGCGATCGCGATCGAGGGATTTTACTTATCTAGTTTTCTCGACCGAGTTTCGACATTCCACCGAATCCGCGGGCCGACGAACGAAACGACTCGAGTCGCGAGAGTGAAAAGGATGAAACAATTCGCAACGTAGGAGAGGAGGCATCGGGCGTCGCGAGGTGGGTATCGGTATGACCTCCGTGACCTTTTGACGCCGTGACGTCGAGACGCCGCCAGCGCCCGCCCGAATCCTCAGGAGTAAAAACCCGGCTACCCACCCATACCCGTGCCCGCGAGTATAGAATCGCGGGTCGTATAACGCGAAGAAATACTCCGAGGAAAGTGAAGAAAAAAAAAGAAAATCATTAAAAGAGAATGAATAAAAAAAGACGACGGAGGAGGTCTCGGAGGCGGGGAGGATGAAAGGACTCGAAGGCTACAAAAGGAAGAAAGAAAGTGAGGAAAGGAAAAGAAAGAAAAAAAATTTTTCTCAGACACCCTGCGCCCGAATCGAGCCGAGAACGGTCGAGAGAAGTCGAGGAAGGAGAGGAGAGGAGTTCGATGACGATAAAATCGCCGATAAATTCGGAGAGAAAAAAGAAGACGATTCGAAAGAGACCGAAAATTCGTCAGGAGAATATTCAACGCGTGATTTTTGCGAAAGGCAAAACGAAGAATAATCGAAAAAACGACCCGTGTACGCGAAACAGGTTGAGGGGTGGAGGCGCGAAATATCAAAGAGAGAAGAGGGGCGAACAAAAAAAGGATAAGGGTGGAAAAATGAAGTAAAATATAGCGCCGAAAAGGGATCAAAGTATCGGTACTTGATAAGTGAGCCAGTGTATCGGTGGGGGACTCGGTCAAATCGAAGTGTACTTAATTTTTTCGACAGGCGAATCATTAGTATTTCATTACTTGAAAAACAATACGAAGGAATGCACAAAAATACCGAATCACACTGACGAAAATGATAACAATTCTTTTAATTAAATTATTCCAGTATTGCGAGTGGAATTCCTTTTATCAATTTATCAATTTTGGTATTTGAATTTTTCCTATTCAGAGAGACACAGCGGACTCAGCGTCGAATCTCATCGGATTCGTGAAAAAAATCGCTGTTCTCTCTCTCATCTCGTAGAGCAATTTTTATCGTTTTTGGAAAAGAAACAAAAAAAAAAAAAAAAATCCTCCCCTCAAATTATGTGGACACATCGATAATAATCGTCGTCGTTTATCTACTGATATATATCGTTTCATATCACGTACTTTAAGATACACAGGTATACCGTGTGTTTGTACCCGGATCTGCGGAAAGTAATCATTTTTATTTCCTTTTCTCACTCAAAAACTACGAGAACTAATAATATAAAGATGGGTCGTTAACGTGAAAGATTTACTTCGCAAGAAGAATAGGTGTATTACGTACAAAATCGCAAGTGTACACGGGACTGAGTTACGGGAGTAAATAATTACAAGGACCTTAAACACCGACTGCAGTGAAAAAATTTAAAAAAAGATGAAAAGAAAAGAAAAAACCTAAATTTAATAAATAAGTAACCCTCGACTTAATAATGGTATAGGTGGGTACCGCGTACCCGTGCACGTCTATGTACTCGAAGGTAAGGTAAATACCTGCCTAACTACCGCGTATTCTAGTCTACCTGTAATAAGAGAGAAAATACCATAACCGCGAAATAGAAAACTATAGGGAACGATCCTATTTTACGATCTCCTTACAACTTACGAAATACTCGTCTAAAAAATTCATTCATTCGTCCACTTGTATACCTGTACATGCATGCGCATATACGTACACACAGGTATATTTTTTTTTTACCCCATTTTCCCTAATATTATATATTTCAGTAAATAATCTATCGTACATCCTGGTATAATTTTAAAAGCTGTAAAAAGAACGAGGAGAAAAGAAATAAAGCTGGAAAAAAATCTGCAATTTCTGCAGAGTTCGTGTGATAAAAAAATTTTACGAACGTGAAAAAGAAACGGTGAAATTGTTAGAAATTCCGAATAAAATGAAAAATAATAAGAAACAGACCGAAGACCGTAAAAAGGGACGGAGGGGGGGAACTGCAAGGATTGAAATGACGTTGCACATAATATGCGGCAGAAGGGAATCCGAGTGAAAGTCAAACGTATATACCTACCGATACATATATACCTATTTATCATTGGTCAGCGGTAACGCAAATTCGCGGTAAATGATCTCCGTACAGAGCGTAAAATTTTCCGTGAAAAAAAACTGCGAGGAGAAAAAAAAACGGGGGAAGATTTTCGAGGGGAAAAAGGGCGAAGAATTTCTCGTCCCGCCGTTTCCCCTTCGGCGAGAAATAATACAAGGGGAGGAAAACGGGGTGTCCTAGAGACGGCCCTGTTCTGGACCAGACTATTGATCCTGCAGAGACCGTATAGCATGTGGGTGTAGCATATATGCCTATATACCTCGCGGACATAAATATATATATATATATACGTGTATAAATACAAATATGATATGATATCAAAAGCCGTGAAACGCGAATAACGTGCGACGAAAAAAATGAAAAGGAATGGAAGGTCGAAAAATAAATTAGAGTAAGAGAAAAAAAAACATGGTGAGGTGCAGGTAAGGTAAACGGCCGTTAATGTTCACCAATCAATGTAACGACAGCGATGATGGTAATAATGAAAAAATAAAGTACCCGGTTAAAAAAAAAAAAAAATGGGGAAAAAATCGCTGTGAGCGATTAAAAAATTATCCTAAATTCAGATTTTGTAATAGGTACGTACGTTTCGCGTTCGCACACGATTAGCACTGGGTTTAACGCGGTGTGTAAAATTTACCGTACGAGCTACAATAACGATTCCACTCCAAAGTGGGTCGGAGTTTATTAGATTACGTACCTACCTACCTACGTAATGAAAAATAAAAATAAAAAAAAAAAGGAAAAAGAAAACCGCGGATAATTAAGTATGTACAGCGCAGACATATCGCCGTTTCGCACCCAACGCGCGTCCTCAAACTTGGTCGAAGGAATTCAAAAATTTCGGAAAAGGAAAAAGAAAAAAAAATATATCAAAAACACACCAGCTGTTCCAATGGCGTTACATAAGGTATTGTCGTTGTGATAATTGTCATTATTATTATGGTTATGAATAATAACCTATCAATTGACGGAATTGAAATTAATTGGAACTCGTTATCTTATATTCGCTTATTCAAATATAAAACAGATACGTCGCGAAGCGTCGGACGTAACTATTTATACTATAATTCCGTGTGCGATATAATGCCGACGATGAATATTATCGAGGGGAAGTGATCGAAAATTGGGGGAATAAAATGCCAGGGCGTATTTTATTTCATTTTTTTTTTTTTTTTTTTTTTTGTTTGCATTCAGATTGCAATTTGCGACGTGTACCCGCACGAGTTCGTATACGACGAAAAAGAAACCGAGGAAAATGAAAAAATAAAACAACCGTGAAACCAAATTATAATTACACGTAATTGCATATAATTACAGAAATTCCATGGCGTATATAATAGAATATAAATGCCATTGAGTACGTGTACGGTGCAAGTACACGTAATGTTTCACTCTACATTATAACGTAATCGTACACCGCGTACTTCAACACGGCCGTAGAACGCACGAGTTTTATTTTCTTCGTCTCATTTTATTTCCTGCCAATTTTCTCTTCCAAATTTCTTTTTCGATCTTCCCTACAAATTAATCGTCCGATTCGGTGATCGGAAAAATACACGTCACACGATATGCGCGACGCGCGAAGAAATATCGAGAAAAATTTCAATTTCACCCTTCCGCGATAAATGCAATCGTAGAAAGCAAAAAGAAAAAAGTACACGAGTGGAAAAAAACACACCGACCTTTTCCGCGGAAATCTCATATCATTCGAAAAGTAGGTATTTCATGCATATATGCATATGTATGTACGTACGGTATATTACGCGGATAAATATATAGGTATTTGTCGCGTGAATATCAAGATGACCCAAATCCCCGAAGATATTCCCCTCTTCCCCTCCTTCGGACGCCCGTGCAAAGGGAAGAAAAATCGAGAAAAAAAAAAAAAAGAAAAACCAAGAGAGAAATCCACGAGGGATGACACGATGGGAAATATCCCGAAAGATATTACCCGCGTCAAAACACCTCCTTCGCGTGGTCGATAAATAGAAAAGATGCCGTTGAAAAAATATATATCGAACGACTGCAATGAAATGTGATAAAAATTTAACGACTATAGAAAAATTGCGGTAGAAAAAAAAATGTTTTCGAGCAAAAATCAGACACCCCGTAGATTATATTATTCGTATTGAATATCGCAAAATACCTGACGCGTGACTCATTCGCGTTGGGACAATATAACTACACAATGCGGCGGCACATGGAGGCTGCGCATGGAAATGCATATAGGCGCGCACACTCGCGCATAAAACTATGTACACACCGTCGGTCGAATGCACGTACGCCTATTCATACACGTGTATATATATATACATACATACATACGTATACGCCAACTTGTGCATAAATTCGAATGCTATATTCCCGCTATGCATCGAGTAGTTTACGTTTTCGTCGTTGTTCTCTCTATAAAGTGGGCGTGGTCGCCATGTGCAATCCCGTGTACAATAAAATAAATACGTACACGCGATACATGCCTGCATATTTTTCTTCCCCCCCAACGAAAAACCTAACGAGTGATGTAGAGAGAGAGAGAAAAGAAAAAAAAAACTGAGAAAGTTTGAATGAAAAAGGAAATAGGCGGCTGGTCAGTCGGGTGGGGGTGGGAATAGAAGCTCCGCGCATCATCTTCATCCGCGGTGGTCGTAGTTCCGTTTTTCCGATCTCTTTTAGTGTAAAAAAAATTATCCGCTATAATCTAGAACTAATCATATTTACGTACAGTTTGGTATTACGTAAATCTCGGAGCGCGGAGTAATGTATATCTGTATATGTATAGGTTGCACGGCTTCTTAAGATCTGATCTTGATACCCAAGTTTAACCGTTATATCTTGTATGTAAATACCTATAAATAGGTACCCGGGATAGATTTATCTCGTTGCAGCGGTCAATCGATTAATGAAATGGCGAGAGAAAGAAAGAAAACTAGTGCAACTAAAAAATTTCCCGCGGTATTGAACGATGAAAACGAAAATTCTAAGAGAAAAAGGATGAAAAAACGATGCGGAGAAATAAATGAGTATGCGCGAAGATCGAGAAACGTTATTGGTATCAATGTCTCCTAGGTCACAGTTCGTTGACACTTTGTACATTGATGTGTACGCGCATAGCTATGTGTGCGTACGTCACACATATGTACAATAAATAATATATAGAAAATTATATACGCCTATAATATCTGTAGCGTTATAACCGTAAGACGTCGACGGCGACAGCTGTGGTCGCATTTTTTCGTGCGGTTTATCCGATCGTTTTATTTTAAACGGTAACGAGATTTTACGCGATGAGAAAAAAAAAAAAAAAAGGAAAGAAATCATTTCAAAACGACGAACAAAACTGACAAAAATTTACGTGTACTCGACGTGCATCGAACTCACCATAATCGTGGATGCGTCACGCTACCGTTCAAGGGATGATGATGCAAAATAATCAAAGTGTACGTCCGCGTCTGGAACATCTGTACGAAAACAAATAAATAAATAAATAAATAAATAAACGAATCGACGAACAAATTGATCAATTAAAAACTGGTGTATTCGGGAACAAAAAAAAACCAATCAATTAAAAAAGGAAGGAATAAATAAATAAATGAGAAATATGAACTGCGAACGTTTCGATGAAAATAATACAGGGTATAGGTATACCGTCTATATATAACGGTGTGCAGGTGCATTCATTATAAATTGGTATTATAGACGGCTAGACGTTATTCGGCGAACTGCAGTTCAGGTATGCACTTTTTTTGTTTTTTTTTTGTGGTTTTCTGATTTCATTCTAGATTTTTTTGCCCCCCTCAACGTCAAATTTCTCGCTGCTATATAGCTTGGTACCTACTTTAGAAAAAAATAACCGATTTATCACGGCCGACGATCGAACTGGTTCGCAGATCCTCGGGATGAAATCACGAAAAAAAAGAAATGGTTTTATTTTAAATCAGCTTCTCTGGATCGCTATGATATTACCTGTCTGTGTAACGAAATTTTTTTTGCATCCGACATTAAAAGTTTTTTTTTGTCATCGTTACTTTTGTTATTTTAATACTTTTCTTTTCCCCTTTCAATTTGCAAGTACGAAACTCAAACTTCCGGTGTCAAGTTCATTCGTTGCTTTTTCCATTTTATATTTGAGAAAAAAAGTTTCTCCATTTTTTTCTAACGAACAACGCAAACTGCGAAACTTTAGACCATATTTAACGCGATACATTATACGTATATTATCCTACTATACCGAGTAACTGGATATACCTGAATTGTATCGCAGCTTTGTTAAAAAAAAAACCACAAGATGGATCGTTTCGGGATCTGATTTAAAAAAAATAAAGGCAATGTAATAAAATTTTCCGTCTTCGCCCTTCTTATTGTTTTTCCTCAGCTGCTCAATTTTTTAATAATTAAAGGAAGAACTAATTAACATTACTATCATTATGATCGTCATCCAAACCGGTAATATCCACCGACTCTCACGGTAAAATTTCATTATTCCGATTGTTCGAATATGAAGAAGAGAAAAAAATGAAATAATTTACGTAACGTACAATACTTCTGTTCGCGATACATAGTATATAACATTTTATACATGTGTCTACGTTACTACATACGTCCTCGATTTAAGGGAATGGAAAGTATGAGAAAAACTACGACAGATCCGTACACTCGTTATGCATGTAAATCGTACATGGATATGAAATTTGCTGTTAATTTTTTTTTTCGTTCAATTTCTTCTTTTTTTTTTTCTTTTTTCGTTAAACAATTTTATACAATGAGACGATATGATTTTATAACATACCATATGTACAACGGCAATAGGTGTACATAAATATAATTATATAACATAATGTGAGACACGAATAAAATAGATGGGAAAGATTTTCTAATTTTTTCTCTTTTTCTTTTTCTAATCTCGTTTCTTCTTTTTATTTTCAACGAGAGTACGAGAGAGAGAGAGAGGAAATGAAAATAAAAAAACACTAATTTGGTAATAATAATTATAATTATCGGTTTACCTGTAAAGATATAGCTACTGATACGTGAGAAATGGGCCATCGAGTGACGATGATAATATTGCAATATTTTATAAGCATACATGTATATCGTATAAGTACACTCGTCGTTTTTAAAACGAATTGGAAAACATTCGAAAGGAAAAAAAGTAGTAAAAATTAAAGTCTATAACGTATCCGATCCATAAAAGGGAGGGCTGTATAATATCGAACTTATTTCGTAATAATACGTAGGTAGAAGTTTATATATACCAATATACGCACACACGTGCGTGCAGGTTTGATATCTTATTATATTAGTCGTATATCGATTTATATAAAGAAAAAAAACCACTACAGCTAATTTTTTTTATCATTTTTTAAAATACTTTTTATCATTGCCTTTTATTGTTTTCATCCTTTTCTATACGTAGCGTCTAATGGGAATGATAAAAAAAAAGAGATAAAAAATGGTGACGATGTAATAATAATAATGACGATGACGATAACGATGACGAGGATAATGATGATTATAATGATAATTACGCAAGGTGAAACTGGCCCCGCGGCTTTTAATTGTGAGCAAGATCCGCACGAGTTAACGCCGATAGGTAATACGTACACCGGATAAATAATTCCACGTGTATTTACCTTGAATGAAAAACGAAAGAATTGGTCAACTTTTTATCTCTTCTTTTTTATTAATGATTCTATGATTTTTGACCGAACAAAAAATTTTTATTGCCGAGAGTACCCCACTTGATTGATTATTTATTCAAAAAACGAGTGGGCTACCTCAAAATATCGAGTAAAAAATGTTTTCCACCTGATGATTACTCGATCGATTGCACGAGTAGATGATTTTGGCTTTCAGATTTGGATTTCGGAGATGATTATATGTGAGATTACTCCTGAAGAACCAAAAAGCAATTTGATTTGTACGTTATAAAAGAAGAAAATTTTTCAAATGTGGAAAAAACATTTTTTACTTGATATTTTGAGGTAGCCCACTCGTTTTTTCAATAAATAATCAATCGAATCCAAATTAATCAATATCGGAAAATTGTCGATTGTGATTGTTTTTTACTCGTTCACTGTTCAAAATTATTTTCCTATTATTTTTGTAATTCAAGTATGAAATCATAAAATGATTTTAAAACTCTTTCTTTGACTTGAAATTGAAGTTGAGTCGGGGAGCCCGAGTTTTGCTGGAGTCAGGTAGCCACGGGCGCGCGGTTTGTTGTGGGGCGTCACCTCTGCTCAGCCCCCAAGGTGACGTCTCACAACAAAGCGCTACGCTCCTGGCTACCAGACTCCAGCAAAGCTCGGGCTCCCCGACTCAACTTCAATTTTAAGTCAAAGTAAGAGCACGTCATTTTTCGATTTTATACTTGAATTACAAAAATAATAGGAAAAAAATTTTGAACAGTGAACGAGTAAAAAACAATCACAATCGACAATTTTTAGATATTGATTAATTTGGATTCGATTAATTATTTGTTCAAAAAACGAGTGGGCTACCTCAAAATATCAAGTAAAAAATGTTTTTTCCACATTTGAAAAATTTCCTTCTTTTATAACGTACGAATTCTGCCCCTATGCTATGAAAATAAAAGAAGAAATTTTACTTTCAACCCACCCTAATAAAGAAGATGAGAAAGAAACGGAAACGGTAGTAATGAATTATTTATTTCCACCGTCTCCTCTTCTTCGAATAATCAAAAAACTTGAGAAGGTAAAAAAAGGGGAATTTGAACGAGGGTATAACGATGTAGGTTATGTAAATTTTTTATAAAAACGATCGACTATACACGCATTTTCAATCGGCGTTTAATTTCATCCCGAATACATTCGGAGGTATACCTATACGAATATCTCGCGGTTGAATTCACTTTTACTTTTCGTCATAATCATTGAACTAAGTGTGCGTGATACGTGTGCTGACTTAAAAAAAATAAAATAAAATAAAATAAAAAAAGACATAAAAGAAAGAAAATTAAATGAATGAAAAAATGGAGAGGGGGAAGTTATAGGTAAGCCGATAGACCACCGGTCGATTCTGACGCAGAAAACGGGCTGGATAGCCCCAGGGATAATTTTTTGGTTTTTTTCTCACGGTATACCTACTATGCCTACGCATAGGAAGGCGTTATTGAGAAAAACTTGATTTTTATTAATCCTCAGAAAATTTCGAAGCAATTTTTATACACCTCTGTACACGTACCTACGCGTACAAGGATATTTGCCGAAATTATTTGATCAGAAACATCATTTTATATATTATATATATGTTACATATATTTGTTTTATTCATTACACAAGTAATTTATCTTTTCTCCTTTCCTTCATACATGTGTGCGTACGTACGCATATAAACGAATATATTTCAATGTAAAAATGCATTCTCACAAACGAATGAATAAATAAATAAATTAATAAATAATATGTCACGTTACAAATTAATAATAGTAATGATGATAATAATGGGAAATGATGAATTTGCTGTACAGAGAATACCACTACGTCACATCACACCGTGTACATATGCATATCTATCGATCCTCGCGAATAACAGCGTCGATTAAAAACGTCTATGATAATTATGGATTAACAATAATTAACGGATAATCATCAATGGTCGATAATCGTCGCGGTAATCGGCTCGGAGATTCATACGAGTATGTAATAAAAATATTCGGGTGTGCGTGCAACGTCGTGGCGTCCCCTATACCGCCGTGTGTGCATTTTTCCGAGTGGCTGCGTACCCCGTGAAAATGATGAATAAAAAATCGATAAATAAATTAATTATTCCGAGCACAAATGAATAAAATGACGAGGGGGTGTCGTTCCGACATACGACGACGACGACGACGACGACGACGAGATGATGACGATGATTTCGAGGGAATTCGACGTATTAAATCCAATACCACCACCGATCACCTGGCACCGAACAGATTGAACAAAAAAAAAATGGAATTAAACGAATGAATAAACGAAAATTACGCGAAGGAAAATTTCTAGAAGCGGAAAAAAAGAGAATTGAAGAAAAGGAAGAAGAGAGAAGAAATCAACGATCAAAAATTTTCAACGCAAAGAGGATTAGACAACGGTATACCTGTATATCTGACGAAGAGGGGGAAGGAAAGCGAAATGGAAAAAAAGGAAAATGAAATAGAAGAAAAAAAAAATGGTAATTACCGCCGCACGCGGTGGTCTCTTGAATAAATTAGGTACTGTATAAACGCACGTATGAATATACATAACTAAATACCTTTACGCGTACGTATTACGTGTGTAGGGGCGATACGAGATGGAGATCGAGAATTTCTACGGAACGCGGATCGTTATTATTTTACATTATACATACAACTTTGATATCAAATTTCAAGGTTCCATTCGCAGAATCCAAATTATCTTTCGACCGTGTACCATATTATGTGTATTACCGCTTCAGCTGTATCGAATAACGATATGTAGTTTGTAAACCAAAAATTATAATTCGCGAAAACCCGATAGGTACGCGCGAATATTTATTCCCAATCGATTTTTGCGAAGAAAAAAAATTACGCAACGAATGGAGAAGAGAAAATTGAAATTTCTTTCACAAAAATTGAAATAAAATTTTCCCGAGAGTCAGATGAAAGGGAGAAATAAATGTAGGCCATACGTAGAAAGAGAGGAACGAGAGAATCGATTGATTTTCAATCGAGTCTAAAGTGTGTGCGAGATAAAGGAGAACAAACTTGCCCGTCGTCGTCGATTCGCCGGTCCTTTTCCGATCCGTTTCCAATGGATATCTCGTCCGACGTATGAAAAGTGGCAAAATTTGATTGCGAAACCGTCGGGTGTCCACGTATTTTTCACGAGGATACATCGTCGACGAGCGAAGAAAATCGAAAATTTTGAAAACCGAGAAACGCCAATTAACGTTTCGCCACAGCTCCTCAACCTTTGACCGTTGGACGAAGACTGGTGGCGGGTTATGATATTTAACGATACGGAACCGCGTTCGTCTCACGGTTGGCTAATTTATTATTTTTATTTCTCAAGTTCTCCGTTCCTCCTCCCTTCAATTCCCCCCCGTTTCGTCTATCGCCGTCGTCACGTGCACAGTCGGTTAATTTGTCACACGTACGCTTCTACCCACCCATACAGAGTCGAAAAATCGTCGCAGTCGTCAAAACGACGCTTCGAATATAACGTACACCAACATCGACACGTGATACATTCTCGACGGCGTTCAGTTACGCGACCGACGTTAAACTTTTTATAACAATATTATAATATATATATATACGAAGCGCGGCGAGTCGGTGGTTTTATGTTCCCCCGGGATCTTTCTCAGCTCCGTCAGCACCCCGACTCTCCACCCCCGGAACCCCCTCGCACTCCGTCTCCTAATCGCGTACGCGAATCCGATCCCTTATCTCGAGAGCACAGAGAGATTTTTCACACTAACGCTCATTAGCTACGCATACTTGCACACCGTGGTAAATATATAGATTTTCCGCGAAATCATTTCTAGATAGTTTACACGTTACACACGTACGACTGGGGTTCGATTTTTTCAACAACGAATAATTAAAAATTCTGCAGCCTTTTTTTTTTCTATAAAAAAAAAAAAAAAAAAGAAAAAGAGAAAAAAATTGCCTCGCACGCAAGTACGACGATAAAATGGTCCGCTTTGTTATATTTAATTTTTCCACCGGCCCCGTGGATCGATCCCGATGTGGGTGACCGTGTATTTCATACCCCCGTGTCTATACGCGGAGGTCAAAGGGTCACGCGTGATTACAAACGTGGAGTAAAGTATACGAGAAGAAAACGCGTGCGTCGGCAGAAAGGTGCGGTTGTACCGTACCGTAGATGCAACGGGTGCTGAAAATTGAATTTTCTTTGTTTTTTCCCTCGTCAAATATTTTTTTTTTTCGAATTCGCAGCTATGCAGGTACAATGGCTGTGCCCGTGTCCGGTCTTATCGGGGCCGAACACGCGATTCGTATAATTTTACAAGGGGGGTTCGTTGATACGGGAAAAACTATTTCAACGTGGTAGCCTGAGCGTGGCGAACAATCAGAGGGGGGTGGGGGTGGAAATTAAATTAATTAGTTCATTAACCGAACGGGTAATTAATTCTGCGGACTACGAGTTCTCCGTTTTCCGTTCTCCGTCTTTATCTTTCGTCAATTTCTTTTGGTTTTTTTTTCAAATCTTTTTTATCCGAGTGAATGAAAATTGAAAGAACCGAATAAATTGAGAGAAAATAAAAATTATTCGAACAATTGCGTGGACGGAGAAAAATATATCACGAATTAGGAAGCGAGTCGAATAGGTATGCGTATGCAATAATTGTACATAGAGACGTGTACGGAGAATACACACGGTCGGTTACATGGTACACATATGTATACGAATGCACGTGATGCATAGATGCGTTGAACGTCGTGATCGCGATACCGCGAATGCAATTTGATAACGGTATACATTTTCTATCTCGTTTTTCTCTCCTCCTTTTTTTTTTTTCCTTCTTCGCTTCTCTTCCATCTAAACGTGGAAGATTGTTATGCGCGAGTATAACGTATACACATGCTTCGGTTCACTGAAATTGTAATATTTCAGTTTTTTGCCTTATCCTCCTATTTTCCTTCCATTCGTAAATTCTAATTGTACGAATTTGAATTCGATGTAATTCGAGAAACTACTTTTCTCATTTCTTTCCATTCTTTGATTTTTACGTGAAATCGAGCGCGACCGTAGAAATGAAATGAAATGAAACGAAACGAAACGAAACGGAACGCAATAAAATCAAATGAAATTAAACCAAACGAAGTGTTACAATTAAAACGTCATCGCGCAGCGAAAACAATTCACGACGTGATCGAAGAAACTGGAAAAATCAAAATCGATTGAAAGAAAAAAAAATACTAGAAATTCTCGTCGAAATGAATAAAAATCGAGTGCGATGAAAAACCGCGGATACAATTGACAGGGGATAATTATACCGAATTCGAGTTCGCCGCGCGTTCCCCGATCCGACGTTATTTTTTCGCTTTTTCACTTCTCATTCCTCATTTTATTACGAACGAGCGTTTGTTCTTTCCATTCTCTTTTCTGCATTCTACCCGCGTACGAGTTGTACACGTTACGTGTACATGTATGTATACGACTACGAGTTATCGTACGGCGCGTGTGTTATACCTATCCCGTATCTCGATCTCCTTCCTCGAGCAAAGGTGTGCTCGAGAGTGGTCCAGCATCCGGTGGTCCGGCCAAAGATTCCTAACAAGGTATCCACCCGACAAGAACTTCCCAAGACACCGGAGAGGGAGACGAGTATACGGGGAGAGAGAGAGAGAAAAGGAGAAAAGGAGAAACGGAGAAACGGAGAAAAAGAGAGAGAGAGAGACGCGACACCGTACGGTACGGTACGGTGCAACGCGATGCGGTGCAGCATAGCTAATAATATAGCTAATTTCGCGTCCAACGATGCAATTGCAATTGATACCGATCGATTATAGCGTCGCGTTCTCCTTTTTTCTTAGCTCTTTCTCTCTTCGATCGATCGTCATTATGATTTTAAGTTTTTCCGCTTTCTCTCCCCTTTCGTCTGATTCTACGATTCACTTTGTATGTATAATCCGTCATATTCGTATACGGATATATAGGTATACATTCATCGCACGGGCATAAATATACGTCAGGTTGCTCGACCCGGTAGCATCCCGTCAGAACTAACGGAAACTAGCTACACAGGGGTATCACGGTGTACGTACGTGTGATAATATATAACACCGCTGAGAATGTCGTTCGTTCGCTCACATATTTCCCTTTTCTTTCGTCGCCGTCCTTTTTACCCGATTCGTAATTTTTTTTTTACGGGCGCCTCATCCGCACCGCGTTGCGTCGATACGCGATATGCATTCACCGCGCATAACGGTAGACCATGTACGAAATAACGTACGCCCGACACCGTCAATGGGAAGAAATGGGAAGAGATGGAAGAGGAGGAGGCGAAAAAAAAAAAAACAACGCGTTACGTTTCTCCGATTAATTGGCTAGGAAAAGTGAAAATAGCGAACGAACGATATTCGCGGTTACGAGTGCGCGCGTACGCGTGTAGAGGTGCGACGAATTAACGTGAAATACGGTCGAGGGGCGAACTGGAGATGAAAAAATGGAAAAAACGACGAGAGGCGCAGGGGATGACGCAATTCCACGCGTACGTGCGTAAGGTACGTGTACGTACGACACACATGCGTACGAGTGTATGATATAAAATATCCACACAGCGCAAGGGACCCTGAAAATCATTTAACTGCACCGGAAATTGTAATAACTCCCCCGTCGCATGGATGCTGCATATGCCCCGGATTATTATGTCTGTACGTGTGAAAAAATATGAGAATAAAAAGGAGACCGGAGAGTTTCCCTCGTCCCTTTACTCTCCGAATTCCAAAGGAGGATAAAAAAAGGATCAAAATTCCGATCGATAAAAGGATGCACGTCGAATTTCGGTCGGTAACGTTGCATACGACGAGTTCGACATAGACCTATAGGTAAGTACGCGATAATTGTTGCACATTATCGGTAAAATGGCGAGCGAGCCAGCGAGCGAGTGAGAAACGATAATTAAAAAAAAATGGAAAATTAACAACAACGATAAGAACGAGAACAATAATCTATGGGGTCACAGGGCGTCGTTCGAAATGAATTATTGGTACAACGTAAATCATCGATACGCGTATGAAATATGCCTGACGTTCGACGACAAACAAAAAAGATTTATGCAAATTGCATACGTATGCGTATACTTAGGTACAAGTGCGATTAAATGAAATAAATAAACGGAATTTTTCATAATTAAACGCGTGTGCGGATCTTCTTCAGCCGCTGCTGTCGCTGCAGCAGTTAATTAGCGTATCGCGCACTTGCAATTAATTGGAAAAATTTCACCTATACATTCCAAATGAGGCTGCGCACATGTAGCGATTTTTAGCCGGGATTAAAATATTATCGCTAATTTTTTTTTTCGAAATTTCAAACCTCGGCGAACCGCTAAACTTTTAGTCGCAAGAGTTTGACCTGAAATTATCTCCCTCTAGTATTTTTTTTCATTTATTTTGAATACAGAATTTTACGGTTAGTTAGGAGAGAAGAAAAAAAAAAAAAAAACGTAGAAAAAAGCGCATCTGCTTTAATTAATCGCAATTAGATGGGGTAAAAAAATTAAATGTAAAATTGAATGTATGAATAATTGAATGAGTGAGTAAACTAATGAATGAAACACCGCATATTTGAAATATGCATGAACGTATCGTAACTGCAGTGATCCCATATTTTTACGCTCCATAATTTTCGATATGGACGTAAACAGGTATAAATATATGTATGTATACGGGATATGCGATGTGTAATTATTAATATAACAGTTCATCGATAATTAATTAGTCGGTTAATTGGTGGAGTTCTTTTTTTCTAATCTACATTTTTTTTTTCTTTCTTTTTTAATCGCTTCCAAACCGTAACATTCGATATCGCGAAAACCTGTGTACACCTCTCCACGTGAATTAGGTACACGTAAAATGTACACGTACGCGTGAATACCCTACCCGACGCACGATGTGTGCGAATAAAGTACGTAGAACGCATATACGGCGGACGGGTATATTTTTTAAATTAGCGATATCTGTGTTAATAATGAGAATAAATTAATAATATCCGCAATAATAATATCATTAAGCGGAGCGACGACGGCGCGGGCGGCGTTATCGTTACGGAGTGAGTACGCGTAAGTGACACTGCGGTGTACGTTAAAAGTCGTTATAATTTCCTCCTCGCTTTATCTGGATGCGTAATTTTCCCTCGTCGGAAAATTAAACGGAGGACGAACGTCTGCGGTGAAAAAAAAGAAAAAAAAGAAATTGGAATGCGAAGTCACCGAGCACCCCAACGCAGAGGGGTGTCGAATTCGGACGGGTTTTTTCGAAATTATTCGACCGCGGAACGTTGTTTTTTTTTTTTTTTTTTTTTTTTGGGCGTCCCGAGTTTCTCGATACACCCCGTATACCGTATCGCAGAGGTTACCTTAGCCCGGGTAAGATTATAAATCCTCGCACACCTCGCGGCTCTTCTCAAAAGACGTCGCGCGCGCACACACGCGCAAAATATAATGATAATCGGAACACACGCTTGACCGGAAAACAAGAACATTAAAAAGACAAAACTCTCGACTACTAAAAACTACGGTAACTCTTATAAAATATATTTAACATAAAATATGTGTACACGGCGTACGCGGGTATACACAGGGCTCATGTGCAATGGCAAGAAAAACCTGAAATTCACGTAGAATATTATTTTACATCGATGTTCGGTATTACAGCACATACCGTACGAAAAGCGAGCAGCGAGGTAAGATCTCTTTTTTCCTCTTATCTCCTCGTTCCGTTCTTTTATATTTTTCGTCTCTTTGTTTGTTTTTTTTTTTCTTCTTCTTCTTCTGCTTTCTTATTCTATTTCATTTTTTTATCTCATTTTTTCCCTCGTCTTTTTCCTCTTTCATTTCTGGTCGGTTCTCGAAGTACGTGGTCCCGAGTTTGTTAAAATTCGGGTGTGCCGCCTGCCGGGCCCCGCCCCGCCCCTCGCATGTCCCTCCGCGTACACACCGCGAGATTTATACGGGGTTATTGTCCTGCGGATCGGGCAAGGGCTTTTTTCGTTTCGTTCCTTTTCTCCTTTTTTCGATATACAATTTTTATCTCCTCGTCATCGTCATTATTGTACACGTATCGCTGTCCGTTTTATTCATTTGCTCGATCAATTTTTTTCTATTCTTTATTTCGAGATCGGAGAAAAAATAGAGAAAACAAACAGCTATGAAAAAGGAAGAGAGAGAAATTTATCCAAATATTTTTATATCTTCATTGAAATCGTCGTCGATCGTGACACGAGTCAACGCGTGATCGATCTAATTTCGATCGCGGTTACATTTTCACGATAATAATCACGTGTTGCGCGTATTATACACGACATGCTACACACAGAGACATGTACCTAGATTACGTACACGGTATACGTAATAAATTCGATTTAGTAGCCTACGATTTTTCATTGTATTTATGATATTTTTCTTTCGCGCACAAATTATTGTCATTAAATTTCCATACGAATGTACAGTACACCACGCATGGATAAAAAATAAAGAAGAATGCTCGACGGTTGAACGCATTTTCAACGGCTTCTGTATAGATATACATACATATGTATATATGTACAGCGCCTATGTACGAATCGAATACATATGAATTGTACGTATAGCAAAGGTGATATCGATTCGCAAAGCTGAAGGAAATTCATGGGTCTTCTGTGTGTTATTATCGATTGGCAACGGTCGAACTGTACACGACGACGAATATTTCATACCTACGACGCGACGTACCCGCTACAATCGGAGTGAGAGAATTGAAAAAAATAAAATAAAATAAAATAAATCAACGAAAAAAAAAAAGCAAGAGTGGTAATTATAAAATCTCTCATTAGCGAAAGCTGTCCCGGAGTTGAGACGAATATGTGGGTACGCGTGACGAGGAGGTGTGCGTGTATAGGTGCGTGGGATAATCTGACCCTGAAATATTAAATTTACGACAGATCACTCGACTCCGCTAGATTATATTATAAATTATCTGTAACGTTAATGGCGTCGGTATGCGATTAGGAGAAGAACCGGCTTATACGACCGTAAATAGTTTTATCGTTAACGCGCGTGTGTACGCAGAGATCTTCGACGTGCGTACGTAACGCGTGTACCAATTTATTTCGGCGTCTTTCACGTGGGCATTTTTTTTTATTTTCTTTTTTTATCTTTGTTTTTTTTTTCAATCATACCTGCATACCTCGCGGTACACGCCCCGCGCCCAAAAACACTCACGGCGAATACTGGGCAGGATATCATTTTCAATTTTCACCAGTTTCCGATCGGCGTTGGAAAAGTGGTTTTTTTTTTTCGTCACTACTTTTCAAACGGAACACCCTGTATCGCGAAAAATAAAGAACAAAAAACGAATTGAAGTCGCGAGGTACCGCGGATGAGTCAAGTTTGCATATTACGTACGCACGTACACAACCAGGTATGTACCCGGTGGTTCGATGAATGGAGAAAAACATAGCCGATAAAAAGTGAAGAGGTGTAATAACGATGGCGCCGTTTCGTTCCTTTTTCTCATTATTTTTTTTTTTTTTTTTTTTGCCAAGGGTGCAGTATAAGAGCGAAACGAGAAGTGGAGAGAAGAAGAACATCCTTCGGCACGCGTTCCACAATGCGATGAACGAAATAATGTAATCCGTATGTACCGTATGTTGTAAGTAATGATATATTTAATAACTGATATTAACGTAAATACGTAGAGGTACGTATGTACGACGTACGTCGCGTGCTGTTCTCGAATAACGTGTAGGGGTATGTACACGGGCGCATACACTTTACACACTCTCACCTGTACACAGGTAATAATGACGTTACATCCGAATATCGACGATGCGGTCATCGTTTTTCCTAGTTTTTTTTTTACCTCTCGTCAACGTCGAGAAAAACCGATGGAAAAATCGCTTTTGAATCGACGAGAGTTTCGTAGAAGGACGATTACATATTACCCCTCCCGGCGTTCCTTTCGTTTCCTTTTCAATAACGTTACATCGACTTTTATTCTCTTTGCTTTTTTCGTTTCCTTTCATTTTCTCATCTTCTTTTCATTTTTTCGTTTCATTTTATTTTTTTAAAACGACCGAGAGGACGGTCGAAATAGCGGTAAAACAAACAGCTCGATTATAGTGAGAGTGACGAAGCCCCGCGGGCTCACCTTATTTCCTTGCATTTTCATTAGAATATTTGCGCTCGATTTTTCGGATTGCAGAAGGAAAAAATAAATTGAAAAGTGGAATACACGATAAGCAACGTGTACGACTCGACTGCGCAACGCCGGATAAAGAAAATGTTCAAAAAAAAAAAAAAAAAGAGTATGAGATAAAAATGATAATGAAACTGCGATAAAAATGAAAAAAAATTCGATCGACCATGTGGCTCTGTTTATACGACGAATTTCAAAATAATAATACTAAAAATAAAAATAACGACAACAACAACGTGGCATCGACGTTTACGTAATATTTCCAATGATAATTGTTTGCGGAAGGTAATTTTTTCTCTTCCTCTCATTTTATTGTCATCTTTTGTAACGCGGAAAAATAAAAAAAAAACAACGTTTTTCACATTACTCATGCGCTTCCTTCCTTGCTTTGGTTTTAATTTTATTTGTTCAAATTTCGCATGATTTTTTCCATTTTTCATTCTCCTCGAACATCGCTCATTGGGATTCGAACAATGACGAGACCAGACGAGAAAAAATATACGGATCTTATTTGTTGACCGATTCATTACCTTCCTGGGCAAGGTTAGAAAATTCTAAAATTGTTTCGCTTCGATTTCGGTACTTTGTCGTTATGAAAATTTTACGCCCACACAAAATGGAACGACCTGCCGGATTTTTTCAGTTATTCAACGCAGCTCGTTCTCACATCGTACGGATGTGGTACATAACACCGTACAAATATGCACGTACCTATATACCTATGTATGGATTATTTCACACGAGATCGAGTTCAATTACGGAAAATATAACGGTGAGGGGCAAAAAGATGAAAAAAAAGAAATTACTCCGTTTGCTCTTACGGGTATTTACACAAACATACGTGCGTAAAGTGACGTGTTTTAATTTATTTTTATTCCATCCTTTTGCCCCAGAGGTCAAACAATTACATTCTGTTGTCGGTCAACAGCCAACCCATTTCTTTTGATCTTGGAAATGGGAGAAAATTCTTAAAAATAGGACCACATAAAAATTGTCGTACGTCTCCGATTGTCTTTCAAAACGGAGGACGACCTGCTGCCTGTTTTTCCTATTTTTAATAAACATTTTACGAAAAGCGAGGGAATAAAAAAGAGAGACAAAGCGAGAGAAAATGCGAATCTCTCGAGGCTAGGTCTGGGCGATGGCAAATTTGAAAAACGAAAAGGATAAAAGCAACTAAACAAAATAAAATACATGTATATTCGATAGCTGCAAAAGCTGTTCTTACCTTAAACAGAAAAGATCGATGGTAAACCTCAACAACAGCACAGCTCCAGCATCACCATCGGATTCGGATTCGGATTCAGCAACGCCACTCTCCAAAACCCAGCGGCAATTTCGACGTAAACTCTTCTGGTCACCTTTGCCGAGGTCTTTTATTTTTATTTTCTCATATCGATCAAACCTAGATGATACTGGATATTATTATTCCTCTTCAATATCAAACTACACTTAGTTTTAACACTGCACATGTAATTATTATCCCGTTTTGGTTAACAACGTACGCGTCACGTGATCGTTGTTATTAATTTCTCTATTCTTTTGTTTTCGTCTGATCTACCGGGGTACGTAAATACGTGCGATTATTCTTATGTCGGCATTTCACGTGGGTTATTACGACAACTTGTAACTTTTATGATTCGGAGTTATCTTTTATGTAATCTCGTAGTCGCGGGCTCGGTTGTTGAAATTTTTTATTTAGATAAATCGGAAACGCACGCGGAAACCTAACTGTGACAGAATATGATAAAATTGAAGCGGAAATTACGAACCGTTCGCTGCCAACTCGCTCGCGATACTGAAACTCGACGCTGCGAGCCGAGCGGCTAAAACGACGTCAGCGCTCCCGGGGGAAGCCGAATGAACTTCTAAACGAGAGAAATAAGAGCGAAAAGTCTCGCGGGAGATCAGATCAGATGAGAAACATTAAATACACGATGCGTAGGAAACTTCCCATAAGTTATGAAACACGTATTTCGTAATAACCGCTTTTATGTGTCGCGATTTTATACGGCAATTCGCCCCCTTCTTCTCACCCCCCGGCGCTTCTTCGTTCTAGATTTTACCATGGATCCCTATTGTTCGCAATTGAACTTATTTTCTGCGATGGAATTTTTCGAATCGGAAAATAATTTTCCCACAAACTCGTCGACGATGTACCGGGGCTTTATGCCGATATCGCTTTCAATCGAATTTATTCCGAGTCACCAGCCTCGCACCCTAATTTCGGAGTGTCGAATTTCATTGGCTGTACTTGTGGATAAATTTATTTAGTAACAGCACGTGTACTACGTACGCATAATTATGCCTCAAAGATATAAAGACTGACAGGTTGGGGAACTTACCGTGGTCGTTTTTTGAGCGGGTAGACAGCAAAGTTAAGATCAAATTTCAACATCCGAAGGGTATTTCATTACGTCATCGTTTGGTACTGGGGGAGTAAAATATACGACGGAAACGGAAATAGATGATCATACTTGCTCGTGGTGAGCCCACAACTGAACATTTAATGCCCCCCCCCCCAGGTAACAGCAACAACAAATCGCTTAGGTGTATCCTAATCGAGAATATCAAGCACGCGAAAGCTTTCAACTCTTATTCATACCATCAGCGAGAAATGTTTCAGATTTCATACGCACCTTATTGAGCCGATAGCGAGGACTGTTTTCCACATGTTTATTCGAAATGCAGATACGATGGAAGAATTTCTCTGGATTGCAAAACGTTGACCGTTGACGATTATTAGGAATCTTGTTAACGTTTGAAACGATTGAACACACGCTTCTTTGCTTCAAGTCCTTAGTTGATAAATTCACTATCAACGGCGCCACATTCCGATAAGGCCCAAACGCGGAGGGTAAAAAGGGGTGGAAGTGATGTTGCCATCCCTCGATAGCGGTCACCGAGTTATTCGATTCGACGATGGGGGCGGATGAATCAAAAGGCAGATGCTGGCGGATGATGGCTAGCTAAAAATATTGGTCTGACGATGCATCCTCTGTTTCCAGTTTTCCCCTTGTCATTTGCATAACATGGTCATAAAATAATAGATCAACGTCGATACAGCTCATATACGATTCACTATTCATTCCTAGATGAATTTGATCAAGGAATACGTCAATCAACATTTCGCTATAAGAATAGCAACGTGCAGTGCCTGACAGTTTGTTTGTTTATCGATGATAAAATTTCGATTGAATTTTCACGCCTCTAGGCCGTTGGGTTGGAGTGAAATGAATTAAAAATGCTTCGCGATGAGGTAAGTTCCCTGGGTGTGCCGCCAAAACTCAAATGTCACTTTTACGAAACTCTGTTATTCGAATCAGGTTATGATGATTCATAGCTACGGTTCACTGTCGGCTTTTTTGATTTTCATTAAAACTTTGTTCTTCCGTATACTCGCTTCTTTCCCTCCCCCCTCGCCACCCTGTGCATCTTTCTGTCTATTTTCAGCCCCCGTTAATCCAAGCTATATTCCATGGTAACTTGGAACAGGTTAATTCTCTTTTAATGCAGCAAGTTGCTGTCAACTTGAGAGATGCTGAACAAAGATCGCCTCTGCACGCCGCTGCATTCAGGTGAGGTATTCGAACCGGTCCCAAACAGAATTTGTTCTAATTTACTTTTTTCGTTTATTCATCAGGGGAGATCCGGCGATAATAGAGGCACTGATATCACGAGGAGCTAGCGTTAGTTGCAAGGACAACAAATGGCTGACTCCGCTGCACAGGGCTTGTCGTTCTGGGAATTGGAGTGCCGTCAATGTTCTATTGATGCATCAGGCAGATGTAAATATTCGGGATCGCAATTGGCAAACGCCACTTCATGTTGCCGCCGCAAACAATGCCGTACAGTGCGCAGAAAGCCTCATACCTCTGCAAAATATAAATATCACAGATAGGTCAGTTACTCAGTTTGGTCTTCGATCATGAAAATCTATGAATAAACAGAAATTGTAAGAATCGGTTGGTTTTAGGGGTGGTAGAACTAGTTTACATCATGCCGCCTACAATGGGCATTATGAAATGACGGAGCTGTTGGTGTCTCAAACTGGTTGCGTGGTCAATGCCTGTGACAAAAAAGAAAGGAGAGCTCTGCACTATGCCGCTCACATGGGGCATGACGCTATCGTTAAACTGCTCGTTGATAACATGGCTTCTGTCGACGTCAAGGTAAAGTCCAGGGTTTGATGTTACTTGAAAATGATCAATAATGTATACTTGAGTCGGTTCAATGAATCTTGATTTTTTAGGACCGAGAGTTGTACACTCCGTTGCATGCAGCTGTGGCATCCGGGAAAGTTAATTGCGTTTGTATCATCATAGCAGCAGGTGCTGACCTTGAGGCTAAAAATGTTTACGGCAATACACCTTTGCACATCGCATGTTTCAACGGACATGCCAACGCGGTCACAGAGTTGATCAATCACAATGCGAACATTGGTAAGTTGAGTTTGATTTCGCAACGCTATTCCGATTCAGGGCTATTTTTGGCTCCTACTGTATATGCATATCCTATTAACAAATAACCACGATAGCTTCGTTACCTTTTTCCCCCCGCAGAAGCGGTGAATTATCGTGGCCAGACACCGCTACATATCGCAGCTGCGAGCACGCATTGCGTGTGGTGCTTGGAGGTTTTATTGCATTCTGGTGCTCAAATAAACGTACAATCTCAGGATGGTCGTACCCCGTTGCATATGACTGCGATTCATGGCCGTTTTACACGCTCAAAAAGTCTGTTGGACAGAGAAGCCTCGGTTGACACGCGTGATAAGAATGGCAATACAGCTTTGCATATAGCAGCGTGGTATGCTTTACACTGATGCCTTTCAATGTTGCAAGGAGAGTCAAATTTCGTTTGTGTAGGATTTAATTTTTATGGTAATTCAGGTATGGTCATGAGTGTCTTTCGACGACTTTACTCGAACGTGGCGCTTCACCTGCCGCAAGAAACGCCGATCAAAGAACCCCACTTCACCTGAGTTGCCTTGCTGGCCACATAGAAGTAAGCGGCACGGAACAGTCGTTGATAAATTCTGTCCACTCGGATCTAAGTTAGTTAATTTAAAATTCTTTCTAGGTATGCAGAAAACTGTTGCAAGCGGATAACAGGCGAATGGATTCCAGAGACATCAGGGGTCGTACACCTTTACACTTGGCTGCATTCAAGGTTCAGAGATCGTTCAGTTGGTATCTTAAACATACGATGTCGTTACGACAACCCGAGAGTTCTTTTATGACATGAGAAATTCAAATAATTGCTCCTGAAAATCAGACGGATTTATTAAGATTATTAAATTACTCTCATTTGATCTAGGGGTCTGTCGAGTGCCTAGATTTGCTCCTGTCGAGTGGTGCAAACTTTCGGCTACCCGACAATGAAAACAGATTAGCACTGCATTACGCAGCTGGTCAAGGGCATTATCTCTGTGTTTTTACCTTGGTGGGATTCGTCAGCGACGTCAATGCCCAGGATGCCGGTGGTGCGACGCCTTTGCATCTCGCAGCTGCATCCTCGAACCCTGCCGATTCCCAATCACAGTAAGTAACCTGCAAATTCCTCTGGTGTGTTTACCTATTTTGCCCAGTTGATCAATCTGGATGAACATTGTCATCGTAGGTGCGTCCAGTATCTGCTCAAACACAAAGCGGATCCAAGACTTCGGGATAAACGTGGATTCACAGCCATTCATTATGCGGTTGCCGGTGGCAATCAACCCGCCCTCGAAGCGTTGCTTCAGGCATCGGCACCCTGCAATCCGTCTAGCCCTCATCTGTCGGCTACATCCGCGACAGGTTCGGCGGACAGCCATCATCCACCATCTCCGGCACTCACACCTCTACATCTCGCGGTATATATTTATTTTTTTATTTTTTTGTCTCGATGTTTTTAGTCATTTATCCATTGATGGGTCAATTAACTCCCCGGAATAGGCCTACCATGGGCATGCAGAAATTTTGAGACTTCTGTTGCCTCTATTTCCAAACACAAACATCAAAGAAGAGACTGGAAAAACACCGTTGGATCTGGCGTCTTACAGAGGTCATAAGGAATGCGTACAACTTTTACTAGCGCGTAATGCCATCGTCTCAGTACAGGTAAAACACTGTTACGATATTAGGTTATGTGGGCTTGAGTTTGTCGCAGTCAAGCTTGCTTGAGTTCAGCGATTCAGGTAATCATATGGAAAATAATCGATAGAATTGGTAAATTGTTTCAAGGATTCCATCACGAGAAGAACTCCTGTGCACTGCGCGGCTGCAGCTGGTCATTCCGAATGTTTGATTTTGTTATTGGAAAATTGCGAGGATCCTTCGGTTATCGATCGTTGCGATGCCAAACAACGAACCGCATTGGCTTTGGCAGTAGCAAATGCACACCTTGATTGTGCCGTGTTGCTTTTAAAATATAAGGCCGATTGCAATTTGCCCGATATAAATAAGCATACTCCATTATTTCGCGCAGCAATTCAAGGACTGCACCACAGGCTTGGGGATCTCCTCTTAAAAAATGGCGCTATCGTGGCCGTTCAAGATGCCAATGGGAAAACACCTTTGCACTTGGCAGCTGCATGTGGCAGGTAAAAAAACAATAATTAAAAAAAATTCGTGGAAATTTGTCAATCGATTTTTCATTATTTGTCACAGCCGGTCAGCCCTAGCGGCATTAATAGAAGCCGATCCCAAAGCAGCTACCTTGAAGGATGATCAGGGCTGTAACGTGTTGCATTGGGCATGCTATAACGGACATTCCGACTGTGTCGTCTATCTTCTCGAGCAAAATGTGATAGATTCTCTGGAAGGTGGGTGAGTCGTAGGTTAGGTAACGGCTGTATTCTCACCTTGGGATTCCGATTGTTTTCAGGAAATCCTTTTTCGCCGGTGCACTGCGCTGCTTATCAAGGCTCCGCCAACTGTCTGATATTATTGATCAGGAAATTTGGTGGTAGAGCGGTAGCCACGCCAAGGGACACACCCGGAGGACGTTTGCCTCTGCACGTAGCAGCGAGCGCTGGTTCGGCCGAATGTGCTCGTTTAATTTTGACCGCGGTTGGCTCAGAGGAGGCAGGTCTCGAAACCCCGGATTATGCGGGTCGAACTCCACTGCTCAGTGCCGCTGTTACGGGGCAATGCAACGCCATTGGTGAGCTGATTTCCCATTTCATAATATAACACTGAATGCCGGGCGATGTTTTTCTAGCTGCCCAGCTCCACTGTTTCAGAATTGTTGTTGGAATGGCACGCCAACGTGAGAGCCGTAGATGCCAATAAAAATACAGCGCTTCATTTGGCCTGTCAAAGACGCCAGTCACCAGCTGCTCTGGTGTTATTAGATCACATAAACGGCATGACCGTTGAAGGTGAAACGGCGCAGGAACAACAACAGCAACGTGCCTCGGTGATAAATATGGCAAACAAGCAGATGAGAACCCCGCTTCACCTTGCGGCTCGAAACGGTCTAGTTTCCGTGACTCGCAGACTCTTACAGCAGGGTGCCAGTGTAGTTGCAGTTGATGCCGATGGGCTCACACCAGCCCTTGCCTGTGCTCCGAACCCTACGGTTGCTCGCTGCCTAGCTACCATACTTGCTGCAAACGGTACGTTATCTCGAGCTTACCACAGACCGCACACTTCCTACGACAGAGAGATCTGTGCAGTTATACGATCGAATTTTATTACAGGCCAAAATTGGGATGCCACTCAAACAACTTCCATCCAGCAAACGTCTGAAGCTTACTTGAAGAATCGATCAGGAGATTCTCAGCATAGTTCAGATTCGGAATTCTATTGATGACAGACATGAGGGGCTTCGTCATCGAGCCTGAAAAATTATTGATCGTGGGCCATGAGCTGTGTTATGTCTTCCGATAGGTCCCATAGAACTGACCGTTACTGGTACAGCATGCAACTATTGCACTTCGCCTAATCATCTGCCAATTTTTTGTTGGGGGTATGTTAGATTTTAAATATGAAAGAAATTTGCCTTGATCAAAAGCTTGGTGAAAATCAAGTGTAAACTTAACTTTGCCGCGACTTGATTTTTTCAATCAGGCTTAATATGATAATACCATAGCCAACTATTTGAAGAAAAAAAATTACCGATATTTCGGAGAGATCTCTAATTATTTTACAGTCACATTATTACGTCAAAACCCAGATGTATATACCAGAATGAATATTGCTATGAAAAAAAAAGCCAAATTGAAAAAATAAGCAAAAATCGTGTGAATACGTTAGCCGAGTATAAAAAAATATTAACATTAGCTAGCGCATAGCTATTTTCTTATGTATATTTTATGAGAGCTTTCACACCGCGAAAAAACTAAGGTTGTATTCTTAGCATCGATAATAATTAGAAGGATCTGTTTTTTTTACCAATTGATTAGATAATTCGCGGTTCATGACAAATCGTAATTTGTAAAGCGCAGATTTACAATTTGATAGTCTCCCTAACGGACGATAAAATGAATAATTTAGTAACGGATAGTTAGTTCGTAATCTGAGGATATTGCGGCGATAGATTCGAGTGCGTAGGATAAATTTTTTAAAAGTAAATTAATTGTCTCGTATTTATCAAATTTGTAAGGTTTGCTTGGAGCGTGTGTGATTATTATCAATTGTATATATAGCAGAGATCTGCTAGGCTTAAGGCATGCTGCAATCGTACATAAACAACGTTCTTATGAATAAAATATTCTCATCGAATATAAGAAACCATTTTCCACCGCTATTTAAATTCTGGATTTTGTCCGCATTTTTCCCGATTTTTCAAATTCTTCCCAAATTTTGTTGATCTTTCTTTAATTCATTGTTAATTAGTTAATTTACTTATTTGCATAACTTCCGAGATCATTGGAAAGTGGCGCCGCCGAAATGATTTTGAATTTTGTTTATTCCGTTAGATGGCGGTAGGCGTTGTTGATTGCAATTGTTTAAGTTTGGCGCGTTCGAGATATTAACGGTTTATCGAAACTTTGTAATTGTGTTATTTATCTCGCGCAGTGATCAGTATATAATCCGAATTAGTAAACTATAACCGCCTAATTAGCGTCCCTTTCAATTAACCGTGCGAAACGGTTCAAACCAAATTCGAGAGAGCGAATTGTTGACCGCGAATATTACACACGCTCGAGGTACGTTAGAAGTTTGGCTAATGGCGGGCGGGCTAGAAGGAGTCCTCCGTAGTTGGAAGGTAAAAAAACTGGCATTATTCTATCAAATATTCCAATTTTCGACCCCATGTAACGAAAAACGATCATCGGGGTACGTGGATCGTATTATTTTTTAGTCGATAATGAAAATTGAGGCGTTCGGCGATCGTCCCCATTTTGGCGGATTCGAGGCCTTTTGATTCTTGATCCCGGAGGTGAATCGGGATCAAGAAAGTCGAAGTTTCTCACATCCCTAATTATTCCCCACCCTCGGAGTCGATATTTCTGCTATTTGTTCGAGCGTGCATAACACGTTTGGGCAGCAGCCGGGTAGAATTGCGAGGGTAGCGAATATCTTGAGCGAATTTTGGCCCGTTAAAGGCGATGTGACGGAATAAGTTTTGTTTTATTACGCGTGGGTGTTCGTTACCGTAACCTGCGACGTACGTACCCCCGCTGGTTATTATATTTATCAACGGTTTATGGACACGGTTATTAACTCGTCCAAAGATTCCAACCGTTGCCCCATAGAATTCACGGGGACAAGGGAGTTTGGGGAATTTGCCTATTCAACGGCAGCACCCCGCAGAGAGGGCGAATCGGGCAAATGGCGAAAAACTAATTCGACCTTCTCATTCAATCGTTGTGTAATTATAACCGCGTTCTATTATAACCCCCCGAGTCACCTCACCTCGAACATTGATAAAACGAGGTGCAAAAGGTCACCGAGGCGGATGATTAAAGCCCCAATCAAACGGGTTCCTAACGACGATGAAAGTGTCGACCTGCCCATAGACTTTAACGCGAAATTAGCCGAATTCCAAAACCTATCCAGTATAATTACCGAACAGAGTAGGAGAGCAGCTGATTAACTTTGAATTTCATCTTCTTACCAATTGATGAACGCGTTCGGTCGGTTCACCTTGTCCCGCGCCAACCCACCCCTATTTCTGTCGCTGCCGTTGGCGAATGGCAAATATCGCGTCTAGATGCGGAGCCAGTGGAAGCACAAAGCTATATTTACAGAGGTTTCTATTTTAGCGAGGGATTTCATTAACCTCCGCTTTAATATATGATGAAACGCGAGAAAATAATGGCGGAAACTCTTTCGAAAGGTCAAAATTTTTCTAAATATCCCGGTCGGCTCGGACGTAACGGTCCAAAGTACACGCGCGTTATTACTATCAAAGAGTGGAAAGAAAATAGGTGTCGAAAATTAACAGAGTCACAGACAAAAGGTACACACGTACACATACGCGGTGCAGTTTGACGAACGTATACATGCATACACACAGCTCTACGGGGTGTCCAATTTATGTCGTCTGCAGCGTATCCGGTAGCTTATTAAACGCGAGCGGTTGGTTACCGTGTCTCAAAGTGAGCCACGCCGAAGGAAAAAATAAAAAAATGAAAAAGCTATAAAAATATCCCTGCGAGACGAAGGGGAATATCCAGGAATAGGATCCCCAAGTGCATCGTAAACATTGTCCAATTACCGATCTCATATCTATATCATATTTTACTCTTTTTCTCTATAATAAATCAAAAAAAGGAAAGATAAAAAAATCATCGAGCTGTCCACGTAGATCGGCCTCTTCTGGGTTTAAAGAAACGAAATATTTCCATGTACATCGTGGCTTTTCTCCCAAATGTCTCGTCGTTATATAAAAAATAATACGTACGTATCGATCGTACATGGGTATATGTGAGGGAGAATATCGTTTGAAATATATTATTTCAATACAAGTTTTTATTGTACATATCTTGTACATATACTTTCATACGTGTCCATATAATGTCTACGCATATATGTTTTCTTTCAACGAAAACTGGAATATTTTCCCGAATGGAATATTTCTGTTTTCCATTTTTTCCATTTCTTTTCCTCTTTGGTTTTTCCGCTCAACTTCTTCAGCTCTTTCAAAAACGCTTTCGGGGCACATATTTACCACCTTTATTGTCGGTTATTTTATGCCACTTGTTCGAACTGTTTTTACTTCTGTTATTTCTTTTTTACTATTTTATTTATTCGTTTATTCTTATCCTTCTACACGGAAAAAAATACAACAAACAAATACGTGAACAAACGTAGAAAAAAAAGGGAAAAGTAAATAAAAGTCTGCAGTATAAGTCGAAAGATAAAATGCGTCACACGTATAAAATGTATTGCCGGTAGAGTATATTGCAAAACGTGAGCAGAAACAACAATTACTACATTGCGCTTACTCTCCTTCAATTTATTAGAATGGATCATCCTCCATTGACGAGTCTTGGGAGTTTTATTTTTTTTTTTCTCCCTTTCTTTCAACTCATTTTTGTCCACGTATACGAGATACCCCGTGCGCATAAAGTACCGTGTACCTCGTAAGGGTGGAAAAATATTTGTTCAAGACTTTTAAAAATTTTTCCCCTCCTTTAAAAATACGAGAAAAAAATAAGGGTGAAACGGAAGAAAAAAACGTTCGAAGGCAAAAGAATAAAGAAGAGAAACCGAATAAATGGAAACAAAAATAAATAATGTAAATGATGATGCGAAACGTGAAACGACGATATTCCCATGCCTGTATTTTGAATGAATGTAATTACTTTTTTAATCTCTGTAATTCACGATTCCGTATAATTTATAATCCGTACGCATAATCATGATGAATATTTGAAACGATAGAATACTCTCCGACCAAATCGAATGATAAATATACACGATAACCGTACCGCGTTGATTAGAAAATGATTAACGATTGATCGTAGAAAATTAAAAATCAAAAGTCGACGATCCATGAATTTCTATCAATTTGACGGAATACCGGGGGCGAGCTATTTGTACGGATGTAAAATGAGAGAGAAAGAAAGGCGAATAAATCGAATGAAGGGGAAACCCTATGTACGTCTTCGGTTGCGAGCTTCTGAAATTTAGTTTGGAAAACTCTTATCGTAATAGAGTATCCGCAGAACGCGTAGGGTACGTACGTCGAAGCGTGTACGGGGTGGTTGAAACGGAGACGAGATAAAAGCGAGAGAAAAAACGAAGAAGCGAATGGAAGGAAATGTGGAAGAAGCGCGAGGACCCCGCATGAGCGAAATGCAGGGGGAAAAGCTGATTCGGTGCCGTTGGATAGATCATTATATTCATATGCATGTACGTCTACTATGTACACGTCGTCGTTTTGTAAGTCTCCATGGCAACCTCTCGCCGTTTCTGACGTCACTATATATATGCCCCTATCCCGTAATTCCTCTATTTCACTATTCATATACATTATCGCACGTTTGTACGTGTACACGGTGTACGCACGTACGCGATACAATCGAGATCCCTTTCATTTTTTTTTCTCCCTTATCGCCTCGCTTTATTCGTTCACATCATCTGAATCTAAATCTTCATCCCCATTCTCCGTACCTACCTATCTACCTACCTACCTACCGTATAGGTAACACACGTAGAACGGACTCGTCGTTAAATGTGAACAGACGACGTAGACGTTGATCCAACGCTCTCTTCTCCTTGTTTGATCGACAAACATCAATTCGCCTTTCTTCTTCCCCCCCCTTCTCGTCTCACTTTTCTTCTCTATTTTATTTGCCCGTTTTTTTCTTCTCTTCGGACGTTCCAGAATCCAGAGAGATGAGACCGGGCTTATCAAGCCCTTCCGCGTACTCGTGACATCCGAAGTGGCCCTCGCCCATCCATGTCGTATCGGGTGCCTCACATTTATTTATTGTCAGGTAGACAAACGTGTATATCGAGGGAAAAATATCGCGGGAAGTGAGTCCTGCGGATCGAGTGGTCATTCGGAAAACCAAAGTTATATCAATGTCCTTCCAACCGTACCGTTGTCCTTACCCCTCTTGTCGTTAATTTTTCCCTCGCTCTCGACTCCGCGCGACAACTTTTCGTACGATTCACGTCGTACCTTTCGTTGTTAAAGGATAAGAGATTGGCAAAAATTGGCTGAGAAAAAATTTTGCACCGGGATATCGTACCAGGTGCGATACGTATAACAACTTATCATACGGAGGCTGCGTCTTGCAGTTTCAAACTTTCGTTGTTAGCGTAATCTTCGCGGCGTTTATATCGAGACGATTTATCTTGATTTTGTACAAAAGTCGGATTTATCCCTCCGTGCATTTTCTCCATCGGGAGATTTATTTTACCTGTATCATTTTTAGCGAGTCTTATTTCTTTTGCGATACCCATAATTAACTTCCCGCAAATATCTCCTCTATACGGTACGCCGAAAGGGGATGTACTTCAACGATACGCAAAGTTTAGGGTAGATATTATTAATTAGATTTCCAACACTCGCCCTCGAAATTATGTACAGGCGTAATTTTGTACGTTAATAAATATCTACAGGTGTACACGGGAGATACCATACACACCGTAACGACCGAAGTAATCAACGAAAAGAATTTCATTAATTTAATAAAAAAAAATTCGTAATTATTCTCAATACCGTTATCGTTGTTCATGCATACTATCCCGCTCCTTAATTTTATCTGAAACAACGTGATAATTTTTTTCGTATATACCCCTCGAAGAAAACATCCCCGCGAATTGAAACAGAAGGAGAAAAAAAAAGCCCAAAGAAGGGAAAGAGAAAACAATGCGTGGAATTTGAAAAATTCATATTTCGTTGAGAGTTGACACAATATACGTGCGCTTGAGCACCCATACTCGCAGAGATCCCTCTCGAGAGCCGTTTTTGATGTTTCTTCTGATTTTCTTACTCTCGAAAATTATTCAACTTTCCTTTTTTTCTCGCAGGAACACTTACACACGAGCAAAGTGTCGGGGTAATTTCTTGAATTTTTTTCTTTTCCCCTCCCATTCCGAAATACGGGGTGGTCGTCACGTCACCAGTTGCTTCTTTGAATACGTACAAGAAAGCGTATAGACGTCGTCGTCGTCGCTTTTTCGGCGTATACGTACCCACCCCCTGCATCACCCCCCTTAATCCCTCCCCCTCCCTCCCTCCCTCCCTCCCTCCGCCCCGAGGTTAGTTCTTCTCCCTTCTTCTCAAAGGGCCCTCGTTCCCTCGCGGACGGGGTGCGGGTCAGGGGAGAACGGGGTTCGGGTTCGGGGCCGGAAGGTTGGAGGGCAGGGACCGGGGGGTTGGAAGGGAACGGAGTTCGTCCCCGCGACGCAACACCCACGGGAAAATTGTGGCAAGCCACGCCCCCCCACCCTTACCCAGAACCTCGTCCCTTCGTCACCCGCAGGTTTATATAAGAGTGAATTTCTGGTGGCGCGCGTCACTCGCAACTCCGGCAGCAACCCGCTAACGAGTCGTATAATAAAAATATTATACGTAATATCATTATTATACCAATAGTATAACATTAATTGGGAGATCGAACAAAAAATTTTCATTGCTCGTTGCGTAAAATAAACCGAAAAGAGATTTTTTTATTTTTTTTTCGAATCGAAAGAGGCTGATAGAGAGACAGAGAAATTGAAGAAAAACGCTGAATAATATACGTATCTGTATATATATATTTAGGGGGTTGTTGTATACCAAAAAAATATACAATTTTAACAATAATTGTATCAGATTTATTCAAAGGGCAGAAAGAAAAGTAATATATACCTGTACTTAGCTACATGGTAAATTAGGAAGTGAGTGACGATACATACGGCGTATTATTTAGGGGAGAGTTTGTGTGATTTTTTTGTACCTTTGTTTTTCTGAAATCCATTGAAAATCACCTGTAATTCCATTGAAATACGGTGGACGGTAGAGCGAGGGAGAAGATAGATTAATTAGAAGTACAATTGTCGAATAATTCGAGAATCAGGAGCGCATTATGAAGACCGGTTTGATAGCGATCGCCTGCATTTTTTTCGTTGTGTTAGCCGATCACTGTGGTTACGCTAATCCGTACTTCGACGACGGTGAGTGTTAACGTTTGATTTTGGGGGATGATAAAATATTCCTTAATCGGGGAAACGACGAAACGAGAAGAGAGAGAAAATCACGCACGAATAATCGCTCGTTATTTTTTTATCGAAAGTCAATCGATCGAAATAGATTGAGCGATGATGTACGAGGCGTACAAGTTGCGATAACGTACGCTTCGCTTTAATAATTTAATAGCGCAATATCGACACTCGACGACTTTAACGTATCCAACAAGTGGGACTCGACGTGGATTGATGTACGCGTACACCCCGTGCAATCTAGGGTCCTTACTGATAATGTCTTTTTTGCATTCGTGAAACCGAGAGAATTGGGAACGTAACATTTTAATCCTATAAAAGCTCCCTCGTGGCCCTGCCAATTTTCCATCCCGAGTGGGGCGAAAAAAAAAGGCCAAAAGTAAAAAAACCCCCCCTGTCATTTGAATGTAAAATTTGGTGGGCCGTGGGGACCGGGTATATCGAGTCGAAATTGAGATACAGGGCTCTTTTATAGTTGAATAAAATTTGTCTTTCGAATGAACGAAGAGAAAAAAACCGGTTAAACATTCAAAAGACTCAATGTAAAAGTAACGTCAATTTTACAGAGGACGATGGACTCGCCGAAACTGGGGATTATTCCGACAACGCTTTGGATCGACTTTTACACGTAGCCCAACAAAAGTGAGTTAACTCCGTTGAGATGTTGATATATTTCAAATTGAGAACAGTAACGTTATTGCATATGAGTACGTATCGTAGTCGTATAGTTACCAAAAACTTTGATTCTTTTTTCCTTTCTTCTCCAATTTCTCATTCATTTCTCTTTTTCATCTTTGCATGTCGTTCGTGACGTCGTACGACGATGGAATGCACGTACGTCGTATCTAGTCGTATTTCAAAGGTCACCCGATCCACGATCCCAGGACCTCTTCGTTTCTCCCCAGCTTAAGTTTAATTTTATTAATGCGTAGCGTAGCGCGTTACCTGGGTAGTTTTAGGTGCGTGTGTCGGTGTGAAGCTTTATTTTTAAATTCTGATTATCCTAATCTCGGGTAGACGTTCGTCTTTGATTTATTTGTTCAGACGCGCTTGTGTGCCCCGTGGGGGTAACTGCGATCATCGACCGAACGATTGCTGCTTCAACTCCAGCTGTCGTTGTAACTTGTGGGGTTCTAATTGCCGCTGTCAACGGATGGGACTTTTCCAAAAATGGGGATAAGGAAACCCGTAGATCTACTCTTCCGAAACAGAAAAACAAAAAAAAAAAAAGAAAAAAAACGAAACAACAAAATGAAAATTAAGAAACCACAAAAAAAAAAAAAAAAACCATAAACCACAACCGCAACTACAATTGAAATATATACCGTATCGAAATCATCATAGATAATCGATGAAACGATCAACGATCGATCAGTTTTAAAAAATTATAGAAAGCAAAAAAGAAATTAAGAACTTGACAAATTTCAATTCCATTTAATATGGATAAAAAAATATCAGCGAATATTTTTTCCTCAAAAGAATTACATACATTCATATCAAATATAAATATACACATATACATATGCATAAATTAAATATAAACTCACAATCGGATATGAAAGAAAAAAGGAAATTCAACTCATCATTATTGTTCTAATTATAATGATTCTAAATGAAATTATGTAATCGTTTAAATGAAACTTATATTCAAATTATTATTACACGCGACTACATAGGTATATAGTATACATATAAACGACCATGGCAAGATTAAACGGCTATCGAACGTTTGGCTACCACATTTTTATTATTCTATAGTTTCATTCGTTTGCTTATCAATTTTCTTACTGAGACGATAGTAATTTAGAAATTCGTTAAATACATACGATATACATGTACGTAGATGAAAGTGCAGAAGAGAAACAATTATTATGAACTTCGAACTTTCTATTCTAATATTTTCTTTTACAATAGCCTAGTAACGCCCAATCATAGAATCAAGTGCCAAAAGTGGTAGTCAAATTTGAAAGTTATATATTGGTACAATTTTGAGCTTCGCAACATTCGGAATAATAATTATTATTATCATTGTTATTATAAATTATATAGACATATACACACCTATAGTCATGCGCTATTTCAAATATATGTAAAGAAAATTAAAGCAAAAAAATTGTTCATCGCGTCGCGTCGACTCCGCCTATAAAATTAACGATAAAGAGAAAACGAAAATTCTTTTAAAATTCAAAAAGAGAAGAAGAGCTGCATTCTGAATGGGGATATCTCCAGCCACATCTTCCAATCAGATTGTCACGTCTCTCCTTGAAATTATAAATTTTGTCTGGAAAAAATCAATCTAATCATACAATGAATAAGGATGATACGTCGGGATGACGATTTTAAAAAATTAGAAAAAAAATAACCCAGAAGGAAACGAAGAATAGAAATACTAGACATGAAAGACAATAGCAAACATCTGGTGGTGAAGAAGGAAGGAATGGGAAAATTAAGTCGAAACAAATTTGATGAATAAAAAACTAAAAAAAAAAAAAAACCAAGAACATATAGAGAATGGAAACCAAAAAACAGTACCTATAGAAATTTAGAAAAAAAACTACATACTATCAGTATATGTATGATTATATATTATACGAGAAATACGATATACATATGATAATATATGTGCAGTTTCATTCCTATATGTGAGAAAACCAAAGAAGATGAATAACTAGATCGATGGAACAAAAAAATAAATTAATAGAAAAATCGTATTGTTATTATTATTGTCATTATGTGTCAATTAATTGTGACTAATTAATATTATATACATTGAAAAAAAAATAACAGAAAAAACAGACACACAAAACAACAGTGAAAAGAAAGAGAAGAATAGATACACAGGTATATACTTATGTACTACACGAATAGTACGTAATGATGATGATGATAACATATACACACACACGTACATAGTATATAAATTATATTCTGTAAAACAGCATAAAATCTATATATACATATTATTTGTATATATGATTTATATGTAAATTATATTATAACTATTACACATGCCAAATGTATCGATAAGATAATATGTGTATAACGATAAATGGGTGTATGTAATGTATCATGGGAATATATATATACATAAATATATATACACACACACACATAATACACAGAACCAAGAGATAAAAAGAAAAAACTACAACATTAACAAAATGATATGTATAAATTAAATATATATATATACATGAAATAAATAATGTAAAATAATATGTAGATTCCCCTGAACTGTGTTGTGTGTGTATACCTGTGTACATAATTTGGAAAACAAAGAATTTTCGATTTTATTTCTTAATTTTGTCAAGATTTTTGTTTTTCAATACAACGGTGTATGATCGTGCAGCAGCAACAGCAGCAGCAGTTATACCATACCGTACCCATATCATACGACCTGCGTAAACGTCCACCCCTTATCGTTAATTCAGGTTTCTAATTTTCATTATAAAGTTTCGTATAGATGTAACAAACTCTATTAAGGTATGATAATTAGTTTTGATTTTGAAAGTGCTTTTAGAAACTTGGGAAGAAGGTACGGTGTACCCGTACTACGCAAACGTCCCTACATATAGGTATATAAACTGCGGGTTTCGTTATTTTCCAAAATCTCGTGGAAAACCATAGTTATTATTATTACCGTTATTATTATCGTTGCTTCCACCGAATATCTTGATAAAGTATCTCATATATTTTATATATACCTTGTACCTGTACGTATACGATGTCGAGTAAGTACATACATACGACTATTCCAGGCTCAAGTCTCTTCGGAACTCACGGGTCATCCGGGTTCCCGGAGATGGAGGAGGGATTTTCACGGATTTTATGGAGTGGCCATGCGACGAGATAAGTGCTTAATCTTGACGAACAGTTCGGTTGACGCCATATACACAGGTATGTATCCGTCCACGCGAGAAAATATCCCGGTAGGAAATCCTTTTGTACGTACACATGTGTTCATATACCAACAAAACATTCCCACAGGATAATGTGGGGAACAACGGGAAAACACATCGGGGGATTTGAGACGGACACACAATCGTTGAATGAAATACGACGATGTCAATTCTTCGATTCCGATCTTATCGTTGTGGCGGCAGGTTTGCTAGATACGAGGTTAAATTTGTTGACCTCAAGATTCGACCCACACCTTTGTAACTTCACCACGTATTCGTCGTCATCAACATCGACTCGACTCGACTTCGTCGTCGTTGTTGTTTACACGGGTTACGCGACAAGTTAAAGCTCAAGCCGATCCGCCCCTCCTCTCCACGGTAAGACCTAATTTTATTCGCGTAATGCTTTGCACCAGATGTCCCTCCTCCTGGGTTTATGAATGACGAGAATTTTTATAGTTTTATACATACGTACCATACTTCCTACATAGGTGCGTCGTGACTCACGATCAACAGATGATACGATACGATTAATCAATTACCTATTTAGGTAAGTGGAACGTCCCGAGCTAATTTGAAAAGGCAAGAAAAAAGTCATTCTACATTAGAATCGCATATATCGCAGCATCTAGTTTGATTGTTGTCACGTTTAGTTTTTTTTTTTTTTCTCTTTATTACATGCTACCTCGTAACTCAACTCCACGTTATTCACCTATACATACTTGTGGTATATATTATGTGGGTCAATTTATGCCCAACCCTATTATAGGTCACGACGTGTACATACCTATGTACGTGGGTATACATATGTATGTAGATGACAAAATGTATTTCGTAACAGCTCTACGATAATTGTCGTGAAGATTGAAGGAAAGAATCTGACTAATTTTTACGATTATTTATTTTTTTATTCTTCTCTCTTTCTGTCGTTGAATGAACTTCATTATTTCGTAATGATTTAGAAAAATAACTGTGACCGATAACTCGCGTTGCGCATCGACTGTATAATATACAAGTATACAAATATAAATAAGTACAATATGATATCTGCAGAAAAGTTGCTATTTCAGAATGAAACCATGAGATAACGGCTCTCGGATTACGGTGTTGCTGGTCTTGCATTGGAGGGAATGGTACGAAGCTAGCCGTGTAACGGCTGTCTCACCTATACCTGGATATACATAGGTATGTCTCTGCGTACACCGTACCTTTTATATGCTCGCAACTCTTGCACTAGATGAATCGTCCCATCAACTATATCAAGGAAAATAATATAAAATAGGAGATTAGACAGTAGGGTGGGTTAAAGAAAAACTTTATTGCTGGAAGTACCCCACTTGATTAATTATTTATTCAGAAAACCGATCGATTGCATGAGTAGATAATTTTGGCTTTCGGAGATGATTATATGTGAGATTACTCTTGGAGAACCAAAAAGAAATTTGATTTGTACGTTATAAAAGAAGGAAATTTTTCAAATGTGGAAAAAATATTTTTTACTTGATATTTTGAGGTAGCCCACTCGTTTTTTGAACAAATAATTAATCGAATCCAAATTAATCAATATCTAAAAATTGTCGATTGTGATTGTTTTTTACTCGTTCACTGTTCAAAATTTTTTTCCTATTATTTTTGTAATTCAAGTATAAAATCGAAAAATGATATGCTCTTATTTTTACTTAAAATTGAAGTTGAGTCGGGGAGCCCGAGCTTTGCTGGAGTCTGGTAGCCAGGAGCGTAGCGCTTTGTTGTGAGACGTCACCTTGGGAGCTGAGCAGAGGTGACGCCCCACAACAAACCGCGCGCCCGTGGCTACCTGACTCCAGCAAAACTCGGGTTTGCTGGTGAATTGAGTAATTCGAATAATATTTCGACCCATGCATGGATTGCGACGAATCAAAGTGTGTCTACGACTAAAACCAAGCGATATGTCTTCATTTTTCTGCTCCCAACAGCGAATAATTGATGATTGCTCGATCGATTGCATGAGTAAATGATTTTGGCTTTCAGATTTGGATTCCTTAGCTGATTATACGTGAGATTACCCTTGAAAAGCCAAAAAAAAAGCGATTTTTGAGTGAACAAAAAATCGATTTTTGGGCCAAAAGTGAAGTAGTTTAAGAATTGATTGCAATACACTTTTCTGACGTATTTTGACCTCAGGAATCCGAATCTGAAAGAAAAATTGACCTATCTATAAAATTGACCGAGTTATCGCCAATTTTCAGCTTTTTGGGGTCAAAAATAAAAAATTGATTGTTTAGTCTATCTGAATGTGATTTGAGCTCAGGAATCTGAATCCGAAAGAAAAATTGATCTATTTTGAAAAATGACCGAGTTATCGTCGAATTATCCCATTTTTTGGCATAAATTTGAGGATATCTCGAAGGGAAAAAATCGTAGCTCAATTTGGACAACGGATTCGTGTTCCTAAGGTCAAAATACATAAGAAAAGTGCCATAAGATCAATTTTAAAAAATAAAACTTTTTGCCCAAAATTTGAGATTTTTCCAAGGGGTACCCCTTACGATTTTTTCAAATTTTGGCCGAAAATTTTTATTTTTTAAAATTGATCGTATGGCACTTTTCTTATGTAATTTGACCTCAGGAACACGAATCCGTTGTCCAATTTGAGCTACGATTTTTTCCCTTCGAGATATCTCCATTTTTATGCCAAAAAATGCGAAAAAATGGGGATAACTCGGTCAATTTTGAAGATAGTTCAATTTTTCTTTCAGATTCGGATTCCTGAGGTCAAAATACGTCAGAAAAGTGTATTGCAATCAATTCTTAAACTACTTCACTTTTGGCCCAAAAATCGATTTTTTGTTCACTCAAAAATCGATTTTTTTTTGGCTTTTCAAGGGTAATCTCACGTATAATCAGCTAAGGAATCCAAATCTGAAAGCCAAAATCATTTACTCATGCAATCGATCGAGCAATCATCAATTATTCGCTGTTGGGAGCAGAAAAATGAAGACATATCGCTTGGTTTTAGTCGTAGACACACTTTGATTCGTCGCAATCCATGCATGGGTCGAAATATTATTCGAATTACTCAATTCACCAGCAAACCCGAGTTTTGCTGGAGTTAGGTAGCCACGGGCGCGCGGTTTGTTATGGGGCGTCACCTCTGCTCAGCCTCCAAGGTGACGTCTCACAACAAAGCGCTACGCTCCTGGCTACCAGACTCCAGCAAAGCTCGGGCTCTCCGACTCAACTTCAATTTTAAGTAAAAATAAGAGCATGTCATTTTTTGATTTTATACTTGAATTACAAAAATAATAGGAAAAAAATTTTGAACAGTGAACGAGTAAAAAACAATCACAATCGACAATTTTTAGATATTGATTAATTTGGATTCGATTAATTATTTGTTCAAAAAACGAGTGGGCTACCTCAAAATATCAAGTAAAAAATGTTTTTTCCACATTTGAAAAATTTCCTTCTTTTATAACGTACAAATCAAATTTCTTTTTGGTTCTCCAAGAGTAATCTCACATATAATCATCTCCGAAAGCCAAAATTATCTACTCATGCAATCGATCGGTTTTCTGAATAAATAATTAATCAAGTGGGGTACTTCCAGCAATAAAGTTTTTTTCAACCCAGCCTATTAGACAGAGAATAGTAACACTGCGTCTTCGTACAGACGACGTTCGTTACGAGAGCATGGTAAAAAAAAACCAAATTCTCTCGAGATAATTACTTAACAAACCACAGCTACGAATGTGGTGCATAGGAATATCATAGCGTAAATTTTTTAACATTCTATAAAACAAAGGAAATACCTTCGATCCCACGAAGCATAAAATAATTCTCTCGTTCGCCTTTTATCATAGAAATATATAATCAACTTTTCTAGTACATCAAACTACGTAAGTTTCACACAAAAACGTACCGTTCTGTTTGAAACCCTGTAAATTTTTACCGTCACCCCGATTTCCATTTATGTAGCATACTCATGAGTGTGTGTACACACAAGTTCGTCGGTTTCCACAGTGACGAAATGGGATTCTATCTATTTATTTATTTACTTATTTATTTATGTGCAATGTCACGCAATTTTTTCCACAATTCTTTTATCACACGTTGACACGTCGTAGCATTTTTTATTCCTTTTCCTAGCGAGCGAGAAATATAAAAATTATAATAGAGAATCAAACAGTAATCTCGAAAACAATGTACCTGCAATGAAACATACATTCCTATGCACACACGTACGTGAATATCTATAGAAAGATAAAATGATAATAATTGAGACCGAAGAGGAAACTGCGACAGACTCTTTTTCTCCTTTTCATATTTTTCCTCATACGTTTCTCTTTCTTTCTTTCATTCCTCCTCAGTTACTTCACCTACTCCGAGGAGGAGAAGGTACAGTTTCGGAAGGAGTAGGTTGTCAGGTGGGGAAGTAGGTGGCTCAGGTGAGAAAGGGCGAGAGAGGGAGGGGGCTAATGTTGGAAAGAGGAATTATAATCCAACGATATGTAGACGTACGTACAGAGAGAGATGGAGTGACGGAGAGGGAAAGAGACGACACGTATCTAGGTGTGTGCAGGTGAAATAATGTTGGAAAGTATCTGGTGGTGAATTCTTTTCGTTTCTGTATAAATAGATGTATGGATAAGTAGGTGGATGGACAGAAGTACGTGTGTACGAAGTTTTCAACCTTGCATACTACATTTTACTTCATACTTTACAGTCGTACTTTACTCTTCTGGGAGTGTCCGAGAACGACGACGACGACGACGACGACGAGGAGGAAGAAGTGGCGAGAGAGAGAAGAAAAATAGAAGAAGAAGCGAACGTGGCGCACGGTACCTTCGGCACCGGTGACGGCATTGAGTTGCAACTAGCGGTTTCGTTCAGTGCTGCCCATCGCGCAGGCCTGCGCGGTAACGTATTTTTGTTATTCTTTTTGTTACTATATAACAGAATATATTTATTAAAATTATTTATCGATACGCGCGTACAAAAATAATATATATATATATATACACATACGAGAAGATATGTAAAATACAACAAACGAGCTATTGGCAACGAAAAACTTTATTGTTTTGTGCGTTGTGTGTGTAAAACTTTATTTTTTGGTGTCTAATTATAAACAAAACACCGTGAAAAGTTTGGCAAATAATCTTATTTGAAACAGAGCGTTATAAAACGAAGGAAAAGTGAAAGATTGTGCAAATTATTTCTAAACTCGGAGTCAAATATGTAAGACGCAAAAGTTTGCGCAGTGCATCTATCTCTGTGTGAGTGTGTTGCAGTTTTTCATTCGATTTTCTTTCAAATTTGTTTTCCTTCCGGTTTGTCGTAACTAAAAATAATTGATCGACCTATTTATTCTTGTGATCGAGAACGCCTTAGTTTTATTATGTGATTTAAGAATGACGAATAATCTTCGAATAACGGCAATCGACGTACAGGTTTTTCTTATACGTCTCATGTTTTCTTTTTCATGAAATTCAAATGCCTACCTTTCTTATCATCCAGTTGACACCTGGCAGTTGTCTCAATATGCTGTTAATCGTTATTACCGACACATACCTGCGAGTGTTTGACGGTTCAAATTTAAATTGAGACGAAAAAAGGCGTTCCAATCACATGAGTGATTTCAGTTAATTAACTATTCATATTCTAAAAAACGAAGTTTTTTTCCCCGTGACTTATATGCCGCCATTTAAATGAAAATTTTATAACAAATAACGCGATATTCGACGCGGTCGGATCAACGAACATTCGATGATTTAAAACTGTGAAATAAGGACCTAATAATTGTTGATTAATTGAAGTTTTTTCATTTTTAGGATTTACATTTACATAGATACCGAAAGTGCAGGTTAAGAGAGTGATGATTAAAATGGAATTTTCACCTTCGACGACGACGACGATGATGATGATGATGATGATAGTGATGATGATGAAAGATTGGTAATGACGTAAGCGGATTAGTGTCTAAAATAATAAAACAGAGGTCGTCGAGCATCGAAATATAAAAGGATCGATTCTTTTCTACGCGGTATATCCACAACCCTCAACGTAGTATCTACACCGTCGACAAAAGGGATGAAAAACTGAAAGAGTTTTATAGAAAAATTCCATGGAAGAAGAGGGATAAAAAAAACTGAGTCACCAAATGAATAAATTAAAAGTAAGTCGTGAATGCAAGCTTGAGGTATTCGTTTTTGAAAAGTTTCAACATTCGCAAATTTTTTAATATACCTACATTTACATTACCCATAAATTGATAAGAACAAAAAGAAAAGGAATACGACGTTAATTTTAAATACAAATAACTCGATTACGAAACAACCGAGTTTCATTACTGCGGACGTAGCCTAGAATCGATATAGGTATAAGTATAAACGCATACCACATGGGAATGAAAACGGTTCAGTGAATTGTTCGGTATATACGGGGTGTCTATTCAATAACGGCATAACGAGAAATTCAATACAAAGAATCTCTGAATGAAAAAAAAAGCCAACGGACTAGAATCTTGGTTATGACTGAAACATTTTTTGTTTAAATAGCGAGTTGCGTCGTGTGTCTCCGGCTCCTTCTATACGTACACATTAACCGGAAAGATAACCGCGACTTGGTTTTAAATAAAATAAAATTAAAGCAAAAAAAAAAAACAAGAAGAAGAAGAAACGAAGGAAAAAAAAAAATAATAAAATCGTTTATTTTCAGCAAGGGCGAAAGATCGCAAAAACCGGTTCCGACTTCCATACACTCGTGGTGCAGGTTATCCTACGGGAGAGAGAAGAGAGAGCAACGTAGTCGTACGTACGCATACAGATAAAATACGTAGTAATCGAATAGACTTGGGAAAAATTTGAAAAAAAAAACGAAAAGAAAAGAGAAGAAGCTAGACGAAACGACCAAGGAGGCGAGGAGACTTGAAAAATAGACGAAACAAAATCGAAAGCCAAAAAAACGTTGAATCGTTACGAGATGAACGTACGCGACGATGTGAGGAAAGTGATAAACGGAGGGGGCCTTTACCTGTACACGTCTTGAATACCGAGGATGTTGGAACACGAAAATCATACGAGGATACGAGAATTGCAGCACGAAGACATCGGGTAGTGAGTGCGAGGAAAAAAAAAGGAGGTAAATCAAAATAAAAATATCTAATGAAATAAAGTAAAATAAAGCGTTTGCGGAAAAAGAGGTACAAAAGAGGACGGGGATTCGTCTGCGAGATTTTTGAATCGCCGCGCCGCTGCGCGCCGCTTCCAACGGTCACCGGCACCGGTGACCACACAACGATTCGAAACGTAAGAATTCTCTTTAATAATTATTTAAAAAAAAGAAAGAACCGTTTTCGAAAATATCGCCGTTCGTACCTGATGTGGAATAAAAATATTTCGAGACTCGTACAACGTAGAGGATTCAGAGGAGTTACTTTTCGAAAATTGAAATAATACAAAAACGTAATGCGCGTGTAATTTATGCGATAATAGGAGCGAAACTATACAGTGGCAATGCGGTAACCAGATACGAAATCATATCAGAATCTAACCACGTTTGAGAGAAATCGATAAACTTTTCTCCACCCTGTATGCCGACAAAGTTTGTTCGAAGACGACCAAGACGAAGTTCTGCAGAAATACTCGTTGAAATCACTTGACAAAGGGAAACATCGGAAAAGTGTGTTAGTTTTTAAACTTATTGCCTCAATCAACTTATTAAAATTGCAACGCAAGTGCTACACCGTACAGTGCCGACAGTTGAAAGAGTTATTGAAAAAAAGCAAAAAGGAAAAAGGAACAAACGATTGAAAAAAGTAAACGAAACGGAAAAGGATATATACATATAAAAGAGACTATTGTGTTCTCAAATAGTTTTAATACACTGCAGGTTTCCTTTTTACACTATAATAATTTATACACGATCCGGAGGTGGTTTTTATTTTTTTATTTTTTCTTTTGGCGTGGAATTTTTGTTCGTGCATTCGCGCTAGTCGAAAAGTGAACAACCAAATAAAACGAAAGAAGAACAAAAGAGACAAAATAGAGATTTGGAGGTAAAAAGAGAAAAGGAAAAAGTAAACTACTAAATTCAAACGGCTCCAGAGTCGAAACTAATGAATATTAAAATAAATTCAAAGTGTTGTTATAATACCGTCCCTTATTCGGTGTACTACCACCAGGTGCTGGTGGTCGTGGTGAGTGGAGTACTGAATAAATTTATGGTGTATAAAAGAAATAGAAAAAAATTTTAATCGTCTCTTATACGATTTAAAAATATAGTTTATTGGATTTCGGATATATAATTTGTTCAATATTTTTCTTTTTCATTAAAAAAAAAAACATAATCGTGATGGTACCTGAAAAATCGGTTAAATTATAATAATGAAACTAAATTTTTATCGCGGTTGCTTTTTTTTCGAAAATTATACATCTGTGATTATTAATTGTTACATAATATTCTCACACATATCTATACTCATTTAACAACAGCTGTGATCGTTTTCAAAGCGTGAAAAATTTAATGAAAGAGAAGAAACGAGAAAGAAGCGAACGAACTTATAAAATATACGTCGTACAAGAATAATAATACTAAAAATAATAAAAATTATCGCAGAACGGTATGAAGGATGGCGGAATCGAACAATCACCATCAATTAAACAATCGTGGTGTTCAGCTGCAGTCAACGTCACGTCAAACGGCTGAAGAAAAACGTGCTTTGGCAGCACGTGCTGCAGCATTGGTTTTGGCAATCGGTATCCTGGGACTAGTTTTACAATCTGCATCAACCGCAACACCGACCTGGGGCTACTTCAGAAATCCTGACGGTAATTAATCAATTATTTAATAGTTTACTCATTCGTTCGTTCTCTCCAATTATTATCGTACAGAGGAGAGAAAAAAATTGTATCGCATAAAATGACATAATCAGCTATCAGATCAGCTTATATTGCAACGGTCTGCCTACACGTTATCAGTTATTAACCCGGATTAATTATAAATCGTGTTGCGCAATTCAGACCCCTACCAGTGTAGGCAATTATAATTATTATAATTATTATTTTATCAAACTATAGCAGGATATAGATTCAACGATAATAAAACGAAGAACATTTTGAAGAAACAAGAGGAATAAACAACTTGCGAGTGTAATACCTGCACGTATAGTGTACGGAGGCACTTGAATTAAACGATAGGCAATTAAGCGCACTAAAATCTATGTTTAGGCACATAGGAAGTGCGTTCAGGTATCGGTTTTTGGGTATACCTCCTGCTTATATGTATATCAGGTGCACCTATGTATGTACGTACGTGCATACCTATGTACGGGCTTCGAACATGACCCATTTCAAGCACGGCTTCCTCTTTCCTTGAACTTAATTGATTCTCCAATGATTCGACGTGTGTACGAATAACATCGTTACCAAAAAAGAATTTCAAACTAGTAATTATCGGCAGAGGTTCGCAGATGTTCGCAATTCAATTTCCAAAAATTTCGAATCAATTGCCAAGGACTGTAGTGAAAAAAGTCGAAAAATCAGTCGAGTCCCGCGTTATCCTATGTTACTCGTACCCACGTAGGACGTTCTGGGTGGGCTTTACTTTCCCATCTGAAATTTTAGAAGGAAATTATATACCCGGTGTATACTTACGTACATACGCATGCAAGGGTTACCTCCGTGCACCACCTGCGAAAGAGCAAAAAAGTAGAAGGAAAAAGCAAAAGAGATCAATCTTTTTTGTTCTTCTTTTCACTTGGGAATTGATTTTAGCAAACTTGGGCATTACGGTGACGAATGTTGTTGAGAAAATGATCTCAACAGAGGCAGAAAACAATGGAGAAATGTAGAAAAAGTAGAAAAAAAAATAGCTAAGGATGCAGAGGTCAAGAGCTGCCAGATTCGAGTCTTTATCGTCGTCGTCGTTTTCCGACCACAACGCTCGTTTTCTATACCCGCTTGAGTGATTTCGTGTTCCGGGTGGCGACCACCGGAAACTTGTCGGGGGCTCACCTTTGTATCCGCTCGTGATACACATACGCGTACTTCTGTACATATTCGTGTCGCTCGAGTAGAATAATTTATTGTAAAAAGATCTGACGAATTTCATTCATTCGGTTTTCCCATTGTTTTGGTTTTTGGTTTTTTGTCTCGACGCTGTGGAAACCAGAAGAAAAACTGACAATGACGCGATGCGGTGATTTGTAAGGGCCGTTCACCTCAGCACCATTTCCTTCATCTTTTTTTTTCTCCGTTCCTCCCTTTTTCTTGTTCATTTTTGGTTTCTTTCTCCCCAAGTGTTCCCTTTCCCATCTCCGATACAAGAGCTGGTGGTGGTACCGGTATCATAGGTAGTTAGTTGCGCGCATGAAGTATAAATTAACGGTATTTTCGTACATGAAATGAAAAAGAAAAAAAAGTAGAACAAGACGGAGTAGTAGTAGCAACAGCAGCAGCAGCAGCAGCTGTAGGGAATTTCGAAACTTCTAACGGTACTCCAGGGCCTCTATAAACTTCTATACCTTCCCATTTATTTATTTATATTCATTTCGCTCGTGTTCTTCGTAGGTATGACCTATGAGCTTTTATATCATTTCTTCTGAAGCTGTATGGAGTAAAATATTATCGTTATTATTGTCACCGTCGTCATTGTCATTATAATTGTCATTCTCTGTTCATCTTCATGAAAGGTAACGACGTATTACTCATGTGACATTTACATATTTGAAAAAGAAAAAAAAAGCCATTACGTGACCCAAAAAATATTCCAAACGTCGACAATTAACGTCTCCTAACACGTTACCCAAATAATACATATGTACTTACGTGTGTTATCTAATTTTATTCGTTTCACGTGATATTTTTTAGAATAATTTTTAGTTCACCAATCGTGTACGCGCATTTTCGCATATGTATATCTTGCTTTTATCTCTCGTTGAATATTAGAATTTAGAGATGGAGTTGAAAAAAATAATGTGGAGTACGTACTTACACTTTGACTGGAAACTTTTATATCAGTTGAAAGAGTCGACCATGTTTTATGTAGTGAACCACGAGGTCCTACCTATGCCTTTCACTTTTAACGGTCATCGAACCTTTTATTCGATAAACTTATCCTTTTTTTTCTTTTGTAATCGAATGAAAATTGAAACAAAAAAAGGAAATGAGAAAAAATGTAACGGCGTTACGTACGTTATCATTAGCGATGCAATAAATATTGTAACGTACGTAATACTCATATGTACGTACGATAATTATCGTTATTCGATCAAACGAAACACTGAGCAGAGGTATACAGGCAAGAAAATCGATTCAATTGTACGAATCGCAATACATATTGTCTGCACGTGAATACACGTTCGTGTGGACATATCATGTGACTCTATATAATTCTTATCGCGGTGTTCAAACACATGCATTGCTATAGAAATGCAATAAGGGCAGTTCGATGTTCGAGGTTTGATAAGCTTGTACTTCGTTATCGCTTAGTTCATTAATATTATTATTGCGATTGTTATTATTACGATTATTAGATCGATTACACTTCCCGCTCGTATCCAACTAGGAGCGACACGAAAGAAAAACAAAGTGGATCCGTATAGATGGGATTTAGGGGATATAGCGCAACTTTGGCTAACTCCCAAAGTATGTTCTACCGTACCATATGTATGTGCCCCTACGTACATATGAATATGTATAATTTAGTGAGCGAGGGGAAATTGATTATGAATGGATATGCTGTACGTATGCGTAACATAGGCCGAGATCGGCTCGTTTAATGCGAAATCCTTAAATCCTTCTCGTCACGCCATCGTGACGTCGAGGGTGATTTTCTGCTCTGTATTTATTTTACGTGTAGTATGTCGGTGTACGATACGAGCGTATGGAACGATGGAATTAATCCTCCGTTCGCGGTCCTAACTCATCAATCAAAAATGATCTTTCCCATATCTACGCCTTGTAACCTACGAGCTATACCTTAGGATTTATAATACATAATATCATCCGTGAAAGCTTCAGGACGAGATCGTGATTGCGACGTTCTTGTCTAATTTCTAATCAATTAGATTTCATGTAAAGCGAAATGAAAACAAATCGATAATTGATATCATTTCTTTTTCGTTTCCAGTCGGTTCCGCAGCCGAAAATGGATACTTCGGACCTTGGAGACAGTGCAAGGAACTTCTTTATGGAAGGGAAAGATGCGGCCAAGGTGTTTCGCGGTTTCAACCAGTCGGTGAGCGTTTTTTTTTCTCCTCTTCTTATTTTATTCTCAACGAAAAATAGGCGTAAAAAATATGTACAAAACGTTACTGCGTGACGAATCGATTTATAATGTCTTTTTTCTTATTTTCCTTTATCGTTTTTTCGTTACAGTTGCCGTTTGGGTCGCTGGTCTCGCGGCAGCCGGTGCATCGGCGTTATTGGGGGTGTTCGTATTCGTTAGCGTACTTCAACTTTCGATGGCGTCATCGGCGAAACGGGTCTTAATTTCCTACAGTACAGCTTTAATAGCTAAAGTTGCACTCGCGACACTTGCCAGTGAGTATTGCGATAAGATTAATTCATTCGTTATATTTTAATTAAATATTCAATCATCAATTTCGCATGAATTCTATTCCGCAAAAAAAATATTACGTCGTGTATCACAGCGTGGGTACTTCCAAACTTCGAGAAATAATCTTTGAGAATCAGAATTCCCGAATTGTCGAATATTTAGGAGTTGACAATATTTTCTACCGATTTTCTTATTGCCATTCGAATGATAGCGAGACAAAAAAAGTCCCGCGATATTTGAATAGGAGATTCGCGAGGCCGTGGGAAGATTGTTAAAATTCAAATTGAGATCTCTCTTGCAACGCAATGAAAATTTTTTTCTCCTCCACATCCGCGACAATTCAGGCTTACGGGAACATCGGTGAGCGATAATTTAATTTTCTCCGAGGTTGGCGGCGGAGTATGAAAGTTCATTTCTTATTTCCTTTATTTTTTTCAATGCAGGCAGGCAGGCATTTTGTTATTCTACATCATCGTGCGCAACGCGGTAGGAGATAGACGGATATAACTGTACAAGGATTTCTTGCATAATTGTTAAACTCGTCAGAGAGAAGGAGGAGAGAAAGAGACACAAAGATAAATGGAGAAATGATGTGGCGGTGTATGGTAACTACGTTTCGGTATGTCGACGTTCACGAGTTTAAACATTTTACCCCTCGAATTTAGCAGCCAAGATTGGAGGGTGGTTCGGAGGGTAGGCGGATAGGAGGTTTATACGTGGTGGGTAAGGTTTGCTTGAAATAATCTGCATACCAATTCCCTTGCCCTTATTCTGATGGGACACGTGCTCCCTCCACGCTTATAACATCGTAATAGAATATTCGCTATAACGATAAAAACTTTTCACTTCTCTCTCTCTCTCTCTCTTCGACGATTTATATTCATGCAAGAAAAACAAAATACATAAAAAATGGAGAGAAAAAAGAATTGAAAAAATATCTTAAGAATTTTAAATTCTATATTCAAAGTATAATTTCAACGCCATCTCGTCGGTTGAGTAATTTCTAATTTTTTGAGACACTGTAGGAAATCCATTTCATTTGAAACCGATCATTTTCTTCGTCGGAATAAATTTTTGGTAACGTTAGCTGTGTCCCATGGGTAAATATACGTCGAACCCCGGATAGTTTAATTATAATTACCGCCTACGATATTACAGGTATTTACTTTTGTTATTACAAATTCAATTAACCTCAGAATGCGTCATTCCTAATTGTTATTAAGGCATGCAACCCTCGCCTTTACGTGTTGCTTGTTCGTACACAGCGTATGTACGTATTAAAGGTAGGAGACTGCGAGTGTACATATATACCTATGTAGTCGCGCTACTTACATACCTGTACACACAACGTAACGTACATGTGTACACACACGAGTAAATTGTTCGACACAACCGCGCCTGAGTTGCGGTGGAAATTGATATTTAATTCAATCTGCGCGTGATATTATGTATAGATGTATACCATCGGACACACGCGTACAAAGATTTGTACATACACACGTATGCACACAGAAATATATGCATACGTATTTACTTATATTATACGTGACGTTCGCTACACGACGAGAGCGACGACGCCCATGTTACCCACCGATACATACCGATCCTTGTATATTATTCATCGATATGCAACATATTATTTTATACACATAGAAGGAATGTCCGAGTGACACGTAATTCGTTATCACCGTCTATATTGGTACAATACATATTGTATTTTATTTAAACATTTTTTGTCACGCTCTCGAAAAATCTAATAGTAATAATTTAGACATCAGATATTTCATAGATATCTCTACTAAAATAACAGAAAGGATTAAATCTCGAAATGTAATCAGATATATCCGTTCAGGGTGTGCATACCTAATCCATGGATATACATCTTACATAGAATATGAGATTTCTCGCGAAGATCTGCATTACCCAACCCACACGTATGCGTACATAGATGTACACATGTCTGATAACTGATTCGATTAAGCGAATTAGTAACACTATCTTATTAATAATTTCATCATCCGGTTTTAAATTCAGAATTCTTCATCATAAAAATCATCTGTGCGTAAAAATTCATTAACTTTTCATGTTCGTTACCAATATTCAAAGTTGAGTTTATAAAATTTATGTTTCAGCCCTACTAGCTGTCGTCGGAGCAAGTCTATTCGCACTCCAAACAGACGACAGAGCTAATAGTTTCATCGTAACAAGGGGAGAGGCTTTTTATATGCAGGTAACGTACTTGAAGAAAAAATACCTAAATTTTTTTTTAATCTAATCGTACAAACCTACGAACTTAATTGATATCGTTATTATCGACGATATTCCATACGCCTATGTATGTACCAGGTGTTCATTTTATAGAGGTATACGTATGCAGGTCCTGCGCACCTGTTCAACTTACGTTAATATTTTATTCATGATCATCTATAGGTATATACCATCTGCACTAGCAGAAAATAGAGGGGAGAAAAAAAAGGAAGGAAATTCACCATGTGTATTCCAATACACCTATGTATTGATAATATCGTTATTAAGAATGCAACGCGAAGGAACCACCCGCAACTAAATCATCATAATTATTGCTTTCGTTGTTATTATTGATATTGTTATTCTTATCATCATTATTCAATCAATGTGCGTAGATTACGTCACTGACTGTGGGTTACGGTAATCCGTAGAAGCAGGGATTGATGAATGAGCATCCGAAAGCTCGTCTCCCCTATTTCTGCGTTTTTTTATTTTTCTCTCATTTCGATCAAGAGAAAACTTATTTTCTGATTTCATTTCATTCCTTTGTCTCTCGAATTTCTTCATAACAATACCAAGTGACAATACCAATGGCGATCGAGTGAGCCATTCAAAGTAATAAATAAAAAAAGAGAAAGAACGTGAATCAAGAATAGAAAATTTGCGACACATTTATAGCATCATTGATATGGGATACGGATATGGATACTCAACGTAATTATTTGAAATCGTAGTATAGGTAATTTACACACCTAGATAACTGTTTGTTGGTTGGTTTCTGTGTGTTGTATTAGTTTGATAGAAGTTTCGCCTATAATTATATATGTATACGTGACACACGACGACGACGTCTTATATGCTTTGACATTAAAAACAATGAGGAGACATTGTCCACCGGGCAGTCGCGATTCTGATCTCGTACGCAGATATTGGTTACGATATTTTCGCGTTGAATTTTTTGACGATAAGTTTTAAGTTTCTTCGGTTTTCTTAAGGATTTTCCACTATCCAGATCTGTGCTCTGCGAATGGTTACAAAAGAAAAAACAATCAATAAAAGAAAAACAAACTGGAAAATCGAAAGATAGAAAACGAACTAGTGCGGTGTACGTGTGCGTTGATCATACACACGTGTACCACATAATGTGCAACGTTTTTCGAATGCAAATTTTCGCGATATTTAATTTATTTGGTCGTTACAAGCAAAGCGACCATTTTCGTACCACATATGGTTTATAATACTTGTAGTATACGACACGTGTAATTTAAGACACATGGGGGAAGGAGGCGGGGGTGGAGGAGGGGGTGGGTACGGGTACGCGGGTGGTTTATTGTTTCAAACTTGGATTCGTCTGACCTTCGATCAGGTGTAATTCAATACGAAATATCTTACAAAATTGTCATTATTATAAATATGATCGTCATACATAATTCGGCGGTAAAGTGCGAGTAGCTGTGTACGGGTATTGACGATATTTCGTGTATCAATTCATTCAACTTTTCCACGAGCCAAAAGGCGAAAGAAGAAAAAAGAATTTCCAAAGAAAATAAATCAATAAATTTGAAACGATAAGAAATAAAATAAGAAATCAATCGACAAATTAAAAATAAAAAGGCTCCAAGGGGTTGTAGAGATTTAAACTTAAAAAAGAGAATAAAAATTTGCTAGCTTTATTATGAGTGAACGGAAACGAAGACGATTGTTAAAAGAAGCGAAGGATGAAATCAAACTGGACCGAAGTAGAAGGAAAAAAAAAAATCGTGGCAAGGTACGACATTATTACGAGGCGAAGAGGGATGGTCTTTTTTACGTACATAACAATATAGGACATTATATGAGTTCGTATAATTAATTGAATTGCATTATATACTCCAGGAGAAAGTACAGGTAACGTGCGAAAAAAATTAAGACGCGCGTCGAAAACAAAACTGAAGGTTCGTATAGGAAAGAAAGAAAGAAAGAAAGAAATAAAGAAAAACGGAAGAGGAAAAAATAAATTCTTAAATAAATAAAAGGATATCGTAACAGGAGTAATCAATTCCTCATCGTAAAACAATGTTCCTAATTAGCAGAGATATACAACGGTCCAAACGAGATTATTATTATTATTATTATTAATATTATTATATTACTATGATTATGATTCTTGGTAATTAGTCCGCACTGTTCGCGACAACAGAGTATACCGCAGCTAGGTGTCAGATGTGGGCATATACATAGATATATCTAAGCTATGTACCTACCTGGCTGTACGTAACTAGGGGGTTTTGTGAATACGTTTTCTCTGGAGTAGAAAATTCAATTATATGGGAAACAAACGATTGTCTGCTCCCGCGTTACGACGAGTATAATAATTAATTCACCTGCATTGCGTTTGCTGTGTAATTATAATACACTCGGAGCATCGGAATAGAATTGGAGCAACACCCGGACTACCGCGCGAAAATATGATCTATGATATTCAAACGCTCGTAACTTTGAAAAAAAAGAAAGCTAAATGTATGAATCTTATACGAAACTGCAGTTAAGACTCTTCTCCTTCGGGACCTCTTCGTCAACCAGACGGACGTATTTTTTTTTCTCTCAAATTTTCATCTCTGAAAAATTCTCTCTTACAGTTGGCTGCGATCGCGTTGAATTTTGGAGTCCTCGTCTCCGCCGTGTACGAAGGTATTTACGCCAGGAGAGGTGGTGATCCCACGAAGATCAGGGATGGCCACAATTCCCACGGGACCACGATAGACAATCCGGGATACCGGGAACACCATCGGCCCACAAATGGTGAGTGATTTCTATTTACAATTTATTCATCCGTTCGTTTTTTCTATACCTTGTATATTTCTCTTCTGTGTATGTACTCCTCATTGCGATAATATTGAATTATGTATTGTGCGAGTAATGCCGATTCGCTCGTTCATTGCCTTACTCACTCGGCGTTGTTGTGGTGAATTTAGGAGCTGGTATTTCGATGACAGACGCGAGTGGTAAACCGTATTCAGGTGGTGCCGGTAACGGATCGATGGCATCCGTTGCGACGTCCGGTAGTGCTGCTAGCACAGCCTCTCCTTTAAGGAGTTCGTTAAAGAAACCAAAACCGATGGGAATACCGAACCCTGGATTTTCGTCGCACAGTCCAACCCTGTCGAGGAACGGGTCTCAAAAAAAAGTTAGAATTCAAACGCACTCCACCGAAGTTTAGCCCTCCCGCAATTCTCCCCACTGCCACCCCATCCATCCACTCGCGGAGTTTTAACGGGGGAGGAACGATAAACTCTCGCTAACGAACAAAATCCCGTCCAAAATCCGAGAACAATATACGTCTTACTACGTATTAGTGAGTAAAAATTGAAATTCTTATTAAATTTAATACTGGATTTATCGATACCTTATAATATACATAAGGAAGATATTGTGTTTTATTCTTATGAGTCTCTATTGAATCTGAAAATTTAAACTATTTTATTTCAAACCCATATATTTGATACAATTTTATCAATCGTTGACGAATTCATCGTCAGACTACCAATGTAAATTCGTATGATTATACGTCTTTTACGTATAATTGTTTATAAATATGTCACTATATTTTTACATTAGTGCGTATTACATTACGTACAACGCACGTACACTCCTTTTAATTTCATCGTCATTTTATTCACTCTAATTTTTTATTTTTTTTGCCAATTTCAATGATTCATGAGAACAGAACTATCAGGGGAATTGTCATGTTGACCTAGGTGTTATCACGTATTATTACTATTATTAAACTTAGGATTAATTTCTAATACACGTATCTTCATACGATTAGGAAAGGTACATCCGAGATACTTATTGGTAGAAGGAAAAAGAAACAAACAAATGTCCGTCCAACCCGATGAAATGGCAGCAATTATTGGGTACACACACAATTAGAATAATCAATTAATACCGAAATTAGCTGCCGAATGGGTAAACAACAAGATATTAATATTTATACAATTGCTAGGTAGATTTTACTTTATACGTTTTATTACCTATTATATTATTTCAATTATTTAATTATGGCATAAATATGTCAAAGTATTATTTTTGAAATATTTATATCGAAGGTATTTCTCCGCCTCCTTGCTAAGTCGGGCTTTGTCGGCATTCTTCTTTAATACCCGTACGACGCAGTGGAGTCTGTGTACAACGTTTAACGTTTTTATTTGGAGCCGGTCTCGTGAAATTTTAACCACAAAATTGTTTTTATTTATAAATGAATACATAAATATATGAATATATATATATATATAAATATAAATATATTAGATTATACGAGTATATGTGTTAGAAAAGAAACAAACAAGAGGAAAAAGTGCACTTGTATTACTTATAAACAAATATGTATGTATGTCTATTGTTAACATACATTATTGTTGCTAATTAATTATCACATCAACACGTACACTCACATATAGACAAACCAAAAAAGAGGAAAGAACGAGATGAGAAAAAAGGAAATTTAATTGATCTTTTTCTTGTCTCGAAATAATTCATACGACAGTAAAATCTATTATTTTAAGCCTAACGTACCGACAGATATTTTTCATCGGGTACGCAAAATTTAACCCGGACATTTTGTAGGAGTCATACGTGGAATGCCTAACTGGGCACCCACCCCACTCTGCTAATCGAAGTAATCGTTGGACAGGTACAGCAGCTCCCCATTCGATGACCAAGTTCTACGACGCAATAGAGACGAGGAATCGTTCGACGTGACGAATAGGAGTTTGATCACTTGGAATCGATGGGGTGAGTCTGTTCGTCGATTTTTTTTTTTTCTATTTGACGAAATTGTATCGGTCTATATGTGTCTTCGATGACATTCGTGAAATTGCGACTCGACAATTAGGTTTTCGAAAAACCCTACGACATACGAGTAGAAAAAAAACACATACAGGCACATCCACACACACACACACATACTAATGCATAACAGTATACGTACACGCCTTATTATTATCATTATCATTATTATTATTATTACTATAAATATAAATGTGATGAGATATTATATTATATACATGATAAATGTTTTATAACGTTTTTATATATTCGTTATTGATTTTTTTCCATCTTTTTCTCGAATATTTAATTTTTCTATTCCCTCTTTTTCATCTGCTTTTTTTTCTACTTACCTGCATATCGAATTCCCGAAAAAATTAAATCGATAGAATAAAAGCGAGAGAAGAAATGAATGAATAAATGAAAATTTCAACACACTTTCGGGTCAAAGGATATGAAAAGTTGCGAAGAGTAAACATATTCTTTTTTCTTTCATTTTGTATAAAATTAATATTTATTTATGTAATTCAGTTTTTACATAATTTTTAAAAACTTAACGACGATTCTCATGTTTATAATGATATAATATTTTCTCGACGTACATGTATAATGCGTTTTCTTTCAATATTTTTACTTTCTTGGCCGGTGTGTGTGCGCGCCTCTTACTTACATTATTATCATACAATTGTTCGTATCATATTTATTTCTCAAAATCGCGCGCAATCGGTCATCGATACGATAATAATTACTAACTATATAATATAGTCTGGTGACAGTCCTCGCCAGGAGTATGGATCGCAGATTTCCGTCAAAAAAAAAAAAAAAAACAAAAAAAAAAAAAGAAACGAAGAGAAATGAAAAAAGTGTAACAAATAAAATAATAAATTAAATAAATAATCGATGAATAAATAATAAAAATAGAAAGAAGAGAAGAAACGAGTCGGATAAATGTGATAAAAATTGACAAAGGGGTGCGTCGATCTTTGAAACGATATAGGTGTAAATATCGCATGTTTATCATTGTCGTTAAAAATAACTTTCGCGGTCCTTAGGAGCGCTGGATATCAGCTCGCGTCGTTTCCAAACCGGTGCCGTGACACCGCCGCGAGTATTATGCGTCGGGAGGGTGGGCGTCGTTGTCGACGCCGGCGTAGGGCTCGTCATCGACGCGACCGGCGTCGACGACTTACCCGCCAGGGTTTCGGCGTCGGGTATGTGCCTCGTCTGGTGCCTCGAGTCGGTGTAACGTCTCTTGGTATACTTTTTATTCTCATTCGTAGCAGCCGACGACGAATTAAGGTTCGTCGACGGGACGACCGACTGGGACTGTTGACTCGGTTGGGACACCGTCGAAGGACTGGGACCGTCCGGTCTGGATATGTGCAACATCCTCTCGATGTCGGCCGTCTTCGACCTGGGGAGAACGCGACGTAGAGAGAACCGAGGTATTCTCGCGGTGAATGGTAATATTCAATTTGTCCCCATTTTCGTTTCCCTCATTTTCCTACCTACTCACCTCAACACAGCACCCCCGATGCTCGTGATACTCGGCGTGTAAGACCCGGAGGAATTCCTCGAGGCGACGCTCTCCGGGAGGGAGGGTGACGGCGTCGTCGTCGGCTGCGGCGGTTGGGCCGCGCTGCTCTGGTTCGTTTGACCGGTCGACCTCGATATTTGCCTCACCTCGCTCGACGTGGTGAAGGAGACCCTCTGGAGAACCGCCTGCTGATCGGGTATGTAAGAAACGGCCGTAACCGCGCTGTCCGGACTAGCCGGCGGACTCGACGCCCACGAAGGCGGTGAGCTAGGCGGCTGATCGCCGGACAACGTGGCGGACGATCCGACGGCGCTGTCGCTACCGTGTCTGCCGCCACCTGACGAACATGTCACACGAATTGAATCGCCGCAAGGGATACGCGGTTATTCGATATTTATAAATTGAATTTCAGCGGACCGACGATACCTTCGCTGCAACCGGATATCGAACGTTGACGCTGCCTCCTGGGCGGTGCGCAGGGCTGCCTGGGTCCCTCTTCGATGTAGGGAATATCCGGATCGTCGAGATTCAAGGTGAACGCACCGCTCATAGGAATAGTCAGACTCGCCGTTATCACCATGGGGGATGACTTTCTCCTGAGATCCGCGGGATCTTCGCTGGATCCGCTGTCGACGCTGTTGCTCCGAGCGTTCTCGTCCTTTCGACGACTGCCGGGACGCTTGGGTCGCCTAGGTCTGGGCCCGATGTCCCCCCCGACACCGGCCGTCTGATGGAGGCATTGTTCCCGCGTCCAAACACGGCGGGACGCCGCGGGCGCCGCGCCTTCCTCCGGAAACGTTTCCGCCTCGCTGCAAGGGTCCACCTCGTCACCACCGCATTGCCTGCGCGTAGAATCGAGCGAGGAGAGAAAAGAGAAGAAAAAAAAAAAGGGAAGAAGAAAGCAAATAAATGAATCTGAGGTATCGCTTTTTAAACGTATACGTTATTTCCGTCGAATCGTTTATTTTTCTACAACTTACTCGTCCGCTCTGCGCGTGAGGGCGGCGTCGAGGTCGGCGGGATGGGTGTCCATCATGTGGAGGTAAAGTTCGTCCAGAAGTGCCGCCGGTACGGTAAATAAAACCGAACTGTGTTCGAGCAAAGCTCGGACCACGTTTATCACGTCTATGCGTTCTTCGGCCCTTTCAGCCGAGACCTCCGGCCTGGTTTGCCCCGGTTTTACGCAGTGCAAAATATTCGGCGCGAACACCTGCGTCGGGACAAAATGATGAGGTGAAGAAGGGGGTAGATTTTAATCGTTCGTTCGTTCGACGAAGGGGCAAAATACCGTAGCTAGATTTGTAGCGTCCATTTTGTTTCCAGCTACCCATTCTCCGCTTTCGTTCTTGTGGTCCTCGCTGTTCCCAGCAACTTCGCCTAGAAAGTTGAGCAGAGCCCACAGAGTGTCGCGATTCGGAGCAGGCAGTAACTGAATGAGATGTTGGAGAGCCTCCTGCTGAAGCCGCCTGTTTCTTATCTCTGGAACGAGATGGAAAAAGAATTCATCCGACCCTCGAATCTCGGCGAACCGCGTTTCGCATCGTCACTCGGGAAAGCCGACTTACTTTGCGTGTGAACGAACGCCTGGTAAAGATCCCTGCAGAGGAGGGGATCCGGCAAATCCCGAAAATATTCCTTGAGGAGCGCCGCCACGTCGTGCGGACACTGATCCACGCCGATTTTCGACTCCCGTCCGCAGTCGAAATCTTCTCGCAGCTTGAACGGTATAAATTGAACATCGGTGAACCGTGATTACCTTTAGCGCCCGTCGACTCCCCAATTTTCTCACCTGTCTTACTCTTTTTTTCGAAGGTGACACCCGGAACACACCGAGGGTGTGGAGGCCGCTGTTCTCGATGTGTTTTATGCACTGCTGGACTATCCAGGGCACCGAATCCCATTCGCCGGGGGTCCCGCCGCTCCCTCCGCCGTCGCTGAGTTCGAGCATACCGGAATCGCTGCTCGTCAACGCTCCACCTTTCGAAGGTAAAGATTCGCAGGAGCCACCCTACGTAGAAATATGCGATATTTTCTATCTTTCGTTTCCAATCGACACGGAGTTCCGATTATCGTCGAATCGACGAATCGAATTTTGAAAAGAAAGGGACGAAAATCGACGAATTTCCATTGCGAAACCGGCAAGCGTTTTTCTGCATTCGTTTGCGCGGTTCTGCGGTACGCATACCTATATATAAAATCTTGGCGCGCGATTTTACGGCGTCGTACTCTAAATAAATACTCTTACAAAATTAAGCGATCTTAATTAATCCGACGATAAAATTAGCCGCGTTGGCCCTGTTCTATTTTCGATCACCGATCCGTGACGTGGCGAATCGCCTTCGCCGTGACGCGGTCACTCCACCTGTACGCTGTTGAAAAAAACGCGCGGGATCCGACGCGACACGATGCAATGCCGCGGCGTCGAATTCGTATTCGCAGACGGCGTGCGACGATCCTTTGACCAGCTGCCGCCGTCGTGCTCGAAATCGATCGATTCTCCCGTTTTGCGGCTTATCTCTCTCTCCCTCCCCGTATTCCGCCCCCTTCGCCGCGTCGAGTCGACTCCAGGGGGTTTATTCGGTTCCCGTTAGCCGAGCCGTCGAACGTCGATTTTAAAATACACGGTAGAGAACGACGTCGTCCTCGACGGTATCGCGCTCCGTCTGATTGACGTTTTCCCACCTGTCACGTTCGTTCGGATGCTATTAAATGGTATCCGTACGCGCGGAGGCGAGACGTCGGTGCGATTTTCCAATTTCCAAAATGCCAATGAACGCGGATTTCTATAAACGATCTTGATTCTCGTCACCCCCTGCAGTATTAGGTGTACGCGTACATACATCACGTACCATGTATACCTATACGGGTATACTACCTCTGGCCGTACAATGTACAGATTTATTCATAGATTCGTTTGTATTTTGACGCGTCACGAGAACGACGAACCAACGACACGTTGACACGGAATTTTTCATACGGCTCAAAGAGCGTATGCGTTATACGTTTCCAAATGTCATCCATACTCGAACTTTGTCATATTTATTACCTACGTACGACTCTCGTTTTCTAGTAGATAAATTTTATTTGCGGACGATAATCGATTCGGTTCGCGATGCCGATCGGCGTTCAACCTCGTTCCAATTTGCGATGGAAATGAAAGTAACGAGCGAAAGAAATGAGCCACATTTCCCTCGTCGATCGCGTCATTTAACGGGCGTTTCTAACACCCCGACGATAGCGTACCGAAGATTCGGTGACGAGGTAGTTTGCCAAATTTTTTGAACGACCCGCGCCCACGTTCGCATTACGTCGTTATCGACGTGTACGGATGTATTTTCTCACGACTGTTCTCCCTCGGAGGTGGTGTGAGGTATCGACGACGACCACGGTGATTATCGTAAATTAATATAAATACCTCGTCCGTTTTTGCAGCGGCGGTCGGAACTTCTATCAAACTCGTGAAACTGGCTCTGCTGCCGTGTCTGCTGTTTCTGGTCAGACTTCCGACGTCGCTCGCTTCGCCCGCAGCCGCTGCTACCCTCGCAATTCTGTCGTTCTCCAGGCATTGGGACAAAGGAATACCAAAGACCAAACCTCCGGCCGATTCTGTGGGATGAAATAACGACGAACATTGTCACAAACTTTCCAGGGACCCCGACAGAGGTAATTCGAAATTATATTCCACGCTCCCCCTCCTTCTTCTTCCCCCCAGCGCCATTTTGTTTTTCATTTTTTCCTCCCTTATCCGTGCACGCGTTTTACTTCTCCGACAAACCGAAGAAAGTACTTCGCTCAACTTCGGATCGTCGTGCCAAGATCACGTAATCTACGACGAATACCTGAGCCTCGAGTAAAATTATATACATCTTTGGGAATCGGTGGTTGTTGCATCGGTCGTTGGAAAAGTAGAGAAAGTTTGATCCAGAAATCGTAGAAAGAATCGGAGAAAAGAAAATGGCAGCTTATCGCAACGGCGTATCAGGCGAAGGAAATATTTCATACAAGGTGTGTTGTTATATTTATACAGAAAATATCGTTGGCTGCGAGGATATAACGCGTACCGATCACGTATACACCTATGCGCCGAGGTATACAACTGGCTGAGCGAGTAAAAGAAATATAATTTCTATTATTAGACGGCATCGGTAAACGTGTATAACGGTATATTATCATTTTTCAGATTCAGAATTGAAATAACAACCGCTAGAAGATGAAGAAGAAAAGGAGAATCCGGGAGAAACCGGTCGCCGTATCCCACAATTGTAACGATATCGTGGGACGATTTCGGTCGCCATGGGATCAATCTCGACCGTGGCGATAGCCCGAGAAGGGTGAGGATATATTAATTAGAATATCGAATCGACCGAAGGGAACGCTGAGCCTGAGTGGACGAGGGTATATTTTACCATCGGTATCCGAAAATCTACGGACGTTGAATACGATCCTTCTTCCCACACAGAGAGAGAGATACGCGTACGAGTATATCCCGATATAGAACGTAATCTGGGACATCGACGGTTGCAACTTTAGAAACTCAAACACCGGCAATAACGGTAATAATAAACCCAGTTCGCAACCGCACCCCGACGATTTCCCTGAAATTGAAAAATTGTCGCCTAATTACCCGGTCGTTCGATGATTCGGCGAGACAACATTTTTAAATAAGGGGAGAAAAACTTTGCCCCCGCCGACTTCTTCGCTCCGTCGAAATCTTAAATGGCGTAATAACAGCGAGTGCCAGTCGATGGTCTTTCCCCCCGCTAACGATCGCGTACGCGTCCCGGACAAAATTAAAGAGATTCCCGGCTCGGCCGTCTAAAATTATATACACAATCTGCAACGCGAGAAGATGTGTCGGTGGGCGGTGGTTGCGGCTGCATACTTCCATACGCATATCTCCGTGTACGAATCCTTAGAAATATTCGACGCGCGTTCGTTTTTGCGATAGGTAGAGGAGTGCGAGTGTGTCGCGTTTCTCGTTATAACGTGTCCGGCGATGTTACGGATATAGAAATCGTCGGGTTTATTCCCGTTGAAACCCACGTTGTTGAAGTGGGTATTCTACGTCAATCAAGAGAATCTCTCTTTGCTACGCGGTCACTCACTTCGTGTACACCTAGACGCGATTCGAACACCGCGCACGCCGATGCGCTTCGTCACCTCGACTCTGCGAATAGCTCGCAAAATTTCTCTCGGCAATCGAGTGCACCTACGTAGAGAAGTACACGCGCGTACGCGACACGTGTGATATCCGATCGATTACGAGTCAATAATTCTCGTTCCAGCGACCGATTGTACGCCGTTCGAACCGACGGACGGTGGGAAATGATTCGCAAACGAGGAGGTGAAACGATTGGGGGAAAAAAAAAAAAAAGGACGAAAAAAGAGAGAAGAGAAAAGCTCGGGCAAGCGTGACGTACGGTGCGGTAGATGCGGAGCGAGAATCGTTCGGGAAGCCGCGTCGGTCATTAGGATGGTATGCGATAAAGGCGGGAGTCGCCTCCGGTATCTATTTAAAGAAATTTATATATAGGCCTACTTTAGCGGGATTTCTATCTTTCTCTAATACGTTCACGAGACTAAATACTATCGAGTCACGAGTATTTCGCATATTGCAAAAGCTCCGACCGATCGTAATCTAACTTATACCTACGTACTATCGGTTGTGTCGTGTAAATAGACGCGCGCGTGTTATATCTTGCAGAAAAACACCCGCGCACGAGTTCCCCGAGAGAATTATACACGCTATGAGCTAAAACTTTCGATCTATTACGCGTTCGCACGTCTGCCCATAGTCTGGTTTAGATATCTTTTCATGTCTGGCATTCTCTCAATCTTTGCCTATATGCCATCCCTGAACCTGCACCACGATTACCCGCTTCGTTATATACCGTACACATAATTTCGAGATGCCGCCACCCGACGATTTTCTCTTTCTTTTTTTTTTACTTCATTTCATTTTATTTCATTTTACTTGACTCAATTTCAAGTCGTTTCGTTCACCTGTCGGGGTTCCTTCGATCGGAGATTTTCATCTCTCGCGTCGACGTCTCGAAACTGGTATGAAACAGAGAAATCATCAACTCACCTTTGTCCTTGTCCTCTTTCCCCTTGTTGTCGAAAAAACCTGTTGTCAGAGCTTTGCGTTTCAGTAGATAAGCGCGACGCTTGGGCTTCGCCGATACCGAACCCCCCAACGTTTCTAAGGGGTGAGATAAAACAATACGAAATCGTGAAAAATTACAACGAATTCGAAAATTGCATCGCATTCGATCGACACTGTACTCGGCAAAAATGAGAAAAACAAAATCAATGAATAGAGAAAATGAGGAGAGAAAATTCTTGCACAGTCGATAGCGTTATTCACTCGATTATCGTGATCATTATTATAAATATTATTGTCGTTCTTATTATTATTGTTATAATCTTTTTATTTTGGTGAAAATAACCAACAGCTGGCCGGCACTCAGGCTCGGTGTGCATAATAAACGTATAAATAACACGTTTATAGTTTTCATGCGTCCGTATAGTACGATATGGGGCATTCCACGTCAAACGCGACCACTTTTTCCGCGATATTTTTTAAACTTGATCAAACTTTTCCGACGTCTCGAGGGGTCTCAGAAACCATGCTCAGACCACTCACATATCGGAGTAAAAAGTCCAAACTTCTAGAAGCTATGATTCGAAGTGCGATTTGCGATAGAAAAATGTCCTACAATCAATTTTAATCATAAAAAATTAATCATTTTCTTAATTGGGTTCAATGTGCTTTTCTTGCGTATTTTGATCTCGGGAATCCGAATCCGAAAGACAAATTGATCTATCTGCAAAAATGACCGAGTTATCCCCATTTTTTCGCATTCTTTGGCAATCCATGCATGGGTCGAAATATTCGAATTTCTCGATTCACCAGCAAACCCGAGCTTAGCTGGAGTCAGGTAGCCACGGGCGAGGGGGTTTGTTGTGGGGCGTGACCTCTGCTCAGCCCCGAAGGTGACGTCTCACAACAAAACCCTACGCTGCTAGCTACCCTGACTCCAGCTAAGCTCGGGTTTGCTGGTGAATCGAGAAATTCGAATATTTCGACGCAAGCATGGATTGCGGTGAATCAAAGTGGGTCTACGACTAAACCCAATCGATATGTCTTATAATTTTTCTGCTCCCAACAGCGAATAATTGATGATTACTCGATCGATTGCATGAGTAGATGATTTTGGCTTTCAGATTTGGATTTCGAAGCTGATTATACGTGAGATTACTCTTGAAAAACCAAAAAAAATTCGATTTTTGAGCAAAAAAAAAATCATTTTTTTAATTGGGTTTGATATGCTTTTCTGACGTATTTTGACCTCAGGAATCCGAATCTGAAAGAAAAATTGACCTATCTCTAAAATTGACCGAGTTATCGCCAATTTGCAGCTTTTTGGGGTCAAAAATAAAAAATTGATTCTTTAGTCTATTTAAATGTAATTTGAGCTCAGGAATCTGAATCCGGAAGAAAAATTGATCTATTTTGAAAAATAACCGAGTTATCTCCATTTTTTCGCATTTTTTGGCATAAAAATGGAGATATCTCGAAAGGAAAAAATCGTAGCTCAATTTGGACAACGGATTCGTGTTCCTGAGGTCAAAATACATAAGAAAAGTGCCATACGATCGATTTTTAAAAATAAAAAATTTTGGCCAAAATTTGAGATTTTTCCAAGGGGTACCCCTTACGATTTTTTCAAATTTTGGCCAAAAATTTTTATTTTTTAAAATTGATCGTATGGCACTTTCCTTACGTATTTTGACCTCAGGAACACGAATCCGTTGTCCAAATTGAGCTACGATTTTTTCCCTTCGAGATATCCTCAAATTTATGGTAAAAAATGCGAAAAAATGGGGATAACTCGGTCATTTTTGCAGATAGATCAATTTTTCTCCCAGATTCGGATTCCTGAGCTCAAATTACATTTAAATAGACTAAAAAATCAATTTTTTATTTTTGACCCCAAAAAGCTGAAAATTGGCGATAACTCGGTCAATTTTAGAGATAGGTCAATTTTTCTTTCAGATTCGGATTCCTGAGGTCAAAATACGTCAGAAAACCATATTAAACCCAATTAAAAAACTGATTTATTTTTGATGATTAAAATTGATCGAGGTATCGCCAAATTTTCGCTTTTTGGAGCAGAAAAATTGCGATATCTCGATGGGAAAAATTCGTAGCTCAATTTACTCGATGGATTCCTGTTCTTGAGACCAAATTACGTTCGACGTGGAATGCCCCGTATACGTAAATATGTATACACATAAATATACATATGTTATGTGTAAAAATAAAGTGATTGTTTTTCTGATTTCAGATTGAATTTCTTTCTTACCCGTAGGTGGCCTGATATGGACCCCCAAATTTAAGGCCTGCAATTTAGCAACAGCCACTTGACAAAGAACGCGTCGTTCTACGTCAGAAAGTGCGCGTAACGAGGTATCTTGAAGAGTGACGCGTCTTCCTCCTGCACCGGCCCAGGTACATTTTCCCTGAACAATTTAAAATTTGAAGAAAAAAAACGACAGAAAAAAAAAAACAGGTATCATTATTACAACTAAAAATGTATTGCGTTCAGGCAATGTTACGTGAAAAGTTCTTTTTACTTCAAGGGTGATCTCCCGACAGATTATCATCGTTACTCACTTTATTTCGGAATATTATCAATATTTTTATCATAATTATTTTTCTTTGTTATCAATTATGATCATTATTATCATTATTATTAATTTCTTCGTGTGTGTGTGTGTGTTTGTGCACGCGTAGAAAATGTGCGACGTCATACGCACGAAAGGCCCGGTGTGAAAAAGTTCGCCAGAAGTTTCTTACAGTTTACACTTAAAAAAACACCACACGTATCCGTAAGCGAACTATTAACTATCGACGCTCTTTAACCGGGGGGGGGGGGGGGGGGGGGGGGGCGAGTGAAAAAAAAAAAAGGAAAAGGAAAAATGAAAAAGAAAAATGTAGGATCAGCGCCCACTTCAAACAAGCACGCAGCTTTTAACGGTCATAATTTTTTTCGACGATCGTTATTCTCGTTATAATTATTATCTTGCACAAGATCGTTTCTTTTTCCCGTTTTTTTTTTTTTTGTTTTCTCAATTAATTCGATCGTTACGAATTACTCACCTGGGGTGTCCAGGTGGAGGGTTGATTCGAGGTACGCGAGGTGCTTTTACTCCTTGATCTCCATATTTTTTTAGCTACCAATCTGCTCCCGTGGTGGACCACGCTGCTGGACGATTTGCTTTTCTGCATCGCTGAGCCACCTGAGGAATTCAACGTCGTCATAGCGGGTGAACCTGGTGCCGAATGTGGCTTATCTCTGTTAGAATTGGAACCGTGCAGTAAATGGGATAGGAAGGATTGATGATGCTTCGGTGTGGAAGGGGTCAATTCTTCGGATCCCAAACCGGCGTCGATGCTGCTCCTCGAACTCGCGTTGCGACTCCCCGGCGACGTAGTTTCCTGATCGGACAGATTGTCCGCAGTGGCGACGACCTCGTACATTTCACGGTAATTGACCGCCCAGTTATCGTCGGTTTGGCTACCCTTGCTATTGCCATGATCGTCGGAGGGACTCGTTGTCTCCGCGTATTTACCCTTGATGTTTCTCAAGTTTCTGTCGTAGTTCACCCTCTTAAATCTATCGACCTTGTCCGCGTCCATTGACTTTTTACGCGCCATTCTCAGGTAACGTTTTATGGTGTCGCTGACGGACGGGGACACGTCGTCGTTGTCCACGCTGCTTCTACGCCTCGACGATCCCGATCCTCCCTGGCCGGATGTCGTTTTGCTGCCGTGATGATTGTCGCGATTCAATTGATCGTCCCTTTCGGACAGACAGGTCTCCAGCACGCTCCTCGGGATCGGATCGGTCTGGACGGCCTCGTCTACGGGACCTCTGTCCATGCTCGGACCTTGGACCGCTATCAAGGGCGGAGGGGAGGCGAGGTCTCTTCTCCTCGGTAGCCAGGAATTATCGGCCTGCTGGTCCCCGTCCTTCTGGCTCCTGTTGGCGGAGTTGAACAGCCATTGGGAGGAAGGGGACGCGTAAGCACCGGTGGATCTCGGACCCCTGAAACCCCTGGTGCACCTCAAATCGAAGTACAACTTCTCCAGTAATTTACGATCGGTCAGGATATCCGATATCACGTGATCCCGGTTCGGGGATTTGCTGTAATAACGACTCAGGGTGTCCAGCAAGGACTTGTGAACGTAGTCCCCTTGGTAAGGTAGCATAGTTTTCGAAACTTCTTCACCCGACGCGACCCCTTCCTTCGAAGGGTCCTGCCGTCTGCTCCTGCCTTCGGCCATTATCAGGTCGAGATGCTGCTGGAGTTTGTCGATCAGATTCTGATGATCGAAACGCGGCTCGTTGCCGTTACCCTGCGAAGCGTCCCGACCGCCGGATCGTCTCGCGTTCCCTCCGGTCTCGGCACCCTCCCAGTCGCTGCGCATGTTCAGGTACTTTTGCAACATGTCGGCCAACGCCTTGGCCTCGACATCTTCCCGTGGGACTCTTCTCTGCGTTACAGGAGTCGTCGGAGTGCTGCCGCCGCCCGGTGGGATATTTTCACCCCTGAGCCAGTCCCGTTTCATTTTCGTTATGTCGAATCTACCGCCCGACGTCGCCTGCAGAAGAAAGCCCGGACTCGGCCCACGCGCTTCGAGATCCGCCTCGTCCGCGGAACTCGCTTTCACACGGCAACTTCCACCTTTCCCGTGCCTCCGCCTCCTGTGGGTACGGAATCCCAGCGTACTCGGGTAAGAGGCCTTCCTCAGCAGCAGGAATTTCGGTTCCTTTTGGCATATCTCCTGAAAGTATTCCTCGATCTTTGGAATATCCTCTTGACGATTGTGAACACCGTCGGGTATCAATTTTCGACCAGCGTCGGCCATGTAACGCCAAGTTTTTCGCGTGAGCAGCCATCGCTCTTTCGTCGGTTTCGTTTGACGCTTGGCTCGTTTGTCCCTGGAAGTCGGGGTCGCGGTTCTCGAGGCTCCCAATCCTGCGGCCTCGTTGCTGTCCCGACGCGATTTTCTCCGAGCGCCGAATCGCTCCGCCATCGTTAAACCTCCGACCCCGTCCTCCCTTCTCGCTACGCGCACCACTTTTGAATAATTTCCGTACAATCGCCGCGATGAAATTTCAACAATTGTCGTTCCAACGATCGACTCCGCACCTCATACAATCCATCCGTGTTACAACATCCGCAGCCCACCCTACGCCAGATCCTGCAACGACTCCCTCGTCGTCGAGGACATAACGATGAAGAAGACGAATTATTATCGCGCCGCTGTCGTCGAACATCCACGAGAATACATCACCGGATCATCGCCGTTCGTTACGTTCACTTCCCCGCGATCGATCGTCGAACAGGAATTACATTTCATCGCTGTGCGTACATTTTTATGCAACATTCAAATCATCCGCACAACCGGATTTTCTTTATTAACAATAATTGGAAGATTCGCAGAACACATTCGTACGGATATATTATCTTCACTTTCAGATTGTATTTTTTTAAAATTCCCTTCACTCGTGAATCACATCACCTGCAACCGATGGGAGAACTGAACTTGCACTCGCGGATGTTCTAAAACGGTATGCTTTCTACGGATCGATCGACCAACTTTAATCCTCACTATACTTCGGTGATCGTTGGCATCTCAACTCGTACTCGTACGTCTAACATCGGGCAACCGTCAGACGTCGTCGTATACCTGATACGCCCGTTTGTTGATAACGTCACCGACGACGGAATCTCCGCTGTCTAAAGAAGAAGACGACGACCGAGAAGAAGAAGAAGAAGAAGAAGAAGAAGACGAAGGAGAAGAAGAAGAAGGAGGTGTCAGCGCACGATGCACCGCAAGTACTACAGGTGTTGCAGAAGTTTTACGGGTACGTCGTTATTTTTCTTTATGAAAAAAAAAAAAAACAGAAAACAGAAAACAGAAGAGACAAACGATTTTCGGAATCAACTTTTGAATGCCTCGTAAAAAAAAAAACTTGTAAAGTTTTGATGGGTCGTGAAATCGTCGGGTGTTCCAAGACGACGTCGCGGCGCCGCGTATCTTGTTTGCGTTCTATTATTATTATTATTATTAATTATGTTCCTCCCCGTTTTTTCGATCACCAAAATTACTGCGTCGCGGTTCACCAGGGGGTGATGGAGACTGGGAGAGGGTGGAAAAAATTGGAAAAAAAAAAAAAAAAGTAATCGGTACTCGTGAAAAATGGCAGCACTTATTATTCCATATTCTAAACCCGTGTTGCACGGTCTGAGTTATCTTGCAAGTGTTTCTTTAGAGCCGGCAAGGTGGAGGCTCGCCAAGGTACGCGACTACTGCTCGCAGGGCGCCGCGACGTCGTGGACGCTCTGTGTCTAAAAGCGTCTCTGGCCCTCCCCTTAACCGCTTTTCCGCATCTCTCCTTGATTCCATCGTCAGCCGGGAGTGCTTCGCGCGCCAGGAACCATTGGGCCTCCTCTTCTAACTCTTTTTTTCTACCTATTTACTAAAAGTTTAGAAACCACCTTGGCCAACGCCGACGTCCATCGTTCGAGATTTTATACACGTACGCGCACACCCGGCTGGTTTATACATATAGCCTCGAGGCGCACCGAAACGATTCTTTTTGAATCCATCACGATCTCCATCCGAATATCATCGAGCGCACCTCCTACCGAATCGCCACCTGTATCCGACCGTATCTGCGTACACGCGTACGTATAAAAGTATACGTGCGTGTATATTTCAATTCGGCTAGGTCTATGAAACTAGTTTCTTGACAAATTGCGACAAATGCCCGCAATTGATTGGCAAACGATCGGGACGGTGACAACCGAAGGCGTCGTTTAACCGTTTAGAATGTCGTCGGCCGACCGTTCGCTGTAAAAAATATTATTAATAAATAAAAATATAAGAAGGGGGGGGGCGAGGGTAGGCGATCTCGAATTTATACAGCCGTGCTACCTATACATCGTCTCTTTTCACACCCACGCTCGCAACGATACCCACCCCCATGTAACACGTCGAAACCTACGACACGCGCGCACACCTGCGGGTGTACGAAAAATATTTCACCCCCTTCGCGTATTCTTGATTGGGAGAAAAGAATTTCCGGTAATTTATTTATTCGCTCATTTTTATCAAATCTGAGAATCCTTGGGAGTCTTTCACTTCTACTTTATACCGCGGTACACCTACTGTACGCGTATGTATAGGTACGCGCGAATCGCGAGGCTGTTCTAAAAAGTTGGAGAAATATAAAAAGAGAGAGAATAAAATAAAACAGAAACACGTTCAACGTCATCGATATACAGCCGTGTAATCGTAATGCGGACCGACGCGTGTTTCGCCGAACATTAGTTCTCTACTTGAGTTATTTTTAAATTCCAGCATCTCATTTCTCAGGGGGAGCGAAAAAAGAAATATTTATAATAATAACAACAACGACAACAATAGTGATAATAATAACGACCGTTTACTCTGACAAAAGTCGGAGCAGATAATACACGAACGAATGATTCTTTGAGCTTTTCCACGTGGATTCCAAACGTACAATGCGAATAATATAATAATGCACGAAAGCTCCTGGTTTTTCTTCGTCCTCATTCTGCTTCATTCATTCCCTTGTTTGCTCTGATTCGTTAATTAATCCTCGTTTTTTTTTAATTTTTTCTCCATTTTTACAGTAAAAACTGTCGACGACGATCCGTCACGGCTGCTGTCGATGAATAAAAGCGATGAAATTTCCCTCAAAAAAATATTCAAGTCACGCGATCCTTCGGGGCGAATACATGCGTATACCTGCGGGGGTGCCGCGAAAATATGATAATACGATGCGGCGTCAAGTGAAAAAGAACGTTGCCTGCCGAGGGAAATTATTTTTCAACGTAAGTAAGGGGCCGAAACCAATCCCGGATGACGTTAACTCCGCGGAGGATATTGATGAAATTATCGAAAAGAAATTGTTCCCTCTTTTACTTTTCCACCTTCTACAACTTTTCTTTTATCTTCTTTGGTTTCCTCACCCGATTCTTTTTACAGGGTTTCGAACGATGCTCTCGCGAATTTCGAATGAATGAAAAATGGAGAGAAGGACCACCGGTGGCTGATTCGAACCGACCGAATCGTAACACAAGGGATGTAAAGAATGAGGATAATTGAATGAGGAAGAACGAAGTGAGAAGAAAAAAACACAATGTGACGAACGTTGTGCAATCGTTGTTCCAAAAATACACCCGCTACACCATATGAATATACCGTGGAGGAAATTCGGCTAGGTATACATAGGGGGACTGGAGGACCAAGCGCCGCCTGCTTATGTACGAGGATAGGTCTCATGTCCGTACATCTGCTGTGTCGTTACACACACCTTTTTTTCTTCAATTTTATTTCAGGACGAATTTTTGGAACGCCGATGGAAATATGTTCGTCGTGCGCAACGAGAGGTAGTGGCGAAGGTATTCAGGTGCGAGTACATCCACCCCAAAAGGAGAAGAAAAAAAGCAGAGAGAATAAAAATGGGGAAAAAGCACACACCGGGAGCGGTGTAGAGTTGCCCGAATCCGCAAGACGCCTACCGCAAACTATAATATTTGTGTTATGGAAATAGACAACCATATGCTTCGTAAATGGATCAGTTATGTGTAGCCATCGGGTTCTTTAAACAGTGAGCTGCCCTGTTCCCGATCACCTATGTATACATATTGCATATATCTATACACAGATATATGTAACGATATCTTCCTCGTTACATAGGTATGTATACCTACTTGTATAGCTCTTCGTATATGCGGTATACGCGAAATTTGAAAAAAAAAAAGAAAAAAATGGAAAGTGAGAAAAAAATGGAAATCAAAATCAACCCCATTTAATATGCGGTATAAATTATACGATGAATGAACGATCGTTGAAATTTTCCTTCATTCTCTCTTTTTTTTTTCACAGATTTTGTATACATATGTATTATAAATATGTAAGGTTGTACATCTGGATTTTTCATATATAGGTAGAATGAGAATAAGTCGCGCGTCGCGAACTGCTAGACGTCGTGGCGTCCCTAAAAGAGACGTCGTTTCCGTTCTTTCAAAATCCACCGATCACTTCCACACCCTCAACGATATCCGACGACGAAGATGCGTACGTGGATCTATGCATACATGCGTGTATTCACTATGGGTATGCATGTGTTGGATTTTTACATAATTGCAAGGCACCAAAGTACACGGTGTAGTACATGTACGTATACACAAGTATAGATATTACGTAGAGAAGGGAGACGATATATTCGGCACGTGCAGCTTTTTATTAACGTTATATATTCTAACGACGGATGTAAATATGCACGATAATATTAAACCCTGTAATTCCGTGATTCGACGACAGTGACGTCATCGCGCGATCATTATCTGAGAAACACGTGTAGCATATATAATAATACATGTGTACGTAGAAATGGATGGTATAAACGGTGTTCGTCATAGACACCGCCATCTTGGCGCGGAAAACGCGAAGAAAAAATCAAACGAAAGAGAGGAAGAAAAAAAGGGAAAAGAAAAACCAACGGTAACATAAATAGGACCATCTCATCGGTCGCCAATGTTATTACTGGTTATTTTTGTCAACCAAGCATTGTATAATATACAATGAGAATAAGTGGTTTCTTTAATGGCGAATATAATTATATGAACCTGCGAACTGCAAATGTTGGTTGTCAAAACGTTTGGCAAAACCACTGAAACTTTACTTATACATATGTATACATACATACATAGGTATATATCTATACAGGTCATACGTATCTACATTCGATAAGTTTAATGATTAATCAATTGGATATTTATTAATTTGGTTTTTTTCTTTAACTTTTCATCAGAAATTCCGGATCGTTCGAGTCGATCTACGATCTATATGAAACATCGCCCAGATGCCGATACATATTATTATTATTATTATGTGGTGCAGCGTGGATATACATGGATGTATAGTCACTTAACGCATCGTTATAACCACTCGCCGTCACAATAAACAAGGGGATCCTATAATACGACTTAGGAAAGTCAATAAACTTAATTATAGCCTGACATTGGACATTATACGACATTTCGGCTATTATATCGACCGCCGCAATCTTTGAGCGATTGTAAGCGGCGACCTTTATGTACCTATACTCCACGATCTCTGCAATATACATACGTGTAACGTATATGCATTTGTACGGTCATCCGTTTGCGAAGTGCACTCGTGCAGATTTACAGGAAGGAAAAAAAGAGATCCACGACGCACGTACGTATATTTTGATGTGGGAAATGGGTGGTTTTTTGGAAATGTATATGTATATGGTATATAATTCTGATTCAAAGGAATACACATGCGTTGCGACGAATGACGAGTGACCGTCACGTGAGCGTACCAAAATTAACGCAGCGGCCATTTTGGTATTTCTGGCTCGATTGTCTGGCGAGAAATAGACCGGTGAATATAACAGCGGATTAAAAGATGGCGAGGGTAAGACACTGGCGTACGACTGTAAAGTAATATAAACCCCATCGTAACACGTTCCATTGTCTATAAATTATCTTATACTTATACTTATGCTGTACGTTATGCCGTCAGTTATTTCAACTTATTTTTTATACTCGTTTATACAGGTATACTTTTTACTCTGCATTACGATGCATGCGTACGTACATTACTGCAAGGGTTTATCAATTAATATTGCAGGACGTGTTGAATTTACGACTGAAGAAATTCCACAGCTATGGGTGCCGAGAATCACCCCGCGCAGCGGGAACGATATCAAAGATTTTATCACCCGATACACCATCGAGTCGCAAATGGGATGAACTACAAACACCCACATACGGGGATATGACACCTAGAATTCTAATCCATTATCTGCAAGCCCAGTGAATTCCGAAGATTTAACGTTTCATTTTACGACATAAACTGTAGGTAGATAACGCCTCGTACCCCGGCGATATTTTATTCTCTACACGTACGAAAATTGTTCTTTTATTTCTGGTTTTTATCCCGTAGGTAATAAGGATCAATATTTGACGGACGGTTGGAGAATGGCAAACTCGGTAATGCATCCGAAATCTTTTCATTGTTATGTGTTTGAACGAATGATTTTATTTTTCAAATTTTTTTAATCGACAGTTCAACGTGCGAAATTTTTTCGACGTATCCGCACGCATTGATCGAATTTTACAATTACATTTCGAAAATGATGATCCGATCCGATGTATATAATATGGACGCCGTGCAAAGAACAAAGTGTTCGTTTGCAAAACTTACAGGGTATTGGAAAAAAGGCGAACGAGCGAAAAACCAAAAAAGAAAAGATGGAAAGGAAAAGAAGAAGAAAAATCGCAAATCAAGAGGGGTAAAAAAGGTATATATCTTTGATGTGGCAATCGTTGAATCTATTCATCTATAAAACTAGGATAGTCTGGGGCGATCAGCGCTGCTTATAGTGGTTATAAAATACGTGATTATTTTTAGTCGCGCAAAAATATCGCAAGGCCGCCGACGCCCGTGGAAGAAGAAGAAGGCGACGACGCCGACGTGGTGGTAGTAAAGCGTCGACGGATAATTCTTGGCTTGATACCGATTTCCGAAACTTGGTGGTGGTTATCGGTACGCATCGTTCATTGGTAGAGTAGGCAGAGAGAACTTTGAAACATCGAAGCTTTCGAAGAGCTTCCGTCGTAGGTCGGCTGCGTCGCTACCACCTGGCTCTAAATCTTGAAAAGCTCGCGGAAAATTTCACCGATATCTCCTGGCTTTCCCGGTAACACGACGGACGGTAATACAAGCCATTCGAGGTAACGATTATTCAGAACCGCCGGTTCTAGAAGAATTTTCTCTTTTTTTATCCACTCGTTCTTTCATTCCATTTTTTTTTTTTTTTTTTCTCTTCTCCTCGATCTTTAATTCTGATTGCAAAAACTTCGACGTTAGCTCTTGTTGAATTTTATATTTTTTGGCTACTCTGTTGGCTTTTTTTGGAATTCCCATTTTTCGTACGAGACACAGATTTCGAAAAATCTAACCGCATCGTAGAGAACGTTTCAAATTTCATGTTCCTCGCTCTGTTTTACGTTTTGCAATTTAAAAAAACGAAACATCCGGTGCCCAGGATCGATCAGATAGAAAAGAAAAAAAAATAAATCCCCGAGAAAAAGTCTCACGTGTCTCGTTGCTACCGATGAGAAAGAAAATTATAATGGAAAACAAGTAAATAATACTTGTTACAGGTGTTCGACTGTAAGAAATTTTTTCACATAATTTGCACGCACGTTATAGGTATAGGAATAGGTATTATCGGTATAGGTACGCGTATAGGGTGACGTAATTTTGGCTAGGAAGCCAAAATTTATGTACAAACAGTGGAATAAGCTAGAAATAAATTTTGTCTAACACTGTATACGAAACGAATCCACCGACCCGTAACGTGTTGCACTTTTAATTTCGCTACACGCGCTAATTGTTCTATTTTACCTCTCGGTGAACGAGTGTGATACAGCTGAAAAAAATTAGTCAGTTCATCACCTCTATCTCGATTGTAGGGAAGTTTTTTTTTCTATTCCACGAGTTTCCACGCGTATCGCGATAGTCTTTCGAAGATATAGGGATGCGTAGGAAAACCCGGGAAAGAGAAGGAAATAAAGAACGATCAATTGTGACGTAACGAGTGGAAAATTCGTTGATGATTTTGAATCGATTCACGTTTATATTTGATATTAATAATCATCGGTGCGAAATACCCGGTGGTAGTGGCCGATGTTACATTTATAAGAACGACGTCTGGCATATAAGTTGAATCGGAGAACGTGCCGTTATAAGCATCTATTTCTGATCGGGTTATACACCCACAGTCGACAAGCTAAGGCTGACGTTAGTTCGACGTCTATCTGCTTTCATTTATACAAAAAGAGCACGTGTTCGATGAAAATTAATGGCGATGAATAGGAGACGAGAGTATAGAGGAGGAGAGGAAAATGAAAATTATACTCGGACCACTTGGACGTACGGTATAACGGGAGGATAATGCGAATCCCTGACGAAATTCACGGCAATCGTAAAATCCTTGGATAGAATTTTTTTCGTTTATTGCTTGGGGTCAACCGAGTGCAACGTATATCCGTCGTCGTATCGTTCCCAATTGCGTTCGAAATTCAGCTAATTTCGTTTTTAACGCAATCCAGATTTCATTCTTCGGCGAAAGTAACAATACAGATGTAGATGTGGAATAGATATCAACTTTCGCGCCACTCTAAACGAAAACATGCCAAATTCAATTTTCGTTCCGAGTAATACCTGCCAGCCGGTTGATTTATTATCATCGTTATTTCACGAGTAGATCGGACATTGTGTGTAATGAGTGAATGGATATTAATTAGAACTGGCATACAATTCCGCTAGGATAAGCTATCTACGTCTTTTCTCTTAGTTTTACAATAATTATCGTTACAAAAACTGACATCGACACTTGCCATTGAATATCTTTTTATTATCTCATATACATATAGTGTACGTATGAATGTATTCTTCAATCGCTGTTACACATAAATGAAAGAATAATAACGATAATATTCTTTTATTCTTGCAGCGGTCGTTATCATCCAGTTTCCGATCGCATCGACGACGAACTTTCCCAGTTGGCGATCCGAATTCAAATCGAAATTCGAACGCAGGATCCGAATGAGGAGTGAGGAAATAAGGATCGAATTTATCTTTTGATTAAGGATTACCACACAACAACAACAACAGAGAAAAGCAAAGTATGTAGAACGTGCAAATGGTATTTACGTATGCATCATATTTCCATCAAGGTACAGAAATCTATAGATTAAGTTGGAGGAAAGCATTGAAAAAGGGAATCCAGTTTAAAAAATTGGAAAAAAAAACTAGATCAACGAAGAAGCACAGAGTAGTAATTGAATAATTCTCACCGATAATGTGGTGGTAGTTTTCGACGAACTGCGTGGTAGTTTGAATTCCCATGAGTGCCAGATTCGATTGTACGTATAGCATACATACATATGTACAATTGTATATACCTATGTATGTTGTACACACGTACACAGATATAGGTACGAAAATACACGCATGTGTGATATCTATATATATCCTTGCAGTGCGTTTCCCTCCCTTGTCTCGTTATACGTACGAAATGCTTTTTATTTGTATCTGTGCACGCGTTTAAAAGTACATCACCAGCGAGTATGTAACGAATAACTACGTGCACGAAAGGATCACTGTTTCGAATCTCGGCACAAATTTCTTTTTAACAATTTCCAATTACACGTAAGATTCGTAGGGGTTTTGAGGTGTTCGGTCACCTAGGCTTCGAGAAGAAAAAAAGATACCAGTGGAACGAAATGACGTTCGCAATTCACTGTGTTACAGAGTTAAAAGTGGAAGCTCACGGACAAGCGTCGGTTTAACTTTGATTTCCCACATTTTTGTTTTTTTTTCTCTCGACAAATAATCCCATCGGAATTAACATGTTTGGAAATATACGTGTCACATTTTCACAGGTTTTGGACCGTCAATTTTTCACCGGGGAGTTTTGGAAACAGGAGAAAATAACGAGTCGATTCTTCGAAGCTTCAAAGATACCGGACGACGAGATCGGGCATCGAAAGGTCACTGCACTGGTTACTACAAGGTAGATACGGTATAATGACATGCGGTGATTGATCTCATCTGCAAACAATATAAATTTTCGTTGTTTTAACTCGTTTGGTTTTATTTTTTTTTTTTTTTGCTTCGATCTCACGTGAAGAACTGTACTCGGTGTCGTACTCGCGTCTCACGAATCACCACCAACGGCACAACTGGATCAACTTATATCACTCGGCACAACGGAGAGAAGAGAGAAGAGGAGAGCGAGCTTGATTCAACGATGGAATTATCGGTAATACAAACAATCGGCGTACAACAAACGCATAACGCTATCCAAATATGCGACGGGGGTGTATTTATGCACGTGAACATCCAACATCCATGGATCATGGATTTTGGTTTTTTTTCTTCTTTCTGGTTTTAACGAACGTTTCGGATAACGTGCGTGCGAACGATCCCCCCCCACCACTGAGTACACTTTGTTTTCTCGAAAACAATGTTCGAAGCTCGAAGAACGATCGGCAACTGGGCATCATCTGCACTACTGGCTTCTCTCAAGAGTTTCTCTTCCATCGGCACACCGCTTGCTGCGGGGACGCCGACTATTTTAAAACCAATGTCCTTCCAACGCTACCTAAGCCGCGACCAATGTGTGGTTTACTAGTTATACCGAGCCGTCAACGTTTTTGAAGGCTTGGCAGACGCGACATTAACGAATAACTATTTTGAAAATTAAACGCCCTTTTCCGATTTCCTGAGAAATTGACTCGAGAACATCGTGAAACTACAGCGTTTCCAACGGTTGTCAAAAGCTCGCGATTTGTACAATCCGAACAATCGAGTCGCCGAATAACGCGACGGTTCTTTTCTTTTATCTCCTTTTTCCCTTCGTTTCGAAGAAACCAATGTTTCGGAATTAATCTTCGTCAAAGAATTACAAATAATTTATCATCAGTTTTTCATGTCAGCGATGTTCCGAATATCAACCGGTGAACGTAGGCGGTGTTTATTTTAATGTCAGGATTCATAAGTACATAAATTATCGAATGATATGAATGTCTTTCGGTATATACCCACTCACGCAGATGTATATACTTTGAATTTTTGTTTCAGAGGTGAATGATTCAGGAAGGAGGCGTTACGCGTTGCGTACAATTTTAAGATCCGAATCATGTGGATTCGTCGAATGCTGCGATATCTTTTTTCCGCTGCACGATCACGACGCGTCGCGGGTACTTTCCCATTAATCACGGTCGAAGTCCGGGCGCATATTCAATCGTCAAAAGGAACAACGAGGGACGAGAGTATGAGAAACCGAGCAGATCCCCGGAACGAGCTGAAAACTTATGGACGATGCCCAAGTTTTATTATTTGCGCACACGGCGGTTTCACGCGTTATACGGTAAAATAATATGCGGAAAATATTACGAACTCGGGGAAAACTCATGGATCCAACTACCGCCGACACTCAGGCGGTACAATTTTTTAAAGGCCGTAAGTATACCTTGACTTGTGCGAACAAAATGATTCCCTCGAACGCGAAGAGGAGACGCTAAACTTTGTTTTTCACTCAGCTGGCCCTCGAACAGGTGGCGTCGGGTCAAATGCGACGCATTCCGGGCATAATGGACACTCGGTGGGATACCTGTTAGGGTGAACGACTTTCCGCGCTGCAAAGATCATCACGACGAGTACGCGTCGGTTTACTGCCAGATTTTGGTTTGAACGTACGTACGGACACAGGGTTTATATTTAAGTTACTATAAATTCTACCTCCGATCGTTTCTCATTAGGAGAGGAGAAGGAACACACCTCTGCGGGCATGTCTGAAACAAGGAAGAGAAGCGGAGTCTTCGGTGGCGCGAAGATAACGTTGTACGTTGTACGTTGGCAAAACGTACCCTGCCAACGATCATCGAGCTCCGTAGCCTCCCTCGCACTTGGTCGGGATAGACCTAGTGACGTCACGCTTCTATTCGCGTTCGTGGACAAGAAACACTATCTTTAGATCCCACGCCGAGCAAGTTAGGCAGCTTGTCGGGCGATCCGAGACCACTCTCGATACCTACATATGTTCTTATTAGAATATCACCGCCGATATTGGCAACGGATCGTTGTACGTTCGAACCTGGATAACGGCTTCGGATTATCATCCGGTAAAAATTTGTCAGACTGACCAACGTCGTCGTACATTCGAGCCGGAGTTTATCCAGACATCTGGAAGCAGTCGAACGACTACCGTCAAAAGGAAAGAAGGTCATTCGTCGTTGGATGACGCGAAAGTGAATTCCCCGATGGAACAAATATTCGAAATAATTTAACCCGCCCCATGCCGGCAAATATGGTTCTTACAGTCGTCTACCATGGCAGCACTTGCGAGTAAAAACACTTCGTTCAACATTTCGTTGAACCTTCCGTTAATTATTTCCAAAATTCTGCTACGAACAGAGAAACGTCGAATAATTCGAGGGTGAGGTGTACGTTGATAGGTTCGAGGAAAGAATTCAGACGCGATGTTCGTTCGACTGATAATTTATTCATTGACTGTCGATACACTGTACGATGATGAATTTTTATGAACATCGGATCGTTCGACTATTGTTTCGGGAGAAATTGGAAATTCTATTTTAACTCCAAGCTTCGATTGCAGATAAGAGTATATCTCGACTAGTATTAGGAGTAGCTTGACCCAGTCGACACGTTCGTGTCGCTGAGGTCATAACTCATGAATCATGTGAAAGCAGTGGCTCGATCGATTCGGAAAATACTCAGTTCTTCCAGGTGTATTATCATGTATTTTGGGATCAGGAATTCAACGAGTAATACCTAAGTCTTTGCTACAGAAGGCGAAAAAATATTTTATTTTGAAAACGGAGACCATAGCCTTCGTATTTTTTCGATTTCAGGACCAGAGATCATAATTAATCCTTGTTTTTTTTTTGGTTTTTCATATATTTTGAGTCCAAAAATCCGAATCCCATCACCAAAATAATTCATTTATCGAACTGATCGAGTGATCGCCGATCTTTAACTGTCAAAAGCAGGGAAGTTGAAATATCTCGATAGCTCCAAGTCTTGGCTCACTTCATTCGCCGGATATGGCGAATCAAACCATTCAAAAATATTTTTTAGTATGTTCGCAGAACCGCAGAATCACCAAGACCCTAGTTTTCCGTTTTTTCAATCTTTGAATCAATTACGAACTCTAGTTCCAACATTTTTAGCTTTTCCACGTATTCTAAGCTCAGAAATATAAATATTCTACATGAATTAATTGAATTATCGAACTGATGAAGTTATCGCTGTACTTTACCGCTTGAAAAAACAAAGAAATTGTAATCAAGACATAGCTCTCGGTTGTTGTAAAATTTTGTGATTAGATTCCTGTATGCGAATCAAAAAACAAATCACTGCCTTGTCATCATTGTTTAATTTTTCCCTAATTTTTCCCAGTTTTCCCTGATTTTTTTTGAATTTCCTAATTTAATTTTTAATTGATGCATCTTTTCAAGGCCCGGAAGGCGCCTTATCATATACGAATAGATTTCGACCGTCCTAGATTCGTTCCCAATTTTTTTATGATTTTTCATGATTTTTAAAAATTTTATATAATTTTTTATAATTTTTTATAATTGTTTCCGATTTTTTCCAAATTTTTTAAAATTTCGTCGCCTCGGAGGCAGTCGTCGTTACTTTTGTGGTTTCCCACAAACGCTCGGAGGCGATCGGGATTCTTCGGTTTTCCTCGGAAATCGGAGGCGGTGTCGTTGATTTTGTGGTTTTCCTCGAATATTTGGGGTCGGTCAATACTTGTGCGGGTTCTCTCGCCCGGGAAAAACCGCAAAAGTATTGACCATTATACCTCTCTTTCACGCATCACATTGCCTGACGTCAAGGGGCAAGAAACTTGGGATTTTAGTTCACGAAAATTCCGCCACATGGCGCTAGCTGTATCGGCGAGTGCGGTCACGTGACCTGACCACGTGACGTCATCACGTGACCAAATAGGGGCGGACAATTAATTTACCGCGCCCGCACCCATCCAGGGGCGGCACAAATGAAAAATATTTTTAAAAACTGGGAAAAAATTGTTAAAATTCGGAAAAAATTAGAAAACAATTAGAAAACAATTAGGAATACACCTGGGATGGTTTGACTCTGATTAATTAACCGGAGATGAAGGAAAAAATCTGAATAATTCTGGAAAAATGGGGAAAAGTAGGGAAAAACGAGAAAATGAAAAAGACTCACAAAAATTGAACTGTGTAGTATTCTTCTGTATTTTTTCAGCATCAAAACATCATTCTGACACTCTGAAATTGAATTACAACCGAAAGTAATCGAGATAATCAAATTTATTAGCTATTCCAAGTACTGAACTAGCGGCAACTTGATTAATTTGACAAATCACTTAATTCAATCGACAAATTCAGCTATACCTAACGTCAAACGTGCTCGCCTAATTTTTTACAATATGTTATAGGTAAACTGATCTTTGCATTTCAACTTTAATTGTCAAGGTATCCTCCTCGGAGATACTCATCATGAGAATTGATCTAAGTTTTCTGAGAGTCACCAAGTATAAACCCCTGACGATTGAATGAGACGATTCTTCTGCTCGATGGCTGAATATATCAGGTTTTCGTTATCAAAAATTATCAAAGGGAAGCTTGACTGGAATTTAATAATTATGACTATGTATTATCTTCGATTCGATAAATCAGCATCTGTTCAGGATATCTAGACCGTGTATGCCATAGATTGTACTCCCTACACTGTACTAACTTTTTGGTCTAAGACTAAGGTATGATTCATGGAAAAATAGTGAGCGATGGCATCAAGTTACAACTGTATAATAATAGCTGAGTCTTGCCTTTTTGATAGGCTATGCGACGAGTCGCTGTGGATCAGGAATGGTATTTTCACAATTCGCACAGTTATTCTAGATGTAAGCGCACTTTGTTTGAAAGAAACTCTAAACCTTTTTAACATTGGTATCTTGTGCATCGAGGAATGAATGAATGTTGATGCTTGATGACACCATATTTGGATCCACATGTTCCGTACACATTGGACAAACTTCTTCACTTTCGATGATTCTGCAAAAAAACGAAAATAACTGTCAACACCTCTGACAAAAAATAGAAACAGTTTGCAGATGGATAATGTGACGAACTTTGGAGAAAAATTCACAAATTCTTTGCCACAGAACTAATGAATCGATGCAAGAAATGAAAAAGAACTGGGAGCCACTCACCGCAGGAACTCAGTTGCGATTTTGGGAAACTCATATTGTAGACAAACTGTAAAGTCTTCTTTGAGAAGGTGACGACCCTGAGTAAGAATAAATTTCATTGGAATTCATAAATTTCGCAACAAAGAATTATTATTTCACACCATGGCATAGATATAGTTAAACTATCAGATTATTTAGCATTGGTACGAATCTTCAGATCTAAAACTTTTCAACTCTACACACATTAACCACTAGTGGTTGATAATTACTAAAACAGTTTACCGTAGCAATGCAAAAAGGTATGGTGCTCTTGCATTTGTCACACATGACTTCCGTCTCAGGTAATTTATTTTTGCAATAAGGACAAGGTGTCAATGGCTCGTTCTCAGCTTCAGGATCCTTTGTCTTTGGAGCCTTCCTCACAATCGCTTCAATTTTCTTGCTACAGTTGGCATGGATTTGCGTTTGGTATTCAGGCCGCATAAAGTTGAACGCTGCATGCTTCAGTCCGGCTCTATGGCATTCTATTACCGTCGATGTTGAAATTGGAACGATATCTGAAATGGAATTAGGCCATTTGAGAGAATGGAATTTGTTCGGTGGCAATTATGCTCCTTTTGTTCGAATTGAATTCTTCACCATCATGAAGAAGAACATCCTTCCTGACACTTGGATAACCTTGTCAGGTCTTCCGGTGTTGTCGACGTTGTCTCTTGTCCTCTACCTCTGTAGCCTCCAGGCGTCGATCGGCGTCCTAAAGCAAAGCCAACCAAGCAAATTGAAGCACCTTGTAACAAGTGGTCAAAGCATATCGACGATGGACTAACTTTACCTACGATAATTCCTCCTAGGAAAAATGAATCAGCAGAACCGGTCATGCTATGATCGAAACAACTACATCACCGCAGCGTATTATTGTTCAAATTATGTTCAGAAGGACCCAGGGATCTCGTCTTTCCAATGAGTGACAAAGTCAGTTTGTATCAAGTTTGAATGGCATAGTTGATTCACCCCATGTTCACCGTGTGTTGTCGTAATTCATTTCTTGGCAAACACCTGAAGAAATATAATTGAAAAAATTATTTTTAATCAATAACAGGATCCCATCTATGTCCTGCTAGCGCCCAATAATATGCAGGCAATGTCACTTTATCTTAAATTCATGTTGAGGTTTTTCCCAGTCTTTAATCGGTTTTTTCTCCATTTTTGAATTATTTATTCAATGAGCACATCTCCACGAGTCCTTCGATGCGCCTCATGATTTTATATCCTCCTGGATTAATTCCTGATCGTTTTCTAATTTTTTTCTATTTTTTTCTGATTTTTTCCGATTTTTTCCCAATTTTTGAAAATATTTTTGACTTGTGCCGCCCCTGGATGAGTGCGGGGCCCCGAAAATTAATTGTCCGCCCCTATTTCGTCGGGTGATGACGTCACGCGGCATGTCACGTGGTCAGGTCACGTGACCGCACTCGCCGATACAGCTAGCGCCATGTGGCGGAATTTTCGTGAACTAAAATCCCAAGTTTCTTGCCCCTTGACGTCAGGCAATGTGATGCGTGAAAGAGAGGTAAAAGGGTCAATACTTTTACGGTTTCCCTCGAGCGCTCGGAGCCGAAGGGGTCAATACTTTTCCGGTTTTCCTCGGACGCTCGGAGGCGGTCGTCGTTCTTCGGCGGTTTTCCTCGGACGCTCGGAGGCGGTCGTCGTTCTTCGGCGGTTTTCCTCGGACGGTGCGGTCAATACTTTTACGGTTTCCCTCGAGCGCTCGGAGCCGAAGGGGTCAATACTTTTCCGGTTTTCCTCGGACGCTTGGAGGCGGTCGTCGTTCTTCGGCGGTTTTCCTCGGACGCTCGGAGGCGGTCGTCGTTCTTCGGCGGTTTTCCTCGGACGGTGCGGTCAATACTTTTACGGTTTTCCTCGAGCGCTCGGAGCCGAAGGGGTCAATACTTTTCCGGTTTTCCTCGGACGCTCGGAGGCGGTCGTCGTTCTTCGGCGGTTTTCCTCGGACGCTCGGAGGCGGTCGTCGTTCTTCGGCGGTTTTCCTCGGACGCTCGGGTGCGGTCAATACTTTTGCGGGTTCTCTCGCCCGGGAAAAACCGCAAAAGTATTGACCATTATACCTCTCTTTCACGCATCACATTGCCTGACGTCAAGGGGCAAGAAACCTGGGATTTTAGTTCACGAAAATTCCGCCACATGGCGCTAGCTGTATCGGCGAGTGCGGTCACGTGACCTGACCACGTGCGTCATCACGTGACCAAATAGGGGCGGACAATTAATTTACCGCGCCCGCACCCCTCCAGGGGCGGCACAAATGAAAAATATTTTTAAAAACTGGGAAAAAATTGTTAAAATTCGGAAAAAATTAGAAGACAATTAGAAAACAATTAGGAATACACCTGGGATGGTTTGACTCTGATTCATGAACCGGAGATGAAGGAAAAAATCTGAATAATTCTGGAAGAATGGGGAAAAGCAGGGAAAAATGGGGGAAAGCAGGGACAAACGAGAAAACAATAAAGATTCACAAAAATTGAGCTGTGAAATATTCTTCTGTATTTTCTGAGCATCAAAACACGATTCTCACACTTGGAAATTGAAGTACAACCAAAAGTAATCGAGATAATCCAATTTATTAGCTTTTCTGAGTAATGAACTAGCGGTAACTTGATTAAGTCGAACGGTGCAGATTCCGAGTAGATCGATTGGCATGCGAAATGGACAGAGAACGACCCAAGGACATCTCAGAATACGTATATTCTTCTCATTTGATGCACGGTAGAAGTGCCAGAATCTCCTTCTCTGAACTGAAATTAGAAACAAAGAAAATTGAAGCACTGCTGCTTTGCTATCACCCTCCGAAGGCTAAGATCCAAACACCCTACCTACTCGCTTGTTCGATAGCAATCCTAAATTTGATAAAGAAATGCTTCAAGGAGATTTTTTTTCCACACTCCGTTGTCTGGATGCTGGTCAATCGAGCCGTGCCTCGACAAAGTCTCTTTTTCATCAGAACCCAACTGAGAGGGCAGTTTGTCGAGGTAAGGATGATACCGAACAAGTGGCACATAGATATCAGCTCACAGTCCTTCACTTAGGTGTGTCTCGATGTAACAAATTTCATCAGATTTTATAGTCCAACCATATAGGTTTCGTGTTCGCTATGGAACCACGTTTTGGTTTATGGGCCTGTGGAAAGATGTAGACATCGATTTTTGCAAATAGAATCTTCAATATTAAGTAGAGGCCTCAACTTCTTCTTCGGTATAACTTCGTCGCTACATTCTCCTCCTCTGGGTAGGTCTACGATCCTTTGCTTTGAGCATATCCGTGTACGAAACACTGAAATGTATGTATAACACGAAATAAAAGCTTAAACCAAAATAAAGATCATGTTGATAATTTTTCACCTAAGATACCGATATTCTCAACTTATTTAACACACTTTTACCTAACTCTCTCTCGCTCTGCTGTGGTTAGTTTGTTATTAATGGCTTTTTGTAAAGTTATTTATAGGGTTACATTCGGACTTTTACCCAACAGGTAGAGTTGCTGATGAATTCTATGGAGTGGGATGCGCGTCTCTCGCGAATTTCGACAGTTTTCCGTGTCAACTTGAAGTTCGAAACATAAAACATCAAATTATTCTTGCCATATGTTCGAAGAGTCTCTTTCTAGCATCTCGTTGTTGTCCACTATAATTCGAGCTCCAAAGAACCGTTCTTTATGAAGTTCACTTGATCTGTTATCGATGAACGTATAAAATGTACAATATGTACGTACGTACATTTATCAAAATTTTGTAGAGTCTAAATACCATATGGTATTTAATATTGGCGATTTATTTGTTAATGTGCAAAGATTTTTTAATCAAGGGAAACAACTTGATCGGTTATACCTTTCTGAAAAAAGATAATGAAAATAAAGTCGATGAAGAAACGGGGCAAAACTGAGATGTAAGTTAATAAATTATTCTCAGTAGTGGCGTTTCATTGAAATCCATAAATAAACTGGTTTCTGATTGACAACATGCTGTGATGACAGATTTTGACAATTCATCAAAACCCTGTACTCAAACATACATAAAAAATAGTTCCCTAAAAATTATGCGAATATTGGATTAACGTACGTACGTACATACCACGGTATTCCTCGCTATTATCACGTGCTTATTAATGCCAGCTCTGTGTACGACAATGCGGTAAATATTCTATCAAACTTGACCATAACCATATATTAGTTGGGATTTTTGAGAACTGCACAATTCTTATATGAAAACTATGAACGAGGCAATTTCGCGTATTTCCTCTCATAGAAATTCAGAAACTAACAGTCGTAATCTCTTAAGTAGATGTTTATAGCACTGCCCTAGTTGTTGATTTATTAATGTCAATCGGTCACCTGAAAAATTCAGATATTAGACAATACTCTGTGTCTACTCGTATCGCATTACCAACTTTGAAGAAGAACTACATTCATATCTATCCGTGAAATAGCATAGATAAGAATTCACAGATATTGATGAAGATATTCCAATAACTTGTGAATGTGTACATAAATACATATACAAACCTATTACAATGGTAATAATCACTTGCATAATTACTGTGAAGTTATTGATAATTTATACAAGTGTACTTGCAATTATAGATGAGGTGACGTTCAGTGGTGCCATGCGGAAGAAATCAATCAGTTTCATATTTGCATCTCTCTGTCTATGGGGCGTCATTACTTACTTTCTCTTTCTTGATCGCCCAATCGGAAGAGAATACAATAAGGTATTTTAACTGCGCAAATTGAAACCTCTAAGCTCTTATGAATTTTCACTCGCCATGTCGTAAGTGTTACTTTTAATTTCCAGGACAACATTGAAGGGCAAATTGACGACATAGAAAAAAAAGTAAAGCAGCAATTCGCTGAAAACAAGAAATTCATCCAAGCATTAAAACATAATTTAAAGGATCAGAGTAAGTTGAAGTGATCTAGAATTTCCAAGTTATTATTTTATCTCTATCCACTCATCGAGATGCACTTGTAATTTTTAGAGAAATCTAAAGATGCCATATCAGCTATTCTGGTCCAAAATCTTGACAATAACGAACCAGCAAAGGAGCTTGTCGATAAAATGGATCGCCAACCTCGACCTATACCTGACCAAGAAAAAAATCGCAAGGCAAGTTTAGAATAGACAATATATCATCGTCATTTAACATTCTGAATCTGTCAGCAGGTAGATGAAATCAAACACACAGTGTCGGACAAGTTTCTTCCTAACGGTAACCCTGTAATAGCAGTTTTAGTTTTCTCTTGCAATCGAATAACTGTCCAGAGATGTCTTGACCAACTCATAAGTCTGAGACCCAGTGCTGAGCAATTTCCAATTATTGTCAGCCAGGACTGTGATCACGAACCAACTTCAACCATTATCCAGAGCTATGGGGAACAGATCACGCACATCAGAGTTAGTCTATTAAGTATTTGTTAAAGTTTGATGGACTGTAATAGACGTCTGTTTATCTCATTTCTTCAACTTTTCAGCAACCGGATCAGAGGGACATAGATGTTCCTCCGAAAGAAAAGAAATTTAAAGGTTATTTTAAAATAGCCCGCCATTATGGATGGGCGTTGAATCAAGTGTTCTTGGAATTTGGATATGAAACAGCAATCGTCGTGGAAGGTATAAATTAATGATATTTCACCTGCCACAAGAAATATGTGTAGTGATTCTGTTTTGATTCTTACATGACTTTGATTTCAGATGATTTAGACGTGGCTCCAGACTTCTTCGAATACTTTTCTGGCACCTATCCTTTACTGATGAGAGACAGTACTCTGTGGTGTATTTCAGCATGGAACGACAATGGAAAATCTGAATTGATCGACGAAAACGGCCATGATTTGCTTTACCGAACAGATTTCTTTCCTGGTCTTGGATGGATGTTGACCAAAGATACCTGGATGGAATTGGGACCAAAATGGCCCAAGTCGTGAGTTTTATTATTATTGTTATTGCTGTTATTATTACTTTTGCTGTTGCTGTTGCTGTTGCTGTTGCTGTTGCTGCTGCTTCCGCTGCTGCTGCTGCTGTTGTTGTTGTTGTTGTTGTTGTTGTTGTCGTTGTCGTTGTTTTTGTTGTTGTTGTTATTTTAAGCCGATTCTTACAGTCAGCAAGCTTCTACATAATGCGACTTTTGGCAGATACTGGGATGACTGGATTCGGAAACCTGAACAAAGAAAAGACAGGGCTTGTATTCGACCCGAATTATCCAGGACAATGACCTTTGGAAAAATTGGGGTTAGCAAGTAAGTTTAATTTTTACCGGATGTAACGTTACTCGATATTCAAACTCCCAGCCGTAAAAAAAATCGTTATTAAAAATGCTTGATCCTTTCAGCGGTTTGTTCTTTGAGAAGCATTTAAGGTTTATTAAGCTTAACGACGTATTTGTGCCTTTTACCAAAATGAATTTAACCTATTTATTAAAAGTAAGTAGAAATTGAATCTATGATATTCGTTAAAAAAAACTCCAACATGTATAAAAAAAAACGAACTATGTTTGAAGGATAATTATGACATGGCCTTTGTGAATGAGGTGTATCGGTCAAGGGTAGTGAATTATACGGAATTGAAAAAGGACGCCATACAAAACCCAGGTCCTGTAAGAATCACCTATCATACACGGCAAGCATATAAAAATACCGCCAAAATGTTGGGTCTTATGGACGATTTTAGGGTGAGCCGCTAACTCTTGTGATATTTGTTCATTATTTTTAAATGCGAAGCTTTCATTGATAGGGCGTGACATTTTTTTTCAGAGTGGCGTACCTCGGACGAGCTACCGTGGGGTAGTGACGTTTTTCTACAAGGGACGTAGAGTGCATTTGGCACCTAACGCAAATTGGGCCGGTTACGATATAACCTGGAGCTAACACAGAGCTCCGTGTGCTTTGAAAATGATTTCTAACACAACATTTTGAGTGATTAGCCAGTTGGCCGCTATAAAGATTCAAATGTACACCGACTCATTGATTATTATCACAAAAGTCTTCGCTCACCCGTACCGAGGGATTTTGCGGTCTCGTGCTACTCTTCCCGAAGCGCCATTGATTTTTTTTTTCTTTCTTCAACTATAAGCAACATCGACTCACTGATTATTATACAGATAGCCAAAAGCGATATTATATGAATGTGCCGTGAGGAAGAAAAATTATTCTTTAGATCGGTTGTAGTCGATAACGGTGTCCATGCTTGGGTTTTCTTTGGTGACTTTTCTTAGGATCTTATGACGACCCAATACTTTTTTTTCTCAGTTCGTGTTATTATTCAAATAACTATGTATGACGTCATCCTTCCAATTATTAATCGTAACATAATTTCGATATCTAGATACGAATTATACTCAACATAATCGTTCGTATCGTTCATAGCAGAGAGTCGTTTTCACGTTCCTTGTTATAGGTATGAGTTACGCGCATACAACACAACACAATACAACACAACACAATAAATAGGTATACATAATACTTACAAGTATGACTATTTATATAAGATTTCGAAAAAAAAACAAGAAAGAAAAAAATCTAATGGCAATATAAACAACTACATCAGACCTGTTGTAAATGAAAATTGTATCTATCATTGACTTGGTCATTATTTTAAATATTAATTAACGTACCGATTAAGGTGCACGTTGTTGCAGTTTAGCAGTACGTACATATATTCTATAAGCATAGTTACAATATTATTATACATACATATTGTAATTAAAATCTTTTACAGAAAAAGTAAGCGAGTTGAAGAAAAACGAAATGATGAAATTATCAGTCAAATTATAAAGTAAATCAAATACCGTTGTATAGCTAGGTATATTATTAATCAAAAAGTGAGAAATATATCAATTAATTGAAAATTTTCTGATAAAAAACCAAAAGCCAAATAAAAGATATATGGATTCAAACGAAATGCATGTCGGAAATTTGTTTTATTACACCATTTCGGTTTGATAATTTCAGGGAGAATCTTGGAAAAGATTTGGACCCGCGATACTGGTAAAGCTTCGCGGACGATGTACGTACCGTACGCATTGTATCGATCTGAGGCGGTGTCAGCTTGCAGTTATGAGTTTGAAACGTGGTACAGACTTCGTTCAAAGTGTACAATTTATAATAATAATTTATAATCAAGTCGAATACGTTACGCGAGAAGGCTCTCGAAATTTTATTTTGCTCGTCCAGATCGCGATAATAATTCTACCATAGATATTCCATACATCTCGTAGAATTTGTATCATATAATTTGTCTGGTTTGCGGGGAATCAAAATCGGCGCGCGATCAATAGGTAGTTGCGTAAATCATTATCCCAAAAATTGATCGCGGGATTGCGCCGGATTTCTCAATTGCTCGTCGCGGTGCACGACGATCCATGCAGGGTGTAAAGTAAAATAGGTCGTACATGGATCGAAATCATACTTGCCGCATGCACGTGCGGCGCAATTAAATCTGTAACTCTGCGATCGAAAGTGGGAAGAGGATGAGACAAACAATAACGGGATTCTATACAGCGGTCGCAGGGGATCCTCCTAAGTTTCACGGTCGTTCAACGATTAGCCGTGCTTTTATTCCCCCGTCAGCCAACACTTGGTTATACGCTAATTCGTAAACACCCTTCGTATTACATTGGAACGCGCATTACACGCCTACAGATTCGCCCCAAATTTCATTTGGCTTACATCAAATTCGTTCATCCATTTAGCGCGAATCCTTCCTGCAGCGTTACCTAAATGCAACGAGGAAAACTGCAGATATATCCAGTCAAACCAATTAGTTCCTTTTCTATTTTCTCTATAATTTTATCAGTTCTATCGAGAATGTAGAGTCGCACTTTTCCTTTTTTTTTTTTTCATTACTACGCCGCGTCTTTTTATACTTTATTATAGATATATTTGTCCAGGTTTTACGGATATTCGACAATAACTTCGCATTACCATTTACGCTTTTCTTCTAACAAGAGACATTGTCAAAATTTATATGCACCCCAATTTTATACTTATATGATACAATTCGACGCCGACAGACATATCGTAATATTTACCGACTCGCTACGAACCCCACGAAGACAAGTCAAGTGAATAAGCCCAAACTAATATCGATTTAATTAATTCTGGATTTATTAAAATCTGTCACATGACGCGTATCGCCCCTTACAATATGCCATCGTACACTATAGGTATACAATGCATAACATCATCGGATCACTCGTATAACAATATGCTTGTTCTGCATATCCCGATAAAGTATATTGACTGCAAAAAATGAGCAAATTATCAAAAAATCTAATCAGGCAGAGGATCTAATTGTTTCAAGGATATTCGACCTCGGAATAAAAAATAGCGAAATAAAATAAAATAATCAGATATGAAATAATATGATACAACATAATGTAATATAATGTAATAGAACATCATTCCTTTGACATAGTATAATATAACGTAACATAATATAACACAACGAAATGTAATTGAATGAAACTTTGAGCAGATGCGAAAAACTACAAAAATAAAAAAACCAAACGATTGCTCCGTCCGCTAAGATGACGGTGGTCGACACTTTTAGTATTTCTGTTTTTCAGATTTTCTACGAGCGCGGTATAAATTGAGGGATCCGACGAAAAGGGGAAATTGCGAGGAAAAATCAGAAGCACCTTATGTTGCGGGGGTGGAGTCGGAAACGCCTACGGTATTTCATCCCTTGGTTTTCTCCAATGGGAGAAGAGCTTCCCCTGTAAACGGACGAACCGGAGCTACGCAATTCGGAGGGAAAATTGAAGGGGTCGGATGTATCTTCCCTCCCCTTTTATATTCCGTCCAAAAGCTTTCGACGATACGCTGCGGATCGAAATAACGATTCGAAAGGGGCGGTTCGTTTGGGGTATCTGATCCCTGGCGAAAATTAATGTAATGTATTACATGTTATATATAATATGTATATATAACATATGTATCTACGTGTGCGTATGTACCTACGTACATTTTGTCTGCAACGTGTCGCAAAAATTTGTGAATTAGTTTGAACCGGGTGACAGAACTGGGATGAGCGCGGAGTAAAAATTATTATTGTACGCAAAGTTGGTGTATTTGTTTTTTTTTTAATGTAATGAAGATGGATGTGCGGTGTAATTTCATATGGTGTAAGTTATAGAGTGCCGTTGCTTGAAAAAAGATTTTCAAAGAAGTGAACCGGGAAATATTATTCAATATATTCATTAATAATTGCGCAGCTTTTCTTTGAGTGCAGAATTATAGAGAAAAACAGATATTGGCAGTCAAATATGAGCTACCCAGCTGATTCCTTATGGGAAATTAACGGAAGCCAACAATCGGTGAGTGAAATTGGAAAATAAACGTGTGGGAGATTAAAAACGCGAACTATTCGTTATTCCAAAGCTGAATAATAATTAAAAACGTACTCCCCGACGCGACGATCTCGGACGGAGTGAAATTTTTCCTCAGAAAATCCACAGAATTCATCGAATCCGAATTCCATATTATAATTGTCAAAATATATTGACGTTTGTATACGTATACCTTTATGTACATACTCTTATATCGGGAAATAAAATCTTCTGGCCGATGAAACATGCATTTTATTATTTCGGTGAATTTTCAAATTATACTATACATAAATTTTCCGAAGATCTATCGTATAATTTCATTTGTTCGCTCTTTCAGAGACGCTATTAAAGTATAGGTATACAATCATCAATACATACTCATAGATATATGCGCAACGGCCATTGATCCGCTTGAGTTTCGCCCCAAATCCGTCGCTCTTAAAATTTTTTGAAGTATAAAAATTTCACATCTATTCCAGAGTATGAATAGTGGCGGAGATTTTTACTTGGGAAATAAGGAGAACTAACTTGATTTCCGATTGCAATTAAATTGCGATATTTCAACCGCGAAGAGTCAAATATGATAAATGAATATCGAGTTGAACGGGGTGAGGCGTTTATATAGTGACCCGGGCGATAATATGGTGTTCGAAACCAAAGCAGGATATTGAACAAATTTTCACAAAAAAATTATACAGGGTGTCGATTGGGAGAACGTGATATACTGCGGTGGTATTGAATTTCCTCTAGTTATGGAAGCGTTGTGGTCATTCGAAGGTCAACTTTGAGTTTTTCACTAGGTTGGTGCATTTTTTCCGGGAATCGAAAGTGCGTTTCATTTAGAGTAAAAAAGTAATCATCAGCTGCGCTTCAGACTCAAAACTGATAGCTAATCAGATGTTTGAAGAATAGAAGGCAACAGAAACGCAAAGATGGTTGAGGGAAGTGTAAAGCATCAATTGCAATCGTACTTCGTTCAAGGTACACAATCTAATGGACCGAAGTACAGAAACTTTTTGGCACCAAAAGGATGGTTGACCGGCTCACTTTGTAGTATAATTTTAGCTCGGCGAGCATTGGGTATATGTATAGACAGCATCATTGTCGAAAAATATAAAACTCAATTGGAGGATTTGCAGATTATTTCTCCGGATCTGACTTCTTTGTAGATTTTCACTTGCACGCGGCGAGGATACGTTATATGTAGAAGATAAGGTTTATCAAAAAGTACCGACCACAACTAAGAATATCCGCTCATCCTATAATGTACCAAACATCCCCACTCCATGCTCGTTGATGCAGCTTATTACTTCCCTTAACCATCTTATGTATTTTCTATTGCCTCTTAAATTTTTTTAAACGTCTGATCAGCCATCAGTATTGAGTCAGTAGCGGACGCGTACTTTTCTTACTCGGAATCAAACTCACTTTCGATTTTCCGGACGAAGCATGCACAATCCTATTGAAAAAATCAAAGTCAATTTTCAAGTGATCTCAACACCTCTATCTAACAAAAGTTCAATCAATGACGCTGTATCGCGTCCCCCTTGAGACCCCACAACTTTTGTCTGAAAATTCGTTTGATATCCTGCTTTGCTTTCGAACAAATCTGCCGGGTGGTGAAACGCATCACCCTATACGCGGTATACGTAGGTATACCTATATTGTGGCGCCGGACGAGGTGCCGGAGCAGAGATTTACGGTGTTTCTTGAAAAACCAGCGATACTTACAATCGCGATTCCGTTAATATTTTAACATTCTTTCGTTCGCCTGCGTCAGGTAATCACATCGGAAATGCCTGCACAGTACGCTGGAACTGCAGAACTGGGAAGTTACCCGGTTTGGGAAAGTTCGATGTTGTATCCGCCGCCGCCTCCGCAACAACCGCATATCAACGAACACGGACTTTACAGACAACCCTGTACCCTGATTCACCAAAGGTATAACAACAGTCAATGCAGAATTATTATCGTTGAGTTGAAAAATGAAAATCATTATACCGAATAACTTGTACTGGTATGTATAGTATATGGGTGTATGCATATGGTATTATACGTACGTTATTATGCATGCTATACAATGATTATAACGATGAGACGATCGTTTTTCATTCGCAACAATTATATTGCAAAGTCGATACACACCGAACGGTCGCTCTCCAAATCTTCCATCGTCAACGACGAAGAAACCTCGTCGTCGCGTTGCCACTGTCTCCCAAAGAAGAGCGGCAAACATTAGAGAAAGACGCAGAATGTTCAATTTAAACGAAGCGTTTGACAAGCTGCGGAGAAAGGTGAGCCTTACATTCCATACCCTTGTGTTATACATGTATGTATGTATATTGGACTGACTTACACTTTTTGAGATTAATTTGACGATCGTGTAGCTAATTCCAATATAATCTTCACAGGTACCGACGTTTGCTTACGAAAAACGTCTGTCCAGAATTGAGACACTTCGCTTAGCGATAACGTATATCGCATTTATGGGAGAATTGCTCGGGCTCGATGCAAACAGCCCGAAGCAAGATTATATCCCGAGAGAATATTATCTGCCTAATTAGAAAGGAAAAGAGGATTACGATATACGTCACTGTATGCATAGAAGCGGAAGATAATAATTATACTATACCATACCAATATACCTACTACATAGGTATATACAATTATACTTATACGCTCGTATCCGGATATGAAAAATCACAAAGGGTCTTCCATATTATACAATATCGACTGATATCAGTGAATCGTACAACGATGATTATTCGATGATGAGTCGTACGCGTACCTGGTACACTGTATATACCACGCATATGTATATCGTGTTATCAAGTACGTACATACCTATACGTATACATATACTATTTATATCGTTGAGTCGGTAAAAGAATTAAATTTAGTTGTCACAAAATAAAAATTCATTTGGGATCCGCACGCACGGGCTATAAGCAGACACTCGATGTCGTGCCTGTTATACGTACCTACACGTGTATCTGGCGATGGGATTTATTCAAAGACATCGATCCGATGTCTTTCCATTTTTTCGACTTTCGGACAGAAAATGAAAATCATCGGAGTGCAGTATTTATTCGTGAAAATTCCGCGAGCTCAAAAGTCCAATTGAATGACATTAGATCATTTCAACAATCTTCTCGAACGGAAGGAATAACTTTTGTTATACGATAATTTGTTAGGATATCTTCATTCAGTTGTCAAACTCGTATTTGTGAACTTCGAATAAATCAAAAACTAAAGCTCTAACATTCGATTCAAAAATACAAATAATATTTTTTCAACTTGCACATCATCATGGGGTCGCGAATGCTAGCGCTACCCCTCGGAGTTTGGATAAATCAACTTATCTTTATTCCCATCCCTTACCGGCGCCCGGTCGTATGCACGTCGCACTACTTCTCCGTTTCATCCCCTCGGATCGCCTGATGTCGGGCACTGCGCTTCGATCAATATTTTCTCCATTGGCTAAGGTCTGACGGCATTATTTCACAATACCACACGTATATTGATAGTACCAAGAAGTAGCATCTGGTAAAATGCAGAAAAAGATTTTTAGTTTTGAATCGAAAGATATGCTGAATGTCAGTCTGCATGTAAGCATGATTCAAAAAGACTACTCGCTATTATGAAAGTGAATGGGAGACATTAAAAAAGCCGAGTTATCGTTTATGTTCATTCATCATTCGATTTCAACATCTAACAATTCAGAAAACGATGAGTATGCCTTTCCCAATCGGTGTAACTGAAGGGAAAGTGTCCCCTTCCTATTATGCTGTAAAAAGATATACGATTTTTCGTTCATTTCAAAATTAAATAACCCGACGGTTCATCGGTGAGCGAGAAAATTGGAAATTCGATCGACTGTCATCGATTACATTTTGAGATCTTGATATGGATCGATTCTTTCAATGATTTTAGTAATCCGATCGATGTTGTGTCTATGGGATGATGATGATAAAAGTAAAAGAAAACCCTAACTGTGAGATTCACTCGTTTTGTACGTCATACATGACTTATGCACATACAAATTTATCGTAGCAAATAATTAGAAAAAAGTTGTTTTATTTAACAGATACAATTCTCATTAAGTTTCTTTCGATAACATGTTATTATTACTATAATTAATATCTGATCTCAATTTACCCGATACGAGAACGTTATTTTATTTCGGTTTTTCACTGATTTGTTTTTCTCCATCACCTTACTCAAATCAGATTTTGAAAGCCTTTTTTTAAGAGTGAGGTGAAGAAGAAGCTAAGAATCTCGAAGTCACTCTCCGTTTAAAACGATCGTACATGCATCGTATAATATGACATTTGCGACGTAATCAATTCTCACTATTTTCTTCCTACTTTTACTATAGGTATATTTGATCGGTAATAGCTGATGTGAGAATGTTGCACCTACAGATCAAGTCTTATTACAGGTACATGATACTTATAACGTGAGAATCGTAACGTAATTACAATGAATTGTGTAGCAAGGAACCCCCTAACTTGCGCAGATTTAGTAAAATTTCTTCGCCTGTGCATCTTTACTGTCCCTGTAAACGATAAAAAGTAACAGTTAACATTACATGTGACGCAAAGATTTCGGCTTGGATTCGAAATTGTTTATTTGAATAAATTTCACCTGTAAATGTTATATCCTAGCAAAATCACCAACTGTACTGCAAAGAAGATAAAGAACAGCGTTGTCGACAGACAATTCCCCGTTCGGCAATCCTTGTTACCCATGTCCAGTTTGACATGAGTTTGCTCGATGTCCCTTTTGACCGTATTTAGACCGTCTCGCATCTCTGAGATCAGTGACTGGTAATCGTATCCCATTGGCTGAACCTAAAGGATGCAACCTTTTGTTATTTCTGCCAATCGGGGGAGCTGAATCATTTTTTTATGCCAAATATAAATTATCTCAGCAACCCTTGAGATACCTGAGCCGTTGGAGCGCGTGCCTGATTGTTCAAGATAGTGTCAGCTTTGGAGTGAACTTCGCCAACAAATGATTTGATCTCTCTGGCAGTGTTAAGAATAACATTTTGATTATTAAGGACAGCATCTACTTCCTGCCGTCTTATAGTGTCAATTAACTGTATTGGTTGGCCAGGTTGTCCACCACTCGCAGCTTGTATTCCTGCAATAAGCGTTACACAAAATTTTCAATAAATTGTAACGAGATATGATTCGAGTAGAAATTATTATCTGTTATCAATAAAATACTTCTCTGTACTAACCACCAACTTGGAGCTGCCCTATTAAGCTCAAAGTTTGCTCCTGTCTACCGACGACCTCGTCTAATTTTTTGTTCAGTCCTCTCAGAGCATCAAACATCTGGCTCTGGCCAGAAAATATTTGACGCAACTCTCGCTGGTTATCAGTCTCGAACCATTCGTCAAATTCTTCCTTCGGAACCTGTTCATCTGGATGATCTCTATGGAGGTTTATTCGTTGTTACATGGAGACAATAGCCGTACGACAGCAAAATTCTTTTTCATTCGAATCTGAAGAGGAAAAATCGATTACTCACCTGCGATACTCTTCTTTTTGCTGCTCAAGTTTCTTTTGGTAATCCTGATATTCCTGACCAAGCTTGAGTTCTTCTTCGCTCGATATTTTACGACCACTGTCACCTGCCGTCTGACCAGGTGGGTGCAGAGAAGTAGTCAAGAAGTGTAGAACATCATGATCGTCCGCCAGACCACCTCAAGTCAGAGAACGGTAATTTGAGTATCTCAATTACATAATGTAATTAAAAAGATTGAAACTGTATGACTGATAAAAACATACCGGTAGCAGCGGACACCCCAAAGTGACCGTTCTTTGGTAGATTTACGTTCTCTGCACGAAGACACATCTCAAAATCTTGCTCGTTGTTTGTCATCCCGTTATGGAAAAGTACCTGTCAATAGAATACCGTACAGTAGCTCAGCTAACAAGATTGCCTATCTTTCATATCACGTGTCCGGTTTAATTATGCGATACTCACAGTCAATGTGTTCTTGTAATATTCAATTTTGGCACGAGTCGGGAACGGCTTATTACGAAAATCGCGTAAGCAACCAGCCAAAAGTTGTGTAGTTCCATCACTAAAATTAAAATATAGAAGATATTAATTGTACGTTGAAAAAAGTTAATTTATGGTCATAATTCGTAATCACTTACTTTGCATGATCGAAAAGCTTGGTACCATCGTTAAGAACAGCCATAATGTAGGGATTATTATGTTTATTGTCGTTGTCAAACGAGTCAAAGAATAATCCCAGGCCATTCCATTGATCTGAGCTACCAAAAACTGGACCGTCGTAAGCTCCTTTTGCTGTAGTGTACCAAAAAGCTAAACCATCCGCGCCGATTCTCCCGCGACCAGTTACGCGAAAAACAATATTGACCTCCCACCAGTCAAAATTTGTCGGCTGCTTTGTCCATATGGCTCCTAATTTTGAAAAACAGCATCTGATAAATCGTGTTGATGATATTTCATGATTAACATGAAACACATTTGACAATGCTCAAAGCTTTCACTATAAATAAGCTTCGGTCTTACCTTTCTGACTACGAAGGGATGGGGCAACTCTCACGTTTTCGGCACTGGCAATTGCATCTACGAATGATCAATTGTTCATTAAAATAAAATTAGAGACGTACAATTCAGAAGTGGAACAGAACATCACAGCTAAAGGTACGCAGAACGATTTACGACACAGTATCTTATGAGAATTGTACGATATGGTTAATTATTTTTTGAAGATAGCAAATCCATACGGTAGATTATCGTGTTGTAGATGGATGAGTTGGTACAGTGCAGAAATATTGAATACTTACTTCCACCGTATTCCCAAAAAGGCACCGTCCCGTCTTTTTGTGCAAGATATGGAGGTTTGAACGAATATTTATACTCAAATTTCTGATGAGGATTTTGTGCGAAAACAGCTGTTAGACAAATTATTGTAACAACAATTGAGGGCCACCTCACCTCTGCCGCCATTTTCATTTTCAAGTGCGCGAATTGGTTCCTATGGAGTAGTACGGTGTCTCTACTACCTCAATTTTTCCGGAGTCCATGAACCCTTTCCGCATACGATTAGCTGTTCGCATGGAAAACCTTCGAGTTGGATTGTCCTCATTGGTTGAACGGTTGAGTTCATGTTGAGATCCGTTGGTGGTTCCGTTCGATGCGACGTATGACGTGTCAGTCGAACGTGGTGGCTTGTTGACAATCAAGTGTTGACAGCTAATTCACTCAAGACGACATTCGACGCTATTGTCAACCACTGTGCGTTGAATCAAATTATTCATGATTGACTTAGCAATCGCTTTATTTAAATCATTTCAGCACAACGAATTTTGTAACCCGAATTAAGATGATGACTGATATTGGCGAGGAGGCTGCGGTCGAAGTACAACCAAAAATTGAACAATACGAGAGGTAACCTTACAGAACATGGCCTAGGTCTGATGCTCTATCGGAAAAATTTATTATTTTCTAAGCGTCTTGAACTTTCTTCCATAATTTGACTAAGCGAACTTAATGTGGATTTTGCCGCAACCACCGCCAATCTGACTCGAGGTATACTCGAAGTTTATCAGCCACCGTTGGAACAAGTTCAAAAAGAACTTGTTGAGCTAATGTAACGTTTCAACTCACATCATTTCAGCATCACTCTGAGTCCTTGGTAGAATTAGGATTGATTTTTTTTTCTCTCCATAGAAACAAGCAGGCAACTCTGATAGATTTGATGAAGGTAGAGAATATGAAACTGAGAGAGGTCGATGAGAACTTGGAATTGAACGAGCTGGTGAGATGTCTGCCTTGCACCAATAATTTTTAACTAGCTATTATCAAGTTTGGATATCAAATTTACAGTTCCTAACCGTCAGAAAATATCAAACAAAACTGGCCAATATCAAAAAGGAAATGGTGTTAGTCCATGATAGAACAACCAAGTTAAAGGTAATGTTCAATTGAGTCTATTGTCCCCGATGTGCAAAAATTTTGATATTTTTTCATGGTTATTTTTTATTAATTGGTAGAAACGAGCCTTACACTTTCAACAAGTGAAGCAAAAGGAAGCTCTTCACAAGGAGCATCAACGAGAGCAAGAAGTTTGCAGGGAGCAAGAACTGATCGGAAGACCTACGACATCCTGAGAATATAGCTGTTCAGGAAGATAGTGGGACTTGGTAATCTTGAGTGAAAGTTTCCAAGTAGGCTGAAAAATATGGACACAGTATCGTGAACATAATCGATGCAAGTAGTTGGATAGAATGTTATGAAGTATTTCTCTGCATTTTCTAAGATATGTAAATTATCATTGGAACTTGCCGATTGCGATATTAGTATGTAAGTATTTATAGCGAACATTTAATACTAATTAAGATGCCCCAGATATGTTACCTTGCGCATTGTTGGTAACCAATTGTTTCAGGAACGTGATTAGGATGAAAAACTAAAAGATCGATCATGATTAGAAAAAGAAGAAATTTATAAGTCAATATCCCTAGACCACAACAAAATTTGAAAATTACATCAATTTATACATAAATATTAACATGTATTAACCATAATATCGTGTCTAGATCCTAAATGAAGGTTGGCATAAGTTTGTTCTATATTATGATTATTATATTTATACACAATTGACGAATGCATACGATCTACATTGACAAGAGAGAAAAAAATATTTAGCCAACATAATTTTCCCCTGGAATTCAAATCAATACGAATGATCTGTGAATAATATGAATAATGCAAACAGTAGTGGGTTATAATTGAGTCTTGAAAACGGTACGAACTTCCTCAAAATTGTAAGGGATTGATCGTTTTCCTTTATTAAAATCTTAGCGTGATAAATTGTTGACTCTTTTTTTTAAATGTAAAAATTGATAAGTGTAAGATTTAACCCATCGATAACACATCTAGTAACATTGAAGAAGTGAAAATGAAAAAATTGTGAAAAACTTTCTAACAAACGTTGCGTGCTCCGGTTCCTACTCGGATTAAGAATTAACAAATTAACACAAACTGTCACATCTTGATGATGATTCAATACGATTGCATCTCCTTAGGACAGATTATGTTTCACATTCTCATAAAACTGTAGTTGAATATAATTGAAATTAATTCATTCACCAACATTGTTAGATGTCTTAGGTTTATGTGGCGAACCAGACCCAGAAAAAAATAAAAACTCACTCAAGTAATGCTAAAAATTATATCTTCCGATTCTGAAAATTAAATTGATCAAAGGAGTCATTAGGGAACACGGGACATGTACTGCATTAGTTCAACTAAAAATGTAATCGCTCGTCTCAAGATAGCTGGTATTCCAGGCTTATTCGAAAGGGCTGACAGTGAATTACTAAGTTCCGTGAACAAGTTGCGTGTTGACGGATTGCGCCTCGAAGACAAACGCAGAGCTAAGAATTTATAGTAGATCAAAGGTGTCAGAAGTCCGGCTCGTCCGCTGTTGGTGAAAACAATACATAAATGGAATGTATGAGATCATCGCTTGATCATGTAAAACTAGAAGAATGTTTGAATGACTTACTTGAGGATCAATAATATTGTGTAAGGTAAAAGCATGGCTTCACAGATGGCACAAAGTCTGAGCAAGTTCCGAGACTGGAATTCGACCAAAGAAATGAGTAATCGTGCTCCCCACCAGCTATTTTGTCCGAGGCACTGAAAATAGAGATTTGATGGAAATTATTCCAAGGATTGAACCGTAATGATCTTTCTTTTACGGTTCAATACATACGTCTAACAATGTGAGTGAATAACTGGCCGAATGAAGAACAGCGAAGAGTAAAATAGGTGCAAGCACCACTGTAAGTTTTGATTAGGAAAATTCTTTTTTAGCATTGACTTAGTGTTCTAAATTGAATCGCACATCGAAAATTATTGAGAACTGCAATTTCCGATTGAAAGGATACACGACGCTGGCGCGACATAAAGAAATATTAGGGAGTAGAATAGATAGTGGCAGGAATCCTCAACGATCAATAGCGTCCAAAATTCCCTGCTAAATTGCACACGTGGAAGTCTCTGATGCAGTCGAAGAGCGCTAGTAGCTGCGTTGCACATCAAAACCTTATAATACGCGTTATAAGGGTTCCTGTGGAAAGTCAGAGGATTAAAATCACACGACACATTATATGTACAAATTTATCCTATATTGGTTCAACCAAAAACTTGACAAATTTCTCAGTCAATATTGTTGATGTTATAAAAAAGATACTGTCGAGCGAATGAGTTGACATACTTTCTCTATGGTATAAGCAGACTTCGACCTTAAAGTAACAGTGTTCACTGTTCCAAATATACCCATCCTTTCTATTTTCCGGTTTCTGGCCTTGAACTCTTTGAATTCTTATTCACAATCAAGGAATACAGGAAAATGTTGAACATTTTTAATTTCAAGAAATTTTTTTCTCGTATAAAAAGCGTACGTAAGAATCTTGCAAGTCATTCAATGGTAACGATCAGAATGAAAATGAATGTATATTATTAACTACACGTAATAGACTTCACAGCATTAATTTTTTGATTGCACCATAGCACTGATGAAAAAACAATATAAATGAATGAAAATGAACTTGGATAAACGGAAGAATGAAAATTTACAGTCAGCAAGAATGATTTTGTTAATGCAAATTACCCAAAGAGTGGGATAACATAGCCCACTGTGAACAGTATGGTTAATACTCTGGTAGCCCATAATCCGACTAAAATTTTGTTGTCTATAACATGTTGCTTCAGAGTCTCCCATCCTTTTGGTCTGACTGTAGTTGTATCGCCGGCTGCTCTGTTGGTCGCAGTGTCAGCCATTCTAATAAATAGGAACATATTCTAGAAATATTGTTGAAATATGAACATATACAATAATAAGAGATAGGTAACGCATACTTCGTAGAAAAATAGCCAGATTACCTCGACGTAATCAATTTGACCAAGCCAGTATAGAAATCTGACTGTTAATGAAACAAGAGTGAATACAGCTTTTTACGCTAGACAATTATTTTTGAGACTACTAACATTCCTCAATGATTCCGGATGGCTCTTCATTGACAATTAAGGATGTATTAAAAGACGCTATCCTAGTAATTGGAATTTGTGTAAAACTGAATAGATTACTCCAAAGGAATTGAGTAGAAACTCTTTCACAGGCCGGTGCTGTTTGATGATTTTTTGCTAATATAAAACCATTCGAAAAAAATTTCCAACTTACTACCTGTCATGATTTCTCAGGTGCCTACGGCTAATTGACGAGATAAGATCCAAGCTCCGAATTATTAATCAAAAGCTATGTAATGAAATGCCATCGGATTCAAAATTATAGTTATTTCATAATGTAACCCCCAAAATACTACCGTGGAGAAATAAATTGACCGGTAGAAGTCCTTCAATTTACAGTTACGCTGCTCACAAAATGCATTCGTAGACATATCGAGAACCTAGCCCCACTTTTGCACGGTCAGACATTCCATTGATAATAAATGGAGTTCGTAAAGAAGATAGCTTGATAAATCAGCAATTTATGAATGCGAATGGTTTAAAGGCAAGTAATTAAAAACTGACCTTGTATTATTTAAAGTTGGTTATACTTAAGATAAATAAATTACTTCCTCAGAAAACGATTCACAAATCCAATAGATACATCTACGCATCTACGTGTTGGATTGACTTGCGGCAATTGCTGCTAGGAGGACAGCAGCTCGATTCTCGAAGGGAGAAGGCAACGAAACAAGTTTCATCTTTTAGTTTGTTATCAAATTATAAGATGACGCTGGATGGATTGCAAATGGTCCCTTGCAAATTGGTCAGGTTTCAACGTGGTTTCAACACCACTGGATTTCAACAGATATTTATCGAATTTCAGAAATTATAATCTATCGGCAAACAATTATACCCATAAACATTTATCATTTTCTAGATCAGGCAATAATGAAAAAAAGCTTCTCTTTTCGCGTCTCATGATATAGTATACATCTCAACAGAATTTCTGAGGAGTCAATGAATTCCTAATCGGTCGGTCCTACATTCTTCCCGCATTGAATAGTCCTGATTATTCATCGATGACAGCAAGATGAAGGATCTTCAGTCAATGCATAACAATAGAATTAAGTATGTCAATACTGCGAAGTGCGAATTGGTACAAATAAACCGATTGCGCGTTTACGTTTCCTCGATTACTGAAGCTTCTAAAAAATCTATCAATTCTCGATCTGCATATCATGTATGTAAGAATATCAGCTGATTTCCGTGCGTGCACCACTCTGCAGCCTTACACTCTCTCACTGTCTCAGAATCTCTGATTGTCAGTATAAATAATGCATTCGTGTGCTATGCGTAGGTATGCATGTAGGCGTGTATATGGAATGACGTTGGAGAAAGTTGGTGCCGACGTGAGAAAGTCTGAACTCTATTCAGAAAGTATTCCAATCCGCGGTATTCTCAGAGGGGAGCGGTGAACTGTGCACAGATAACCCCTACCTCATCGAAAATTGTGTCGAGATTTGTATTGAAAACAATTCTCGGGGGAGGGGGGATATCAAGACACAATAAATCAGAAAAGGAAATACAGTAATTTGTGAGACGGCAACGAATGAAGACGGTTGTTGCTCTTCCGCAGCCGAATTACGGCCGGAATATGTTCATTTTATTTGGTTCACTTTTTGTCTTTGCAGCTGGACTTGTGGCTTATTTAAAATCAAAGAAAGATTTGTCACTCATCATTACAGAGATAATTTACGAAATCAAATACAATGCTCTGGGAGCTAAAGCACTTATCGATGATTTGATTGAAGCAAAACGCAACAAAATTGGTAATTGTTTCTATCATTATTCTATTCCAAATTTATAGTGTTTATTGTTCCTATCAGCAATCATTGACTTTACAGATCTACCGAAGAAATCCGGAAAAGTTGCCATAGTAACCGGAGGATCACGAGGAATTGGATCCGAAATAGTTAAAATGCTTCTCCAGTGTGATATGGAAGTTATTATTGGTAAGGCAATCAACTAACCTTTGCACATTGTAATAACTAGAGCAACATCACCGAAACAATGACTTATTGTCATACTTTTCAGCATGTCGGACTCCTGCAGCTGGTGATAGACTCATTCGATTATTAAGAGATTCCGGGGTGACGGAAGGTACAGGAAAAGTTTACGAACTGGACAACAACAGTCTGGAATCAGTCAGAAGATTTGCAGAATCAATAAAGAGAAACTATAGCAAAATTGATGTTCTCGTCAACAATGGTAGGCATTCTTGATTTTCTACTTGGTCATTGAAAGTATAATGAATCTCTTAGGCATGCCGAGTTATTTAATCGAAAATATCAATATTCCAGCCGGTATCATGTTCACACCATATACTGAGACCACGGACGGTTTTGAACAGCAATGGGGAATTAATTACCTTTCACATTTTTTGTTGACGTCTCTCATTTTGCCCTTGTTGCAAGCTGCTGGTTCTGCAAGAGAATCTGCTAGAATAGTAAATGTTTCGTCTTGTGCGCATCATGTCGGCATAATAAACTTTGACGATATTAATTACAAGTGAGTGAACTTCATTATTTAAAACAAATGAAACAAATTTATATTGAATCATTATCAATTTCTCTAGAAGCGGCTTTATCACATCAGCTGCTTACGCTCAAAGCAAACTGGCTCAAATTATGTTTACAAAATCGGTCCAAGATCTGCTAATTAATAGAAGATATCCTGTTCAAGCTTTTGCTGTTCATCCCGGTATTGTTAACACAGATCTTTTCAACAACACGTACCTAAAAAAGCACGCAGGATGGATAATAAACAAATTTTTCAAGGTAAATCTATGTCTAACTATGGTAGGTATCGCAGGTGAGTATCAACTTCCACGTATGGATCATTATCTTACCAGCTGATACTGTTTCACAGAATCCGTCGCAAGGAGCTACTCCGATTGTATACGCAGCTATTAGCAGGACGATTGAAGGGAAGGGTGGAATGTATATCAGTAATTGCGGTCCAAGTTCCGTCAATAAAGCGGCGGAGAATACGGAAATTCGCCAACGATTATTTAATTTGTCATTAGAGCAAACTGAATTGAAAGATTTCATATAATTTCTGTCCTTAATCTTTTTTTTTCTTTACGTATCCCCAATAATTGAAAAGATGCTCTGCAGTATAATATTCGGAGAAAAAATAACGGATCGGTATTTATGTGAGATTTATGTTGTTACGACAACTATACAAGTGTAGACGCGGGTACGTACGTACAAGAGATTGGGAAGAAAATCGCGCAGGTGAAAATGTTACAAATCTTAACCGGGTGTTCCACAACTCTTCAACATTCAGTATTTCGATTATTTATTTAATGATAGATGCATATTATTTGTAGGCGAACGAGTCTTAGAAGAAAATTTTATTTTGGGTAATAAGTTATTGTTTTGTGTTCATGTATGTCTATGCTTCATAGAATTTTATTTTTTGTACAAAAGCTGAGGGATTGAGTACTTGATTGTTTTATCCTTGTAATCAAATGAAATCTGAATAAAAAAAAAAAAAAAAAAAAAAAAAAAAAAGGACCATTATTTTAGGCGTTCTTTCAACAGATTTTCACAAATCAAAATTCTTGATACGTCAAGTTAATTTTTATTAAATAATTACAAGACATTGGTCACTTTGATTTGGTTATTAGCGTTTTATAATGAAACTTGAAAAATAATACTAGTTCGCAAGATAAAATACAAGCAAATGCTAATCCAGTTTAGAGTGAATTACAATAAATCTCTCACTGGTTTCATTAAAGTCAATTTTTCAATCACGAGCAAAGCACGCCGAGCACTCTATACTTAACAATAAAATGCATTGCGCAAAATCATTTATATCGAAGCGTATTTCTAAAAGGATATTCATTCGTTAAAATAGAGTGAGTCCAAGCTCTAAAATAAAGAGTATTTACAGAACAACGAAGAAGAATCTCCACTGCGTGTAATTATAGTTTTTCCATTATTAAGTTATTTTCAAACACGAACACGTCATCAATTATTTGCGGCGGGAACATATCTTTTTCAAAGCTTCAAGAAGTATTCTAAGCCTTGCAACGTTTCATAATTATTCTTGTGAGTTGCTGCACGTAACAAGAAATGCCCTACTGTAACACTTTAAATTAATAATGAGTCAGTCCCGCGACAAGCTTATATGTATGTGTGCCTGGACACAATTATGAAAGCGAAATGTTTTTCTTAATTCGTTTGCTGTACAGATAAATTAATGTATGTGTATTCGCGATTTAATTGTAATATACGCATGTAATATGAATTCATAAGTCCATGTCTCGAATGACTTGAACTAGTGATTGACAGTGTTTAAAATTGACGTACGCGAAATATTTAGTATTGAGTCGAATATTTTTCATTTCAAGAATTAAGTACGGAGCCTTGATACAAATTCCACTGTTTAGTTGGTCAGCGATTTAAAGATAATTATTATCATTATGTTAAAGTAATAATAGAATGACAAGATTCAGTGACAATTTTGGCCTAAATATCGAATATAGTGATGTTATTTATCCATTTTAACAGCTATTATGAATTGCCAGGCAACGAGCTTTTATATATCTTGTAATTAAAAAAGTTCCGTTCAAACACTTACACCATTCATCACACGATAGTCTTACACGTAATCATTATTTATAAATGACAAAACAAATGATATGTTTTTTCTCTCATTGAATCGTGGTCAAAATTAGCACCTTTTTTACTAGATTTCATGGGACAAAAACTACGCATAACTGATGAATTGAAAAAAGCTACATCGAATCTTGATTTCAGCTTTTGTCATGAAAAAACAAATGCTTCCAACTTTACGCAATGATGGATAAGCATTGAGGAATATCGATTCGATCATAGTACGAAAGGCGCCCCAATTTCATTCTGTACTTCTCGTTTAATTTTTGCCTTTCAAGAGTTTGCAATAGCAATTATACCTACCTATGTATAATCTAGAGTTACTGCTGAGTAATAGAACAGTGATGTTTTACCGTTATAAAGTTTAAAATCACATATTCTGTAATAATTGACTACTGTATACTGTGTTACGGATTATTATTGCATATTTTTTTTTTTGGTATCCTCATCAGCTCCTAAATAATATGGATTCTACTGCAGCTTGCAGAGTTAATAAAAATTTTCCGCTGTACACCAAGTTGCATGATAAACAGGGGTGTAATATGGGTTAAAAATTCATAGAAGATTAGAAGAAATAAATAGATAAATGAGAATAAATAAATAAACATGTAACGTGTTCAACAATTTGAAGACGGAGTAAAAACGAAGCTAGTTATTATGGTAAATAATTGTTAAGGAAAAATATAGTATTAAAATGATATCAACAATGAATTAGAATGAGCTATACATGTAAATGAATTAAAATCTCGATTGGAAACTTGAAGAAGTAATCTTCTCATCAAACATAACATAGTTTTGATAAGTTCGTTTATACAAATTTAAATGCTCATCATGATAATCATAGACAGAGAATTTACATCAAGTGTATCTCATTCATGTCCAAAATCTTCGTTCAATTGAAGCTAGAAAATGAATTTTCAAAACAGAAATGCACAATGCAAGTGTCATAATCATTCAACAACAAGAATTTCCTGTTTCTGAGACACTTGTAGTTTTTTGACCATGTGCATTATGATTCAATCCGAGTTTGTTTTTCATTAGGTAATAAATATAAAATTCGAAAGGCAAATATAACGAACGTACGTTGAAAAAAATTAACGGGCTCTTACTACCTCGTGTTTTTTTTAAAGAGTTAACATCACACTCTCGATTCAAGCTGCTTTTAATACAACATGCAATACCAGTAACATTAATCAATTAATGAAACAAGTAATAAGAGCATCTTGATAACGATTAATATTGTTTATGATTAGCGACTACAACCGCAATTGCTGCTATCACCGATAGAAGTTGTTTTGCCGTTAATTGAGGTAGCGTTTGTTTCATACCTTGGTAATTCCTTGCTTCTTGCTTGCTGTAATATATCAATGAGAAAATAATTCATTGCCGGTTCCACAACATGTGAACTTTGCAATCTAAACAGAGTTTAATTTACCTCCATGAGTTCCGCAGCAATTTCCATGAATAATCTCTCCACGTTTTCGGCCTCCTTGGCTGATGTTTCCAAAAAATACATGCTGTGCCTTTGCGCAAAGTCTTCGCCAACGTGAGTCGGTATTTCTCTATCTTCTCGATCAATTTTATTACCTGTGAATCATGCAATATGAATTTGTGTGCGTTAAAAAAGCTATGTGCTGCTCTGAAACATAGCAGGAACTTTAAACTCACCAACTAATATCCTCAGCACTTTGTTACTAGCATATTCTTCGATTTCTCTTAGCCAGTCAGGAAGACAGTCAAATGTTGGCTGACAAGAGATATCGTAGACTAAAATTAAAGCATGTGCAGATCTGTAATAGCTTTGGGTGATGGATCGGAATCGCTCTTGACCCGCTGTATCCCAAATTTGCAGCTGAAATACATAATTATTTTACCCAAGGGTGGTCATTTGCTGAAACAATATTAATGGAAATGAACAGTTTCGTATTCTTCAAGCAATTATTGAGTGGTTACTACCAAAGATCCTAGAAAGTCTTGCGTAACTGTCAGATGATTACTAATTAATGGTATCTAGCGATGCCGTGTACAAACCTTAACTTTCTCATTTTCTACCTCCACAGTTTTTATCATAAAATCAACCCCGATTGTAGCACCTTGGCCGGGTGGAAACAGCCCCTGAACGAAAGGAAACTTATTATATTTCTGTACAATACATTAATGGTGCACGAGTAGGAAAATTATTTTGTTTTGTACTAGGGATCTTCATCACGTACTTACAATTTATGATCAATTGAAGTGTCATTGAAAATGAAAATTGAAATTGAAAATTGGACATTGGTAAGACTATGATTTCAGAAACGATAACCAATAACTAAGGTTTACCTAGGAAATCAGAGTAAAAGTGATGAACAAAAATTACCTGAGTGAATCGTCGAACTAAACATGTTTTCCCGACCCCCGCATTACCCACAAGAACAACTTTGAAGAGGAACTTGTAGTCTTCCATCGCATTCGCGGTTTCGTCTCTACGACCTCGTACTGCAATACAATCCTATTGTTGAAAATAACATTCTAATTTGAGGTGAAGTAAAAGTGACACACTTTTCATTTAACCAATTCACCTTGACAGCAGTCCCAAAAATATAAAACTCAAATGTACGATCGACAGATGATTATTTTGTATAATTCACACACGTTCATCGTCTTGTCAACCACAACAGGGACCTTCTGGCTGATATTCTTAGCAATCATATGTGAATTAACATATTTTCCTTGCTCAAAACATTCCTCTTCGTGATTCTGTCAGAATGACGTTTTCCGACTGTGAGTATCCGTTTTCCTTTTTCTTTGTTTTTTAAAAGTGCAATACTACGGAACCTTCGACGGAACCCGTGACGGAACTCTACCGAACTTCGATCATCATAGCGTCATTGATTGTAGGATGAACAATGGTTGAACAGGCATGTTATTCTCAAATGCGGGTTGGTTATTTCCCTTGAAAATTATGTGACTGTGAAGTGGGATGGGCCATTGATTGGATCCGGTATATCTCATGCCTAAACGAAAGCGGAGATGATAGAACGAAAAAAGAATCATATAAGAGAAAAATGCTGCGCTGTCTTTTGCATGACGCATAGACAAAAATAAATAACGATCTTTTCCTGAGTTTTCTCATCACCCGGAAAAAAGCCTACCTGCAAGAGCCGTTGTGGGTAAACTTCAAACTAAACCCGCTTCCCAATAGTTGCCGAACAACCGATCATTTTATTGGATAGAGGATCTGCGCAAACTCTGCAACCCGCAGCAAAAAAAAAAAAACAAACGGAAGTTTCAACGAATCGTGTCGTTCCCTTCGTTACGGACGGGTTCTAAACGATCTAAACGGGAATATCGAAGAGTGGCCATTTTACGTGATACTTCGTTTCCGCGAGGAGCTCTGGCTGCGATTATAAAATTGTTAAATAAACGGATATAATTTTTGTTTCATAGTACGTACATAGGATGTGTTTGTACCGAGATAATTATTTGTGAGGTAATTATAAACGCTTATTAATAACAACAGTTTGGTGTGAGTTTGTTGAGTGACTTTAATTTCGTGTAGAAGTCTGACCCGACATTGCATCTGGTAAAAGTTTGGATGATGAAAAACCAGCTGCGTGTTATCCTCATAGCGTGAAATTTTCTGTTTTAAGAAACGGTTGATTTCTATAATGCTTTGATACGCTAGATTTTTATTCAACCGTAACTTTTTCCGATCTTCAATAATTTTGCCAATGTTTATCCTTAATATTTATTTATATGTATATTCGGTTTGAGGTACGCATCGACCCACTCCATTTTCAAATGCGTAATACTTACGCGTTATTTTATTTGCTCAGTCATGTAAAGACTTGTTACCCCAATTGTAGAAATTCCAAGGCTGCAACAATCACCATGTGACTGCAGGATCCTCCCATACTTTCAACTCGTCTTATTCGTACTTTTTTGTCTCCCCCATTTTATTGCTTTCATTGGAATGCACAACGTCAATGTCCGCCGTTGATGTTTTTGTCACACCGTTGGTTTATTTGCCAACTGATAATAGTAGCACCTTTTTCCGCAGGCCGATAAGACAAAGCTTGATCACATTCAGCTAATAATACATAAATATGTAGACTAATATGATTTCCAATCATCGAATGTTATTAATCCGGTCATTCATTCAGCTAACATAAACATTGATTTTTGTTATTTGTATGACAGTGTGGGATGAACGTGATACCTTGAGTCAGAGACTGTGTTGGATCGACCGTTGGATCCCTAGAAGCGTTCCAGAATGTCGTCAGCAAAATCTAAGGAGATAGCTGACGAGTATATCTCGTCACTATCTGATCTTACGATCAACAGTAAGCCGCTTATCAACATGCTGACCATGTTGGCAGAGGATAACGTTGAACATGCCACAGCAATAGTCCAAGCCGTCGAGACGCACCTGCAAAAGGTTACTTATCATTGTAGTTTCATACAGAAAATGTTTTAAGAGTCAGTTTTTGCTGGTTGATGGCCGATATAAAACTGACTGTTTGTGGCATCGAGGCAATCGTTTCACTAATACCTTAGATTTTCATTTTCCCATAAATTCTGTTAAAGATCATTCAACACACCCCCATTTATTCAGTCTTATTACATTTTTTCATTCGAATTTGATTTTTTAATTCTGCTTCCTAATCATTTGTCTTCTTTTGCCATCGTTGTAATCTTTTTTCTTGTTTATGCACAAATTTGTGGCTTTCACATTCCAAAGTGCAATAATACATTTTCCAAGACAAGTCTCGTTGCCTCGAACACTCAAAGTCGTTGGTTGAACAACAACAACAACAGTAAACGAAAAGATACACTGTTCAAAATATTTTGTGGCACTGCATGCTGTACCAGCATACTGACGAATAATTCCTTAGATAGTGACTTTCTTTTCACAATGGGAAGTGCACACCTCCATTTAATAATATATAATTTACAATCAAAGATTACCATAAAAAATTTGGTAATTAAATTATAGCAGAGTTAGGGAATTCACAGCAGCAAACTGATCACACTTCTCACCAAATCAGCGATATTATTTTCGTCAAACGATATCCTGGACCAATTAGAAAATGATTTGCCATAGTGGAGAGTACGAATAAGAATGATGTTTGTGTATTGTGATTTGCCTGTCAACTATGTTGCCTCACAATATAATTACAAATTATTGTTCTTTAAACTCAATTAACGTATCAAGAGGGAAAGGGGCAGGGATGGGAAATTTTTTTTTATGCACCTTTTATAGCTTGAAGGAATAATACAACAACGGAAAAACAAAGAATGAAAAGGAAAAAAAAATTGTCTGTGATAAATGCTCAGTATTTTATGATATATAAAATAATCTACCAGATGTGGAAATAAAGTACGATTTTATTCGATCGATGTCCACACCGCCATCATTTGTTTTTTTAAACATTTCTCCTTATTCTTCTTCATTTACGAAAAAAGGAAAAGAAAGGAAAAGAAAGAAGAATAAAATAAAACACTCGCTCGTTTACTAGCTTTTAATTTTTTAAAGCTAGTACTTACGGCCCAGTGACTATTCTTTGTACATACAATATTTTGATAACAATAAATTTGTAACTATAAATATTTATGATACAACAATTATTATCATTATTATTATTAGTAGTATTATTACGATTATCATTATGGTTACGAGTATTACTATGATTATTATTGTCACCGCCATAATGTGGAGAAGCGAATAACTACGAAAAGTATTATAACAACATTTCATACCGGCAGATACACAACGTGCGTTGGTTAATTTCTGGCAATCTTTGCTTAGTTCAATTCTGATATCATAAATTATATCGGTGGTACGTGTTTGTTGGTGTAATTTTTAATTTTATGTTTTATTTTATTTTTTTTTCCTTGTAGTATTTTTGTTTGTCATCATCGTCATCTTCATTGTTATTTTTATTATTATTGTAATTATGGTCTCCTAATTTTTCTCATATTACATTTTTCTATTTCACCCGGACTACTAATCGGTGATATAAGTATCATTTTTCAACGCAGTTGTCCCTGAGCTGTCCCATAGATATCTTACAACCCCCCACCCCCGATGAATAAATCTCATTGATTGGCACAAAGCGACACGCTTACCCATGTCCATATCTGCGATAATGTAGAAAAAAAAAAACTGAAACAAAACCTTCAAGTACCTCTGCGGACATTTGTTGACAACGATTTTTCAGAGTCATTAATGCCAAAGTAGGGTAATATAAACTCTAATCGATGATCCAATTTTTACAAGCACGCTACTATTCCATAACTCACAATCAGTTGCTGAGGCAATATCCCTTGTTAAAATATCGTTTTTATATCTCTTTTTCTTTATTTTTTTTTCATCCCAATTGCTCTAGAAGTGAAAACCAATGATGAAACATTACGAGAATAAATCATTTTTTCCCCCGTTTCTTTGTCACACCCAAGTTTTAAGTTGAACCAATATTGTACATTGCTTGAAACTATCATTAAATTATTTAATGTTGATTTCAGCTTTAAAATAATTGCAATTTTGAGATTAGACAAAAAAAGTTTCTGCACCGGGTTAGCCATGTAAAACATTTTTTCCTTACCTAATTATTTGCTACCAAATCACTGCCTCTCCAGATATAAAGATATTGTTCTAATGCAAGGTTTCAGGCTGTACATTGTTCGTTTTCCATGTTCATTTGTTCCATATGAACGTATCCATTAGATTATCTCGATTTTTGTTATTTCTCTTTCTCTTAGAGTTCCATTGGAACAATATACCTGGGAACCCCATTCATCTTCAATTTATACTGTATCTGACCTTTGCAAAAATATAAAACTAAAATGCATCTATACATTTCTCTTAGTTTGGAATCTTTGACCTATCAAATAATGCTGTTTTTGCAATCTCAGTATCTTCCAAGTATCATTTACCAGCTTAAGTGTTATTAGCATCTAAGTACATAGATATACTAGTAGCCTATAATCGTAAATGAACGGTAGTGGGTTTCACCATGTTTCGAAAGAAGATCCATCTAAGAAGGCCATTTGGTGGTCGGCTGATGATGGCATGCGGTGGCCAAGATTTGAAACCGAGTGGATCGAGCATACCGTACAGTGGGATAGTGTGTTATTGTGTTTTATTAGGTCAGGAGCGACATCAAACTTCCTGTTCTATACCTGATCGATTCAATCGTGAAGAACGTAAATGGAGCCTACACAAACCTCTTCACCCAAAATATTGTCAACACATTTTGCGGTGTATTCGAGAAGGTATTCTACCGATTTTACATTTATACTCGTTGATTATATTATCGTTGATCATTGCTTACAAAGACTCTCTTGGAACACTTCTATCTTTAATTATTATTACCCCAGACTCTATGAATTTTTTGAATTCTACTATAGATCATGAAAGCCTTAATTGATCGGTATCTGAATTTTAAACCAATTCGTTAACTTTTTAAACATGGATTCAGTTAAACTTAGATTGTTGTTTGGAATTTATTTTAATAACTTGTCATGTACGGTTAATAGGTGGATGAGAGTACAAGAGCGAGCATGTGGAAGCTACGGCAGACTTGGAACGAGGTTTTCCCAGCCAAAAAATTGTTTTCTCTCGACGTCAGAGTGCAAAGCATAGATCCAGCATGGCCAATCACTGCATCTCCTACATCTATTCCGTCTATATCAACTGGATCTATCCACGTCAATCCCAGATTCTTGTCATTGGTGAGTCCAAAAAATGAAGAGATACCAGGTAAACTCTCAAATATTTATTTATTCATTCATTTTTTTATTACAGTCCCAAACAACAACGCCAGCGATCGTGCCTCCGGTTGTACCACCGGCAAAGCTGCCTGCTAGCGATCCTGTTACGACGGGTGAGGCAGCAATGAGAGCACAATTGATGAAAAAAAAGCAGGAACTATTAGAATTACAAAGAAAGAAGATCGAGTTAGAATTACTGCAAGCTACCGCAAGCTTGGAGCAACAACAGAGACAGCTTGATAAACAAGTTACCCGCACCGATGTGGTACGTATTGCAATGGAATTAGTGATTTGTGTGTGGAAGTAAGAGAAATGTGTGCAAGAACATTGAGAGCAATTACGATCGAGAGACCTTTCCCAAATTCAATCTCCCAATAGTTGATAGCAAATTTTTATCAAATCCGGTATAGACTACGGTAAACAAAGTATTTGAGATGTTATTCGGCATACTTATGCACCATGTACCATCATGAATAAGCATTAGCTTGATGAATTTTGAAACTTTTCAGGTAGTCCCAACGCTGCACGTTGCTCAGACGATGGAAAGTGCTGCACAAGTGAAACCTATTGTGGCACCTATTGTGCCTAGTCAGATGCCAAAAAACGTCAGTAAACAGGTAATTATCAAGTTCCATTAGTCTTCCTCAGCTCAAATGGAATGGCATTCAACGGTTTGTTATTCCTATTGCAAGTGTAAGTACGAGTGTTCTTATTTCACGTTACAGTTTCCAGCAGCAACTGCGTCTCTGCTGAAAAATGCTGGTACTAACAACGGGCCACGGATTGCTCCAGCGAGTAGCATCGCTGTTGCTTCAGCGAGACCGGTATCACGAGATCCGCGACTGAAGCCAGCAGTTTCTGCTCCTGATTCAGCATCGTCAAACATTGATCCACGTCTCCGTGTCGCAACAGCTGGCCAGAAGGATCCACGTCTGGATAATCAATCGCTAGCACCTCCTCCACATAACGTCACAAACACTGTACTTTCAGAGCAATTAAAACAGCAGATAACTTCTAAACAGGCTGTGACTAGCACTATAAACAAGCCTTCGTCAAATCTTGCCAGTTCCGATACCTCGATGATAAATGCTAGTAATAACAATAATGGTAATACAAACCTGAACAACAATAACAATAAAAATTTCAGTGGTAACGCAAACAAAGATGCTGTATCGCATCGAACCAGCCAGAAGAAAGACCCCAGATCGTCTAGTAATAGTAGTAGCTCTAATAATCTGAATGGTAACAACTCCAAGGTCGTTCAAGGTCAATTCTCGGGTAATACTACCTCGTCGACCTCATCCATTGGTGGGAGTAGTCGGGGAAGCGGAGGTACAGGAGATTCAAAATCCAAAGAGAAAAGTTTCGGCACACGTCAGTCGGCGTCGTCGTTAAACGAAAAAACCTCCGCTTCCTCGAAATCGTCTCATAGAAAAGTAGGGAACAAATCGCGATCCAAACAACCTCAGGGCTCACCAAGTAAGGTGCCTAAGGTCGAGAGGGAAAATAGTCCGCCTAGGTCTAAGTCAAATGAGAAAGATAGCGAGGATAGCTCTGTATCTATACGTACCTCTCCCCAATCCTCCTGTCAAGTAACGAAGAGCCGAAAAAAGAACTCCTCAAAATCCAGGAAACGAAGTTCTAGTCCATCCTATAGAATCCCAAGACGTAACGATGCTAAATCAAACTCAAGCTTGAGTAGCTCCGGAGGTGTGACTGAGGAGGAGCAATCAGGTTCATTGATCGTATCTCCTCCTCATCCGCCAACTTTCAAAGAAATCAGATCGAGTGCTAGACAACGGAATTACATCAGGCGAAACAGAGGTGGCAGTTTGAGTCCAGAGAATACGACCGTCGTGTCCGCCGCTACCCTGGTGCAACCTAGCTGTGAGCCCCTCGTGGATCCCTCCACCAAAGATGAGGACCTCAGGTCAACTTTGCCGCTGCCTACTCCTCCGGTTCCTGTCGGTGTACCCGAAAAGAGTGAGTGTATATCCTATGACATCTTTGGATTATGTTATCACCTGGGTTTGATGCTGTTTCATACTTTTTAAACAAAATTTTTTGTTTTCTGCACATGAAATCAGAGTTAACGAGTCCGCAAAGATTCAATCACATGAAGATTTCTTTTTGTATACAAATATTCCCTTATGCCCGATTACTACCTGACGAACAATCGTTTAGTTTTGTAAACATAAACTTGATAATTATCATCTGAAATTTATTGTACCGAGACAAGAAATTTAGATCTATTTATTCTTGAATCTAAAGGATCCTAAGTGACAAAATACCTGAAGGAGCTTCAAGGTAAGCTCCAGTCGTTAGATCAATGATATTATGTATTATGTATTACTCAATTTCCAGCACAATTATTATGGTTGACAAGCTAATAGAATGCCCAATCTGCACTCTGACCGTTGACGACTTAATAGAAATTACCAATGCTTGCACTCTGTTATCGATATTACTATTATTGCTTTGATATTATTGTCATTATTATAATTATTGGGCGTTCTATTATTGAGCTGTACAGGATATCCCATGAATTAATTTTTCCAGAAGAAGACTTGGATCTACGGGTTCTGGCTGTTGGTGCCAGTAAGAGACAAAGTTCTGAACACATGGAATCCTCGACCACCAAAAAGACCAAGGCTGAAAAGTTCGATGCGTAAGTTTTGATTATAATTAAACCTAGGTACTATTTTAACAGTATTTCCAATTTTTTCATTTTTCCCCCTTAATTCCAAATGACGATTACTCACTTTTTCAATCTGTAGGCTTTTTGGTAATGAGGATGTTGATCTCCGAACACTTACTCATCCTAGCGCAGGACGACCGCCAACGCCTCCACCTCCTATAATTTCAGGGGAAGATGGTAAAGATGGTTGGGCAAAATTAAAAATACCTGTACCCAAAGGACCGAGGGAAAAGCAGTCGAATAGTTCAGATGAGAAACGAGAAAGAGATCGAGACCGAGATAGACTGGGTAGACCTAGATTGTACAGTAAATTACCCGACGATCCAAAAGAAAGACGCAGAACCCTGTCGACTGAAGATAATGACACAAGAACTACTCGCCGTGGTAGAGATTCTGAAAAAACTGATCGAAATGCAGATAGAAATATTGAAATAATCATGAAACAAGCAGCGGAACAGCTTAATCAAGGATCTATAACAAAAATACAGTATAATAACCTGATACAAGAGGTACTGCAAATGAGCGAAGACCAAAAGCTCAGGGCAGCGGTTCGCAAGGAAAAAGAGGGCACTTCCATTGTTTGGGAAAAAGGTGGCCACGACATTGACAGGACACCAACTTTCAGCCCGTCGAGCGATAACGAAGGTGGCAGAGGTAGTAAGGATTCTAAAATGTCTCGAAACTCAAACAGGGAAGGAAGATGGCCAGGACCGCAGCCCTGGCAGTCTGTAGGACCATGGTCACATTCCGCTGGACCATTTCCTGGACCTCAGAGTCATTTCAATGTAGATTACAGACCTCTCGGACCTTGGCAGGGCCCCAGACATTATGGTCCTATTAGGCCAGATTTTAATCAATATCATGGAGGCTTCAATCAGAGTATTGGTCCGAATCAACGAATGGGGCCTGGAATGATAGGTTCCATGAGTGCTAATGGACCGATGATACAGAACCTTTTAGCAAATGGCCCTATTGGTCCAATGAGCATGTCTAATGCTGCTATGGCTTCTGGATTGCCGATGACAAACATCAATGGTCCAGCTTCTATGATGATGAATAATGGAAGTTTACCCCCACCTAATGTATTGTCAAATTCTAATGCAGTTTCCAGTTCCAATATTATGACACCTAGTGTGCCAGGCAGAAATATTTCTCCTAATATAAGTGCAAAATATGATCCAATAGAAAATGATAACGATTTTGGAGGTACGCTGGTAAAGAATCCAGGAGCACACACTCGGGAACTACCCGCACCTGATGCTAAAATATTAGACCAAATCACCAAAGATACAATGAAATCTATCAGCATTGACGGAATACCAAGGGAGATCAGATACTACGGAGATACGGGTGTTGTATTCATGAATTGGGACGATCCTAGAGAAATTGGATTTCAAGATGGTGTCAGAAGGATCTTGATCGACGAAAAAGATACCGTAACATGTGCGTTTAACGGTGATTACAAGGAATTCATATACGAGGGCGAAGTTCACAAGTAAGGATATTACGAATCGATGATTTTCTCTTATTGCTTGTGTTGAATAATGATAATATTTATAATATGTAATTTTTCAGAATCAAACTAGGGGCTCCAACTCGGGAATTGTGGGTCGATGATCGCTGGTACGAGTGTTACTTTGGGGGACCATCTATAAAAATTTTCTTGAGCGGTAAAAACGTCAGCGTTGAACTAGAAGGTCCGCCGCCACAAGTTAAAATTGGCATCGTCAAGAGAACCGATTTAGTCGTTGCGAAAATAAATCTCATCATTAATGCAAGGAACATGGTGCCTGTGTTTTTGGACGCTAAACCGCAAATGTAAGTCTTCTTCTTTATCTTTTTCATCCTGAAATATATGCCAATCTTTCTTGGTTCTGTACGCTTTCTACAAGCTCCTTAAATTTTTCTACTATTATATTCTGCAGCTTTGAGATCGAAGGAAAACCAAACACTCTGGAATTTGCCGATTCTTTACAAACTGTTCTGCTTAATGGTCGCCCATTCAAAGTCGAGTTCGGAGGGCTACCAAAACCCATTGTGATAAGGGACAAAAAACATTTTATTCGTTTCTCGGTACTACCACGAGGAATCAGAGCGGGATATGTTAAAATTTTTGGTATGCGAGGCGAAAGCCCCATTGAATCTCCACCGACGCCACCTGTTCTCGATACCAAAGCAACTGTGGACGCTTTACCGATTGACCAACATTATCCCTCAATCGAGCAAGATTCTGGATCGCAAGACGGATCAGATCTTAATCAAACACCAAAGCCTGGTAATTAAAGTTGTTATCATTGTTAATCATTATTTACAGGCCAGTACAAAATATGCGCTCATTATGAATGGTTTTCATTTGCTTTTGTCCTGCAGATTTGCAACTCGATATCCTGTCTTCCGTATTACCTTCCGCCATGGCTCCGGCATCCGGTTTGTCTTATCAAGCTGAACAAGGAGAGAACACGGCAACAGCTCCAACATTACCACTTAATCTCAACATGGACGAACTATTCCAAAGATTAGTAGCTACTGGTATAGTACCTACTCTTAATACGGAGCAGAATAAAAAAGAGGAAGAAGAAAAGGAGCCGGAAATCATCCCTGTATCTTTCGATAAACCAGAAACTCTAAAATTGTAAGCGTTTATCAAATATTCATTCAACAGACACAAAAGACAAAAGACAATTTTTTACAGGAAACAACCAGCTATGGCCGCACAACTTTATAGTGGGATGCAATGCAGTTCGTGTGGTGCAAGATTTGCTCCCGAACTTGCAACTAGATACAGTCATCACTTGGACTGGCATTTTCGACAAAATAGACGCGAAAGAGACTCTGCTAGAAAAGCACATTCTCGTCCTTGGTACTACGATGTCAGCGATTGGATCCAGTACGAGGAAATTGAGGATTTGGAGGATAGAGGTAATTAATTGGGTGATGAAAGGAAAACCTGCGTTCTAACATTGGCTAGTCTATAATTATTTTTACCAACCGCTAATTTACAGCCCAAAGCTGGTTTGAAACTGAAAAACAAACAGCTGAAACTGAAGGAGCTGCCACGGATGATTCACCTCAGGAAACTGTACAGCCCAGCGTTCCAACGTCCAATAACGAAGATACGCAATGCCAAGTATGCCACGATGCCTTTGAACAATTTTACAATGAGGAAAAAGAGGAATGGCATTTACGGCCTGCCATCAATTTTGAAGGAAATAATTATCATCCGCTCTGCCTGGAGGATCATAAGGTAACGTTATGACAAAGAATATATGTATTTCTAAGTTAAATTGATATCAGTTCTGCCAGTCGCTAACAATTTATCTTTGGTTCTTACGTTTCGGTGTATAAAGTAGCCTAGAACACCGAAACTATCTTAAAAAAAAAAAGAACGATAGTTTGAACCAGATCTGTCAACAAGTAGACTATTCTTTTAATAATTGATTATAAATTTTCGTTTTTCATCGCGCAATACATAGGAAAAGTCTCTTGCGGTACGTGAATAAGTAAAATTTCTATTCAATAATTACTCAGTAATTATAATTCAGAGTCACTTTTCATCGCTTGTCACTTATTAACATCCCAATGACTTTCGTTGGAAGATTGTCATCCGACCTATTTCATCCATTGCGCAGTACTCGACGTAATCGATTATTATCCTAAATTTTTAGCGATCTATGGACGATTCTACTACGGCGATTGACGAGACGATTGCCGAAGTAGAGGAGGAGAAAAAAAAAAGTGAGGATTTAGAAACGGCAGACACGGAATCCAAACCAGATGTAGAAGAATCTGATGAAAAACCTGCTATAGCAGAAGAGCCAGTTGCGGAATCGAAGAACAAAGAGGAACCAGAAAAGGAAAAAGCTGCTGCTAGTTTCGTAGATAAAGAGAGTGAAATAGAAAGTGTTGAAGCAGAAGCAGATAAAGAGTCGGGAAAGGATGTTGAAGCGGTTGATCAAGAAGGAATACCTCATAAAATTGAATTCGATGACTTTGCCGATGTGAAAATTAAGGAAGAACCTATTGATGAACACGAAATTGAGGATGATGGTACACAAGAAGAATTCATATTCTCCAACGTTGAAATAAAAACTGAACCTGTCGATCCTGAACCTGGTAAGTCTATTTATTTTTGTTATTTCTGTTTTTCATATCCCGTACATCGCCTTATGACTCCATCGAACTTCCAGACCCGGAAGAAACTGTTGTGAATGAACCAGCGTTAGTAGATACAACCCATACAGCTGTAAAAAGTTCGATTGATGGGAACGTTGAGCTTGAATCGGCACCAACGTCATTGCCAGCGGCACCGTCTCGGATAAAAATAAATATAACGAAGCCGCTGAATGCCGCAAAGGAAACAGATGAACCAAAAGATAAACCCAATCCGGAGATCCCAGATATTGTGAAACCTGAACTACTGAAACCAGCATTAGTCAAACCGAGTTTGCAAGGAAAAAAATTGTCCACTTTACCACCTGTAGAAAAAGGTCATGAATTATCTGGTCTTTGTTCCATCATGTAAATAGGTAATTGTAACTGTGAATATTGGTAAGGATACGAATTATTAAAATTAACATAATGATCCCAGAACGACGATGCGTCGACTCAGATGGTGAGCCTTTGACGTATGTCCAACTTAATTTAATACTATTATTAAACGTCTAAATGAGTGTATAATAGCTGTCATTGGTTTTTGTACAGCTTATATGACGTGATCCAAGGTGTGTTCTTGTTGTTGATATTTTTAGTTTTCTTTTTTGTTTTCTTTATTTTTCTTTCATTTCTAACGAACGGTAAGTAGCCTCCAGAGACTATTTTACAATTCAAACAACAGTTGATCGAGTCAGAGAAAAAAATGGGAAAAAGCCAAAACGTAAAAAAAAAGTACTTTGTTATATTTGACTAATTAAAAGTTGTCAGTTCCGCATATTCTTTATAGACATATGAAGTTTCTTACTTCAAAGTTTGACGTTAGTCGATGCGAGTTTTATAATTGTTGATGTCAATCGTTAGGTAAAGATATATACTCATTTTCTTAAGAATAATAATCTTTTTCACTTAGCTCGATCAAACCACTGCCAAGCCTTCCTAGAAAGGGAATTCTGTAATATATATTGAAAATAAAACATCACATAATTTTTTACGTCAATGAAAATCTGAATAAGTAAAATATTGATTTCCATTTAAGATTAATTTATCAAAATTGATAATTGAAAGAAACCTTCGATCATATCATACAAGTTAAAAGATAAATAGCTATTGAGCAGATTCTGAAGGAAGAATGAAACCATGATACTGGTGTGTGTGTTTTCTTGTGTGTGATTGACTGATTGAATATTCATAAAAAGGTGTGCGAGATTTGTATATATTTATAAAAAACATGAAAAGAAAACAAAAAAAAACTCAATTGTATTACATGATCTAAGGTAAGATTCAAACAATTATTTAGCATTCCTTATAGAATACCTTGTGCATTCGGATTTTGATGGCAAACGAAGAGAGAGAGAAAAACACTTGTTATGTACTTGAGCAAAACAACGAAGAGCACAAAAATTATGTATCGTTTCGTACTGTTCGTAATATGTAAAGCTAAAAACAAAAAATCTAAAAGGTTAAAAAAAAAAAATAAAGGTAAGTATTTGCGAATAAAAAATGGGACGGTAGAAGAAAAGCAAGAAGAAGAAATATGCTCAACAAACATGATGAAGTTGAAGGAAGAAATCGAGGGGTACATAAAATAATATTTGGGATAAATATTCAGTTATAACAATCATTGTTTTTATTACAACAATCATAGGAATAGTAATAGTAATAATAATAATAATAATAATCATAGAGTAAAATCGAATGATTGGTCAAATAGTAACGAAATGAACGGACGAATATTAAAGTAAGACATTGCGTGCGTGTTATTTGTAAACCACACCGTGAGTTTAACAACTGTACAAAATGTGTGATATATTAATTATCTATTTTATTGTAAATAGTATGTGAAAATCCGAGTATGATGAGATTTTCTTCAATGGAAGAGAGGAGATAAAAGAAGTAAAGCAAATAATCGTTATTTTGTTGTATAAAAGGAAAAAATGAAAATTACTTGTTGATCACATTGAGGTCTAACTTTTTTTGTTTGTGCCGGTTATTTATCACCCTAAATATTCTCTACTCCTTGACGGCGCCCAAGAAAGCTTGGTATTTTCGTTGCATAGTGATTCACTAAAGAAATAATTGTAAAAATAGACATGAATCATTTGAATCCTAACATTGTGTTCTGTTAAAACGTTTCTTGATATTCAAATAAAATAGATATACTAAAGCAGAAACACTGGCCTTTTCTATTTAACAAAATGAGAGAAAAGAATCAACCCATCGTTTGTCACTGAATATCATTTCCTTTTTTTTCAAGAATACAACCTTCCCGTTGACGATAACATCGGATACAGTGAAGAGACATTAAAAGAAAAAAGAATAAGAATGCCCTTTGGTGACACGAAGCATCACAAGCCTCCATCCTTCTCACTGCTTGGACATGACATATTTTTAGTGCAGAGACAGTAGCTGTCGCAAATTTTCTTACATTTTACAGTTATGCGGCCATCTCGGAAAGGGGATGGTATCTTTAATGTTGGCTATTTCGAGTACACTTTGCAAATATCTTTCAAAGCCCATTCCAAAACCACCTGAAGGTACGTTTCCGTATTTACGAAGCTCTAAGTACCAGTCAAGGTTGGGAGAAAATTTAGTTAACTTCGATTTCAATTTCTCGTAGTTGTCCTCACGCATACTCCCTCCTATTATTTCTCCAACAATAGGCGCCAGAAGATCCATTGCTGCAGCCTTCAAGATTATTATAAAAAAAACAAAATGAACAAAACCAAGTTTGAAAAAAAATATTTTCACATTTTTTTTTAATTCGTGACAGAAAATAGTTCAATTTGGAAGCCCTAAAGTTTATCGCTTACCTTTCTCTCATCGTGAGTGGCTTCCCTCACATAAAAGGGCTTACTTTCTTTTGGAAAGTCAACAACAAAGATTGGTATCCCGTTGTTGTGTTGAATTAAAAATAACTCTTGTTCTTTCGAAAGCCCATCCCCATATTTTGGAGCAAAACTCAATTGGTCGGCATTATTTTCCAGAATTTTTACAGCCTCATCATATGTTACAATACCAAAATTCTGATTAAGCCACTTGGGCTCTGAAACACCAAGAGCATGTAAATCTGAGTCACCATTATTGAAAATGTGATTCGTTACGCTTTTCAGAAGCAACTCAGCTTCTGTTGCTAATTCTTCGAGGTCAGTTGCAAATGCCACCTCAGCTTCAACCATATAAAATTCAGACAAATGCAATCGGGACTTTGAATTCTCAGCCCTAAATGTTGGGCCAAAGGAAAAGACTTTCGATAACCCCCTGAAAGTTTTTATGGTATTAATTACATAACTTCATTTGTGTATGGCTCAAGTAATTTGAGAACTTCAAAATAAAATTCATTTGGCGCACATGGTTAATAATATAAATATTTACCGAAAATAAGAATATCGGATTATTGCAAATTGCCACACCAGATCTTTATGTGATTTTCATTCACCTTGCGACAGATTCCAATTGCAGTTGACCAGATACGGATAAATATACTTTAGCGTTGAAATAAGCCTCATCTTCGGAGTAGCCTTTTTTTTTCATGGAGCTTAGCAGATTGAGATCGGCAGGTTTTATTGAAAATACTTCACCAGCTCCTTCACAGTCGTTAGCAGTTAATATTGGAACATGAATACCAACAAACCCCCTACTTCTCAAGTGATCTCCTATAGCTACTGTGGCCAAGTCTCGCAGCCTTAGTAAGCTCCCAAAATTATTGGTTCTTGGTCTTAGATGTAAATATTGTCGGACATATTCTTGGGAATATTGTTTTCTAGGAGCAAAGGGATAGCCATCCGTTACTACACATTTGCCAATAACAGACACAGCTTCGGCTCTGAGCTCCATTCTCTCATGAGGCCCAACTGCTAATTCACCTTCTACAGATACGCTGCTTCCATACGTCAAGTTACTTGGCTTCATCGACTTTGGAACCACAACTTGTAAGCAATCGTTGCATGAACCATCCGCAATATCCATAAAAACATTATCCTTCATTTTACGGAGAGCCTTCACCCATCCCTGAATCAAAAACGAATGAATTGTTTGTTAAAAATATTGTTTCCTTCTTGGGTGCGCGGTAGAAGATTAAGTCGGGCAAGAGGGATAATCATACGATAGAATTATGAGCAAATCAAGTGAGAAAAATCGAAGTGGAGAATTTCCGTCATCGTGGGACAGGAATGAGGCATCAGCGACGAATTAAAGCAAGAGCCAACCTTGACCAGTCTCCGTTTCCCAACGAGTTCCCCCGTCCTCGTTTCACATATCCGAGCGCAGCTGTGCACACTACGCATTGCGGTAACAACGTTAGCAAAATTCACAAACCTACGGGATACCTCAAATATCATTTTAAAAGCCATCTTTACGGAACAGCATTTGATAAAGACTACGCCATGCACGACTTTCGTGAGTCGTGTGCAAAAATAACCATTTAGTACGAATCGATTCTCTGATTGATTCTATTGACTGTTTACCCACAATTACGCCCACCGGCTTATCAATCGTTAAATTATCTACGAGTCGTCCTATGCCGTGCTATAACATCTATTATTATCCATTATTATAAGCTTTTCCGTTAACTCCTGTTTCCTGTTGGCGCGTTGTATTGCGTGTCGTTGTATAACCAGGGTTATAATATAGCCATCGGTCTTGCAGTTTTGTGGAAGTGTAGTCGACGGTCTGAAAACGCGTAGCTCGGCTATCAGCTAGAGGAGAGGGGACAAGACAAGAGGGCGATCAGAAACGATCAGACTAGGCGAGATTTGCGTTATTAGAATTTCGATCGACGATCAACTGGAGGTGTCGACGAATGTGTCATTGTTGTTTACTTCTGGTTAGACAAGAATGATAGGAGATCTAATTACTGGCAATTAACTTTGTTGCGTTTCCCTTCAATCAAGTGGATATATAACAGTGAGCATGGGATGCTGTTACAGCTTTTGTAAAGAAGACAATGGGCCACAGGTACAACAAATCAGAGCATTACGAATAACCACTCTTGGAAAACGTTATTTTTCATGAAACGATATCAAATCTATGACTAATTTTACGCTTGATTACTCGAAAATACTTGGAACAAAAATTATCACGGTATCGGTAACACCGTCTATTGTGAAATTGATCGTGAACATCTGAATACATCCAAATCCGATCTGAACAAATCCGATTTTGACAGCTCATCGACGTGAATGCGATTCCGCGTCTTATCGTCGAAAAATATGGCAATACACCAAAGAAATCATAAAATCCATTTCTCAACATGTCAACGGACGTTAAGATTGTTGTGGCTCATTTAAATCTCGCAGTACCGTGACTTGAAGATGCACTGTCATCATTTGTAATTTCGGACGAAATTAATAACTGCCATTGTATACATATATATATGTATGTACACTTCTATTCTTCTCTCTAATAGTTGGGATACTTTGATAATGATAATTGCCTAGCAAACAGGGAAGTCGAATGATGAAGAAAATAGCGAGGTTGAAATCTAATGGTTTGCTTTTTTAGGGTGATACTCCAAATGAGAGATCACGACTGCTGGTAAATCCGGTCAGCAATACTACAAATATTACCACAGTGAACAGGTAATTCATTAAGTATCAAGCATGTTTTCGATGAGTCCTTGTTTAATATCCCACCGTTCTTCTCATCAAATAATACAATGTGCCTTTTTGCTTATTGGTTTTGATATTTTCTTTTGCAGCGACGATTACGTTAATCCGTATTTGAGTCCCGTTCCTAAGAAGACTGACGAACAGAGTGCACTGAATAGAATTCTGCATGAAACAGCCGCGTGAGTATTTTACTTTCTTGTTTGTTGCAATGCTTCCTCAAATTTGTTTCATTCATTTTTCATTGCTGGCTAGAGGTGAATTTTTACAACTGGTAAATCCTTGCCTGTACAAAACCCAGGCTTTCTGGCTTGGCACCAAGTTTATATATAAATTGTATCTCGGATAATCATAGTGTACGGAGTAATGTTCAATTGTTTAAATTCTTCCTTGAATTTCTGTTTTGCAATAAATCTCGATCAGGTCATCTGTGCAATAGATAAAATTTTTTGTAACAGTAACGTGATAGATGTTGGAGCTCTCGACTCGCACAATTTGGAACAACATGAATATATGGATCGGTCCAGAGCTTATGCTAAAAGAATTGAAGTCATCGGTGTTCAAGTACCCGATCACCTGCCATGCCTCTTGAAAGACATACCAGCTCCGGAGAGAGTCTTAGCAGGAGAAGGTCTTTTACAGCAGGATCAGGAATTGGTGAATATTTGTTAATGGATAAATGTTTCCGCGGTGCATTCAGTAATAGTTAGTTTGGTTTTTTCCTATTTACACATTTTTCAGATTACCGATATGTTGAACAGTGCAGTGACAGCGCTGAGTGATATTCAAGTTGAACACAAAGAAGACTTAGTTGTCCCATTCCTCTCGTGACTGCCTTTTGAGAAGAAAATTGCAGGTACTATCCACTTTGTCTGATCGCATTAAACATACAGCTATAAAGATAACGGTTTTCACTCGTAATTATCATTCTGGTTATGAAGTTATATTTGTTTGAAGATCTTATCCAATTAATTTTTCACGTCTGTACTTTGGCGATAACACATAGTGTGCTCATAATAACGTTAATTGGAGTTGGTCTGCAGTTGAAATTTCGATATCAGATTTCTTTCTCGTTTAGAAACACATGCATTTCGCAAATAGTTTCAATGGTAATTGTTATTGCGTGATTATGAGTCAATTTTTCAGGAATTAGCCAAGTACCAAATTTAAAGATTGTAAATAAGATTATATTAGGGCATATGAAAGTATCGCTCATCGAATTATGTTGATCTCTAGTCCTGGTTTTGAAGATTAATCAGGGGGAATTAAAGTTGAAAAATGGATTATGGTCTAAGATCGCAGCGATTAGCGGGCAATGAGGTTTTTTTTTTTGCTTTTTATTAGTTAATGTAAAATATCGTCTGCTAATTAGGAAAGTTGGAACTGAAACCCAAGCGAGATTCGAAAACTCATTTTGTTGCAGTCGTTCGCACTTATACAATGTTATGCCCGTAGCTATTTAAAAACGTGATTGTAGTTTCTGTACAATAAATATTCTAATTAATTTGTAATATAAACAATTTCTTGTACGTATTTTAATTTTTTTTTGTAACATACACAATTTTGATAAAATCAACTTCCCGCATGGTTTGGAGTATCCATACATTTACCTAAAAGAACCAGAAAAAAAATCAGCACCCTGGCATGACTGAGAAATTTGAAAGCAAAAATAACCATCCACGTACTTTTAGTGTACGTACATTCTTATTTTCTTCTAATATCAGACCATACACAAGGAACATTGATCGACTATCCCTTATCATATCGCTAAGATCTGAGACAAATGATGACACAACTTTTAATGTAATAAGTATGTACCGATTGGTAACGAAGTGCAGAAGAAAGCGTGAATATAAGTTACTGCTCGATTTCAAAATCCATCTATCGATAAGTCTCATATATTATAGAGGTTAGCCTGATTATTATAATAAATACAAATTCGGTTGTGAGTTACAAGCAGCAACGACAATTTGATATATTTGACATTTATACTTGGTGTTATGTATGATGTGTCTAAAATTTGGTCAAATTGTTGTTCACTGGTTGAAGTACGGCATCGGTACGCAAGGCAGTCTCAACAATTTCGCTTGCAGAATTTCTCAATGGCATATGGAAAAAGTATAGCTTGAAGCCAACAGCGAGCAAAAGGTGCATTCCGAAAATTCCCGCAATGTAAATGATTCGGTTTTTTCCTGAATGTTATGAAAATAATAATAATTACGTTCATCATTTGGTTCAAGTGATTTTCTATCCCTTACCTGCTATGACCGGTGACAATGACCGTACCAATACTCCGCCAGACATCAGCGCAGCTGTTACAACAAGCAGCCATTGAAGCCAGCCAATTTGAATCGTCCATAAAAATGCAACGGGTACATAAATGGCCAGAGAGTAACCATATAGAGACAGAAGCTCCAAGAGTCCCAGGGAGACGGTGGGCTGGTGAATAAAAAATGATACAAGTATCCAAATATTTTACCATCATTGAATGATGCATTTTTTGTCAGATCTCTACCTCTAGGAGTTCATTGTTATCATCTGATTGGTTGGCCGACCATCTTAAAACACCCCACAGAGCTATTGGCAACAACCACGCATATGTAAATATGGCTGTCGCAGCTATTGAAACAACGTGGAAATTATATCTCCAATGATACTCTTTAGAGTTGGCTGTTTGCAAATAATTAGCCATGTTTCCACTGATAGCTATGGAAAAAACTAGCGTCACACAGATCCAGAAAGGTCCATATAGATCTGGCTTCCCACGAATATGTGTTTGCAAGTAATTTTCGTTCCTCCTTGGGATTATAGATCTTATTATTCTCTCCAAAACATCATTGGTATCGACATCAAAGAACTTTTGGTAGTATTCTATGCTCCAGAAATTCCGCTCTGTCTCGACTGTAAAGAAGTGAAGAATTGCTTGACTAACTCAAAGTACATCTGATTTAACACACAAAATACACAAGCCACTGACCACTTTGCGTAGAAGTCATGCCTTGCAGATCTTCGATGATCCCAATCCCTGTTGCGTCGCTAGAAAAGTTTCCAAAGGTCTGATTGTCCGGAGTGCCGACATCCAATTGAGCTTGTCCTCCACCTGGTCCATTCATAGGTGAGAAATCTTGAAACAATATAAATTGCGAATCTGACGGCTTATCGCCTCCCCCATTCATGGCGATTGATTCGAATTGGGACTCGTACTATGTCTAGTTTAATAGTTAATGTATAGATCAGCGCATGTACCACACGCACCACAGTGACATACACTGCGTACACGTTGCAGGTTATTTGACTTTTGATTAATAAAATAAATGTATTACAACAGCTCGGTAGTTCAATATTTTGTTCACGATGGCGCCAAAATCTCATCACTAATCAGTTGGTCAACAATACGCACGTGTACGATTGAAGGCGCCACAGCTAAACGAACGGAAGGTAGGCAACAATTTTATAAAAATTATCAACATGATCTTTATTTTGGTTTAAGCTTTTATTTCGTGTTATACATACATTTCAGTGTTTCGTACACGGATATGCTCAAAGCAAAGGATCGTAGACCTACCCAGAGGAGGAGAATGTAGCGACGAAGTTATACCGAAGAAGAAGTTGAGGCCTCTACTTAATATTGAAGATTCTATTTGCAAAAATCAATGTCTACACGACAATAAGAAATTTTCCAAAAAATTGTAACCAAATCGAAAAAAATTGAAAAAACTCTGAAAAAATCTTGAAATTCATTCGAGAGCGTATTACTTCACTAGCATGTGGTTGGTCGCTGCAGGAAATAGAGGAGATCCTGTAATCAATCAAGAATCAACTGAGAAATCGAAGAACATTTAGGCAACACGGGGAATAAAATAAAGTATGATGACAAGGCACTGATTCTTAGTACTTTGATTTTTTTCGGAAACAAGAATCTGCTTACAAAATTTAACAACGACCGAGAATTAATTGATGGTGAGATATTCTACACGTTCAGCTACGAGGTAATCATACGGTGCTAAAATGTCATCACTACGATGATCCACTTCGTGCACCCTCCATTTCGCATTCGAGCTTCAATCGTTCTTCGATCACCCTTTTGTTCATAACGTACGCAAACATTTGCGACGTCTACGCCGTTTATAAATCCAGTTTCGTGGCTTGTGCATGTAGATTATTTTCAAGAGCATGTCTGGTCTGATACTTCCGTGGTCTGGAACGTGCTTGATTACCTTTCGAAGAACTCATTTCATCCCCCAGTCATTGGAAATAGAAACTGATAATCGAGAATATTTGTTCTTGGCTCGGAACTGGACGACAATGCGGAAACTACTCGAGAATATCCCAACCAATCTCAACGGTAGCATCACGCTACCGAAATGTTCTTTCCCTGTGGTCCAGACCCGTCTTCAATCAACGTCCAGACGGATTTATTCACCAATTGGAGTAACCATGCACTGTCGGAGGCATAATAATGTTTTTGAATCTTTCACGAAAAAAGCGCGCCCATATAACGTGTCGGGGTCGTGATCGTCGTTGACTGACAATAATGAGTATTTATGTATGTACATACGTACGTACTGATAACGCATGTTTCACAATGTACCCCGGCATTTCAATTGATAACACACGGGCACTTAAGCAATGTTATACTAGTGTATTCCGAGTATTAACGTACTACAGGATACTGTTTTCAGTTTGCATAAAAAATGTTTCGTGGGAGTAGTTTTCTAACGAGTAGGTTGAGATATTTTCCAAGAAAGTATCATGACGAGGCATCGGTGATAGGTAGTGAACAAGATTCCCGGTCAACAGTGTATCAGGTTAGAGATTGAAATGTATTCTGAAAATTAATGCCAAATTATGGCCATGTCTCAAATCTCTTATTACAGGTTTTCTCAATATATCCTGGCCTTGAAATTGTTGTTTCTCAGCTTACAAATCAGTTTTTAGATCCAATCGACATGTTCGATCCCATGTAAATCTTTCATAATTCATTCGTTATGCGCGTAGCTAATTCAATTTCGATTCAAATTATCCGAATACCTTTCAAGTATGTAGGTATAAGAATATCATTAGCCAACTGTGGGTTATCGCCAGTCATTATTTGTATTTTTGAACCACAAAATGTTATCACATGTCATGTGCTCTGTTGTTTATTGATCTTATTCGGTAGTTTATTCCAGCCACTAAAGATCCGCTATATTTCAGGAAAATTATAGCCAGATGAAAGCACTTGTTGATGAGTTACATAAAACAATTGGAAGAGTAGTCGAAGGTGGTGGCGAAAAGTCAAAGGCTCGTCATATCGGTAAAGGAAAGTTATTACCAAGAGAAAGGATAAATACTTTGCTCGACAAAGGTTCTTCATTTCTTGAATTCTCCCAACTTGCCGGTCACAATATGTATGAAAATGACTATGTACCTGCAGGAGGAATTATCACAGGAATTGGAAGGATCGAGGGGTACCAAATTTGATATCTGTGCACTCTCATGCAATACACCAGATGTTAATGAAACATATTTATTTTCATTACAGACATAAATGCGTTGTGGTGGCAAATGACGCGACGGTAAAAGGTGGTTCCTATTATCCCATAACTGTTAAAAAACATCTACGAGCACAGGAAATAGCAATGGAGAATAAACTGCCTTGTGTCTATTTGGTAGATAGTGGTGGGGCTAATTTGTTGCGTCAAGCCCAAGTTTTTCCCGACAAGGAACACTTTGGTAGAATTTTTTACAATCAAGCCCAAATGAGTTCTAGGGGTATCGCGCAAATTGCAGTTGTCATGGGCAGCTGCACCGCTGGTGGAGCTTACGTCCCTGCCATGGCTGATGAGAATATTATAATTGAAAAACAAGGTACTATCTTTTTAGCTGGACCACCGCTCGTCAAAGCATCAACTGGGGAAGCGGTTTCCTCTGAAGATTTGGGAGGAGCGGCTTTACATTGTCGGTATGGCTAGAGAATGTAAAAAACGGGGAATTGTCTGTTTTCAAGTAACTTTTGAAAAATATGTGCAGTGGAAGTCATATTTAATTATAGATTAGTAAACTCAATGTTGATTTGTACCTGGAACTCAACGTTTCCGTATCTTTCAACTTACGTGTTTTTGTAGGACTTCTGGAGTGACTGACCATTACGCAGTAAATGATACCCACGCCTTGTATTTGGCGCGACGGATAGTGAAAAATTTGAATCAACAAAAGCATCCGGATCTTGGCATCGCCAAGGAAGTTGTCCCACCTTTGTATGCAGCGGATGAGATATATGGAATTGTCGGAGCAAACTTGAAGCGCCCTTTCGATGTGAGGGAAGTCATAGCTAGGCTAGTAGATGGGTCACAGTTTGACGAGTTCAAAGAACAGTATGGAGAAACTCTGGTCACTGGCTTCGCTAGGCTACATGGTTGCCCCATTGGAATCATTGCTAACAACGGCGTACTTTTCTCTGAAAGTGCACTGAAAGGTGCCCACTTTGTTCAACTGTGCGATCAAAGAAAGACTCCGCTAATATTCTTACAAAATATCACCGGTAAGGCAAAAGACTTTCTACCCTGATATGACGGTATGCCCGACGTACCTCTGTTCGTAATATCCCAGGTTTCATGGTTGGAAGAGACGCAGAATCCGGAGGGATTGCTAAAAATGGGGCAAAGATGGTGATGGCTGTAGCCTGTACGCAGGTCCCTAAGATTACTTTGGTTATCGGTGGATCGTACGGCGCTGGAAATTATGGTATGTGCGGTCGAGCTTATTCTCCGAGGTTCATGTATTCTTGGCCAAACGCGAGGATATCCGTCATGGGAGGTGAACAAGCTGCCGGAGTTTTGGCACAGGTTACAAAAGATCAACGAGCCAGAGAAGGGAAACCGGTGCGTGACACTCAAACCCTCTTGTACCTTTCTCTTATTTTTAAGAATGTATCAACGTATTGGCTCTGTTTATATATATATATTTCCTCAGTGGACCAAAAAAGAAGAGGATGCTTTGAAGAATCCATTGATTAACCAATTTGAAACTGAAGGGAGTCCGTATTATTCTAGTGCAAGGTCAGCTTCGGAATCGTCGCTCTGTTTTACATGTATGTACCTACAAAATTCTTTGATGTATTTTTGATCTAGGCTTTGGGATGACGGCGTGATAGATCCAGCGGATACGAGAGCGGTACTTGCAGTAAGTTTAGCGGCTGCATTGAACGCACCTATTGCAGATAGCAGATACGGTGTCTTCCGGATGTGAATATTGTATTCACAGTTTCAATTTTATGAATACAAATATGTACAGAATGTACGTACGTACGGTAAGTCGTGAAAGCGCTATCCCAAAGATGCTCTGTTGGTTTTTGTTTCTTGCTTTTTGCAAGAAGGAACAACATGAATCTCTACCCATATTCTAAAACCAAAGTATACTTGACGATATGTTATAAAATACGTGTCATATTTAATGCAAAGTTAAAAATGTCGTCAATCTTTTTGAATATACATATTTCATGATTATAGAGCCTTGGAATCCTAAATTTTCTGTCGAAGTTTTCAACTTGCTTTTCACAAAACCCAGTTGAAAACACATCCTCTTTGAATTTAAAAAAGTTCAATATTAAAATCTCAAGCGTTCCATCGGATTTAGTTCGAGTTTGATTATCAGTGTTTGAATTTTATTGGTTGAGAAAAGCGCCGACGGCGCGAACTAGAGATGACAAACAATCAAAACTGCGCATGCTTCATAAATTTGAAAACTTTGTTTACTTCAATCGATTGCGATTTCTGATTAGCTCAGCGTCTCGTTTGCTAGCATCTTTTGTTTTAAGAAATGGCCGAACACCGCGTCACTGGATATCCGGCCGGATCAGCGTACCGTTAAGACGTGTACATTGGTAGTATATTCTGATACATATTTAATACAGAAAGATGCAGTGACATTTGATCAACCCGTGTTTGGTTTCGTTTAATGTTTCGTGCGGATTAATGGTGAAATTGTGCAGTGTGCCTCAGTGGACCCATCAGTCAGTTGCCGATCAGGGTAAGCAACGGCGTCATTTCTTATTCCATTGTCTACACAACGGTTCTTTAATAATTGTTTTGGTATAATCTGAATTAATCGCAGTCGATTTTGGCTATATGTCAACTTACTTTTGGGTCATTGTAACAAAGTGTGCGTTCATTAATTACAATCACATATTTTATTTATAGTTTTCTCCAATATTTGAGTGGATATATCTATGTATACAACTATACATATACCTGCATAGGTAAATGGATTGATAACAATATGCATTTATATCTTTAGTCGTCCCACGATCGACTAGCTTATTTTTCTATATTCCCCATTTGCAAAAGCCAATTATTCATTTCATCGGTTTATCTCTTATAAACTCTTCAGCTACAAATTTAATTAGCAGTCACATAACGAAGAATATTACACAAGGATTGTTATACTCGTCATCGTTAAGAATTAATTTATACATAGTATATGTTAGTATTTGGACTTTCTCAAATATCGAGATTCTTGAAATAGGGATCCATTATTCAATAGGGAAGCAATTTTTATTAGCAATGTTATCATGATCATTAATATTGTCAATATCATTATCATTATCATGATCATGATTGCGGTTGTTGCTATTATTATTAGCATTGTTAATTTAACCTTTGCCTGCAGTGATCACAACGCAAGCTCCGCGAACGTGCAGTGATACACATGTATGGTATATTATACTTATACTTATACCCATATTATTGTCTGCATACACATAATCGCTATGATTATCATATGAAAATTGCATTTAGGTAAATTGAAATTAGTTAATATATTATCACATGAAGTCGTCCACAAAGTGATTGATGTAACCATTGAGAATAGATACCCTATCTATTCTCAATGATGTTACTTGGATATTATTTTTTTTCTATAAAGTTTTGTTTTCCACCTTTCTTTTCTGTTTCTTTCCTAACGATCATCGCCATCATCATCGTCATAACTATTATTCTATTACATAGACTTTGACTCCCCAATGGTTTTTTCATAATGATTATAAAATGAATTTTAAAACAGTCACGGGATGAGCATTACAATATACAGGTCTGCAGCACCAATAATGGTGATTGATCATTAAAATTCAATCAGAAGAAGCATCGAGCGATAAATTATATCCACAAAATAAAAGATTCCAAGTTCTGGAAATTCTGGAAATGCCAGATTCTGTCACCGGTTATAATAACTTCTTTTTTTTTTTCAACTCCTGGCAACCAAATCAATACTTCGAAAGTCAATTTCTTTAATTACATAATTCGAGTTGATCCTTTTTTTTCCATTCTCATTGGTCGATCGAGTCATTGAGTCATATTATTCTAAGGATAAGTGGAGGAGAAGAGAGAGAGGAGGGGTAGAAGAAAATGATATAAAAGAAAAATTTACGAATAATAAAATAAAATACGATGAGTCACCTGCGTAATTAAAGAACCTGTAACAGGCATAACAGAATAACTGAAATACTTGTCGCTTTTAGAAACGATTCTCCACTCATCGTTTGAGATTCTATCACACTGTATTTGAATTGCTCTCCAATTACCTCCTTGGTTATCGGCGGTCTCCCAGCTTTACTATCATTTTTCCAACCCCTTACGAATTCCAACAACGCTGGAAATAACGATGAAAAGAACGAATTATATTTTGTGCGAATCATACGCTTAAATCAGCATCAAAACTATCGTTCATCGCGACACTCGTGCGTTAATATTTTTTTTCTTTTTTTTTTTTCATCTCCGAATTATTGCCTCGTGAAGAAAATTAAGCCGAATAATAAAAGAAGAGGAAGGTTGCGGTAATTTTATTCGATAACATAACGGGACACCGAGATCAAATAGTTGCGGAAGTTTTTGAGACTTGAAGCGAGAACATGTTCACGCGGTGGTCGACGAACGGTATGCGATTCAAGATTTGGAAAAAGAGAAGTTGCGTTTGACTTTATAACGTTTAAATTTAATACCCGATTACTCCCATGGCTGTTCCTATACATACATATAGGTGTACTAAATCAGCTTCAGGGACTTTGGGATCGGTATGCGAGAGAGGCTCATGCCATGCATGTAATTATGTAACTCGCGGTTGTACGTACGTACGTAGGAGGCACACGATCGTTAGTTGTAATCATAGAAAATGGATCGGCTATTTTTGATTACCTTTGTCCGCAACATCGCCTCCCTCGAAGTCGACTTTTATAATTCTAGACATCGTGACTTTGAATATGTTATTTTTGTCGTTTGTAGCTCCCGAAAGTGATCGCTTTTTTCTTCCGTATCCAACCTGCCCGTTGCTGCATTCGTTCTTCAATGCATAGAATCACATCGTTACCAACTGAGGAACGCGTCGATCGATCGATCGGAACGTGCACAATTATAAATATTGAGATGAAATCACTCACCCCGTCGCATTTGTTCAAGCACACGTTGACCGTTCCTCGAAATTGCACGTACGTGCTCTCGGGGAATTTGAACGCCCGAAATCTCGCGTTCAAAAAATCGCCGTCTATCGTGTTGAAATTCTCGAAAAGATACGGGTCCACGGAACACCTTCGGGCAAAAAAAAACAAGAGGAACGAGAAATAAATAAAAATGTTACGGCCGAATTCCTGCGGTACGGGGGGGAAAAAAAAAAAAAAAAAAAAAAAAAAACAACGGGAAATCGCTGTTGCGAAAATTACTCAAGTTGTAAAAATTTGCATAAGTCGTTAATATCACAGCCATCTCTCCGAGTAATTAATTCGTAGTTGGTAATTAATTACCGCGTACACTTGCGTATAATGCATACAATTATTCGCTGATTAAAATTCTTCAATTACCCGTTGAATATGATAGTTTCTTCCTGACTCTTCGTGTCCGAGACCTGCATGTAAGTTACCAGAATGCCATAAATCGGCGCCGACACTGCATCCAAATAGATTTCCATCTGCAACGGCGTACCTGGGCTGACGTTCAGTTCTCCGGTGACCAAATTTCCCCCTTGACGGACGCCGACCCCTAAAATCGGTACGGGGGCTTCCCCGAGAAATTCCTTGCTCACGTCGATAACGCTGGAGAAGACGAAACAATTATCAGCCGATCCACGAGGATCGATAATGGCGACGAGTTTTTATACACGCCGTTTTTGGTAGAGTTTGTCGATCGTTGGACGCGAATCGGAACTCACTCTGGCTCCTCGAAGTTGTCCGGAAGACTTCTACGGTTGATTACCGTGCGATTCTGCGTTGAATTGCCCGGCGCGGGAACCGTAAATTCGGTGATGACGCATTTCACCGTGAAACCGTGTTTTCCGTTGGCCGGTGAATCGTCGACGATCACACGATGGTAGTAGACCTTCTGACCCTGCGACGATCCCAAGGTGAAACAAGTTAGGACGCACCGTCGTAACGACAAGTTGTCAAAGTAACGAATAAATCGTGAATTGAATCTAGGGATAAAATAACAGCGTTCACCCGCTTGAGCCAAGCGGATGATCAACGAATGTATTTTCTATCGAATTACCGTCACCGTGTTGAAAACTTTCGTCAACCCGCATCGCGAAAATTCCTCCTCCTCGAGAGATAGCCAAAAAGTCGCGACGCCGTCGCTCAATTTCGGCTTGCACGCCTCGTCTGTGGGGAATAACGGAACAAACAATGATATGCGTAACCGAACGAACGTTAAATTAATTCTCACATTGTTTTCATACCCCGAATTCCTGCATTTACCTGGGTAGTCTTTTAAATTTTGCAGATATATTCCGGCGGTAGGGCTACTCCTCACAATGTCAACGGCCATGGCCTCTTTGGAACATCGTACTTTGCTCCGCACTGTGGGATAATAGCGATAATGGCAACGCCGACGAAAATAATAACGATCAAATGATCGTCGTTACAGATTTATCGCGAGGCGATCGACCCTCGGAGATCGCGAGGATCGAAGGAACGGACGAGGGATCACGTGGCAAGGGATCGGGAGTGTCGGGTGCATCGCGAAATCGGCGACAGCACCGCGTCCCGGTAATCAATCTTTCGCCTATTCGTTATTACTTTTGGGGCGACGTACGGAGGCGGAAGAGATCACCGAACGATCGCGTCGTAGCCTCTCTTTTCGCTTCGTACGTAAGTTGGAAATTGCGCGTCCGACTTGAACAACAAAACCACCCACCGAATGCGCAAAGCGGAGCGGTTCGATTAGCCGTATCGGTCGCTCCCTACGTAAAATGTAGGGCAGCTCGATTCTCGGGGCACGCGGAGTGAAAGTCGCGCGACGATCGGTTCTACCTGTAAGTACAACGTGCGTACCTGCCCACATTTTACGCAGAGATTTACACGCGATCTCGAATTACCGTAGAGACAGTTTCGTACACGTAAACGCGAATCCGGAGCACCGCCTGCAATTGCAACTTTGATTTTTGCTTATCGACGCGCAGTCGATTCGCCGGTAAATATTTCGCGATCGTTGCACAGTTCGTCGCCGCGCGATACGCACGCATCTTGTATCGTTTTAACATTATTTGCGGAGGACCTGCTCTCGTTATCCGAGACGCGGAGGAGATATCGCACAAGTTGGAGCCGGGGCTTCGTTTGTCGGCTCGTCCGGGACTGCCGCCGATATCGGTATACGGCGCACGTGTACGTACGCACGTCTCTCCGTACACGGTATCGTTATACCTCGGGGCGTCGCGACGCCGCAGCCCCGGAGACTCGACGGAACGACAACGGTTCTTCGACGAAACACGTAGGTACTCGAGTACGATGGGTACACGCCGCGCAAAGTTCCGTCCGACGAATTCCTTGTATTATTTTTCAGCCGAGCCGCAGATTTTCGACGACGATTGTCGTCGATCGTTGCCGCTGCGGGATTCGCCTCGTGCGCGAGGTAATCCGCCAAACTTCACCGGGTGAAGATCTCGTAGCCCCCGTAGGTGAGCGACTCCGTGCGCACGCGGACACGACAGGCGCGTCCACGGTACGTGCGAGATCTTCGCACGCGTACAAGTCGGATCGGTAACGGTGCTCTTCCGAGGCTTGTATCGCGTGAATACTGTTTAACCTTTCGTAAGGGGAATGAGCGCGGACGCGCTGTCCGGCATTTGCCGTTTGTCATTTTAAGGACGGTAACTTGTATCGCGGCGCGGCGGAACCCAGTTCCATTTTTCACTCGCTCTCGTTGTCGGTTCGTCGAGTGTACTTGGGATTTCGCGTCCAGCCGGTACGTTTCGGTCCTACCTACCGCAGCCTTCGGCTACTCGATTGCAACGGTTGCACGCATCTCCTACTTCTACGCCTTCTCTACCTTCTGCTTATGCTGCGATTCTTTGTTATATACGTCTGGTCGAGATTGCTCCGTGCGAGGCACGCCGTGTGATTTCCCTTTCACGTGAGGTGAACACATTACGTGCACGTTGCACGTACGTACGTACCTACGCGGTATCTGCCGTAGCGTTGATGTATTTCTTGGATTTTTTTCCCCTCGCAAAGTCTAGACGGTTTTTATTATTTCTCTCCGCGAGCCGGGCATTTTTTGCTTTATACATTTATTCTTCGATGATAAATTTTACAGCGGTTGCCGCGAATTTCGCTCAACACGCACGACACAGGTATACGTACACCTGTACGTTTTAACAGCGAAGATAATTGCGTAACACCGATCGTTACGTACGAGTTTGGACCGCTGCAATTTAGCGAGCGACGGTCAGCTGCTGTTTCATTGAATGAATTCCCCGCAGCCTTGTGGGATTCGAAGGAAGAATTCTTCGGCTGTTGAAACAACTGGCAGAGCAGGTTTTACCCACGAGTCACCGACCAAAGTTACTCCTCGAGCCGACGAACGCCAACAGCCCGGCAGAAACCTCGTATACCTTTATACGCATCTATACGTATACACGTACTATGATTCTTGTCAAGAAGAAGAAGAAGAACAAGGAGGAGAAAAAGAAGAACAAGAAGAACAAGAACAAGGAGGAGAAGTAAAATCCAGGATGCAATTTTCGGTATACACATCAGATATTACATAAAATTTATTTCGACGTTCTTCATTGCCTTTTGCACTCTTCGTCGTACGGTATATTTCCCTCAAACGTGATCAACTCCGAAAGAATTGAGGGAAATTAACAGCCAACGTGTTCTACAATAAACGCGCAACAAATAACCGGTTGGAAGATGAGGACGACAAAACGTGGATGCCGGTATCGAATAGTAGAAAGGTATAGCTTCGTATAATAGGTGTAGGCCTTCTGGCCAGTTCTCGTAATTGCAAGTTTTAAGAACGAGTCGTGGTGACTCGACGATACCTGCTTACCTGCTCCTGGCTTTACGAGTGTGTCCGCGGGCTCGCGATAATCCTCTAATCGAGTGCGTGGTAAAATGATTATCAACAGGTTGTATCGCGCCTCTCATTTTCCCCTGACGATTTGTATTGGGAAAATTCAGCTAAAATTGTTCGGATCACGCGGTCGATGTGTAAATATTATAACAGGAATATCGCACATCGTCATTTTCCGATTCGCACGCGCCACGACGTGATCATTGCCACAGATACGAATTCCGACACTTGACGCAAACGTAAAACCAACGTGGTACGACATATCTTCGAAAAATTGCGGAGAAGAGCCGCTCGAACTTACGATTACCTTGAACTACCACGATTTCAACGGGTTGTCGTTGTTGCGGTGCACGTCCGTCCGCGGGTATATCCATTGTGTATTGTATCGCCACACGTGTGATCCGGTGGGCGACGAGATGCGCAGGGGAAGGAATACGGAAGAGAAAGGTGGAAAAAAAAAATAAATAAATGGAAATGGAAATGAATAAATGGAAACGATGCCCGAATCAAGGACCGATAAATATGTAGGTAGACATTGCCGCTTACCACTTCCATAAGCGAAATTTAAAATGACGCAAATCCAAATGGCCAATAGTTGCGTAAAATCGGCGTTCACCTTCATTCTCATATTGCAGACGCGACGTATTCTCTCACCGTATGTATCGAGCCTCTCGGTATTTCTCGCTATCTCAATTCAATCGACGAATTGTACGTAGGGTAGTTGGAAAATGACGACGGATGTCACACGTTAGAACATAGATATATCGAATATGGTATCTATGATTGCAACGAATCGTGTACCAAACACGCGAATTCTTGTAATTTTTTTTCTATCTCGCACTTTTGACGTCAGTCCTCACTTTTGTTACTTATGTTGCTCGACGGTTACGTTTATCGCTGTACCGTATGCACATGATTTCCGTGCATATCCGTTCTCGTCAATTGATGATACTTATTTTTTCGAACAGATCGGCAGGGGGAAAAGATGGTACCCCAACGCGACACCGACAGACACTGGTTGGCTGCCACTGGTGGGCCTCAAGTCCCAACACGAGATACACAGGTGGATCGAAAGGTGGGGAGGAAAACCTCGAAGCGAGAAAGGTGGAGAGAGACAGAGGGAGACGGAGGGAGACAGAGGGAGACAGAAGTAAGTGGAAGGGAAATGAGAGTGTGGGCTTTTCTTTTTTCAATTTTTGGTTTATTTTCCTCTCGGAACACACGCCTACCGCATACCCATATTCGTACACGCCTGGCGATATATTACAGATTCACCGTCCGCAATTACAGGCGCATACGTATGCGTATGCTTGCGAACGCTTACGTGTTCGCAGGTGGGCGTGCGGATGCGAGACGCGAGACGTTTACGGTCCCTGAGACCGAGAGGCCTTAAACGGCAGGAGCTCTTCTCGGGTTTTGTCCGATGGCGAGTAACCCTCGGAGTAAGCCGCACCTCACCGCGACCGCAGCGGTGCGAGTTGGAGCAATGAATCCGCGTTAGTTGTACGTCGATCGATTCGCGAGGCTAACGCCTCGCTACGGGAGGGAGGATGAGTCTGGAGTCTTTTGTCTCGTCGGAAACCGACTGTGTCCGATACGAGGTCCTCCACCTCTTCGCGAATAACGCGAGGGTGTCGACGACGGCGGCCGTACGACTTCCCGACACGAGGAATTCCGTGGTAATTTCTCTCGTGGTTTCGCATACGGTGTATCGCGGTGTAACGCGTGTACCCGCTTCCTTGAGACCGACAATGAGAAGAGAATTCCCTCCGCTCGCGATCGGCTCCTCTCGGCATTGAGTGCTCGCCACTCGTAGTATCACCTTTTCTAATTATCCGTTACCGTACAACGCGCGACAATAATACGTTTCTATAGTCGTCGAGCCCCATCCGTATAAAAGTTCCGTAATTACATTACACCAGGTCCAATTACGACGAATTAATTACACCAGACCGTGTAGCCCCTTATTCTTCGAGCCGCGATTCAATTAATATACACTCGAAACGGTACGTCGACTGATCTTTCGTACATTCTTTCGTTTATTTGTATTATAAATTTACAGCGTTTGACATATCTTGTCGGAATACTGTGTGTCGGATGGAAACGAATCGACGGAGTTTTCAGCCCACCGGATCATTCACACAGACACAAGTATATAATTGATAGCTAAATTAGCAACGATCGTGGTAACGACGATTTGCGAGTCGAATGCGTTGACCGCGGGACTCGGTGAATTAGTTTCATCGAGGATTTTGCACTGTGATTTTCTAAAGTGTTTCACGTTCCCTATCGAGTCTCTGGCTAGAATACAGAGTTCGTGTTTTCTCGACCCATCGAGCGGTAGGTCGCGAATTTTCAAAGACCTCTCAACGTAGGCCAAATCCTTCTCGAATATCGGTTTTACCGATTTGGACTTGTCCGTTGAATCGCCCGTGCTACCGGCCTCTCGTACGACTATGTAAAAATCGCCGATATCCTCACGCGACGTCACGTACCAAGTCAACTTCCACGTGTTATCCTCGGCGTTGCTGCAAACGTTATCGGTTATTGCGATTCTTTCTCATTACCGCCGATTCCCTGAAACTTACCGATCCAAAGTGCGGTATTTGACGTCCGGTGTTATGTCGTAGGCGGGGTCGTCCAAGACCTCTCTTTCGCCGCATACCATCAAATCTTCCGTAACCTCGTTCACCGGTTTATCAGCGACGAAAAATGGAGTCGAACATTTCACATCTCTCCAGGATTTTGGTATTTCGGTTAACGAGGACATCCAACGACGTAACGGTCTCACGTAGCAATCGCAGTGTAGAGGATTACCTGTTCAACGACACCGACAACAAGAAAAACGATAACCGTGACAATAACGTGTCGATTTTCATCCGAAACCGGTTCGGTTAGCCGATCGTCAATCGACGAGGTAGTTTCAAATTACCCGCGTAGCGTAGATCGGTTCCATTGTTGACGATCCTCATCATTTCAGGATTGAAACCGCTGAAATCGTTGTTAGTTAAATCTAAAATCCGGAGTCTCTTCATCGAAATTATTTCGTCAACGGGTAGAGATGCGAGGTGATTATTCCGCAAGTACAATTCGCTCAAATTCTGGGGACCGTGAATCGCGTTTATTTCCGATACATCGTTGAGATCGTTGTAAGACAGATCGAGGTACTCCAAAGATGTCAAATTTCCAATCACGTCTGAAACGAGAGAAACAGTTATACCGTGACATTGTTTTTTACCGTCAGAATGCAAGAGGCCGACGAATTTGTTCCAATCATTCTTGCATTTTCTTATCTCGTTTATGTTGTTGTGGCTGATATCCAGTCTTCTGACTTTCGTTGTTCCCACCGTCAGATCGTAGGTGAGTACGGGCATGGAATTGTACGACAGATCGATTTCGGACAATCTGTACGGAATCCAAGGATCGCTCGGAAACATTTTTCTCGTCACAAATGATATTTTGTTATGACTGAGGTTCACTCTCTCGAGAGATAAACAGTCGTCGAGGAGCCCGTGCGTTTTGTTGTCCATTTTTTCTATGAGGTTGTGAGACAGGTCGAGCGTTCGAAGTGAAACTAGACCCTGAAAAGCCCCGTTTGGAATGCGGCTTATCGAATTACTCGACAAATTCAAGGTCAAAAGTTGAAGGAGGCCCTCGAATGCTCGGTTACTGACATTGCGAATGTTGTTATGCGACAGATTCAATTCGAATACGACCGGGAGACGACCGAACGCCGCTTTATCCAAAGACGTCAAGCGATTGTCCTGCGGATCGAATTCAGGTGTACACCGAGTTCACTGGAAATTATCCGGATATTCCGAATTTCGAATACCCAATTTCGAACAGCAAATTACCTGGATGTAGAGATACTGAAGACTGCTCAGACTGCTGAGAGCCGCCCACGGTGGTTGCGTGATGTTATTGTCGACGAGGTATAAAATTCTGAGGGTCAATAACGGCACGAAACTTCCGTGGTGTAAATTATCACCGAGACGATTGCTCGACAGGTCCAAAGAGAGCAGAGAATTCATGGACGGCCATACATCCGTTACGGGAATGCCTTCCAGCATATTTTCGGAGAAATCTAAATAACCGAGCGATATCGGAAGCTGGAATATCTTCGTCAATGAATTATTCTTCACGGTCAAAGTCCTGAAAGGTGAGCGAACCGAGTACGTGATTTTTCTCGAAAACCATCCCGACGTTACAAAGGAAGATAAACACGCAACTCACCTGCAACTTGCCAAATTGGCTAAGCTGCCTCTAGAGACGTCGTTTAACTTATTGTGGCTCAAGTCGAGTTCGAGTAGAGTTGGCAGGGTGCCAAAAGTCGAGGATCTTATTCTTTCTAGAGAGTTATGGGATAAATTCAAATACCGTAGACTGAACAGGGTCTGGAATATCCCGTTATTTATTTCCGATATGTTGTTGTACGACAAATCTATCGTATGGAGTTCGTAAAGTTTGGGAAACGTCTGCCGCGGTACCGAATACAACAGATTGTTGGAAACGTTCAGAACTTTCAATCCCGTCATATTGTGCAGAGGAACCTGGAAGCGAAAAATAATAAAATTCAGAGAAACAAAGTCAATCGGCGAAACGGGAACGGTAATTTCTAATTTTTAACTCATTTTTACTTTTCATTGATAATTTATCAAAAATCATGCTCACCTGATTCAATTCCGTGAATAGATTGTAACTCAGCTGTAATTCGAGCGCATAAGTCGCGCTGTCAAATGCGAATTTCGTTATATTTTCTAACCGATTGTAGCTAAGGTCTAACGTTATATTCGCGCAATTTTCAAACGCTCCAGCTTCTACGGTGGTTATTTTATTGTGCGATAAGTTAACTTTTGCAAGATAGAGATCCTTGAATGCCAACTTGTCTATGCTGGTTACGAGATTTTCAGATACGTCCAAAATCTGAAATAATTGAGAGGAATTCCTTTTATCCATTCGATTCGTTCGTTCGTTCGTTCGTTCAGCCAACGTTCCGCCAATCCATGTACTTACTTCTGCGTACTGTAGCTGATTGAACATTTGAAAGTCGATTTTCTCGATCATGTTCCTCGCTAAATCGATCGTTCCGATTCGCGTCAACGATCCAAAAGTACCTCTTCCAACATCCGTTATCGCATTGTCGCTCAAATACAATCTGCGCATGAATCTCATACCTCGGAAGGTGTTGGCGTCTAATTTTTTTATTTTATTATGTTGAAACTTGAGGACTTGCAGGAGAGAATTCCTAGCGAATGTTCCTCTGCGTAGAGAAAGAATGAAATGGCGGTAAAAATGACGACGATTGCATATCATTGTAATTGTTCTATCGTCCTTCTTCCAGTAAAGTAATGAGAAAGAGACAAAGAAAGAACACGTCGTCACTCCGCCCACCTTTTCAACTCCGTTATAGCGTTGCTGGTCAGATTTAGAAAGCCCAATTTGGTGAGGTCTGATATATGCGAGGCGTCGAGTTTCGAAATTTGGTTGCCGGAGAGATCCAGAGTTTCAGTTTCCCGGAGTCCTTTGAACTGGTTTCTTTTCAATTCTTTCAGCTTGTTGCTATGGAGATCGACCGTTTTTACTTTCCTCAATGGAGCTAGCGACTCGACCGGCAAGGAAGTGAGCGTACCTGGTATGAAAAGTAAAAATTGAATAGCATCGAAAAGCAACCATCGACCGGGATAAGAACGAAAGGATCGATTATTCAATTATTTTTTATTTTACGACGATTACCGTTCGTTATGCGAATTGTCTCCAGTTTCTCCGCGGCCAAACTATGGGCGAAACTGTCGCGAGGTAGTTCCTTCATTCGATGCCCTTCGATATTCAGGATGCTGAGATTACCCAGAATGTTGAACGCTTCTTTGGGAAAATTCTCGAGTTCGCTTCCAACGAGATGGAATTCTTGTAATGTCCCGTTGACACCCAGGAAGCTGTGTTCTTCGATGATCCTTATCGGCGTGCCGATAAACTTCAAAACGCGAACTTGAAGAGGGTAAAGGAGAGGACCGTACAAGCGGGCTTTGAAAAGAGGAATTTCCAAATTTGTCATTCATGAAAAATGTTTTTCTCTCCGTTCTCTTCGCGTTGGCTCACCGATGCTGCATTCGTTGAAGAGTAGTTCCTCGATTGGCACTCCTTCGTGGGAAAGGTTTATCAGTCCCAGGCTCAAACTGGCTAGATTCGCGTTCTCGCATCTCACGTAAAGTCCTTTATCGCTTCCTTTCACGCAAACGCAGGGATGAAAAAGCGTCTGACGTCGGGGACACGGGTACCTCGGTCCGGGTGGTACGTAAATCCCGTGGACGACGGACGTCGCGATCACGACCAACGCGAGCATCGACGGCATATCCGTACTTCTGGAAAAAATGAGAAGAAACTAAAGTTCGTGCGAAAGCCAGAGCAAACGAAAATTTCCGATGATTCATCGTACGGTGGTCGCGAATACGCGAGCGAAACTCGCTCCTTTTGAATTCGTCTCGTCATTTGCGGTATTACAGCTCGTTATTAAATCTTATTTCTTGTCTCGCCATACTCGATTTTCACCCACGCTTCGCACTACACTCCGGCACAGAGATCGGATGCCCGTCGTCGATCCATACGTGGGACGCCAACGTTATTTCATGTCATCGCCCTGCGACTTCGCGAATCGTTTTATTTTATCTCCGATTCTTATGGTTTTCGTATTTTCCAGACTCGGGGAATCTCGATGAACGAAACGGCCTGAATACGGACGCTGCGGACACTGCCTCGTATATTATTGTGGGGATGAAACTAGGTCAAACGAGTACCTGTGTATCCAGTGGAGAGAACAAACCAAATGCAGCCGTACGATAACGAGACTCAAACTGGATCGTCGTGCCCCTCACCCGGATGGATGTCGGCCTACGGTACCGAGGCGTGAGATTTGAAATTGATTATATTACTCGTTTCGCGGTAGACTGTGATCGTCGATGTCTGAATTTTTTCAATCTTCCGCTCGACGGGATCACCTCGTCGCGATATCGATGAACGAAAGAAAATGCGCGCCCCCATCGGACGGCTAATTGTAAACGCGATCCGACGTCGCAAACTCTCGGAGTAATGGGGAGACGGTTATCCTTCTATCGTATCGCACCGAAATTGCCGGGTCTTCCCACGAAGGTTGAAACGTCATGCGGCAGCTATCTTCGCGGCATATTTGTGCTTTGATACTCGACGAGTACGTTGTAGTTGCCTGTGCTGCGGTGAGCGAGCTCGTAAATTTACACCAACCGACCTTGCGATCGTGAGAGGATCGGCCCTGGCAATCTTTCAACCGGAATCACGAAAAATTCTTGTTCTAATCGTCGGTACTGTTGTCGCTATGGTTGGTGTTGTTGTTGTTGTTGTTGTTGTTAGGTACTATTGTTATTGTATTGTTGTCTGTTTTAACAAGACATCCAACTTCAACTTTCATGTTTTAACTTACATACCGTTCATTCAACGTACATACATACGTATAGTTCGGTCAATTACGTCCAGTCACCCGAATAACTTGGCGTGCGCGCGTGGTCGTTATAAGCTTATCCGTACGAGAAACTACAGTTAATCGATTCCGACAAATACAAGCAATTGAAACACGGGTTTCCAAACCGTTAATATTCGGATCTCGGTGGCGATAAAACCTGCGTACATTTGAATATAGCCGAATGCATATTTCGCGCGCAATCAGATTTCCGGAATTTTTTTTAAGAATACGTTCTCTCCGAGCATTAAAGTCTCCGACTCGCCCTTCGCCAACCGCTGCGTCTCGACCTCGTAGGCTGTGCGAGAAAATAGAAAATAATTCAGTGGAAATATGTTACGATCGTGCGTTGTGTAAATTCATTCGATAGACGATTATCGTTGAATTTCAACCTCGCCAGAGGATTGATCGTGATTAATCGTTGGGAGTCGCACTTATTTCTGACGATCTTACGTTTTAAAAATTTTCTATCACTATTATCGGTAGTACAATTAACCAGTTGTTCGTGTATTTACCGATGAATTCTTGGATCGGGCGGATCTCGAAATTTTCTCTTTTCTCATTAATACACTCGTTGTTGAATTTTCGGCGTATCGTTCACCAGCTGTTGCTCAGGTCCGTGATTGAAAATGACGCACATATTCGAGCACTTCCTTTCTCCGAGCATGTCTTCTCGTTATACTAATTCAGGTTTGTTCGAAAATTCAAGGTATACGCAAAGATGACAACGGGGGTCTGATTCATCGGTGAACGGCGAATCTGCACTCGAAAACCTCGGAAGAGACTACTGCGAGAAAGTACGAGAGGTACGATACCGTCGGTGCTCAAGTGTAACGATCCCCGTATCTTGTCCCACTACCTGGACGCCGGTTCTAAAGAAAAGATTTCATTGGCCGGTCGAAAATGGTATACAGGTGAGACTTTCTCTACTAGCTGATATCCCGTACATTGTGAACGTTGAACGCGTAGCCAATGCTTGCTGCTGACGATTTGAAACGAGTCAGTTGCAGGGGGGGTAAAACAATAATTAATCGACGAACGTGAAATTCTAATGTAATAAGTTATTTAATGTCTTTCGTTTTATATCATACACTCGACGCTACATGCGGTAAATTTTGTGCAGCGCACGGTACGCAATATTATTTACAAGTCTCTCTTATCATCACGGTCGTCATGGTACAGTGAACATCATCATTTCGCTTCTTCGGGACCCACTTCACCCCTCATCTCTTTTACCATCGTACAGATTACAGCGATATTGCAGACTAACGCCCGGATGGGCGATTGTACTTGTATCGTGCATTCCGCCGATGACACGCGTATCGTTGAAAATTCAACGACACCGCATGGATTCCTTTCTCTGTCAAACTATGTCCTACCATAATTCAGCTGCATTTTCAATTTGTGAGCACCGACATACCTATATCAATGATAGTAACAACAACATCAACAATAATAAGATCAATAATAATAATAATAATAATAAGAATAACAACAACAACAACAACAACAACCATCGTGATACTCTACAACCATCGTATCGTTATTACTTTTTTGTATTCCCTTTTCGCGCAATCGATAGTAGGTATACGGATTTTTTATTGGCACCTATTTACACAACTATCACAATGTCTTTGAACTATATCCTACGCTAAACGGTATCTGAGGATTGGAAGGAAAAAAAGGAATTTGGCTAGATCAGCTGTTGGGAGACCGAATCGTCGGTTTCCCGTATCGTAGTAACATAGTTCTATCATAATCTCTCGAGTTTTTCCGTTGGGCAATCTTCCATTTCATCGCCCGACGTAGCTGAATTTGTTATGGAATTTATTGTTATTTGCGTCTTTCTGTCCGATGCTAATAATTCGTCACCGCCTAGGGTGGAATCAGAACTATTCAAGAGCCCGTTATCGTGCGGTTGATCCACGTGAGTCGGTATTATACCGGCGTTAGCCTCTTCGATCGCTTTGCGTAGCTTGAAATATGAAAAGGAAATCATGAAAATGGCACATTGCAAGTACGAAATAATTAAATTTCTTTTAGTTGAATTCACCTCTTTCAATGCCACCACGCCGACCAGACGACCAATTGCTGTTACGTAGGCATGATTTACACCCACCATACTGAACAGGCTGTGAACTTTTAGCAACGACGTCCGTTCGACCAGTTGAAAGGGTGCCGGATCTATGTGACATCTCGAAAAATCAACTTCCAATGCCATTTCACTTTCTTCCCATTGTTTTTGGTCCTCAGCCGACATGTCGATCACTCTCTCGCGGGGCTGAAATACGTCAATTCATTCGACCCTTGATATGGAACTTTTTTTTTTTTTGTTTTTTTTTTTTCGGCAAGAGACAACCGAGTCATCGCACTCACTAGCTGAACTTTTTTCAGAGTCGTCGGACTCGGGGATAGCATCGATTGATGAGATGGAACGTGAAGAGCGTCGACACTGTCCCGTCTGTCGACACCGACGCTCCCACCGGAACCCATTTCTGGATCTGGATCGACGTCTTGGAGCGTTGCTGATTTTCGAAAAATTGCTTCGAAGGCTAAACGTATTCTGGAAACGGGAGTTCGAAGTTACCGATTCCTGTATTCCAAGGGCAATCAATCCAGCCTCTGCCAAGGACACTCACCTACTCTCCGCACCCGTCACCGTCGTGTAAGGAGTTACCGCCGGGCTGACCAACGGACTGAAACCCTTCAGGGTGAACGAATGCGTCTTCTTTAGAATCGATTTCTTCGGCTGGGATCCGAAAATCGGTGAGTGAAAAGTGTGCTGCTAAAAAAGAAAAAATCTACGATAACAATTTTCTATAGATTCCCGGTTGATATATCGATTAGTTTTCCGGATCTCGCACTAACTGGATCGTTTCCGTTTCCCGAGGATGTCAGATCACTGGTACTTTGTCGTTGCATTTTCAACATATCCGGGGCCGGAATGACCTCGAATCGCGACGGTCTTCTCGTTCTTTCTTGTTCCCGAATTTGCCTTTCCATCTCTTCCTTAGCCCGTTCTTCTGCCTCTTTTTGCCACTTTTGCGCCACTTGTAATCTTCGTTCTCTACCGATGTGCTTTTCTATGAGCTTTATCAATTCCAATCTCTGTATAGAACCCAAGAGGATCATTGAACCTGGATTGTCGGCGAGAGGAAAACCACGAAGCTTACGATTCTCCTTTAATATTTCTTTCAATCGTTGATACGTTATACCGTGCCAAATGTACTTGACATCGCGCACCATAAAGTCCTCAACGTAGATGTTGTACATACCTGACAATTAGAAAATAATTCGAACCCTCTCTATCAAACTCGCTTTTCCATTACGATAAGATTGAAATAATCTGTAGCGAAAATTTTACCCGAACTCGAAGGCAGAAGATCCGGTAGGTAAGGTAGTTTTTTTATTAAAATTATACTGTCGTATATACTCGGCTGTAAAAGAGCGGCAATGGCGTTGCTTATCAGTACAGCTATCATTATCGGAACTATGTGAGTTATCTGACCGGTCATTTCGAAAACAATGACCGATACCGATATCGTGTGAGTTACAGCACCGGAAAATGCCGCCGCACCAACCGTCGCGTAGCCTCCTATAAAATTGTCAAAAGATTACTCCGAGAAGATTGTTTGGGAAATAAAGGAGCGGCGTAATTGGTCTGATCCTGTTTACCTCAATCTGCGCACACACTTTATTTTTATACCTTTTTTGCCGCGCCTCAGGTACGCCTCAGGTACGATTAAATGATCGAGTCAAATGACTCGGTTCGTAAACAGCATGGCCGTATGAACCGATGGATCTAGATAGCTTGTTGGGTTTTTTTTTTTTTTTTTTTTCCCCCCCCTTTTGTTGCTTTCTTTTCCAAAATTACCTGGTGTAATTGGGCTCATGACACCCCCGTATCTGACCCCATTGGGAAACCAAAGTGCCATAGCCTCACCGGTTGCTCGGCCAAGTGCTGCTCCGATTTTGAATACCGGTATGAATATTCCAGATGGTACGGGAACCGTGGAACTTATTATGGAAAATGTGAACTGGAGGAAGAAGATACGTGAAAATAATAGCGATTGGTTGAAAAAATTCAATCGTTTCAGATCGTTGAATTCAATGAGAAAATCGTGACTCACGGTGAACGCGACGTAGCTTAACAATCCGATGAATACATCGGTGTATTCCGTCGACCAATGTTGAACAACGTTCATTTCCCCGACCGTTAAATCTGCCTTGTTCCAGGTGAAGTTTACGAACAATCCCATGACCTGTTCGTGCGTTGTTAAATCGCCGGCCATAAATTGACCGAGACCCAGAGGAAATGAAACGGAAGCGACGAGCAGCGATACGATTCCCGGGTACAAAAATCGGCTGGAAATAGACGAACGAGGAGAATTAAGACAGGCCAATTCGAGTACCGGTTTGTTCCCCCCTCCCCCCCCCCCCTCCCCTGTAATGAATGGCCGAGTGGCATCTTACTTTTTTTGAAGAAAACTGTTCATGCTCTTGTTCTTCCTCATAAAAATGACGTACTGTCTGTGAAGCCATACGTAAAATGCGCCTCCCAATCCGCTTCCGACGCCGATAAGAGCAAAAACGAACAGTTCCTGAGGGTCGAATGGGAAGTCCGCGGTGAAATTAGTGTGAAACATTGCGGTGATCGTTTCCTCTTTGTTGAACCATATCGCCAGCAATCTGAATGTGGTAGCGCCGCATACGGCGGCAAAAAAACCTCGCCAGTAATTCCTCACGGCAAAATAAACCGTCGTTACTTCGATGCTGAATAACACACCCCCGATAGGAGCGGCGAAACAAGCGGCAACTCCTACCGCACAGGCCGCCGCTAACATCTCGCAATTTCTACTTTCGTTCTCATAGATCCCTTGGAAACTTGTGACCAATTTTGAAAGTAGCGTCGCAACTATACTCGCTATGTGGACGAACGGACCTTCTTTGCCCAGAGGAAGACCTGATCCAAGAGTTACGGTCAGACCGATTATTTTTGCCACCAATGTTCGGAATGTCAAGTATTCTTTCAAGGCGACGCCTCGAAGTATCGTCTTCATTTCCGGTATTCCGGAACCTATACTCTGGGGAGCTACTATGTGGACGAAACCGGCGCTGAAGAGGATCAGGCAGACCGGAAGTGAGACCCAAGCGAGGTACTGCAACGCTGGCTGCGTCGTTAGGTCTTGGTACAGCCATATCCTAGCTGTTGACAACAATTCAGTAATTTGAATACTTCGTTTTTTATCGGGTTGATATTGATAATTTGTATACCGTTGTTGCAGATCGATATGCCCTTGTCCATCGCGTAGCTGAGGAATGCCATAATCACCCCTAAGAGCGCTAAGAAAACCCAATCTTCTCCTAATCTTGCTCCCGTATGTTTCCACGTGAATGCTAGAACGGCTAATAGTTTTCTACACAAGAGGCCACGCTTCTTCGTTTTCCGTAATTCGTGCGCTCGGTCCTTGTCAAATTTTCTTCTCGCTCTGTTCTGCGATCTGAGACGTCTCGCTTCTTCCTTTGCATATTCACCGAGGTCCTTTGTGTACCGACCGTACATCTGACAATGGTAGAAAATCAATAGAGTTAGTAAGACGAGAAAATTCGACGGAATCTCACGTGCGATGTATTCCATCGGACAGGGATGAGAATATTATTAATCGTCTCATTGGCATTCTTTAGCTCGTGCAATTTCGTTCTGCGCTCTTGTTATTGTTATGATACTTACGTGATTGTCTTTATCGTTTGTTACATGATTATCTTTCAGAGGAAGCTAAGGGATGGTCTTTGGCTTTTTTTGTCACGAAGAAAAAAGGTCCCAAGAAATCTGACGGTGCGTCTCCTTGATACCGAGGAGCCCGGAGTTTTTAGTATTTGGCAACCCGCGTCTCTAGCACGTGAGACGTGATGCGCATTTCACTTCCACTCTGCCTTGCACGTGACGGGTAAGTGACAAACGTTAATACAAAAATTGTACGCAACAAGCAATTATTTCCCGGTACCGTTTCACTTTTAATTCGATTTTCTTTTAGTTTCTCTTCATTCTCTCGTCAACGTTCAAATTTATATACTCACAAGATAATCATCGTTGCAGACAAAATAAGCTCTGTCGAGCGTTGCAGCGGGAAACAACATTCGATAATATATTTTTTCATAAAATTTTACCATCAATGTTGTTGTTCCGATCTCATTGTGATTGTTGTTAATTTTATTACGTCCGCAGAAAGTTTTGCGTATTAATTCACCGCTATTAAAATTGGCGCTACCGCCACCGCTTTCATCAGCATAGACGGTGTTATAACTGCGGAAATTAATTTTAGCATCTGCATTGCACATCCCTGGCGGAGACAATGAGAATACTCGGACGAACAGAGATTTAAAAATTATTCGCCACTGTCACGATCAACCAGGTATGCAGAAGTCAACATCGCAACGGTATTTTTTTCGAGTATTTACATTTCTCCAAGTTAGCAAATCTGTTCAGACTTTCGATTTGTTTTCTATTTAAAAAGTGTATGTTTACTTTTAATACCAAATACTCTGCTTTATATTCTCATTGGATCCGTTCTTTGACGACCGAGTCATCCCTCGACACTTTGTATCATTCTCTTTGCCGTTTTACTCTCAAATTTTGTACCCGTCGCTCTTCTTTTTTCTTTACTGGCAGCTCGCGGTTCTGAGATGAGAAGATCGCACCGAGTGCTTTGCAATACTATTTCTATGCGGATCACCAATACGTCTCAAGGGCCATACCGAGGATAAATATAAACCCTAACTACGATTGTAACATCCATATATCGTATTTCTATACCTCTACTTCTCGCGTACATCTAGGTACGTATACCCAGGTATAACGAAAAACGTTGTGCAATGAATTCCTTCTACTTTGTCGATCATTTTATTTATTTTTTTTCATCTTCGTTTCTTCGATTACATTCGTTACAGAGAAGGGGGAAATATTCTCAACGGTTGGAATACGGAGGATCGAATAACGACGTCTAACTTCTAGTTATAAACATCAAAACATGAATAACAGGGTGACGATCAAGGCTGTCCACTAGGTAAATAATTACATTGCTCTAATTTTGTTTGTGGTAATGGCTTCTCGATAACGAGGATATAATTGGTAAATTATGAGCATGCTAGATCACCGGCTCGATCGTAGAAGGTATCGTGCCGGTTTCGATTGTTAATAAAATTGCATGTTTGCACTTTAGCGATTAGTAATTTCAATCCGCATGATTTTTTAGTCTGCTGTAATGCGTCGCGCGTCATTCACAGGTGCCCATAAATTAATCGCCGTTCATATTTATACTTGCGCGTATTTTCAATTGGTGAATGAAATTTAACCGAATGGAAAAAAGGAGCAGGGTCTGGATGCGCGACGAACATCGTCCCCTATTACGAAATCGAGTTTTGAAAAAAAATGAATAAACGAATAAAATCCAGCATGAGGTAAATCTTCGTTCGTTCGATCAAAGTGCTGCGGATGCTCCGTAACAATCATTTCCACGAGGAGAAAATCGACGGACACGGCAATTAATTTAACTTTATTTCCTTTCTCATTGTATTCTCTCCTCCATTTTTTTCTCTCTGTATTCAAAATATCATTCACGGTATAAAGGCCTGCGTGTACACAAGTCTTGTAACAAATTGCTCATCAGAATAACTGAATGCGTACAATAAATGACATGGTATATCATACTCGTGTAGGTACGTACGTACGTAACATTAAAGCCTTTAGATTCGTCTCAACGCTTTGCGGCGGAAACATGTCCAATTTATTATACTCTGCTCTGCGACCGTTGCTCACGTAGTGTAACTTGCGTTTGGCACGCTGGTAAATGAGGATTTCAAATTTCAATCAAAAGAATTCATATCGTCTTTACACAGGCATAATAGAACAGAAAAATATGTGTAAAACGGTTTTGAATAGTTGCGGCTACAAAAAAAGATGAAATAACGATATGATTCAGCGAATGCTGCTGGGGGTTCGGTTGCTGGCCGAATGCCAAAAGTTTTCTTACCACTCAAACTTCAATAACAACCGGTACTCTGCACGATTTCAAATAAAGACCTTTCGAAGACCTTTAAACTACATCTCTAACAAGATTGCATTTATACAGTTCACGTCCAGGCTTGAAAGTCCAAGACACGCCGGTTACATTTTTCAAAGATACGAAAGCGTTGGCCAATTACCCATATGTTTATACACTTATTTTCGAATGATCATTATTTTTAAGCATGCTGAATGAGTCTTTCATTTGTCCATTCCAGCAAAATTCCGTCATGCGACAGGCGAGATGCGTCAGCCATTCATAAGTCCATCTCTCATAATAATCCTCACATAAGTGTTGATGTAGTCAAAGGCGTCAAACTCCTGTTGTTCTTCTTCGGGATTCGGTGGAGGGCACGGATAAAAAGCCTGCGACGGCCTAGCCAAACAATCATCGGAAATGAGAAACCAAAAGCTAATACGTCGTATTTTCAGTGTAGAGAATAACAAAAATTTGATTATCACTCGCTGATTACAATTTCCCTTTTTGTTTTTTATACCTGTGCGGATGATTTTTTCTGTTTCCCTTCAGCTTTGCCATGACTCTTGTGAATTCTTCCCATTCTTTGTCAACTTCTTCCTCGCTTCCCTCGGGATGATGATGGAAAGGAGGATGGTGACCACCCTCCCGGTCGTCGAGCAACTCCATTTTGCCAGTTTGTCCCGACATTTCTACCTCTTGGCCGGTCAGTTTTTCGAAAAGGATTCCGAACGGTAGTACCTCACATTCATTTCTTTTCAACAATTTGTATCGTTACACACTCGACGCCGGTCACCGCACGGTTCTCTTTGGGAATATCACTTGTACATATCTTTTTTCTTTCCACAGGTTTTTTCTGAAAATTAGCGGCAATGAACAGGCGCGAGGAATGAAATTCCATAAAAAAGTATCAAAAAAGCTGCGCTGCTTCGTCGGCTCTGAGCGTGGTAGATACTGCAGCAGCACCGACAACAGCAATGAGTCACTTTGGAGGACAAGAAGAATGAAACATCTACTAAATCAACTACGGTGGAAGTTGTGAACCTTCTGCTGCAGAATAGCCCACGCTATGCACGGTAGCAACAGCGCGTTCGTCGAGCTCATCAGCCAATTTACAGATTAGCCACACCATCGCAAAATATTCTCTACGTATACGTTGTCGAACCTCCAACACCTCGATAAACTTATGTCGCGCCAATTTGTACCCCGCGCTACTCGACCCTTCCCGACTTGATACGTGAGTATAAATCCACCCATACCCTACACCATGCCTATACATTTGAATTCCTTGTGCGATAGTATGCGCCATTTGCGTTATTGGCGACAATCATATCCTTCCCTGTTGACAAATCAAATTCAGATACTTCCTCCTCTTTCTTTTCCTTCGTCCTTTTTTTCCTTTTTGTCCATCTTCTTTTCCCTTCTTCCACTTCTTTACTTTCTTCTTTTTTTTTTTCTTCTTCTTCGTAATTCTATCAGGTGGCAGAAAAATGTAAGATTTATCCGAATTCCAATTCGATCAGATGTGATTCTGAGGGTTCGAAGCGTTATAAAAATTAACTCTTATATTCGCATTTTGCCGACCGACCGTCCATCGGCAGGTATACATATACGGCTGGTCCATACTGGACTATTTCCCCTGATTCGGTGGCCCGTAGTAAGTCACTCTTAAAGTCACGGATAAACGAACTTCTCATTGTGCTCGAATTTCAGCGATTTATACCAACCGGTCTCCCCCCGGGTTGAAAATTATTTCTTTCTTTTGACGGGCGTAAAATGAATTCGAAAATGAAGTCGAAAATGAAATCGAAATATTAATTGTAGCGTACCTTTGGCATCACATATTCTGATCCCGTGATCCTCCCTCTTTTTGGATACATCGCGACCGCTATGTACTCCTTATTTTTCGTTTTTGAATTAACCATTTTTTTTCCGTGATTTATTTATCGATTTTTTTTTCCTCCGAATTGAGGAGAGTTAATGAATAAGTGATGAGTTCGCTTCCGATTGCGAGTTAAGACCGCGTTTCGCACGTTCCCAACGCTTTTGACTTTTCACGCACCGAACTTTACATTTTACATCGAGAAAATCAACTAATCACAGCAGGCTGTTATACATAGGTGTGCAACTTCGATATTTCCACCACAATTAACTAATAATTTGCGTGTAACAGTTCTTAGAAAAACTGACTTTTACACTAACTCGTGTTTCCAAATCAACCATTCGCGTTACATGCGCTATAATTCATTTCATATTATCGCTTTGAAGTTGATACGATATTTTTTTCATCCCCCATCAATTCAAAGGATACGCATGATTTTAACGGCAGAAGAGCCCGACGATACTAATAAAAAATTTTAACCAACGCGATGCTCTAGTCTAGAGTTATGTTGAAGTTTATTTCGTATATGTTCAGTTGTTGTCCCTACGCTTACGGTATAGCTCGTGTAAACGATAAATAAGGATTTTCTATTTATCACGCCGCACACTATATTACAGCATTAATGTTTGTCCGTTGAATAGCAAATAACAAATTTAAATAATCCATTGCGGCAAAGAACACCGACGAAAATTACGATTATGTGCAAACGTATACGCGGAGGTGGTAGCTTGATATAATATAACTCGGGCAAATAATTGCCCAGGTTTTTTTTTTCTAGATCGATTAGAAAATTTGTGCAATAGTAATCCTGATATAACTCTTGTCCGAAGCGTTATACATTATAGAGACAAACAGGAAATACGCAATGATACCGAAAAATGCTGCAACGTTGTTATTTGTTCTCATCATCTCTTGATTTCTTCTCGTGTCTCTTACTGAATTTCTCTCACTTCTACCACCGCATGTTCAAGTACGTATCTTCTCTATCTCCATTTGTTCTTCCGCTCTATCAAAAGGCAGACGAGACTGACAACAAGTATAATAAATTGGACAATGCGAGCAACTAGCAACAATATACAATGTATATAACTAACCCACCGACACCAACAGATGAAATGCAAGATGCACATTAGGTGTAAATATATGCGATAGTATAGATAATAATGGGTAGGAGGAAAAGACCATGCTGGTATTCGAATAAATAAGTCTGTGTGAAGTAGTAACGGACATGCTGCGACGGTCCTTCCTCGAATCGCGTTATTGGCTTGGAAATTCGAATTAGATCTGAGGAGAGCGCGTGCATCATTTGAAAAACGGACAATTGAAGAAATTTTTACCGTTGTATTCATCTCGTAGTATCATTATGATAGTTTTCTATAATTCAAAACCACTCCCCGTGTCTCATAAACCAGTGAAATGCTAACAAACTCCTAAAGCTCGTGTCTCGACTGTAATTGTTGATAATCTTTCGTATGACTACAGCGATTCTATTTATTGGTGTAATTATTTGTGCAGCGTACACGTAATGTACCTATATGACACGGTATCTCAGAAATCATGTCACGAGGTCACCGTTTGTCGCAGCAACCTGTTAATAAATAAATAAATGCGCAAACGGATAAATGAAAATATCGAGATGAAACAAAAATGTAAGTTTGCCATCGTAACGATAGGGTGTAGATTTCTTGGGTCGCGCTTTTGTAATATCTTACACGTAATACCATAGATATGAAGGCGGTAACCATTGATATCATTGCTGTCGATGTTACTACATATTAGGATTTTTTCACATTTGTCGCAAAACTACATTTCCTTCGTCGAAATCCAGGGTTCGTCCTATCGAATATTTTCTTTCTGTTTTTGCTTGCAGGATCCAAGATTTTCTCCTTCCATCTTACACAGCCAAGGAATTTCCTCCGCGTCAGGATAAATTGGGAGCAATGTTCTACGATGACCTTATAAACAGGGAGAATCATACGTACACCTCACAGGTACGGTATACTCGTTTGTTAGCTTCCTAATTAGCACTTATTACCACAATTCGGACCTCGTGCCATAGGCGTGTCATCAATTAATCGTCACAACGGACCCCAACGACTATTACGCCTGCAATCAATTGCACATTCCAATGAATTCATTAGCTACGAAAATATTGTGTTTTGCTTAAAGTTTAGAACATGGAAAAATATTTAAATAATGCACGTTCTTCCATCTTGTTACAGCTACAGACTTATCGTATGTCGTGTGGATCTGTCCGTGCTTTTATGATGCGACGACGGATTTTAGTTAGATCGTAGGTCATCTTCCAGGGTAACTGCTGTGCATATCGACGATTTTCTATATTTTACCAACTTGTAGCGACTTAAAATGCGTTTAATGACCCACGCTAACTGTAAGAGATTTCATTAGAATTATTATTTGTCACGTGGGATATGTGCTGCGCAAGGGTCAAAGTTTATTTAAATATTACGTATAAACGGTCATACTCTTCCGTGCGTGCCACGATTCCATTTCTTTATTTTTTTTGCCTTCGTTTTTTGCTATTTTTGTCTCATTTATTTGGACGTTGATTGCACAAAGCCATGCACATTTTTTGGTATCTTTGGAAGCTGTTGGAGAGAGCCTTATGTGCGCACGTATACAGTAGAACATACATACAAGTAGTTAGCGTTGATCTGCAGTGTGCACGTGGTGTCCACGACGAAATATAGTATTTTATTTGAGTCTTAATTATCAGATTCACACGAGATAAATACATATTCTAACGATGAGTAAACAAGAGCATCGAGCGCAATCCACCGTGGATCTAAGAAATTCTCGTTTGTTTCTAGGCAAAGGTGCGCGGCATGTCACTGGTGATCGACGAAACCCCATAACGATAGAAACGATCTACCTGGAATTTTCTAATTCATGCAAATATAGCATAACTACAGTTACAAATTCTAAAAAGTGGCATGAATCAGACCTCACAAATCCTATCAAAATTATTTATGAGTTTAGTTAGTCGGTCTTTATTTGAGGCTCTGCGTACAATCCGGACAGAGGACACGTGATTTACATGGTCACATGTATAATATACAGAAATTCTTGCGAAACGTATTTCAACTAAACATACACGTGATGCGTATACCACACCTGTCGATCGTGTTTCCATTGCGAAATAGAAAAGGACGTATCAAAATTCTAGCATGTGTTATAGAATCGACCGTTTTTTTTTTTTGTTTTTTTTTTTTTGAATTTCAACAAACGATGAATTTGAACTAAATTTTGATGAAATTATTGCGCATGGGCATCATCGACATAAACAAAAAAAAAGGAATAGGTAGAATGCGCTTGAAAAGATACCAATCCTAGAATAAACGTCCGTACCAGCTGCAGTTTTTAAATCGCAGGAATAACAAAAGACATCAAAAACTGATACAGCGAAAGATTTGTTCAATCAATAACTTGTACGACCTTGATCCTTTCACCTTTTGCTAGTGTCGCGAACGTTACGATTCGCCGGTCGTCTTGTTTCTTTTTTAATCGTCATAGGAACGTGTGAAAAATCATGCAATTTCAGTTGTTTACTTATTATATGAATCGCACGTGAAAATATGTGTGTTTACGAGGCGTAGGTAGATCAGGTGTTGGTCACATGAGAGAGGGGAACATAGGAAAGACGATGTTTTGATGCAAAGTAAATATAAGTATTTTGCGATCAGGTGAATTAACATCTGCAGTTGTGGAGATTGCGCGGCACGTTGTATCAGCGTTTAATGAACGCCAAGGCAATCATCATTTTACTGTACAGATCGGTAAAAGATTGGCTGGCTCGTTCACGATGTTACGTAATTTCCTATACTTATGTTTTAAACATTGGGTAATACAGGTGAACATGATTTCGCTCTTGTTATTGTAATGCTTCAGACAGCGTGAAATTATACTATATTGTTATTGGCATCGCGAATAGCGTCTTGACGTTTTAGCAATGGGCTTATTGAATTGCCTCTAATTTATTTAACTTGAGTAATTAGTACTTATTAAGAGCAGATTAACAAAGCATTTCAATCGGTCACCTGAATACTGTAACAATTAAAACTTCAGCTGTCTTATAAGCAACGAAACGAACGTTTATTGAATTCATATTAATTATTATAACAACATAGGCTGTTGCTACAATACAGAAGAATTATAATTAAAATGCATCCAGCTGTCTCATAACATGAAACGTCAAGAATACCAAAATACTGACCAAAAAACACCGGTTGAATACGAACGAGACCTTTTGTTTTTTTTTGAAAAAAAGATCTTTGAAACTTTTGAAATATATTGTCGTTGGTATCAGTCACATGGGTTCCTCTTAAATTTTCTTACCGAATATTTCAGAGTTTTTTTTATTTCTTTTTCATAAAATTTTGCATCACCTCCCCCGCAGTCTGCTATTTTAATTTTTTTTTTTCTCTCAATATTTCAGAAGTGACTGAAACCGGCTATTCCGTAATGATTCGAACTACGGAAACCCATACCAAATTCCTTTGCCTTTTTCATTGTTAAATCCTTGCAGAATTTGTCTATCGCTCGACCGAAGTCGTTCGGCCTAGTAGGTGTAATCGTGGTAAAATTTATTCATTTTGACCAATCAATTGATTTTTTTTCCAGAATGCTCCGACTCACCCGACGGTCGTTCGTTGCATCCGAATATTCGGTTCTGTCATCACCTGTGACAGAATGCTCAGCGATCTCCTTCACTCGTCTCAACTTTCCTCATTGAATCGGCTGTATCAATCTGGAGGACACTTCTTGGCGCAACCATTTTCGTCACCGGTAAATGTTTTCTGTCCACCTTTTCTTCACGACTGTATAACGATTTACATGTCTGTTCGTTCGTTTACTTATTTATCTATTTATTTATTTATCTATTTATGGGTGGACTAAGAATCTGAAAAACGCTCGGAAAAAAGTTATCAAATCAAATAGTTCTTTGAACTGAGCACGTAATCGTAGAATTATCTATGCGTGAACTTAATTCGATAATCTTATCAAATTGAACCATGCGAATAAATTTTTACGAGGATGATCAAATATCTGCACAATCTGATGTATTGTAAAAGAAATTCATAAATATGATAGATGCGAATTTGTATCAAAGTGTCTTTCTACATATTAAGATGCGCTTCGCATACCATTATATTATACATATAGAAATAATGACGATGACGACGTACGACCGCAGTAGTCGCGATTTGAATACGATATCACGAACCGTGAGCTACCTTTTTTTCAAGAACAGACCCTATCGCATTTTTTTATATGCGTTGCAGCATGCAGCGTTATTATCCTATTGAATGAGCTGTAAAGAGCTGCGATTTTCTGGTTATTTTAGCGTATGTAGAAAGAAAAAGACAAATCCATTGATATCTTTTCGTATTATCAACGATAAATTTGTTTTTATTCTCAATTTTCTTTCGTTTGACAAATGAACAAACGATCATAGCTATACTTATACTGTAAATGGCAAAGCATTCCATACGAGGTAGACAAAAATAGAAAAGGAATAAGATTATGTCTCTTGGAACGAATCCATTTTTCTTACGAAATTTCCTTGAGCTTGGGAAGTTTTGAACTATCGTTTTCGTACAAAGTCTTCTCAATAGGTATCCGCAACCGTGCGCAGTACCCATTGGTGAAACTGGCTGAGTTATTATAGTCACGGCCTCGGTCACGACATACAAAATCCTACCGCCAACTCTTTTCGAGTTGCATTTTATAGAACAGAGTCCGAGACAGGGCTGCTTTCGAAGCAAATTATTGGCTAATCATTCGCGCCTCAATATCACATGTTGAACAATACCTAACTTTGATTAGTAGTAGAAGCAGTATCGGTATTATTATAATATTAGTGTTATTTGTTATTACGAGACACAAGATTTACCTATTCATTTTTCATTTTTTGCTCTGTAATTACTTCTTTCCCTCTAAAATTATATGATAATTTATTTTTCTGTTTTATAGTTGTTTCCTTTATCGTTCGTCGATTATTGCATCCTCGTTACAAGTATGTACACATATACTTGAAGTCCAGAGCGACACACTGGAGCAGCAACTCTTACCTATGAATACCTGTACCCATTCGCATACTCTGTATTATACATACATATGAGTACGCATCATGTACAGATTGTGCTACCGGTGCGAATTTAGTGTCAACCTCCTCACATCGAGTGCAATAATGCTGTAACATTGCATCAGGATATGATAAGAGGACAGGTAAAGAATACTCTACATCCACGTTTCTCGTAGATGAATCTGACTATGTGTGTATTTTCTCCTGCAGAAATCATCAAATTGTTCGAATTCTTGGCACGCAACATTACTTTTCCACGAGTCATCGCTTTGCGTCGAACCTCATGACAAGAACTTGAACCGACACAACGCAAATGAAGCAAAAATAAAAGACAACGAAAAATGGGAGAGGAAAGAAGACACTTGATTCACGCAAACAGTCATCAATAATCGAAGGTCAGTCTAAATGATATAAGCTGATTGTATAAATGACGGTAATGGTCATTTTGGTACCCACGTTAACTGCGGACGCTGCAGTAGCATACGTATCGGTTTCGCTCATTATCGTTGAAAATGCAACAAAAAAAAAGAGGAAGAAGAATTAAAAAGCTACGACAATCACAAAAAGAGGACTCCCTTTTGCGTCGACAAATTTCATCAAACGCGATCATCGCATTACTTCTCTTTTTTTTTGCTCTATAAAGTATCTCAGATTATTTTTATCCAGTTATTATTTTTCTTGTCAAGTTTTCATCGCATAGAATAGTTTTGATTTTGATTCGAAAATTCCGGCATGATTGATTCAGGAATATTTATTGAACACGCCGCTGTGAACATCGTCAGATAATTACCAATCACTATATTTTTCTCTACTCTCACTGTTATACCGATAAATAATAAATATTCGCTCTGTCATAAACAGAGATAAACAAAATGGAAATGATAAAAAAAAGTTTTGGTCGCTGATCGATGCGATGTGTTTTAAAATCCAGAAAACCGTCGGATTTTTACTGTAAAGTTGAGGATTTACTTTTTTCGAAGTTGATAACTAAGAATAATTTTTTTTTTGTTCTTTTATTTCCTTCAAATCAAGTGGCAGCATTGCGAGTAGAAAATAGCCCGATAAGATAAAGCGACGGTGCTCGTCGTGGTGTTGCCTCGTGTATATCACACTCTTACGACCGCTTTCAGAATAAAAGAAAGAGAAAATAACGAAATTGAAGAAAAAATTCACTGCATGATCAAAGGAGCAGGCAAGATGAAATTATATTGCATTTTATTATCCGTCTATAAACATGTTCGCTCAGTTAATGCATTTGAAATCGTTTAATCTATACTTACAAACCTGTTGTGTATATAAATGGTGTGATATTTGAAAACGAGATCAATCACATGAAATTTGAATGATAGCATATGCCTATAAGAATAAGTGGATTAACGCTTCGATTTATTGATTGATTGGAATTCATGGCCTGACCAGTGGGATATAGGTATACCGACTCCGATAAGTAATAAGCCATGTAGAAATTCGCAAATTGACTTACACCTAGGTATAATATACACATACACTTCGTTCGCGTTACTCTTGATCATCATCCGTCCCCATTAATTCACCGTATAATATCCCCGGTATTCGTTGTACTCGAAAATTTTTGTGGAAAGCAGCGAGATAACAACAATGATGGTTAAGAGGCAGTGGGTATAAATAATTGTATGCGACAAAAAACTGAGAGGGAAAAGAACGAAAAATCGTTTAAAAGAGAAAAGAAAAGAAATAGCTATACATAGATTTGCGTATCACGTATGGGACACGTGTCTTGGCCAGGTGTAGTTATAACGTGTGCGAAGAATGTTGGCTACTAACATAAGCCGGTATACCTATAATATATTTATATACGCACATTTGAATATATGAGAATTTATAATGCATAATATAATTACAGTTGCGTGCGTGTGCGATCATTAGAAGAGTGATTAGTAAATTTAATAAGTGTAATTTAAAATACCGAAAGGTATTTATAGTGACAGTGACAGAGGGAAGATGCTCGATTCTGTCTTGGTTTTTTTTTCTTCTTGTATCGTTAGTAATATGTGCAGATCGTTGACATTTATTTTCAACCGTGACAACCGGAAAATGGATATAGATATTTTTTTTTATCTCGCCGACGATGATTGACGAAAATTGCACGAGCCTTTCTTTTTGATTTCGTACATAGTTTTGAGATTTTTTTTGGGCGCTGATATGTCGGATACAAAAGTTGTCCAGGGATTTGGGAGTTTTAGCTTATTTTTGTTTTTGATATACGTCGAAACGCTATCAAATATTCACTTACCAAAGTGTGATGGTATCCCAGCCCATACTCCTCGTCTAATCCTTTGAGTGCCGAGGTCATTTTGATTTTTTCCTTACAATTTAAAAATTATTTTTTCATCTGCTCAATTGATTGTTCTAATTTTTTAAAACTATATCGTAATCGACGATTGCGTTGCGTGCCGGTATTCTTTGATATTCGTCTACCTTTTCTTCGTTTTTCTTTGTAGTTGTTCACATGAATGTTTGACCCATTAGCGATCACTTTATTCATTGCCAAAATTATACGGCAAGTCTAATGCAGTTTCCCCCCTGAGTCTCTGACCAGGCTTCACAACTGTAAAAGTCATTTTCTCGTAAATTTATGAAAAAGCACTTCTGTAAAACGACTTGTGGAAAAAAGTAACAATCACAAACAAGTTTATCAATATTAACGTGAATATATTTAACCCACTGCAATTTCATTGTAGAAAAAGTTCGTTTTCCAATCTTCGTCAACTACAATTGCAGACGTATATTAGAAGCTGCCAATTACACACGATTCCACCGAACGTATAATTTATACGAATAATTCATGTTGAAGTACCGATCGTTATTAGTTAATTGATATATGAATTAGAATTATTTATCCGAATTATATATTGATTCGCTGTTGTTATTGCCGGTCAACTTGCACGTCAAATGTTAGCACAAGGGCCGTATAACTTGTGAAAAATGAAACAAGACTAAAATGTGATAAAATAAAATAAGATGAAATGAAATAAAATAAAATAGAATCAAATAGAATCCGAGAAAGGGAAATAAAATAAAATAAAATAGGATAGAATAGAATCGAGTAAAATAAATTAAAATAGAATAGAATAAAGTAGGATAGAATAAAATTAAATCGAATCAAATCAAATACAATGATTAAAATAAATAATTCAGAGTTCTCTGAGTCAAAGTGCGCGAGTCGTGTACGTTGGATATTTTCGGTGGCACAGCCGTCTGACCGGTTGGACGCTCGCGAGTCGACTGATAGAGAACGTGTGAATGAACAGCTGAGATTTGTAAAGTTTAAAGAGATTATTACGAGTACATGGAGAGTAAACAAAATAACTCATAAACGTTCCGCTGTTATATGTTATAACTAGATCACCCATCATATCTCCCATCCGGCGATGCGATTCAGAGTCGGACTCTACAATGGGAATTCTTCGGTGATTTATGGAAACCCACGGGTAACAGGGACATCGATCTCTATGTACAATCTATATTCACACGCACGTACGCACGCACGCACGCACACGCATACATATAATTATTATTTGCGAGAATCCAATCTAATATTGGTCGCACTGTTACTGTGCGGCGACAACACACATCTGCACACGGTCTGTCGCACACGTGGGCGCATACCTATACCTTATTATACATATATTTAAGATCTTTTACCATACGATCGCTGAAAATCAGATTATGCGGATCGGACACACAACCGATTAACCGATTAATCATGATCGTACCGAATCTAATAGATTTCCTGAAAACAGTTCAACATTTCTGTACATTGTTTTCCTTTTTTCACAATATCGTGTTCAAATGAAACTCGCTCAACCGAGTTTGTGGGCTTACAATTAGTTCTATTGATTACATTGTTCCCTCGGGGATTGAGGATTAAAGAGTAAGCACGAAGGCTCGTCATTGGGGTGTATACTTGCTGTGTACCTGTGTCTGTAAGAAAAATTTATGACGAACAATTTTGTGCAATGCCTGGTGCATCAAACTGTCACAGGTCTCGTGATCAAAAACTAATCCGAGGATAACGAAGACAATTTAGGGCAATCATTATATTTTACGCACAAGTTGAGAGTTTTTTTTTTTGTCAAACTACGAATTTTTCTCATCGAAATATCTCAATTGGTAACAAATCAATCAATTTTATAGATAAATCAATTCAACTTGTGAACTCGGACTCCTGAGATCAAAATACAAAAGAAAAACCTACAAACCCTAACTAAACTCTATTTTGAAAACATGATTTTTGGGCCAAAAACGAAGTATTTTTAAAATTGATTATACGACGCTTTTCTAACGTAATTTTGCCCCAGAAACACGAATCCGTGGGTCAAATTGAAGCTACGAATATTTCTCATCTAGATATCTAAATTTTTCTACTCCGAAAAGCGGAAAATCGGCGATAACTCGATCGATTTTATAGATAGATCAATTTGGCTTCCGGATTCGAATTCCTGAGATCAAAATACATAAGACTAGCATAGGAAACCCGAAAAAAAAAATTTTGATTTTTGACCCCAAAATTGAAAAAATTCCAAGGGGTACCCCTTTGGATTTTTTCGATTTTTTAGTCAAAAACGAAGTATCTTTAAAATCGATTGTAGGACACTTTTCTAACGTAATTTGACCCCAGGAACACGAATCCGTTGGTCAAATAGAGCTATGAGTTTTTCCAATCGAGATATCTCAATTTTTCTGCTCTAAAAAGTGAAAAATTAGCGATAACTCGTCAATTTCATAAATAGATCAATTCAACTTGTGAATTCGGATTCTTGAGATCAAAATGCATAAGAATAGTATATAAAATAGAATGTTTTTTCCCACCCAAAATCGTTGAATTGGAACAGGATCAATCCCTCCGATCCTTTGCCTACTTTCAAAAATATCTCCAAGAAATCGAAGTGACGACAGAAGGGATAAATAAGACTTTATCAACTTTTAGTTAAAGAATACAAACGTTATAATTCATGTCTTTAAGTATATATACAGTATAAGTGTATATCGTAGAGGTATAACATTTATGTATCATATGTAATTAATAATTTTACAATGAGCGATTAAAACAGAAAATACAGTGTTTAAAGTAACATGAATAAGCGGCGAAAAAAGTCCATTCGCCTATTGCTCTTGCGCTGTTGCACAAACAAAAAAAGATAAATGAAAACAATCAATGAATACTTTCAAATTTGTGGACTATTGACGTCAAACAGTATTGAATAACTGACAGACCTCACAATGCCTTTTGACAGTTGACTTAATACTTATTGTGGATAAAAATTATGATAAAAATTGTGCGTTGGTTAAATATCCGAGTAAAGTTTTCAAAAAATATTTGTTACTAAAATATTTTTCTTTTCTTAAATAGTATCTTTTAATAGTATCTTTTTTTAGTTTCTTCTCCTTTTTTTTCTATTTCTTCCACTTCAGAAATCACATTGTTACTATCATTGCTGTTATTGAAATCATTACCGTTTTCTACGTACACCACCTAATTGTTAAGCATATCGTTAATATTACCATTATTGCTCCAAAGAAAACTCCTTCCCATCTTATTTCCTATATTTAAACTTGTTATTTTGAATTGGTACCGACTTATGAATCTTCATATGTGATGAAGGATTCAAACTTTATTCTTTATCCCCTTTCGCAACTGGTTGCACACTCTCGTTTGGCTTGGAAGAAGGAAGGGTTGCAGCTGAAAATAAGATAAAATGTTCAATGAACGTAACATAGAGAGGCAATTCAGATGAAATTCAAATGGGATTTCTTCTTTTATTACCGATTATGATTATCAATATGACGACGCATATAATCCCAATAATTATCATCATCTTCAAATTCTTCCACCAATATTTTCTTTTCAGTTTTCCTGCCTGCTGTTCAAACTGAGCTGCTCCCTGCTGTAAAGCATCGGCTCTGTTGTCTAGTTCGGACAGTTTCTGATCGCGCTCCAAGACCTTTTCGACGTTAACCTTCATTATCCCAACAACCTCGTCAACCTTTGCCTGTGTATCTTGCATCTTCTTGGTTGTTGATGCTTGCTGTGTAGTTCGAGGACCACCCAAATCTCCTTCGCCAGAGAATCCACCGCCATCCATGATTCTGAAAGATGATTTCAGAATTTCTCATTAGGTAAGTGTTGAAGAATGAAATCTTTCACTTTTTTGATAGTGTCCAAGGTTTGTGTCACTCAAGAGTGCCATAGGTTAGATGTTGTCTTCAAAACAACTCTGCCATGGCGATAAAAAGTGCAGACGCTGAAAAAACTGTTGCGCAAGACAGACAGATTCCATCTCTTCATCTTTACTGTCGAAACTACATAGATTGTATTTCAGTCATAGCGCTGTTTTAGTTGTGGGGAAAAAATACTTGGAGGGAAATATTTAATGATTGGATCAGGTAGGATAAAAATAGGGCATCGAATAATCGCGAGGTTAGGTCAAAGAAAGTCTTATAAACTCTGCAAAGGAAATGAAATTGCTTTTATAACTTAGTTGACGATGATAGCTTCAATTGACGACAGACAGGCATTGATTTTTTAGCGATCTATCGAGCATATCGAAATCATGGGCGATGACATCAATGATTTTGTGACAGATTTGATGGCACACTTGGAGATGCTATGAGTCATGGGATCGGCTCAAATAGCAGCTAGGTCATTTTCACGTGAAATTTTCACTTGATCCCCCTGTACTTTTTCAACTCTTTGTCAATTTCACGATATGAATAATCCAGCAGTACTCACGTGCTTTTGAATGTGTGAATCAGATGAATAGGGAAGTAAAAATTGTTACACTTTGATTACGGTTAACGGTGATCTAGCATCTGACATGCAAGCAACAGTTGTTGCGAGAACCTTTCGTTGGCACTAAATTCCACGAGCAATGCAGTATGTAATTATCATTTACATTCAACAGTTGAATGCCGATATGCAGACTGGATTACCGACCGGGCCAATCGAATAATAATTATAATTATGTGAGTGACCACAATGGTAGGAATCGGGCATTACAAGAGTACAAGACGTATGATCACGACAATGATATAACAATGATGATGTAAGCTTTAATTATGAAAATGACATTACGCTGATTTGAATAATGAGAATGGCAATTGGAATGATGGGAATAATTCGGACAGTGACAACTATATTGAGCAAACACTTCCACTTTTTCTGAAAAACGTTTATCAATAACATATAAAATTAGTTAAATTCATAACCAATTGTTGCTTTTTCACGACGATTTTCATTAGATGTGAAGAAAGAAGTATGGTTTGCCATTTGAACAGCCGGTATAAGCAGAGTGCCCGCCGAGTATAACTACCATGTATGTACTTGGCCGACAACTCTTTGCTTTTGCAACTAGTCTGATTAGGAATCGTTTGGAATTTGTCTATAGGTGATCTTGATCATAGACAGATTTGTTCATTTTTTTATTGCTCACAGTTTTTACAGAAAAAAAGAGATTTATTGTTGAATATTTTCATGCAAATGTACGATGTTAGCGTTACAATGCAAGGAACATAAAACAAATTAATACAGCAGCACTTTACGCTCTTGATAAACTATTAATTATATTATAGTCTAGGTATATAGGTTAACCAAGTAATATCTGTGCTGACGTTTCAGGAAATCTGAAATAATACTTATGAGTTCTCCAAAACTTACGCATCGTTAGTTTTTTACACTTTGAAACGTGATGACTATGAAAGATAACAAAATCTTACATACAAAAATAGAGTTTTTACATTCGATTGTTTTTAATTTTCTTCCAGAAATTGCAGAATGCTAGCAAACGCACATCTAATCAGTTACCACTACTTGAGAACGAATCCGTTGAACCGATGATAAATACTTCAATGAATCTATTGGTAAATTGAAGGTACATGAGTATTACATCATTTTAAAGCATAAAAACTGTGTAAAATGTATGAAAGTATTTTCTACACCTTCTATGTCTTTTGTTACATACGTTGGTTATTTTTTCTATTTTTGCTGACTTCTGACATCTCGGAGGAATGGTTCGTGCAACGTTGTGTGGAGGCGTATAGCCTTTTGAAGCCCGAAGCCAGGACAGAGGCCGAGAGAGTCGCTGGAAGCCTTTACAATCTTGTCCATGTACCCAAATGTTGAGAGAAGTGTAATTGCGTCGGTCTTGTTTACCGATCTCACAGACGTTAATGCACTCACAAGCTATGAACAGACACAGTTCCTTCAGTGGCTTGATCTCCGAAACTTGTAGAGAGTTTTTATTCATTTGATATTTCTTACTTTTTCATGTGGCGAAATGTCACCCTTCTCCATGATCATGTCTGGAGGCTTATTCTCGTAAATTTTATATGTCTCGATGATTTTTCCAGCCTCTTCGGCGTTCCATGCTAGCATCAACGTCAAGTCAGCCAATATGCATATTCGTGTCAAATGTTTCAAAGAATGGTGTGGTTCTGGAACATCCACCTAATGAAAGAGTCAGACGTTTTGAGATTGAATTTGTCAGAAAAAAAAAGTTATTTCCGACATTGACACGAAGAACTTTCATGCATTACACAAGCAGTTGATACAAATCCCTGAAAACGGTAGATATAGAAATTTTCTAAATTAGGAAATATTCCATATAATCAAGTAGGTATTCAAGCTGGGTAGTCAAGCTTATCAAGCTGTGATTAGAATTTTTTAATCATATTTTTATGGGGAACAACCATTACCGGATTTAGTAGACCAATAATGTGTAGCTAAAATATTATATCGTATTTCTCGCACTTTGATCTTATTATTTTAGGTACACAAAATGAGGTGGTTTCTTAATCGATTGCAATCATTTTTTTCAAAAACGTTTCTTTGGATTTTATGCGTTTGAGCGAAATGGGACAAAGGATATTTATTTAAGTGTAACATATCTGGAACACAAGTGGGTTCATAAAAGGATGACTAGAAATAAGGAAACATACCACTGTAACTAAGCAACAATTACCTGCGCCAAAAGCACTCGGAGATCATAAGCCTTGCCTAATAATTTCAGGCGTTCGTGAATGTAGTCTGGATTTAGTTGGTGGTAACGAATAGAGAGAAAGAGAGCACATGTTCCTCTACCCATTACATAGTCAGGAACTATATCCTCAAATTCCCAAGGAACACTGGTCACAGACTTGAGCAGTGGATTCCCTCTCTGGAAATTAATACCTTGTTTTAGTTTTGACAACATCCTAAATACAAACTACTTTTGACTCCAACGAATGATGTTGAATTTGAAAAGCAATTAACGCACCTGTTTTGGGCTGACAAGAATGGCATTCAGATTTGGAGCTCCTTTGGCCTTTAATGGACCTGCAGCGTTCTGTTGAGCTGAATCCATGCTAGCTGATTCCAATGGTTTTACTTTACTGGAAGCTGCTTGTCAGAAAAAGCAAAATGATGACTAGGCTACTTTTCACACATAATGGTCACAGAGATGTTCTACAAATAAACTGCAATCGAATCTTCATAGAAATCTTATCAAGAAAACCTTTAAAAATTGCACTGGTCAAGTTCATGTTCAGGCTTGAACATATTTGAAAATCAGTTGATCCGATCAGAAGAGAGAAATTTCACGATGAGAAGTCCAATCACAGATAACAATCATGTTCCGAGCTCGAGATTAATCTCGGAAGATACTATATTGACAACTGAGGTAACAGAATCTTGAGAACTGATTTAAATAGTCTTTGGATAAAAATTAGCAAAAGCATACAGATGTACTTTATTTCAATCTGAAACGTGTCATACGTGGTAAATAATTATTTTATTTTTCATTGAATAGGTCAGGCAATGATTCATTTTCTATTCAAGTACGGAATAGAAAACTCAAATGGCTGGAAACTAGAAAGTAAACATTGTCAGCTGACTCAATGCCCAAAAAGATTCCAGAAATGCGATTGTTCCAAGAATTTCAAAGTAGATTCTGGCAGTTCTGGTAAGAAAACGTACCGCCAAACAACGTTGTAACCTTAGCTTGTTTCGACGGCAAAACCGCCTCATCCACCTTTGGCTTTTCGCGACTCATGCCTTCAAAGAATTATGCTCCTTGATTCCTTACTCAGTCCCATTCAGCCACTGTTAGACACACACTACCCACTGAAATAACTGACTTTTCCAGCAAAAAGAAAAGCCTTTGCATTCATACCATGGAGGACATTCTGCAAGCTTGTGATGGGCAAGCACTATTTATGCAATTACATAAATATTGATCTTTCAAACACCTAAATCTGTAGAGTTATAACTTCGAAATTGAAAAGACAAAAAAAAAAAACACCTCAATATTAACACGTAATAATAGTTCTCCAGAGCTTTTCAGCCCTCTAGATCTGATAACGATTGTAGGTCTGAACAAAGGGTCTGAATTCGTTGTTTGCGTCGTGTCTTTTCTAACTGACTTGTTTAGCACGAAAGAGAAAAACAAAATATTCGTATGTCACCGTTCGTTGATAGTTCGTTGCTAGTCGTGCGCGTTGACAGCGATGCAGGTTATTCATTTTTACGAAATTCCTTGATGCAATCTCGTTGACAGTGCTGATGCTCAACTAGCATTAGTCGAAGCAAAAATTTTATAAATATCGTAATAAGTCTGACAAGAGTGACAAGATATCCACAAGTCGTTCTTCTTTTGTGTCATTGCTATCATAACCTGGAACTTGAAGCCCAGCTATGGACCGTAGCAAAGATAAGGAGAAAGAAGATGAGAAAGTAGACTACAAGCCAGTAAAATACACCTCTCTCAAAGAAATGGGATTAATCGACCCAGATGAACGGCTAAAAGCCCTAGCAGACTATGGAACCGCAATAGACATAGATCACAATATACCACCCCGGAGGTATCGTTAACCATTTCTAATGTTTCTGATAATCACTGTGCTCTGATAATTCTCATATCAATGAGAATAAAGTAAGTTGGTCGAGAATTTTATTAGTTTTTTAACTCATGATCCGGTAAATCGTTATTATCCTATCTGCAATGAGAATAACAATTATGCTGCTTGTCAGCAATCATGTCAACTTCCAGTTCGAATGTATAATTTATTCGATTAGACTGACAAGCACTCCGTTGAATCCACATCACAGATTGTGTTTCGCTGTTGCAGGTACTACCGTTCTGGAGTTGAAATGGTTAGGATGGCAAACGTATATATGGAAGAAGGCAGCTTGGAAAATGCCTACATTTTATACATGAAATTCATGACGTAAGATATACGAAACCTGCAATCAAACATTACTTCAAGTATATTCAATTATAACTTTCGCGGTGACTTAGAACAGCCTAAGAGCAATATGGGATTAGTATGTAACGAATCGCAATGGTTTTTATGATGAGAAACTGATTAGAAATTTATCTCAAAAGCTATAATCGAAAAAGTCTAATATTAAAATTGATGCTGGATTGACTTCAATTGCCCATATTAATTAGTACATTTTTCCGCAATAATGCTATGCTTTCAAATTTATTGTGAAATGTGTGGGTTTTTAGAATATTCTTAGAAAGAATAAACAAACATCCGCAATACAACACGGTATCACTGAAAGATAGGGCAATGAACCAACAAAAATTACGAGAGATTCTCCCAAAAGCTGAATCGCTGAAAAGTCAACTACTCGCCCAGTATAAAACTGAGCAGGCTAGATATTTGGCAGATGCAAAGAAACGAGAAAAGATTGAACTCGAACGACTGAAACAAGAGGAAGAGCAGAGGTAGAGTTATGAATTATTTGTACTATCAAACTTATTACAGTTTTGTTCGCATGCTAAATGTGAAGCACAATTGAAAGATTATTGATTTAATATTTTTGTAAGGCTGAAGGATGAGGAGAATATGAGGAATAAGTCAGCAGTAAGGGCAGCGGCAAGAAATGCTAATGTTATCCCAAGTGCAGATTCATCTGCGTCAAACTCTGACATCAAAAAATCTGTGACAGATATTAGACCTATCTCTCCAATAAGAGATCGGAAACCTGACAAAACTAATATCAGGTAAATATCTCGGTTTTTTAGTCAAAATGATCCACTGAACCTTTCGTAATCAATTGTTGGGTTACAAATTTCTAGAGAAACACCAGAGATAGATCGTTCGACTAAACCACAACTACTGGATGGACATGAATTGAGGGATGTAGTGCTGCCCAACAAAACAATGACTGATTTTTTGTTGTTGGCCTTTCGCAACACAACACAAAACAAGGAAACTTGCGGCGTACTAGCAGGCAGACTGGAACGCAACAAGCTGCTCGTCACGCATCTGTTGGTCCCTCAACAAACGGGTTCTCCGGATTCATGCACAACGCATAACGAGGAAGACTTATTCGACTATCAGGACCAACACAATCTGATTACCCTTGGATGGATTCATGTAAGTTAACAAAATCATACCAACACCTTATTGCTTCTGCAAGCATACTGTTCTTGTTACAGACTCATCCTACACAGACAGCTTTTTTATCCAGCGTAGACCTTCATACTCACTGTGCCTATCAATTGATGATGCCCGAAGCCATAGCTGTCGTGTGTGCCCCAAAGTATCAAGAGTAAGACTTCATTTATGACTGAAAAATCTTTCAAATATCCAACGGTAAACTGTTTTTTCAAAATAGTGTCCTTTTTTACGATTCCGTAGCACCGGATTCTACACCTTGACACCAGATTACGGACTAGATTTTATAGCCAATTGCAGAACGTCGGGTTTTCATCCACATCCGACACAACCACCTCTATACACGGTATCTTAAATTGAATTTAGCAGATTCTATGCATACGCTATGTGAGTAAGTACATTCTTGTAGTCTTTTCAACGAATACAAGAGAAACCTGAGGAGCTTTTTTGGTATTCAGTAGCAATACGTGCCAACAATACATTTGTGGATTTATGTGTAATAAATGTTGCAGACGGCCAACCATTGTAAACTGGATTCCACCACAGCCATACAAATAGTAGATTTGCGGAAATAGAAGTGTGTGTTTGATACTCTGCCTCTGATCAGCTAACTCGACTTGATTTGGCGCTGGCTCGAGTAGATTGAATCATGTGAACGCAATCTAAACACTTTAATTTGGTATAAAAAAAAGGCTAGATAATTCCATTTAAGCAAACTATAACCATGGACCACTCCAATATCACTGAATAGCACATGTGAACTGCTGTTGTAAGATAGTATCAATTTACAATCACGTATAAATTGTTTACCCCACCTAATTATCCCAAAACTTATGCGAATTAATCTGAAACATGTCAGCATTCGAAATTCAAATATTTTATCAGCTCACTTGGAAAATAATCGAATAGTTGATGCAACCAAATTCAGAATAGGAACCTCAATCAAATGTGTTATTACTTTGAATAATTGCATTATTGAGAATGTGATCATATCGTGTGATCATATGTGTGAAAAAATTGTTAAAATAAAAAAAAAATAAAAAAAATACTCGGGAACCCGAAAACTGATGACAATTCGCATATTTCTAAAGGTAAATCATTTAGTTTTACAGATTCAGGTCCCTGAGCTCAACAGGCTCAGCCTTTTGACCAGCCTTGCAAACCATTTGAAAAAGATGCAATTTTCGACCCAAGAATCGAAGACTTCGAGACCTTTGATTTGATTTTTCGTCGCATCGTCCACTGGCATCGCCGCATGCGCGGTGAGATATTCTGGCTCGTATACCTATCTTCAAGATTCAACCCTCGCAGGGATTACGGTACGATTTTTGAATCGTTGTTATTTTTGTACGCTATAACGGTAAATATGTTGCGCAAATTTTATAGTTTTTTTTGTGTAATTTTCATAATACGAATCAGTTTTTGGTTTGGATGAACGTTATTAGCTCGTATTTCACTCAAAGTTTGTAACCCTATTTTATTGGAGAACACTCTTGACCTGACCTAAGTTTTTTTTTTTTTAATGGAAGATCCACCCGTCATTTTTTGACACATATTTCGTCTGCGTAAATGTTTCAGTAAATTTAACTCAACGATACAAATTGAACCCGGTCGTTCAATGTATTCATTCAATTTGTTATTGGTCGCTGTCCTCGAATAAACAACATTTGGTTACAGTTTGCCTGCGTATACATATGTCGGCGACCGCTCGTCAACGTCATTGCTAAGGAATTCTTGTTCAGACACCTCGGCGGCCTTGGGAATTCATTGCCAACTACTACCAATTCTCTCGAATCTTAACTCTTTTAGAACGGTGTTAGGGAAGCTGCAAAGATAAAGAGCAGCATGGTTGACTTGGAGGTAAGAATCTCAACGCAGTTTTCCAATGATACGTAACTAATTGGCGCGGCATTCTACAGGGTGTCTAATTTCAAACGTCCATCCCCAAGTATCCCGAATAGTTTGCATTTCTTTGATGGAAAAACAAGAAAAAATTCAGCCTGAACTTATTTGATTCCGAGACACAAGAAGACGGAACGTAGCCAGGTTGGTTTGACCTTGGACAAGACCGCAGAAGTCGCGTTCAGGTCATGTACGTGTTGGAGGTATTTGAGCATTCAATCGATTTCTTCTAGCTCTGACGGAAACGCGATGACTTATTTTAATTAACAAACCCACAAGGTAAACGAATGCAAAAATAAATGTAAACACCGAAGTGGTACTAGAATTATCATTCATCAACATTCAATGGCAATCGTTTTTCTCTAAGCAAACTTTAGCTATATCCTGTTGCAGGCATTCAAGGTCGCCACTAATCATCCCTTCGAAAGCAAGGATTTCGCTCCCAGAAATGCGTATTTTTTCACAGATACTGCTCGAATGTGATAATTTGAAACAGATCACCTCGTATCCGCGAATAACGAACTATGGACAAGCATACTGATCAATACCTCTGAATGTCCATATGATGCTACGGGCATGTTTGCCGTACTACACACACACTGCACGTACACACAGGTAAAATCTTAAGTGAAATTCTCCGGATGCATTCTTATCAATTTACGAAGTAGGGGCAGGCTAAGGGGAGGGGGGCAAAAGCCGTAGCTTTGCGAAACTCGAATACGATGAAGCTTCTTCCTCTTATTTAAAAAATCACCCTTTTAAGAAAGTTCTAATACATACGACCAGAGCATGAATCGTCAAGTTCATGGTTTAATTGGTTCTGGTTATTTCCTATCATTTCAACGCACCGACACGGTAATAATATAACCAATACGATCTCACACCGTTATTGACTACCAATGTCACCTCTGTTCATTAATCATTATGATTCAATTGCTTGCAGTCAGAAGGCTGCGACTTCAGTCTTCAGTTTGTGGCTTCGTAAGCCGCAGCGCTATTCGACTATTCGGGCTCGGAGCCGATAACACAGGTGCAGGTCTTCTGTAGATATATTCGACATTATGGGCACTCGTAAGGTTCGTGATAGTTTACATAATACGCATATTCATACTCTAAGAACCAGAAGCACGTAACTCTCACTTTTTAGACTTCCGATCGATTTTCCTATATGCCATAAGAGCGCATCCCACAAATCTGAGCAAAAAAATAGAGCAAAAAGACGAAAACAAATGAGACGTAAAGAACATTTCTTATGCCCTTGGTTTTGTTCCACTTTCGAGTCAATCCTTTTTTCAAATATCAAAATTAGATTCACCGCGTAGAAGATAGGAACTTTCTAAGAATTCATTATCATTATCGATTATCTTGTAACAACAAGGAAAAAACGGCAAAAACAAGTATCCGTATCTTACTATCTCGTTCGATATCCCAACAACGATCAACTGCAGGTGAAAAACTCATACGATCTAAATTGTAGAGCGTAAAGAAACAAACAAACAAGTATGTAATTGCAATTTTCTTACGACGACGGAGAGCTGAGTTATCGCAAAAAAAAAAAGAAGAAAAAAAAGTTCACCCCTTTTGCAAGATGACGGAGAAAGCTCATAGGAAATCTTGGTCGAAAGTTTCGAGTGAAGCCCCCGCCCCTTACGCCATGTGCAAAAATCAGCCTCGGTTAATTCGTATTTCTTTGCCTCTTTTTTTCGGACATGACGACTTGACCATCAGCCCTCGATGTTATACGATTGACCACGTTGAATGGGTGGGCAGGTACCTGTCAACGTTTAATTTGCGAGAAGCTGACGACTAGCACGTGTCGACGGGGTCCGGCCGAACAAACTCTCGCGGCGAGGGTCGGTTTGCGGAGGTTCGTGCCAGTGAAAGGCTGCAGTTGTATTCTCGTGATGCTTGAAACGCGACGTCGTTTTCACTGTCTCCGGTCAAGACCTTTGGTGGTTCGCATAGGAATATCCGAGTATACTTATAAGGAGATACACTGAATTTAATTAACATGGACACTCGGCCATCGTCTATTGAGCGTTTTTACCTGCAGATATTAACGATTCGAATCAAGGTGAGGCATTCGCTGCGGTATATTCAATGTCCCACCGAACTGCAGATGTGATTATGACACGGGCCACGGTGTTTCAAATCGGTAGCGTGCGTTCGAATTATTGCCTTGTCAACAAAATCATCGAACGAGTTGTTTTTTACGATAGGACAATAATCCACGATCCGTTGGGAAGTATATCTCGCGAACGAAGGAAAGTCTTACAAGTCTTGTTAGTTTTACGTACCCCCAGGGAACTTTTTGCAGTCGATTTCATCAATCTCATTTTTGTCGTCTCTGTAAAATATGAAAAACTGCATCAAAAAACTGGGATATAAACCTTCGATGACGATTAATGTTCGCTGTAAAGTCTTCCGTATCATATCTAAAGGGGAGAGACTTTGACTGGGCTTGCGCAATCTTATATTAATAAAAAAAATTCTTATCATTTCAGGCTCCATCGTCACGTATCCCGTGATACACGGCAACGTATTTGATAGCGATATAGGATCAACCGACTACGGACGAAAATATCTCGTCTCTCCATCCGTTACGCAGTGTTCACGTGCCCATCTACCTGTGCGTCATAACGTTTACCGTGGGTTCACCGACAAGATTCTTTTTCGATCGCGTTGGATCCGTACCGACGAGGCAACAAAAAATGCAGTCGTTAAAAATATCACCTATTACCGCACACCGTAATTCGTCGTACTTGCGACAAACAATTTTGGTGATTTTTTTATTAGGTGAGTTTAACTTCGAATACTATTGCGGTTCACGATAACATCAGCGAGTAACTAATTCCCACGGCAAATAGGGGTTTGGTAAATTGATCAGAACGATGCGTTCAAAAGAAAAAAGGACGAAAGAAAGAGGATTTGTAGATCATTGCGTTATGAGTCGAATACCAGAAAACTTTGGGGCGGAGATGGGTCGAATGCTGTCGAATGCTGTCGAATGGTTGGAAAAGTTTTTGAACGACGACAACTCGCTGATCGATGTCGAAACAGCTGGTGCGCGGATAAACATACGCAAGAAAAAAAACTCCATCCCGTTTAAAAAAACAAAGTTGACCTCCGAATGACCTCGATGACTCCTGACTTTGAAATGAAATGGAAAACACCATCTCGTGTCCTTTGCCACGCTAGTTGGACCACTTCCTGCCCCGCTCTCTGTCCTTTGACCCTTCCGACATAGGTGACCTTGCCAGGGTTCGCTTACCCACCCCTCGCGGGCATGGCTCATCGGGTCACCGATTGCGAGATATCCAACCCCTCCCACCACGTCAAGGTCCTGCAGATCCTAGGAAGGGTTTCGCTTCTTAGTACTTTTGTCAAACAATTTTTTCATCTAAAGTTGTCATCGCCTCGGTATGCAGTACCATAGATATGTTGAACTAATTTCTATAGTTTTCTAACCCACCAGACATTTCATTGAAACAAATCGTGTGTTTAATAATTTCGGTATTCATGGAGCTCGTTAATACTGCTGTTGAAATTAATTCCGCGTTTGCTACTTTTTCTATTCTTTTTTTGGAATCTTTAGAAAGTATGACTAGCGCTACCACCAAATTCGAACTTGATCATGCGTAACATTAAAATATCCAGCATTCCAGAATTTGGCATCTGCGATACCTCCAGAAGGGATGAAGAACACCAAACAAGCATTGGAGGATGCTAATGCACTGCGACCACCATTTACCTTTCCGGAAGAAGGTGCTCGGAGCCTCGCCACTGCCAATCCGGTAGAATTGAAGCTTCTGAATCAGACGTTAGACGCTTCGGAATCGTACGATATGGAACACCAAATAGCAACCGATGCTGTCGTAGATCCTATCACGGATGATCGCACTACTTCCGAAATCAACGAAACACTTACCGGTAAGTACAGGTCGGTCCATAGAACATTCTCGAATCGAATGTCGAAGCTTTTCAAAAATACAATGAAACGAATCGATCACTTCATCAATCCATGTCGACGTGCTCCTTGTGTGAAAAATAAATTAATACGTAACGAAGAATGTCGAACATCTGCTTCCATCGTGAAGCTATTTTTTACTGGATCGGATTTGTAATTCGCTAATTACGAGTTACCATTTGATTCGGTATTGATACTTAATACAATTTTCCTGGTCTAGAAACAGAACTCTCCACAAGTACAGAAGCAACCCCGGTTCTTTCGACTTCGAGTATTTCCTCCATTGACGCAGAGCCTGAAAGTGCAACAACGACCGAGATCAAGACGAACGAGACGATTCTTTCAACGTTCGAATCTTCTTCGATACCTTCAAGTACAAGAGCACCTACATCTCCGTCAGTAACGACAACTACTGGGCCGATGAGTCCAGTCCCAATTTCAACTCCAACTCCAACTTCGAGGCTGACGCCAACGTCAACGGCAATCGCAACAACAACATCAAACGCGACAAAGGCAACGGCAATATCACAATTGATGAGTGCGGACGGTACCCCGTTGACCGATCGTGTCGAGGGAAAAATGCCGTCGGGTGTTATCGCCATAGTCACAACGATCACTTTCGCCGTAGTCGCCGTTTTGGGATACGTCAGCCTCATTATCTGGAGGCGATATCTCGAGTAAGATTATTGTCATTAAACCGAGACGCAGACGCGGAAGACTGACGCGTGCTGCAATATTAACTTACAAATAATCTAAAGATTGGATTCTTGTTTATTCGCATCATTTCGACAAAAATGATGTGTTTTGAGCTTCTAATAAGTGGAAACAGCATGAAAATTTGTAGGTACGAGATTTGTTTTTATTCCTGTAACGATAAATTTAATTTCAGATACCGCTATGGAAACAGGGAACTGCTCGTTAACGACCTTGAATTTGACACCAACGATCTAAGACATTTCGAAGTAAACAACAATCAATATCCAATCAAATACGCTATTCATTGTGCCGATAGATACTGCAGATATTATTTATTTATATTGATTCATTACTGTTCATAACTTCACAGCTCTAAGGATCAAGCGAAGCAAAGTCCGAATGAAACATAATGAAATTTTCTGTGGGACCTGGAATACTGGGATGCTGTCACCGAGATTTACCAACGGGAACTTCAGCTGACAATAAATCCAAAACCCGAGTCACACGATTCTCGACGTACCAAAGTGTGGTAAGTGAAGTGCTGCATCTGCATCACCCAATTTATTTCAATTTACACTTCGACCAAGTATTCCAAATGTAACGGGAGGTCCGCGGAATCGAAGGACAGAAATGGCAACTCTCATACAGTGATTATCCCGCAATCGCGAAGTTATGCACGAGGACAGACTGGAAATTCATCAAATTAAAAAATGAATATATTTTCATGATTCCGGATGGATATATGCTGCAGATCTATCCTAGGGGGTCTCTTTGAATCCACCTAATTGATCAATTTTCGAACGAAAGTTTCAAAATTCTCCAAGCATTGTTCGAAAATGGATGATGTGATTAGTACTGGCCCTCGTTACCAATGGCATACCCATCCTGCAGTAATGTAAGAAAATGAGCGTGTGAAATTTTTGTTCTTTTTCGTTCTCCAGTCTTTGATGGGACAGTCACATCAGCCCTATGAAAACTGGTTGTCAAAATGAAAGAATTACTGTTGTCTGGATTGTTGCACACTGTTATTCGGTTTGTAGTTATTTCAATAGTAGACTGCAAAAATGTCATCTATCTCACCATGCCAAGAAATTATTTGTGTGGGTTGCTTTAATGATAACAAAGAATGTCTTACGTTTTAATACTTGGGCCCTGAGTGACAATTGTGACGAATCAAATAATGTTAAACATACAATATCAAGGCCGGATAATAAAGCAATAGAATATATTTTTTTAATTCAATAGTTGTATTTTAACAACATTACCCATTACCTGTTGAATATAATTTCATCTATCTATAATTAAAACTGACTAACAATGTTCGACATATATTAAATAACAGCCACTATGACAGTAACTCAGAGATTTCAACAAATGCGATAATTCTTGGTTTTGCCACGTTTCGTAAATTGTGGATACATATGTAAAAATAACTGGCATTTGACTTTAATAAGTAGAATCTGTAGTTTAAGATCAAATGCAAGAGCTATAATCTCCAATTTCCGCGCTAGAAATTCTCCAAGAAAATTGATTGCAGAGTATTTTCGTTTTCAAGACGCTCGGAAAAAACCGTTGTCTTTTTCTTCGATTACTACTCAAAATCTGCAAATGCAGATACAGAAGTCGGAAAGGGATGAAAAATGCTTGAAAAAACAGGTAGCCGAGATAACATTAAGAGCCTGGTTCCATCTCTGTTAACCTTGCATGGTATACTCAACTTGAGCTATTGTTCAAGTTATTGCAGTCACCGATATGATAATTTGATGAAGTACAAGAGGTGTGATCTCAATTTTGCAGCTAACTAGACAACAAACCAGTGCACACCTTATTTCTTCTTTGTGATGACGATGGGTCCAACGTTGTCGCAAGCTTCTTTATTGTGTCGCCCATGAGCTCCGTCACAGTAGGGCCACTGCAAAAATAATTTGTACCAGGTTGAGCTATCATCATGACTTAAACAGGTGCGCATCAACTAAATCACTTCAAGGTATATCAAAGTTAGGCATTATAATCAATAACATCGACCCTATTTTTTTTAGTACATCGATACACCTCATCTCTATTGTCAGTCAGCAGGCCCCAAACTGATCAGTTTGCCTATAATGATTTAAGACTGCATAGATTATTGACACAAAAGCGGCGCAATGAATGTGTAGAGGTAGAATGTTTAAGCAAATTGGAGAAACTGACTCTGGGGCCTAACTAGTATACCAATGCCTTGGATGTATTACATTAGACAAGACAAAAAACTTTGCCACCAGGAGACAGTTCCCAAAGTTTGAATGAAAAACTTAGTACAGTGCCTTGAAACATAGATCGTGGACGTCCATGATATGATATCGGGTAATTTATAAACTTTGATCTTTGAGTATAGTTATCGTCTTCCAATGTCACTGAATAGTTGTCAGTGCAACTGATATGGCTAAATTCAACAACACCTCTTAAAATAGGTAGTTATTCATGAAATTGCGTAATCGAAAACTTACATTTTCACTTCTCCAACAGCGGCAAAATACAGCTTTTTCAGTGATATCCTCTACATCGATGGAATCAACAACCTTTGAGCTGTCCTTCTTTATGGCAGGATTGATGGCAGTGGGAGGCTGAAAGGCAAAGGCTTTATAGTAATCGGTGGATACATTAGAAAGCAATGTCATCGTAGTTACGTAATGAGAATGGGACAATTACAGCCATAATTCAACCGAACCATGGACATCGACGCTAGACTTACCGGACATCTTCCGTGAGGACAGAATGCCCTGTAGGACATGAACCCGATACCTGCTAACAAAGCGGTGGGTGGTACCAAGGATAACCAATCGCGGACTGAAATGACAAACAATTACATTCAACTTTCGAACGTCACAACGATAACTTAATTCATATTTCTCACGGCAACTTGCTAAAAAGTTCGCATCATGAACAGGGAAATTCGAACCAGCTGTCAATTGTCAGCAGCATGTGTACTTATGTTAATAATTAGATAAATACCTCCAAGTTTGAACCACCCTCCGATCGAGTTCGGAATCGGCAGTGAAGCCAAATAGTCGGGGACAGAAACCTTAATGAGGTGTGAAATAGGCTCCATATTTTGTGCTAGTGAGGGGAACGTCTGCTGTAGCAGGGTGAAGTGAGGGGAGAAAAAATGAGCCGCCCGAACCGAGCTCGAAACGGCGCCACCACAGGGCGCCACTAGGTTGTCATCCGGCGTATTTCGAATTGATATATTTGTGTATCAGTGAGCGAATTACTGCCGGTCGGTGACGACGCTTTACTAACCCCACGTAAACAGCAGATAATTCAGGAGTTTTGCAATTGAGTGCAGGGTCAGTGCAAGGAATTCGAAATAAGACCGGAGTTGATTTGCTCGAGGAAAAGAATGAAGTGGCCGTTAAAACGCCAACCCTAATTCAACATAACATTGGGAAATGTACGTATACCCTTTTCAACTCAACCCCTCAATTATTATTTTAACATTGTTTTCTTGGTGATCACTGTTGGTTCAGTTGGCTTCTTCGGCCGTATTATGACCATGATTCTTACAAATGGAACTCGCGATATGTCAGAAATTCAGAGTAAAATGTAACGCATCCGTTCAGGAATATCTGAACGTCAAAAACATTGAGGTGCCCGTAAAGCAGTTGGGTCGCCTAATAGGTAATCCATAATGATTAACGGTAGTATCAACGTCGTTATTATACTCGAATCCAAAGCATTGAATAATAATGAAATTTTCCTATTTGCAGTCGATAAAATCACGCGTGACTAGAATTTCGAGAGTACCATCGTCTTTCGTTTACTGCACACGACACGATAAAAATTGAAAGGTTCGTCCAGGTTCTACTGTTGGATCCAGCCAATGACTGTGGATGCGAATCGTGGCGTGTCTAGCCTGTAAATGGCTGTCTACCTGCGTTGGGAACACGTTGGGAATGATCGAGTCAACGATGATCGGGATCGGGTATGTCGGTGTTTCGTATTAATTGTAAAACCGGTTTGTATGTACTCGGTTTATACTATACGTTGGGTTTATATTTCATTGAAGTGAACTGACCGCCGGCGCCAGTGCTGCCATTGGCTGTCACCGTCCTCCGGTTACCATCGCGCCGAGCGCGTATCTCGTAAAATGCAGTGTCCTGTCGCGTAGTCGTTGCACCTCGCGGTGTTCGATGTTCTCGGTGTTTAGTGTGAATTTCGCCAGTGGTGCAAAGTGTTGCGTTGCATCGAAGGTCTAGGAAATATATGATCGGATAGAACGGAATAAACTAGAGCCGTACGGGCTCTACCTCAGAGGCTCACTGGTGTTGGGTTAACGTACGGTGTGCAGCTAATGGCAGTGGTGAAATCGATGTTGCTGAAACATGGCTGAGGAGTTGGTGGTTACGTTAAACCGTAGCGAGACGTCGGGATTCGGTTTTTCTTTGCTCGGCACAGCGGGACTTCCACACATTGTTTATGACATCGTCGAGAATTCACCGGCGGCTGAAAGCGGCAAGGTGAGGATAACGACAGCCCGAAACGTCACTCTCCCCGCATGAAAAATTCGACATCGACCCCCTTCCTCCGGGAAAATGTCTTCTTATTTCACGAACCATTTTACCGAACCGCAATACTCCCATAACTCGTCGAGGCCGTATCTATGGGAGTTCCATTTTCTGCCAGGTTCGTAACGGGGCTAGAGGGTAATCGGGAGCATTCCAATTTGTCTCATTGTCGGTTATTCGGCCCCGATATCTCGCCGCTGCCTACGAAGATCATCCCTTGCCCCGCTATCGGACGCGCTTCTCACGCCCCGCTTTTCCAGTGTCACTCTCACTCTTTCTACGCTTCTCAGCCTCCGTCTCTTTTCTTCGTTCTCTGCTCAACAAGCGTCAAAGTCGTTCCCAGATTATGCTCCTTGTGAATTTTATAATTATCGATCTAATCGACTGAAATCGTTCCGTAACCTTTGCGCAGACGTTCGGTAGTCGGTTATATTTTTTGCACTTCCCATACGTGCTTTTCGCTGAAACGTTGAGAAATTCCGTGTCCCGTGACGAATCCTTTGACGTAAAACGAATCGTCGCTTGCGTTACATTGAAAATTTTATCTTACCCTATCGGAGATTACAATCTATATCGGATACACGCACGAGGTCTCTCGAAGACAGTCGTAGAGGGACTCGTTTTCTTTACAAAAAAATCTATCGTTTTTCGAGACACATATAATTCGAACATCCGCGCCAAGTTTTCCCGGAAGTTCCCGATTACATTTTACTCGAGAACCGCAGATTATATTTCACAATCAGGCGGGACGTTACACGGAAAGTACCCCGCGGTATCCACAAATATTCCCTTTGATAATTCTATAAAATTCTCCTACTGCGTGAAAATTCATTTTCAAGTCTAAAGAATGCGAGTGAAGTCGGAACGGAACGGAAAGAGTTACGGAAACCGGAAAGTTTGCCGCCAAAGTTTTACCAAGTTGCAAAAACTTGAAAAACAATCGTCGAACAAACAACCGGCGAATTGTGTGGCAACTTTGGCTAGAAACTGTTGACAAATAAATGATCTAAAACGATCGGTCAGCACGCGGCCAACATGCCGATCAATTCCGGCACAACGTCTACGGAGTGCAAACTGGGAAAAAACCGAGTCAAGTCTCACCACGGCGCAAACGATCAAATAAAATTCAGATGCGGCACTCCGTCGACTCAAGCGAAGGTTATGCTGGCGAGAGGATGGGTTCAGGTACGGCGATCGAATTTTAGCGTCAATTAAATGCCTAACATTGATATTTTATCGACGAACGGACAACGAAGCGGCATTCAGCTGGGTGCGTTTATTTGTAACCGGCATCGAGAACAATTCATCGATTTTGCCCGCGGTGGTAAATGTATTTGTAGGTCGACGAAGACGACGAAACAGCGAATGATTGGGACTTGTGGTGGTGCGAAACGAGTCAAGTTCGATCAGCGCTGGACAGCGTCAAACTCGGAGGGTCCCAAAAGATTCCGCATTTCCGTAACCACTACGAATTAACGCGTAAGAATTACCTCTACAGAAATTTGAAACGACGAAAGAAGATCCTGGTGAAAGAGGGCAGAGCCGCGGAAGCCAAAATGTGCGACTGTATGCCCGTTACGTTCGAGTTGCCCAACGAATATCACATGCTCGTCGAGGAATATCACCGACACGGAGGAACCTGGATAGTAAAGCCCGTGGCGGGTTCGCAGGGAAGGGGAATCTTCCTCTTCCAGAAACTGAAGGACCTCGTCGACTGGAAACACAAGGAATCCAACGACGCCGTCAAGGAGGACGGTAGCAGCCGAGAGACCTTCGTCGTTCAAAAGTACGTCGACGATCCATACCTGCTGGGCGGACGAAAGTTCGATCTCCGTATTTATGTCCTGGTTACCTCGTTTCGTCCGTTGAAAGTATGGCTGGCACGAGGAGGATTCGCACGGTTGTCCGGTGAACTTTTCTCCCTGGACAAAATCAACGACAGCCGAGTTCATCTCACCAATATGTCGATTCAACTGAAAGCGGAGCCCGTCAGCGGGTCGGAGAAGTCGAACGAATCGACGGCGAAACGAGGGTGCAAATGGGCACTGACCAAGGTCCGCGAGTTCCTCACAGCCAGACACGGAGTAGAAGCGACGGAGGAACTGCTGCGTCGGATCGCCGGTAATAACGGATTTCAAAGGAGGGGGAAACGAGCGGCGCGTCGAAGGGACACATCCCCTTGTTTCGAAACCGTCGCCTAAAGAAAGATTTCATTGCAGGTGTGATAATGGCGAGCTTGCTGGCCGTTCGAACGATAATCATGCAAGGAAGTAATTCTTTCGAACTGTACGGTTACGACGTATTGTTGGACGAACACCTGACCCCTTGGCTGCTGGAAGTAAACGCGTCACCGGCCCTCGCAGCGACCGACCGAGACGATTACAAGTTGAAGTTCGACCTTCTCGACGACGTCTTGACGATCCTCGACTTGGACGGAATTTTGACCGGCCACGAGACGAGGGTGGGTGGATTCGACCTCTTGTGGAACGACGGCCCGATTCGAACGTGTTGCCCGGGTATGACGCCGTGTGGCTCGGGAATACCCGGCGATTGTCCGGGTCTACGGAGACTCAATATATTCTTGGGCAGTCGCAACGACGGAGATTCGCAGCTGCGGGAACAACTCGGTCGTAATCTCGACGACAAGCGCCGCAAGAAAACTGTGCGGCGCGACGATGGGTGATCGGCGATCCGAAGAGGACCGTCGAATCCCGGTACGACGATCGAAACACCAACGAATACACACACTCTATTGGAATTCTACCATTGTTGCGAGTCTCGCGAAATTTATCATCTCTCAATTGTACCGTTTGATTAATAAATGTGCCACCCTGCTGTCCTGCGAGCCTCGCTAGCGTGTGTTTCGAGAAACATGGGCACCCTCGGTTGCGCCGCTCGTCGTATCCCGGCTGGACGAATTGCAGGAACGACGAATTTCGACGACGGCCAATCTGCCAAACTTGCCGTCGAAACGTTGGATATATATTTGACGGTCGTAATCGAACCAACCGCGCCGCAATGAGAAGTGGCGCGACGATTCGCGTTGCGGTGAACGCGGATCGAGGTGAAAAATTGACCGAATTGTCGGATCACCCTGTGAATGTAACAGCGGTCGCCGGGCGATACGTGCGACGGATATAGGTCAGTACCACTCCGTCGGTCGTCCTGCGTAGAGGCTGGATGATAACGATTCGTTTAACGCGCCGCGGCGCCGCCGACGTGGGAAGGACCCGTCGCGACGACGGAGCGAATCGATACGCCGGCAGCGGTGCCCGCGTATCCACGATGCCACAGTACCGCGGTAACCGAATCTCGAGCCAGTGACGGCGGTCGCGACAATCGGGGAATACCGAAGAGTACCGGGATTCAAGGCCGACGAAAAGGCAAAGGTCCGAATTTTCCCAGCTCACAGAATCGTCGATCTTCCCCCACGTACAAACGACCTTTGAATTTCCCGAAGCTCGCGCGACACGCGATTCCTTGTTTTCGGCTAGCTTTCGATCCGTTGGGTGTACTCGCGCAATCGTCCGCCCCATACCGCGGATCTGCATTACCCCATCCTCTCCCGAACGTGGAGTTTCAGAGTTCAACTCACGTGTTGCGAATGGCAATCGGCAGCAGACCATTTTGGTGAAAACTTTTGTCCACAACTATAATTGAGACCGCGCATTCCCAGCCTTTGTAACGAGCTCTTACCGTTACCTCTCCCACTGAGATCTTGTGTCTTTATTCTTCAGGTCGAAGCTGGCGATGTTATCCTCGGAGTGAATGAAGTTGACGTACACAGGCTGAGCACAAAAGAAGGTATGTACGTACGTCGGTCGGTCGATCGATCGACCATTTTTCACTCGAATCGTTCGACGCTCCTCTCTCCGGCGTTACCTTTTCAAATGGAAATAACGGGATCACCCGCGAAACCTCTCCGAGACGTAACGCCGTAGCCGCCCAAGTTTTTCGGCCTTTCGGTTCCACGTGAACTCTTCCCTTGATTTTTCAAAATTGATCTCGTATCCCCGCCCGTTTTCTCGTTCTCCTCCCTGTGTAAATTTACACTCTCTCCTCACTGCACCCTTTCACGCCCCGAGCAGCTCCCTTGACCCTATCGGCTGTACCGATGTAAGAGTATCGTTGGCGGAGTCTTGCTCCGGGTGAGTAGGTATATCGAAAGGGAACGGAACGAGACCGACGCCGACGCTCTTAATCGTCCGCTGTGCTTTGTGGGATCCTAATAACACCGAGACTCGTACGAAAAAATCCCACTTCAGCTAGGCTGGTAACAGATTGGCGCTTTTATTGTATTGGTTCTCCCATTCTCGTTTCATATTGTCGGTTTGACGCCGTTTGAATGCCGCTTCAAATAGTTTTCACATTTGTTTCAGTACTGAAATGTCTACGGCTGTCGTCGGATCCGGTCACTTTGAGACTTCGGAGGGGTGAGTTGAACGGTAATCTGATCTACTCGCGTTCTCGGCAATCGCCGTACCTGAACTTGATAAAACACGACGAACGGTATGACATTTTCAGCCGTGAAACTTGGGGACGAATGTGAAAGTTAGGTGAGAAGATTACAAAAACAAATTTCACATCGAATTTTGAGCCCGTCATTGAACACGACAGGTGTCACTTGGTCATGATTTAAGTTTCGATGTAGCTTACCCTTCCAACTGCACGAGGCTCGACGTACTTTGCTCTACATCTGACGCTCGATCGACGGTCCTAATCACCGATAATCTCGTACACAAACGATGGAGACAATTTTCAAGTTCACATATAAATTTCTTTCGTTATTTTTGTCGAGTATTTGAGATTCTTGTATGAAAATTCCTGATGGTTTGTTGTGTACCGATTGTCAGGGACCTACTCTGAACTTTGAGAAACGCCGACTTCGGAAAAGGGAGGAAAAAAGCCGGAACAGACGAAACGCAGAAATTCGGAATCTGGGTTAACGATGACGAGCCCCGTTCATACCGAGTTGTTGTGGGCCCGTGCTTTTTGAGATCTTGACGGAAGTCGAGGTGGACACAACTATCTTTTTGAGGCATTCGAAATACCAGCCGCCCCGCCGTAGCTCCAGGACTGGTTGTTTTCCCGACGTCCTTGATAACAGTTCTAACCCGACACCGAACCGTAATTTGAACGAACAATTTTCCAAACACGAACGAACAAATTACCTTACCGGACTGGCTCACTCCACTCGCCTCGCGTCAATAGCGTTGAACGTGAATGGGATGAAAATTCGAGGCGCGCTGTTACGCGAAATATTCAAAATTGGCGACACAAACAGTCGTGGAATCGTATCGTAAAAAACTATGAGAGAAAGAGGTTTATTTTCTGATGAAATTTCGAACGCCTTTTTCCATTCAGATCCCGCCATCAAGGCCAGAGTTCGTCGACTTCTTTCGCCGGGACATCCCGCCTGCGAGGAATTCTTCCCAGCCCAGACTAGCGCCTCTGACACGGATTCTCAAGAAGAGGCCACCGGCAATCGCGAAAAGATAGAACGTCGTAAACCAGAAACACCGGAGGTGACGATCGGATCGACGCATCTGCCGATAGTGACACAGTATGCAACGCGTACCAACGGGTCATACAGCGATGCTTCTGGTTCGTCGGAACTCGAGGCCCTTCTTCCGCAGGCAGACAGCTTCAAGGAAGAGGAACGCGCCCAGTGGGAACCACTTTCAGTTGATAAATTTAATCGCCAGAAAAACCCACCCAGGTCAATTTTACCTTATTGCGCTGTTTGAAATTATGAAGAGCCTTTACAAGCCACCGGATCTCCAATGGTTCATTTTCCGCATAGCTGAATTATTCATTTTTTTGCTTTTTTTTTTCATTCAGGTTCGAGGCGTACATGATGACCGGAGATCTGATGTTAAACCTATCCCGGACGCAGCAAAGCACCGGGCTTCTTCCCAAGTACCAGAAAAAAGTGGACTCGCTGAGGTACAACAATCACCACATATACCATCATCACAATCACCACAATCATCACAATCACCATCACCACAACTCGGTACCGACGAGCCCCAACGAAATGCTGAGCCATCGAATTCACAAGGGCGGGGCCGGCTCGAATTCAGCCAATACCTCGCCGGTCGGCATCGGCAGCAGACGCGAAGGGGGACAGTGTGCAGTCGGTGACAACAAATCCAACTCAAACTTCGGCTACTCGAGCAGCTTCGTGCGGACTTCCAGGTCCGAGGACCACTTGCAATTCCAGAAAGACCCGTCGATGAGCGCGGTGGACATCGACATCGACGACGACGTCACCTCGAGTCTCAACACGCTACTCGACACACGGCCCGACAGTGGCCAAGGGATATCCAGCGAACGAATCGTCTGGACCTACAACGCTCCCGTTAGCTCGCCCTCCGCCTCCGAGCGGACATCCTGTTGTCAAAACGGCAGCTCCTCTCAGTCCCAGTCGTCGAGTAGCTCTCGTTCCTCGACGGAAGGGACGAGTCCCCAACGTTCCCTGTCCCCGGCTTCGCCGACCTCCGTGTCTTCCTCCGTTATGTCCTCGAATTCTGGCTCTCGCAAGTTTGCTCTACCGACTAGCGCCGTGGGGGCGCCGCAAGGTCTGGCGGGGGATGGAACACCTTCCGGTGGCGGTACCGGGCCAGGATGCTTTCACCCCGCCAACGGTGACCTCAGCCAGTCCGAGGCTATCAGCAACATGTCCAGTCCCGACTACAACGACGAAGAAACTATGGACATACTTAGTGCGCGTGATATCATGATGGTCAGTGATCCCAGTGATAGTGACTCGACGATACTGGCGAGTGAACCCCCTCAGCGGAGGCATAAAAAAGCCTCTTATGGAAACAACCAGGATGGTAGCGAGCACAGAATAGTTATTCAAGTCAAAGGTCCCGACAAAGATCCGTCGCTCAACAGGAACAACAGTCCCCGACAACCACGCCGAAGAGGAAACGCCAACAACACCTCGGAACTCCTTGCACCACCGCAAAACGCTCAGAGGTCGCAATCCACCGTTGCATCCAACAATGTCGCACCGGAACTCGTCGGTTACCAGGTACGTCAGTTTCGCACGTCACGACCAAATTAATACCAGACAAACGGATAGACTTATTTTTTTCTCATCCATTGTTTGGTTCATTCGGTGAAAACTAGATATCACCGATGTAAATAGGATTTGTTTGGATGTCAATAATTCGAGTGTTTTATAAAGAACCGCTACCGGCTAATTAACCGTCGATTGATTCGTATCAGGAGCTGAAAGACAGCGAAGACGAGAGAGAGGTGTCGAACACGGGTGATTACGAAAAACTGTCGCAAGCTGGAAAAGGATCATCACCCCCACAGTCTGCCGACGAAGAGAGCGACATTGAAAGTTTACATAGCTTCCATTATAGCCCAAAGGCTGTAGATCTCCCATCCGCTGTCAGACTAGCCAAACGTTTGTACTCCCTCGATGGCTTCAAAAAGTCTGACGTCTCCAGGCATCTTAGTAAAAAGTACGTAAGCTATTCGAATCTTTTGCCAAGTTCTACATAAATATTATTCACGGACCAAAATGGAGAAACTACTCCCCCTAATTTCAGGAGATGTTACCGCTTTGGCTGCTATTCGTTCCTCGATATAATCCTGGTATACCGGTATGAATATTTCCGCTTATGAACTGAAATCTGCGGAATAGAATCCAAAAATGTAAGCTGCTATCTGCGAAATAGCTAAAAGCGGTCATCTCAGTAAGTGTAGATTCCTTCTTAATGAAATATGGTCATCAGGTTTACTACAGCATTCAAACGACACAGTTAAAATATATAAGACATCGTTCTTGAACGGTTAGGTCCAAATCTTTAAATTTATAGAAGTTGTTGCAAAAATCATGGACGACACATTCGAATCGAAGCTATTCACATTTTGAACACCGATTAAGTGCTAGTTAGACTTGCGATAGAAGCTAATTTTTTCCCACCGAGGTACAGAACCCTAAAAATAAAAAATAGACCAGTTCAAAGACATTTTTTTTTTTTAATGGAAAGTTGAAAACATTCGGGAGAGGTCTATTCCTAGTCGGTGCGTTGGTGAAAATAATTTGTGAAAAAATTCAGCAAACCCTGTTGAAATTTGTCAAGTTGAAGAGACTGGTAACATAGAATCTGAACGAAAAGTTAGATGTCAGAAAACTAAACCAAAAAGATGGTTGCGATAACAGGATTCTTTGAATTTAAATCAGCAATCCTGTATTTTTTCTTACCTGCAAGAGCAATGTTCTCAACATTTTCAACGTGAATCAATTCAGTTGTGCTAGTATACAAAATGTTGAAAACTTTCGTCTTGGAACCCTTGACTTTTGATTTGGATTCTACTTCTCAAAGTACTGGAAAATGATCCTACAGACAGAGAGGATCCTTTTTTATTGATCTTTTTCGTCTCTCTAAATAGGATCTTGCATACATATATGTATACACCTCCCGCATCCAACTATAAATGATCAAAGGTTCTTCATGAAGATTTCGCTTGAATGCCCCTCCGTTTTTGTTTTCTCTCTCTTCTCCTCTTCCTCTCTCTCTCTCTCTCTCTCTCTCTCTCTCTCTCTCTCTCTCTCCCTGTCTTAGGAATCCAGTAATATAATAGTGACCGATAATTAACTCTGTAATTCAATTAGCGATTGCATCAAAAGTATGAGAAGTCATCGAAACCTAACGCAACGTTCGTAGTTATGAAGTTACATTTCAGGCAATGGTGCTTGAACGAAGAAATGTTGTTATCGATGCTTTACTATCAATGGTGTCAAAATATTGGAAACAAATATGTAACATACTATTTTGGTCAATTACAGTAACGACTTCAGCAGAGCTGTTGCCGAGGAATACTTGAGATATTTTAATTTTGAGCAAGACACGCTAGACGTGGCTTTGAGAACGTTCCTTTACCAATTTTCCTTGACGGGCGAAACTCAGGAAAGAGAACGTGTCCTTGTACATTTCTCTAAACGCTATCTTGATTGTAACCCCGGTTCATTTAATTCCCAAGGTGAGTAATCAACATCGAGTACACTTAGGCAACCACTAATATTCAGATTAAAGCAAACTTTGTTCGTTGCATAGATGCTGTACATACCCTAACATGTGCTATCATGCTACTCAACACCGATCTACATGGTCAAAATATTGGTAGAAAGATGTCATGTTCGGAATTTATTGAAAACTTATCCGAACTCAACGACGGAGATAACTTCCCTAGAGAGGTCCTCAAAGAACTGTACAATGACATCAAATCATACCCATTAGAATGGGCTCTGTAAGTACAGCATTATCATCGAAAATCTACAACCAGTTGAACTTTGACTAACAAAATTATTAATTAGGTAGTTACAATTTTTAGCGATGTTATGACCTGAATATTTTCACGCTGCTTGTGTTTATGCATTTTCAACATGCTTATCAAATAAATCTTTCGTTCTTTAGCGATGACGACGGAGATGGAACAGCATCGAGAGTTACGCAGCAGGGTGATGGACCAGCTTTGATCGGAACTAGCAATCCCTTTTTGGACATACCAAACGTAAGCGGTGCTACAGAATTCAAGAAAGGCTACGTTATGCGGAAATGTTGCTTCGATGAGAATGGGAAAAAAAGTATGCTGCATCATATTTTTGCTGTCTTTTATGAAGCATACTCACTTAGGCACTTGAGTAAATTAAAAAAATTACTTAATGTCCAGCACCGTTTGGTAAACGAGGATGGAAAATGTACTACTGTAGATTACGGGAACTGGTTTTGTACCTCAACAAAGATGAGCACGGTTGTCATAGCTACAGCTTATACAATGCCATAGGAATTCATCACGCATTGGCAACAAAAGCGGCTGACTATACAAAGAAACAGCACGTTTTCAGACTGCAGACAGCAGATCGAGCTGAGTATCTCTTCCAAACAAGGTACCAATTTATGAAATTCAATTCATCATTGAAATTATTGAAAATGATTTAGCAGTTCAATCTCGATGCAGTGGCTCATATCGCATAATTTGAAATATTTCAATTGTTATTTAAATGCGCTGCTCATGTTGTCACGGAATTGGAATGTCACAGTGACTCCAAAGAGCTGCAGTCGTGGATCGACACCATCAACTTTGCATGTGCCAGTTTCTCGTGTCAACCACTCCCAGGTGCTGTTGGATCGCAGCGAAAATTTCAGAGACCTCTGCTTCCTTGCAGTCACACGAAACTAGCACCGGTAAGTTACAATCTCTCACGTATAACGATCATTTCCTCAGAAATTTAGTGCAATGTCCGACCGAACAATGTGTGACTTTTCAGAGAGAGCAATTGAGGGACCACGAAGAAATTGTGAATAGACTGGAAGCGGAGCTGGACGAACACAGGAGGCATCCACCGGAAAGAAATGCCAAGGCTTTAACTGTACAGAATTATAAAGAAAAAGATGCATATTTGCATTACGAGGTACATGCATTCGTTAAATATGGATATCCAAGCTGTAGAGTGGTCTCGTTTATACAATTTCAATTGAATATGGTTAAATAATGATCATGTTAAAATGAATACGTATAATTTGACAACATATTATTTTCAAAAAGTACAAATAATGGTTATATTGTTCAATTTTTCAGTTAAAAAGGTATAAGACGTACGCGTATCTCCTGAGGTCACGCTTAGCATTCACAGATGTAGAACCTTCGCTAGTTGAAAGCAGTATCGGTGAAGTTGACGAAGGTGCTGGAAACTTGGCCAATGCAGAAGTTGGGCTTGTGCCACCACCTGTTCCGGATCGACTACCTTCGAATAGGTACAGTTACCGAGCTGCGATAAACAATCGAGATTTGCTAAACAGACAAGATTATGGGGGGGATATTGGTTGACAGGTGATGGGTTTTTTCTTCGCATGTTTCTCCTAACATTGATCGCATACGTGTCACAATCATACTAAAGTATAACTTAAAAAGAAAAGAAGTGAAAATATATCCAAATGTAACAGAAGGGTTTTTGGAGAAATAACAACTTGATTCTGCTATGCGAGGGAAGAATATGAATCAAAAAATAAAAAAGAAAATAGCGTCGGGATAGCTGTATCAGAGATCCATCTGATATAATGGGCCTTTAATGTGAAAGAGAACCAGAAAACAACCGTTCATACATGTTTTCACTGGTTAGAACTTTTGAAACGGACTGCTACGAGGATTTACTATACGACGAGACAGTGATATAGCTATGAAAACATACTATATATAATCTCTTATACTTTCGTATAGTGCATTCAATATTTATAACATCAATAGTAGAGCAACTACCCATACCCAAATTCTCGTTGTCGCACAATTCTGCTTATACTACTGATGATATCACAGTCTTTTGCACTCTGTTTCTTACTATTGATTTGATCGGCTAAACATGATTGTGACAGGAATTTCGGACATCTCGCTATTTGGTCATTCATACTTGGAACAAACACGTAACATCAAAATACGGGGTTACTTTTATTTCAGCTTGAAAGGGGAAGGTGCGAGTGTAGATAAGCCGAACCATTTTGTCTGCATTCTGAATAAACTTTCACTCCATGAAGAGTAGAACTCGCGCTATTTGAATATAAGATACAAGTGATGGAAACTTACAGGCTCACAGGTGTACGTAGGTACAATCGGTAGCCTCACCAACGCACCTTTAGCTTTGCGTAAACGAAAAATAATTCTAGACGTTTGAATGCTCACACCTGTTCAGATTGCCATATAATTTTATAAGCTATAATGATCATGGGTCAATCCACGACGTTAATTGTTTAGTGCCTTGCAATGATTGAATCTCGTTTCATCTTTGGACCAGACCTGATGAGACCTTCAATATCAATCATACGGGGCGTCATGATTATTTGTCTTTTCACATAGATATTTCAATTTCGTAGTATAGGATATTTCAAATAACAGACATCAGAATTTGTTCAATGGTTGTCTCGATATACCTTTGGTTCAGAATATGGGACCAATAATGGTTGTAGTTATAGGTAATCAACACAGTTAGGATGTGCCAAATAGTTGAGGAAACACCATTAGTTACCTACTTATATTCTTCTTGTGAAGATGCAATTTTCGACTTGACTGTCTATAGAATTATCCCCAAACAGTGTTGAAGTATGAGATGAAGCCTTATATTCAGACAAAAAAAAAACAATGATGTATCGCACCGAACACTTATGTAGGACCTAAATGATCATTTGTTAACAATCGCAAATTTTAATCAAATCCTTGATTTGGATTGACTACATTCCTGTATCATTTCAATCATTCCTTGATATCCAAAATTGCTACTTATAAATTTGCTGATCATCAAAATATACCTGTGATCATTTAGGATGAATAGATTGATCGTTTGTCATTGAAGATCCTGTTCCAGAAAAAAAAGGCTGATTTACAAGTTTAGATATAATTAGAATTTTGTTGGCATACACCTATCATAACTAGCGGTTTATCTCCATAAACAACGCCATGTGTAAACCTATCGAGTTTCATTTTGATACGTGTCGGTATAACAAGATAAGGCAAAGGCTTTACTCACATGTGGCACAGCAATAGACTCGCGAAGTTGAGAGCGTCCTTCACAAAATTCTTGTAATTTCCTGCACCTCATTTTGAAGTATTTTTGTCTTTATGCGCGCAGAGAAGATTTCTTTCCATAGTACATGGGATAATGTAATCTTTGACTTGGGAAATCTTGGAAAAATATGTTGGAATTAGCTGAGGATTCTCCTGAAGTTAGTATGAACATAAGGAGTTTCCGAATAAGTGTTAATTTCTGATGACTTCTTACGCCATAAAAAAATAACATTTTCCATCTACCGCAACATGCTTTTTGCAACGATTACTTCATGCCTTATTGACTGGAGTAAAAGACAATATAGATAGAAGCTTTGTCTGACGATAGTTAAAAATAATAGGAAACGACTAGTTCTGTATGGTAGACTGCTAGCTTTATGTACTTGCATTTATACTCTAGGTTTATACGGTATTTTTAATAAATAATACTCTTCTTCGCGCCTTTTAAAAGGTCTACTCTTCGCCGGTCTTCGAATCTAGTCTTTGTCCGATCATTGTCGATACATGAACTTAAGAACTGACAGCTGTTTATTAGATCTGCTCTAGAGTCATTCTCTTCAATATAGTATTAAGCTTGACTTAAATTATTAGCTATACTACAGGTGTAAGTTGATACATCGCTGTAAATAAAACTGTAACATATGTAGATAGTATTACTTCCATTTTGACCGCAGTGAAAGTACTGTGAAAATAAAGATAAAGAATATGCGAACAGCGTAATCCACGAATTTTTCACATTTAAACTTTGGATCTGATTTTCCAGGGTGATTACTGGAATCAAAATCGTATTAAATTCTCATTTATTTCGATACAAAAATATACGTCTGAATAGAAATATTTGCTGACGTAGATATTTAATGTGTTCAGTCACAGTATGCAGCATGACCTGAAAGTGCATCGATATATTACAAGTATCGTTTTTAATGTAGTTGAGTAATAGAGAATGTTGGTCTGTTGCATGCCACAGGGAGGACCCAGCGATGACCTGAACAGTTTTGGCACAAGCGACGCCAATTCACAACAAACACTGCAAAGCTGTCCCTGTTCTACTAGTGCACTGCAGCCGTCATCCATAACATAAATAAGACTGCACTTTATATCACATTACCATAAAATACCGGCGAGGTATTATAAGTTGATTAATTATTTTTTGCTGAACCAACATCATTGCAGTGAATAGTGCCAAAAGTAAATTTTTATTATCTAAAGTGGCAAATTGAATGGTATTTTTGTTAATTGACAGCGAGGAGCGAATGATAACTAAATACAAACAAAAGGCGACATGACGAGGCCAAATTCCATTATAAAATGTGTATATTGTATGCACTCCTCTTTTATGCACTGCTATTGGTAAAGTAATTATTCAATGAAGTAGCATGTAATTACGTATCACGCAGAATTGATGACATTTCGACCTCATGCTCATGTTTTGTTTAATGCATTCGCCAATTACTTGGGATAATTCGTTCATGACTTGTGTCGCAAAGGTTTAACTGTTTAGGGCGTACTTGAATTAAAGCTGCTATGTGATCTGAATTTATTGTGTGATATAGCGATATGTACCTGAATATGAACGCCGTTTAGAATAATCATGACGTCAATAGAAAAATGCAATCTCGTGTTGTGAGGTATACTTTTGTGATACACCGATTGATGCGGATTTAGAAAGCATAGAATTCACATTTGCCTAACTTTGGTTACTACAATAAAATGGGTATATTATCGCTGCCACTTTCTCAAGAATTCCAATTATGGTACTCGCTTGTATTGGTCATCGGTAGTAGTTGTTTTTTGAGCAGTCATATTATTAAATTTTCATAAACAAAGTTACAAACAAAAAAAACTTGAAAATTCACTTCATCCACGATCAAAGAAATCCATAAACGCCAAAGAATTGCATTTGATTGATTACCCGTGTTCCTCTGACTTTCGCCCTTGTGTTTATTGTATTTGTATATTTAGTTGTAACAAATTAATAGGTTTCATAATTTTCACACAACTTTTTGTACATTCTTATTTAAAACAAAGAGGTTTTTACAAAGAGGGAAAGAGGGATTGAGTTTACTATAATTCAATAGATATTATTTGTTCCATGATTTTTCTATGTGGTGCAATGCAGGCAAGCCAATTATACATTAGTCAAATAGTCGAGTATACAAAGCTCACCAAATTTGCAAGCTATAAAAAGTTTGTTCTCAATATTCATGAAATTGATTTTAATTAGTACCAAGAGGTGAAGCATTAGCATTTGTCATTCGTATCTCCATTCCTGTGAGTCTGTACATACTAACATAAGTATCATTAAGAAAATAAAATTTATCTCACGTGATTCCTTTCGTTTGAACTATGATAGCTAGTCTGGAATGTGCTTTATTCTGTTTGAGATCCCCAAAGACGTTGTGAACGTTGAGCTATGTAGAAGCCCAATCTTTGTTGCAAATACATAACTACGCAAAGTGAACGCTAAAGCCCATAGATACATGAATATTTTTGTATTGCGAGCTCAGGAATCTGACTCTGTGAACAAAATTGATCACAATCCATCTCCAATGTTCGGGTCCTAGATAATTTTAATAGTTTTCCTGAATGGCAAACAAAAATGTTATGATTATTTTTGAACCGTAGTTTGAATAATTTGCACAATATTTGATTCTGGGCTCCAGAAGTGTAAAAAAAATTCTTTAAATTTTGAATTTGGATTTTTTCATTTTTTGTGACTCACAATTTAACGTTCTCTGACTTTTTAAGGTGAGGGGTTTATTCCTAGATTTGTATTCCAGGTATTGCTTGACTTCACCAAGTTGCAGGAAATAATAATTCATCCTCCTTATCAACCTGTTAACATAAGTAATTACACGTCCTAACTGAAATCCCAGTCACGATCCTTTCTCCGTTGCAGTTCGAGCTAATTTCGTGTTCGGCCGCGCTGACGACCCTGATCTTTTGCCCTGAGATTGCCGATGCTTTTCAGTCATGGTCAAATAGAGTTTTGCCGAGTCTACTTGTACGCGCTTCTTGCCGCTGACCCCAGCACCATAAATTTTGACTATTACAAAATGGCAAAGACGCTGTCGGCGAAAATCGGCCCATCCATACTAAACGCAGATTTATCTAAATTGCATGATGAATCTCAGCGACTTCTGGATTGCGGAGCAGATTACCTGCACCTGGACGTAATGGATGGACACTTCGTCCCTAACCTTACATTCGGTCATCCCCTGGTCAAGTGTCTTCGCAATAAAATAAAAGATTGTTTCTTCGAGACGCATATGATGGTTTCAAATCCTATACAGGTAATGGATCTATTCGAGTCAATATCCAAATTTTAATTACAGCAACGATCTTATCGGAATCACATGTCAGCATTCCATTTGAAGTTACTCACTATTTTTGCGTTCAACTGGTACAGCTCAACTGTTTCACCTTTTCTTTGACAATTGTTAATGTTCTTTTCAGTGGATTTCTCCTATGGCAGATGCAGGTGTCGATCAATACACGTTTCACGTTGAGCCAGTAGACAACGTGCCACTAATATGCAGGAAAATCAAAGAGGCTGGTATGAAGGTATGTGCTGCTACCGTTCAACAACTTTGAATTGACGATAACCAACATTCAATTCTGCTGGACAGTTTGGACCCTAGGAGTGAAATTGCTCTTGTAAACTTTGATTCGTATTTCACATATGCTTTTCATGAATCATGATGATAGACATTATGACACTCCACCTTATTCTATGATTGAAAAAAAAATGTGAGCACCGGTATGTTTGGTATGTTTACACCAAAAGGTTGGAGTGGCTCTGAAGCCTGGGACACCAGTCGACGTCGTAGCCAATTATGTAGAATTAACAGATATGGTACTGGTGATGACCGTCGAGCCAGGATTTGGAGGTCAAAAATTCATGGGGGAAATGATGGATAAGGTCAGATGGCTAAGAACAAATTATCCTACACTGGACATTGAAGTAGATGGAGGTGTTGGCCCAAGCACGATACATGCTTGTGCAGAAGTAAGTCTTTAGTGCCACTTGGGTAAACATTTTTTCTAACATTATAGAATGGTCATGATCCCATTTTCACGGAAAAACTCCGATACAAGGTTTCGATAAAACTGACTTTGCAATTGTTTCAGGCTGGTGCAAATATGATAGTTTCAGGAACTGCTGTGATAGGAGCTGAAGATGCACGCGCCGTTATTGCTCAGTTGAAAGACACAGTGAATGCTGTGCTGAACAGGAGATGAAAGGGTAATGAATCTTTGACGGAAGTCAATGTTTTATCAAATAAATAGCCATTCCATGCTTTATGAATTTATATTATCGTATTCTTTATGCAGTGCAATGTTAAAACGTATGGGACTGATTTCATGTTTGTAAAATTCTTTTTTTTTCCAAATGAAAACTTGCTCAAATGTGATACATCAAATTGTTATGCGACACCGGTCTTATTCGTCTTCCACTTTATCATCAGTCATATTTTTATCAAAGCTCTGAAACTGCGAATTCTCTAATGAGGGGTTCTTTGGTAGTAACTTAGTCCTCAATTCACTCAGTGCAATCAGTATCGCTTCCTCAGTTCTAATTGTTCTCGATCCTTGCAACGGACATATGTTGAAATATTTATCAAACACAACAGATGGATCATCTTCGTTCAAGTGTGGATCATTTTCCAAAGCTGACTCCAATCCACATAGACCACCAAATACAATTAAACCATGGTTGTAATTTATGCCACCGGCTGGAACTTGGTCAATGGCAGTTCCTTTGTCCGATGTTCCTATGGTGATGTCGTAACCTTCTTTGTAAGGGCATTTGGTTATGACTTCGGTCAAGTTATTAGCTACCCGAACGGCGTAACCCCAATATATTCCAATCTCAGATCTAGGCACCGTCGGAGGTACTACTATGCCTTCGAGTTTCTTTGGGCTCCGTTGCTGCAGCGGGATTTTTACAGTTACTCTGAGGCCTGCCGTTAGAACTTTGTCAACGGTAACGTCATTTAATAATCCGACATTAACTTGGGATCCTTTCCCAGCTTTGATTGGCTTATTGGTGACAACTCCTTCACGAAATAGAGACACATCTTGCTGCCTTAGATGATGAGGGGCGTCCAGGGGATTTAAAACTCCGGCGTACTTAAGGTCATTGTGAATGGGAAAGAAATATTTTCGCAAATACTGTGGACATTCCAAGTACTGTAGTATCCTTGCTAGCTGCAAACACTCGACTCTAACTTCACCAAAAGTGTCGTCTTTCCTCAGTTTTTTTTTTTCTTCCTCTAAAACATCCCCGAGATCGTTAAATACGATCACTTCATCAATCTTATATATACATGCGGCCCGTGCAATTTGCCCAGCTAAATATGTTCTCAATTCCGATGATTGTGCATTGTCCAGAATCGAACCAGGTACAGCAATGCTAATAGTGGATACGGTATTCCTCGATTTCTCGGTTTTGTTAGATCTTTTAGTCTCTTCTACGACATTTTCACTATTATCCTTTTTCACTTTTCTGATCAATCGCTGTTCTCTCCACTGTTTTCGATTTTCTTTGTGAACACGGTTGTGCTCTTTCCAATTTTTTGCTTGCGGCAGAACAGGCGCCATAATTTGTCGTTAAGGACCGGGAAAGGTAAATAAAACGTAAATAGGTATTTTAACCCAAATAGAAGAATGTAAGCTTATGATTTAACCTAACTTTGAATACTGATATTACAACTTATAGGTTACATCCCGTTTGTTGGAATGACCTTTCACCATGGGAATGACTAAATAACGAGCGGTGTTCGTACCAGTTCTTTCTATCGAAACCGATTATTTTTCCCTCAAGACAAATTCCGTTGCTAAATTGAGAACTACCACTTGTCGACCAGTGTGTGAAAAAAAATATTGAATGTTTTTATGATAGTTCAAGTACTAGTCGAAAGAAAATGAGCCACTTTTATTATGAAAGCAATATATTATAACCAAAACTGCGAGTAAGAAAAAGGAGGATTTAGTTATGTACTTGTTGACTGTTAACTAAAACTTCGTCCTAGTAAAATTAAATCTTATTTGTCTTCAAATCGACTATCGTGATCTGCGATTTAATTATTTGAAAAAAAAGAAATGTGTTCAGCATTTTGATCCCATTTTCAAATCATGAAGAAAACCTGTGTTTTCCGATTCCTGATTTTACAAAGAAATTTCAGCTATGTAAAAAATTTCCATCTTCTCATCAAAGGTATTTGGAGTCGCGTGGACCTAATGAAATGACTAGAGAATTTCGGAAAATACGTCGATCAAATTGATCTATAATTGATCTCATCGAGATATCTTTGATTTTGCACATTTCCGAGCGATAAATTGGCGACAACTTGGTAAATTTCGTAGATAGACCAATATTACTTGCAGATTCGGATTCCTGAGATCGAAATACGTAGAAATACCATGAAAAAGTCCATAAAAAAAATTATTGAATTTCGTCCCTTCTGGTGAAAAATCTTAAGGCTATAGACTTACCGTTTTTTGGGGGCAAAATATGAAGTATTCTGGAAATCAATTGTAGGACACCTTTCTCATGTATTTTTGGGCGATGAATGCGAATATGTCGATTAAATTTACTTGGGAATGAAACCTATCGAGATATCCTTGATTTTTCACATTTTGGAGCGATAAATTGGCGACAACTTGGTAAATTTCATAGATGGATCAATTTAACTTGCAGATTCGGATTCCTGAGAGCGAAATACATTGGATCAGCCTGAGCAACTCTTCAAAAAGAATACAACTTCTCATCTCAGATGTACAGAAATATCCAAGGATAGGCTTGGCATATATTCGGGGTAGAACGTAAAGTAATCTCGATATCAATTGCGGGATGCTTTTGTAAGAGGATTTGACGTACAAAACACGAATCTGTCGAGTAAATTAAGCTAGGCGTAGCATTTTCTGAGATAAAGCTATTTTTCCGCAGCTGCTTTTCCATTTATCACGTACACTCACCTCCGTTCAATTCTTTTTTTCAGGAGTCACACATGCAACCCACGAAGCAGTTTGGCCTCTTATCGAAAATACCAGACGATCCTCGGAGCATCTACGAAGCCTATCATCGTATTTTCGTTGCGAGGAATTTGTATAAATGAGTGATGCATTTTTTGTTAACAAAGACTATCGATTTATTATTACAATGTTGATTGAAATCAAAGTATTGTACGAAATATTTATAATGAATAAGTAATGTTATAAATATGAACGTGCTGTATACATTTTGACTATTGTTTGCAAATTATCAAATTGTTAATATGATGTTAATCGAATAGAAGTATTGTAAGAATATATTGTAAGCACACTATTTAAGTCGTTATACTCATAGAGGATAGATGTATCTGTGAGGAGGGAACCTTCATGGCATTATACGATGTCTCAACATGTATTTATGAACGTTGATTTATTAATAAACATCAACGACTATCAATACCCAATTGTTAATTTACTATCTATAACACCCCTCCACATTTCATTCGTGAATCATTAGGACATCATATGCATCCATATGCATGTGTATGCAATCATTCGATCATGCTTTCACTCAAAGAAGAAGCGATAATGCAGAGCTCTAGAATGCCGGCCCTGAAAATTGAAAGTTTGTCGAAAAGTGGAGATTTGTATCAGGAGAACAGGAAACCCGAGGAGGTGGTCCGAAACTTGGTGCCTCATCATGTGCATGCATTCAATCCTTCATGATTATTTCTAGTCTGATAGAGAGAGCGACTGATTCCTTGCAGGACTAACTATATGCCTGCCTGTGTATTTATTTATTCAATAAATCGTAGACAAAAGAGGAAAAGAATAATTTCTAGCTTTAGAACAGCGTTTTCAAAGTTTAGAATTTAGGCCAAAAAATTTTCTGGGTATCAGGAGAACAGGAAAACCGAGGAGGTATTCCGAGACCTGGTGCCTCATCATGTGCATTCGTTCCACCCTGCGTAGTCACTCCTATTCCTACAGAGTATGATGGAGGCCTTCGCTAGTTGCAATCAACGTCAATTGGACTATAACTTCTAAAGGGCCTTCGGTGATGGATTGTCAATAAATTTTAACAAATCATTGGGAATAATATTGATTTATTCAGATGGAAAAGTATTCTTCTACAACAAATGTGTTACAATGAAAATTCGTAGAGGTTTCTTATCGAATGACAATTTCAATTGATTCAGAAAGTATATGATCTATGTCTACATTATGAATGATGTATCGATATTTATTTGGTACACTAATGAGAAATCATGCAGATACACTGATGAGTCTTGTTTCCTAGATGCGGGAAAGAGATTCTCTGAAGCTGCCAATTCTTCACCTGTAATGGAAGAGAAAAGAGTTATTAATTCAGATACAACTGAATTGTAGAATTACTGAGTGATGAGTCATCGTTAACATTGCGAGTTGGGGCCAAATATAATAAGATATTCGGATGGGGCTTATTATTAAGTGTTCCTGGGGTTGGAATACAGTTTAAAGGTTCCAACAATTTCCTAATAACTCAGCATGCTTCATATTAACCGCTCCGAGAAGAATGTCCTTATCTCTGGAACGGTTTGCACAGTGCTTCAGCAGATGACATGACACGATATAAAGAATCAGTGTTAACCAAATGAGGACCACGTAATGGACTGCATCTTTCGTCACTTGAGTGAACGGAAATATCGATAACCTCCTGAACTCCAATTCTGCGCTGCATAGTTTGTATCAATTGAATTCTTCACCATCATGAAGAAGAACATCCTTCCTGACACTTGGATAACCTTGTCAAGTCTTTCGGTGTTGTCGACGTTGTCTCTTGTCCTCTACCTCTGTAGCCTCCAGGCGTCGATCGGCGTCCTAGAGCAAAGCCAACCAAGCAAATTGAAGCACCTTGTAACAAGTGGTCAAAGCATATCGACGATGGACCAACTTTACCTACGATAATTCCTCCTAGTGAAAATGAATCAGCAGAACCGGTCATGCTATGATCGAAACAACTACATCACCGCAGCGTATTATTGTTCAAATTATGTTCAGAAGGACCCAGGGATCTCGTCTTCCCAATGAGTGACAAAGTCAGTTTGTATCAAGTTTGAATGGCATAGTTGATTCACCCCATGTTCACCGTGTGTTGTCGTAATTCATTTCTTGGCAAACACCTGAAGAAATATAATTGAAAAAATTATTTTTAATCAATAACAGGATCCCATCTATGTCCTGCTAGCGTCCAATAATATGCAGGCAATGTCACTTTATCTTAAATTCATGTTGAGGTTTTTCCCAGTCTTTAATCGGTTTTTTCTCCATTTTTGAATTATTTATTCAATGAGCACATCTCCACGAGTCCTTCGATGCGCCTCATGATTTTATATCCTCCTGGATTAATTCCTGATCGTTTTCTAATTTTTTCTAATTTTTTCTAATTTTTTTCGATTTTTTCCGATTTTTCCCAATTTTTGACAATATTTTTCAGTTGTGCCGCCCCTGGATGAGTGCGGGGCCCCGAAAATTAATTGTCCGCCCCTATTTGGTCACGTGATGACGTCACGTGGTCAGGTCACGTGACCGCACTCGCCGATACAGCTAGCGCCATGTGGCGGAATTTTCGTGAACTAAATTCCGGCAAAAGTATTGACTCCCTCTGGAGCTCGCGGGAAGCCGAAAAAGTATTGACCGCTCCGTCCGAGGAAAACCGCCGAAGAACGACGACCGCCTCCGAGCGTCCGAGGAAAACCGCCGAAGAACGACGACCGCCTCCGAGCGTCCGAGGAAAACCGCCGAAGAACGACGACCGCCTCCGAGCGTTAGGAAAACCGCCGAAGAACGACGACCGCCTCCGAGCGTCCGAGGAAAACCGCCGAAGAACGACGACCGCCTCCGAGCGTTAGGAAAACCGCCGAAGAACGACGACCGCCTCCGAGCGTCCGAGGAAAACCGCCGAAGAACGACGACCGCCTCCGAGCGTTAGGAAAACCGCCGAAGAACGACGACCGCCTCCGAGCGTCCGAGGAAAACCGGAAAAGTATTGACCCCTTCGGCTCCGAGCGCTCGAGGAAAACCGTAAAAGTATTGACCCTTTTACCTCTCTTTCACGCATCACATTGCCTGACGTCAAGGGGCAAGAAACCTGGGATTTTAGTTCACGAAAATTCCGCCACATGGCGCTAGCTGTATCGGCGAGTGCGGTCACGTGACCTGACCACGTGACATACCTCGTGACGTCATCACGGCACTCCTCAGGGGCGGACAATTAATTTTTGGGGCCCCGCACTCATCCAGGGGCGGCACAACTGAAAAATATTGTCAAAAATTGGGAAAAATCGGAAAAAATCGGAAAAAATTAGGAAAAATTAGAGTAAATTAGAAAAAATCGGAAAAATCGGGAAAAATTAAAATAAATTAGAAAACAATCAGGAATGAATCTCGGATGGTCTAACTCTGGTTAATAATTCGGAAATGAAGGAAAAAACTGAAATAATTCGGGAAAAATGGGGAACAGCAGGGAAAAACGAGAAAATGAGAAAGACTCACAAAAATTGAACTGTGTAGTATTCTTCTGTATTTTTTCAACATCAAAACATCATTCTGACACTCTGAAATTGAATTACAACCGAAAGTAATCGAGATAATCAAATTTATTAGCTATTCTAAGTACTGAACTAGCGGCAACTTGATTAATTCGACAAATCACTTAATTCAATCAACAAATTCAGCTATACCTAACGTCAAACGTGCTCGCCTAATTTTTTACAATATGTTATAGGTAAACTGATCTTTGCATTTCAACTTTAATTGTCAAGGTATCCTCCTCGGAGATACTCATCATGAGAATTGAGCAAAGTTTTCTGAGAGTCACCAAGTATAAACCCCTGACGATTGAATGACACGATTCTTCTGCTCGATGGCTGAATATATCAGGTTTTCGTTATCAAAAATTACCAAAGGAAGGATTGAGTGGAATTCAATAATTATTACTATGTATCATCTTTGATTCGATAGATCAGCATCTGTTCAGAATATCTAAACCGTATATGCCACAGATTGTACTCCCTACACTGTACTAACTGTTCGGTCTAAGACTAAGGTATGATTCATGGAAAAATAGTGAGCTATGACAACAATTCGCACAGTTATTCCAGATGTGAGCGCACTTTGTTTGAAAAAAACTCTAAATCTTTTAAACATCGGTATCTTGTGCATCGAGGAATGAATGAATGTTGATGCTCGATGACACCATATTTGGATCCACATGTTCCGTACACATTGGACAAACTTCTTCACTTTCGATGATTCTGCAAAAAAACGAAAATAACTGTCAACACCTCTGAAAAAAATTGAAACAGTTTGCAGATGAATAATGTGACGAACTTTGGAGAAAAATTCACAAATTCTTCGCCACAGAACTAATGAATCGATGCAAGAAATGAAAAAGAACTGGGAGCCACTCACCGCAGGAACTCAGTTGCGATTGCGGGAAACTCACATCGCGGACAAACTGTAAAGTCATCTTCAAGAATATGACGACCCTGAGAGAGAATAAATTTCATTGAAATTGATAAATTTCGAAACAAAGAATTATTATTTCACACTATGGCAAAGATATAGTTAATTTATCAGATTATTTAGCATTGATATGAATTTTCTGATCTGAAACTTTTCAACTCTACCCACATTAACCACTAGTGGTTGATAATTACTAAAACACTTTACCGTAGCAATGCAAAAAGGTATGGTGTTCTTGCATTTGTCACACATGACTTCCGTCTCAGGTAATTTATTTTTGCAATAAGGACAAGGTGTTAATGGCTCGTTCTCAGCTTCAGGATCCTTTGTCTTTGGAGCTTTCCTAACAATCGCTTCAATTTTTTTGCTATATTTGGCATCGATTTGCGTTCGGTATTCAGGCCGCATAAGCATCGCAGCAAAGTTGAACGCTGCATGCTTCAGTCCGGCTCTATGGCATTCTATTACCGTCGATGTTAATATTGGAACGATATCTGAAATAGAATTAGGCCATTTGAGAGAATGGGATTTGTTCGGTGGCAATAATACTCCGTTTTTTTCAAAAGTGTGCCAAATACTCACGCGATGGAAATTTCGAGATATTGTTTGCTACCCTTATCAACATCCGAGCCCCACGTAAATGATCGTTTCTCTTCACATGCAGCCGTACCAGTATGTACGAATGTAAGAGCCTCAGATTAGTCTGCATTTCCAAAGGTATGTTGATTTTGTTTCTTTTCAGTTCTTGGTACATACCGAAAAGCACATCGTGCGCGTTTCTGTAGTTCCCTGTAATCAACGAACGTCCGTTACCAGAGATCGCCTGGTATGCCAAGCCAAGGCTTCACACGAACCAAGAGAATCACACAAACCATTGATTTGTTCCTCGTTAGCAATGATGATAGCAGTTTTGGCAGCTTCTTTGTATTGTTTTTTAGCCATGTACAGGCGGAAAAGATATTTTGGATCCTTGGGCAATCCATCGCTGCCTAACAGAAAATCTATCAGTTGATTCGCTAATTTTTCATCCCTGGATGACGCTACGGTATCTATTGCTAACGCAAGTGCCGCATCGTCATCCGCGACGAGTTGAGCAGCTTTAAGCAAGTGCTTCAGAGCCTGGAAAAAAGAAAACGACTTCCAAATTGGGATAATACGAATAATTCATGCGCGAGAATCCTGAGAAACAGGTTTGACCTACCTTCTGGTAATCCCTTGCATGAAAATAATACTTTCCAGTTAATAAACTGTTCCTTTGTGATTCGAAATAAATGGCAAGGCTTTTGAAGTCTTCTATTCTAACGTTATCGTGATCGAGGGTGTTAACTAAGATATCTCCGTAAAGTTCCATTTTGCCGAGTTGATTCGCTAACTGAAAGGCCTCGTCATGACAATTGGATAGAATCAAAAACTTAATGGCAGAATTGTAATCGTTCATTTTCTGGAAAAATGTGGCAACCATTTTAGCACCTTCGATGCTTTTCGTTTGTTGCACAACCTCCACACTCCTTGCTGTAAGTTTTTCATAACATGAATCGAACTCCGATCACAACTACACTCAGCATGATGAGTAACCCTCATTTTTTTGGGTTTTATAAATATACGTCTCAAATATGACCAAAAACATAGTGTGAAAATATTACCAGGATTATTCAAATATTCCAGGTTTATCCTGATTATGTTATCGTAATCTTTCGCAGTCTCGTATGCCTGAGCAGCTTCTTCGAATTTCCCTTCACTTTCTTTGGCCTTAGCAAATTGAATATGAATTTTTGGAGATGTTATTTGCGGCAAAAGTTGTCCAACTTTGTGCCAATTCTTTAACTTTATGTACGCCGAAGCAGCTTTGTCAAAATATTCAGCTTTCTCATATAAGAGTGCAGCTTCGCTGAATTGCTGTAATTGGGATGAAAAATTTCATCGTTTTTTGATAACATTTGAAACATCTAGGATGTGAACAATGAGATAAAATTATACTTTCTACTACCTTCATTATCTCTAAAATCTCTGCGCATTCTCTTCTGAGGGATCTCGCACTCTCCACATCCATGGCTATTCCAACGCCTTTTCTACTGTCCCCACACCTTATAGACATTCTTGCAATTCCAGCAAGACATATACTCTTATGATTGATATGTTGAACCACGGGGTTTGACTGTATACCGCTGTCGACTAATCCACGCTCGTAGTTGGCTAGAGCTTTTGGATAATTGCCTCTGGAATCGTGAAAAATTTAAGTGAAAAAATTCCAACTTCTCACATTAGCCAACCCTAGAGATTGGTACTGTCGGGATAGAAAAAATTAACAAATAAATATAGTATAAACAAATAGATAAATAAACTTACGTGAATTCTAATTGTTGGGCGTACTCTCTGGCAATGAATGGAACTTCTTCCGGTTTTAATTTTTGTGCTAAATTCAGAGCTTGTTCCCATTGCATCAAGTCTCTTCTCAAGTTGAGGGCTTCCACGGGTTGGGACGAGCGTAGGAAAAACTTTTCAGCTTGGTTATAATCACCTAGTAAAGTTGATATATGCCCACATAATAAAGCTAACTCATCTATGTTTTCTAGCTTTAGCAGAGACCAGACAGTTGACACATCTTCTATGTGCCGATATACTCGTAGTGCTGAGCAGAAGAGAAAAAGAAGAAAAAAAAATGTTCAAGATTATGATTGCGGGACACAGAGTGATTGAAAATTCCTTATGGCCACAGCTTACCAAATTCTACATTCAAATTGGCCATCGCACTTCTCCCCAACAATTGCCAACTCTCTAAATCATTCAGTTTCGTACATGCCTCCCAAGCATGTGTAAATCTAACGAAGAAACGGAGCGATGAGTTTCCAACATATCGCATTTTACGTGCTATAAAAATTTACGAAATAATGCAGACACGGACCTTCTACACGCAACGTAATTGTCGAGGATTTCTCCCATCTTTTTTGGATCAGTCACATTACCGATATGCTCATGCGACGACAATGTAAGTTGAGTCAGACGACTACCTGCTGTACTTAGAGTTACTTCTCCGGAGTACATGAGCAACGGTACAGTTTCTGTGGGTAATTTGGTCACGGAGATCTTGTTGACTTTGGGCCCTGAAAAATGTCAAGTTCAAACACTCCTGAGTTCCTTTTTTGCACTCAAAGTATAAGCTTTGCAGACACGCGTCCAACGGGAACCCAGATAAAAATGTTTAAGATTACCTTCTATGCAATATTTTACATAAACAAACGTAACGATGACGTTTTGATTATATACCGCAAACACACCACGATCAAATATGTTTTGATCCCAAATAACACCTTCAATTGAATTGGGACAATCGACTATCTGTATGGTATTCTCATTTATCGGATCAAAAATGTACGTATCAGATTTATCATCTATGAAGCACAGCTGTGTTCCATTTGCATCTAAATAAATCCGCTTTATTCCATTGCTGTGAGTCAGTTCTGTGGATTGTTCAAATGCTTCCAAGTTGAAATACAGTATGTGACCCATCTACAAAGATATCTTGTTAATGAGGTGGCTGGAGTTTTTTTCAGTCAATTTATCCGATTGACGTGACTGGAAATACTTTCTACAGTTGCGATCAAGCTTAGATGCAAATGGAGGATACTGAGTACGAACAGACATTGAACTCACGTCATTTCCATAAACCAAAAAGTCGGGCGACAAAATATGACAAGTTATTTTAGTATCTAAAGCATTTGGTTGAGGAAATATTTTTGACTCGCTTCCATCGCTTGATGGGTCTTGATCTGTTTCTATCTGAAATACGAATAGTTTTTTTTAACAACAAAACGTATGACGCTGCGCATAGCGGAACTTGAATAGTCATACATACGGTGTGTAACTGAAGCTTTCCGTCAAACAACACAGAAACGAATGTTTGATTGAGGCATATGCTTTCGACCGTCCCCAAGTAATCCCGTTCAAAATGTACAGGGTGATCATGATTAAATTTAATCAAGTCCCAAAATAATACTCTGTTGTTTAATGCCACTGCCAAATGTAAAGGGCCAACTGCCATCACAGATGGCTCTATTACGGTGTCGATTGTCTGTGGTGTAGGTTTATTCTGAAAATATCTTTTTGTTAGACAAAACATGTCTATTGAATGAACATTACTCCCCTATGCTCTCTTGAATCATCGTTGCAAAATATGAGATCCAAATGGAAACGATAACTTCTATTAATTCTGTTCTTCATTAAGCCTGTTTGCACTTTACATACCTTGTCGAGTGTATACAAGTACACGATTACTTCGGTTAGGCTTGTTAGAATGGCAATTCTATTCCCACATACACTGGTTAACTTTGGTAATTGCAATAAATAAATCAATATATTTCCGCTGTATGTTGCTGCAGCTAACATATTACCATCTGATGACCATTCAACTTTATTAACGCCAGTTTCGCCTGTCAAAGTGATGACTCTGTTGGTCTCCTCTAGATTTTGTATACTGTGAACTTTCAAAGTGTTATCTCCGCAAGTTACGATTTTGCCAGCCACACGGCTTAGTGCGATATCATTCAATGAATCTCTGTGATTTTTAACTTGAAATAATTCTTGGCCAACTTCTTTTATGTGAGTCGATATAGCTATGAAATAGCCAGCCTCAAAGCCCACCAGTATGTAACCATCGCCATACCTGTTCAATTTTTTAGCAAGAATATAAAAGAACATCAACACCGAGACAAAGACTTACGATACTCACCATTTGTAAGTAATGATTTGGCCATATCTCTTTTGGAAGGCTAATTCAATGGGATTATCAGGATCCAAGACGTTGTAAAGGAATAATGTTGTTCTACCAACGACCAGCGATACCTTGATTTGAATGATGACGTCATTAGCATTGGATTAATTTTTACTTTTCCCTAAGAAGGTATTCGATAGGCTTACTGTATTTTCCCCTCCATATCTCTGGTCCATTTTCATTTCACTGAACTGAAGATCAGAAGGATCCCCTTGCAACGTTATTTCTCTGCGTGTGTCACCTTCACTTGTACTAATAGTGAGGACTTTATCCTCACTTGCCAAAGCAAGGAGCCCTTCTGTCGACCATGCTCCGCAAACAATTTTTTTCTTATGTTTACCTAAGATGGGGATACGTCTGCAAGGAACCAAGTACCATTTCTTGAAAAATTTCTAAAGAGAGATGTTATAAATGAGATTATAGAAGGAAGCGTCTGGCGGAATCATGATTTTGATTTTTGATTTTTGAAGTTTAACCGTTCTGTGCTAGTAGCTACGTGAATAATGTAGCGATTATACAAGCAGAACTACGACATACTTAGCATTCACGTGGTCGTAGAGAGCTAGGTTTCCTTTTTGTGTACCGACTGCTAGTGTGCAGCTTTTTTTGGCCCAAGCCATGCAAGTTAAACTGTCTTTGAGTCCAGCATCTATTTGTGATTTTTTGCCAGTCGTTGCATCCCACAAAATAATTGCAGAAGATCCAATTGAAATGGCAGCCAACAGGTCGCCGTCCGTGTCCCAACCAATACCCGAACATAGCCCAGCTAAACGAATACGCTCCTGTATTTCTCCTTGACGATTGAAGATCAATACTGCAGAATCGCATCCTGTTGTGGCAAGATATGTTCCGTTGCCAGGACGCCAAGATATGTATACATTACCAGGACCATGTGGTTGGTCAAGTCGATATAAAACCTGTACAGAAAAATAATGTAACACCATTGTCGGCTAAAACTAAATACACGAAAATATCATGATTCAAAACTGGAATCTGATATGACCAATTATGCCCACGCTTGAAGCGAAATATTTCTCACTATCGTATGAGGTAAGCAATATAAAATCGGGTCGGATTCTTGAAACGAAATAGTAGGGTGAATTCTATAACCCACCTTATCTGAAGTCATAATTAAGGATTATTAGACAATACCGTTTCAACTGAATACGACAGCTAACAATAATTATTATTTTTGATGTGGTCAACCCACTGCACTCCTAACGTATCGATTTAATTGCCACATTTTCAAACCGAATCTCACTTCGATCACCATGTTGTTTACTCTCCCCTACCAGTTCGCGTTGCCGCCGAACTAAGAAAATCAAGTTAATTAAGGTAACCTTGGTTGCACCTTGCTAGGCGTAAAATTTCCTCTTGTAGCTGTATAGGGTGGACAATTAATCGCACGGATTGTAATTAAGGGTTGTTTCTTTATATTTCTTGAAATTTTTACAAAAGTTTTTGTCCAAGTTTTTATTCGTAACAGAATTATAAGTTACTCAAAATTCTTTCATTACATTCCTCACTGCGAAGCGAACACGTATTTCGCGTGTGTAAAAATAATTCTTCGAACCAGTCATTGAAAAAGCAAAGCGAAAAAACCAGATAATAAATGTTTCACAACTGTTTCGTTGAATAGGAAAATGAACGAAAATATTGATATTATGAATATTGATTATCTGATGGTACTGAATGCCTGACGTTGCTGTTATTTCAGAAATCACAAAGTGTTTGGACTGGCAACGCAGTTTCATGTAAATGTGAATCATTTTATTGTTAGATTGGAAAAGGACGATAGAAAAGCAACAAAAGCATACGCCCCATATTACAGCAAATAGATACTCGCCCAAAGAATGTACGCACAAAGGAGCGCTTATTGAACTCTTTTGCTTTATAATATTTTACCCTAATGATCACTTTTTTTTTTTTCATCGGCATACCTTCCAAGGGTCGTTACTCGACACCCTTTGACTTCCGATCGATTAAAAATATATCTCTGAAAAATGAAAACACAGCATCCTCTTCTTAAACGTGCAGCTTGTAGACTTTATAGTATTTCACTACATGGTCTAATGCATTTAGTTATATGAGCAAGTAAGTAAAATTATTGGGAATTTGCAATGAAAATATAAGAATGATTTGTGAAGATTTTCCAGATGTTGGTTAGTCTTAGAAGAAAATTGGTTTCGAATCGTGGCAGAATTGAACGTATGAAGTAATATTCGAAGTCCAGGGTCGTTAGAGATGCTAATAAGAGTATTCAACAGAATGGCATGGAATCTATAATCCACATAAAAATGACATGACCATATTATTTTATACCACAATCCTGATTCGGTAAGTATAAACACACACTCAGTGACATCAGATGTGGTTAATCTTTCTTAGAACTGTTGAAAAATTGTTCACATTTTTTTCAGCTTCGATCATCCATTGAGAAATCCTATGCGAAGAACTTAAAAGTTTCACTGAAAGGGCATTCAGAACAAAATAGTCATCAAGAGCGCGTGCAGTTCGAGCTTTACATGCACAACTTCTCAAAGTGAATTTATGTTTAAACCAATTTCAAATGAATAAAACATTCAGAAAAAAGTTCAACTGAAAAGAGCATCTGTACTAATACAAGTGGATTTCAAATTCGCAACAAGTTTTGACTTGGTTTGATGCTAGATACATGACCGCATCAGCCATTGCGAAAAAACATATTTTTATCAACCAAGAGGTAAAAATGGTTTGTGGTCACAAAGATGTATTGCAAAAGAATTAGTGTCTCGATAATTGAGTACAACAGTACTCAAATTATTTTGAATTGCTGGAATAAATACAGAATTTCCATATCAGAGAATGAAAAATGTAAACAGAAAATGAGTAGCTCAAGATTTAACTCTGGAGCATAGTTAATATCAAGTAGGTCCAACTGTGATCAAGATATGAAAAGATGCAAGATATTGGCAATGACTTCTAAAAGTCAGTTCAAATCAATGATAAATTGTGAAGCGAAACGCGTTATACGTACTATTTTCAGCGGTTATCATTCTGGTAATAACTACATCAGTTGCGTGTTCGACATAAAATAGACGCTGTATAAAAAATTGTGATTCGTTTTTATTTCAGTTCGCGTCTGCAAGTAACACACTAACTGTTTGAAACACTGACTTATTTACAATTTTCTATCGAGCCCGCAACAGATGTCACAATGATAATCTATTTAGTTCTGCTATACTGCTACATACTAATCCATGATAGTAACAATGAACTACGGCTCGATGAATTCGATTAGATCTTACAAAATCCAAGTTTGATTTCGTCAGTGGTTAACACCATATTATTTTTTCTCAGCGTCTTCTATGGCGGTCAGCAATATACATATAATCATTCTTATCACATTGTATGAAGTCAACGTTGTAATCAAACATCTATCAAACAGCGACGTTCGAATGGTTTACTATTAGCAGGGATGGCCAGCTACAATGTATGTCAACTACTGAACCTTCAATGCATTGTTAAGTAACTACATATTTCTAGGTAAAATCATCTTTGAATTGATTTCAAAGTTTGATCAAAATTCAATGTGAGTTGAGGTTGGGGTAGGTTGTATATATATTCTTTGGTTTGCAATTATCATCCGGTCATCTACTATGTCCCTTCACATACGACAGCATCCTCCCACCTCTTCACACTACGTTATAGTACTACGCTATTGATTCAAATTAGAATCTTTGCATCGGTAATATAATAATCAGTCCCACATGAACTTTCCTAAGGGAGTTATTCTATTTTTACCCAACAAGAATTCAGTACCTGTAACACGGAGGGTTTCCATTTCATCCTGCCATTACTTCACTTTCTGGATGAGCAAATGTTCAATTTCAAGTATCGTTTACAAGCTCCTCAATCCTTGCCATACATAAAAGCACAAAAGCATAATCCGATTACGACCATCCCTGAAACGTAAATGAGGTCTCTCCTGATGTTCCGTATGCCTGGGCTACCACCAGGCAAGCTGTACATGCTACGCCACTCCATGGACCACAATGGTATCGCGACATGGAGAATATCGGGGATCATGAAGCCTAGATCCCGAATGACCTGTTGAGAGTATTTGTTTCATTTCAATAATTTATAGTAGCATAACTTTAAACACTAAGTCCCAGGTTTGAAAAAAAAATAAAATCTGCTTTAAGCGTCATTACTTATTTAAGAAACCATAATACACCCCTGCCTATTGTGAAATTATTACTTTGATATAAAAATTCTTTTTGCATGTAAAGCGCAACCAGAATTAACAAAATTAATAATAATCTTATTCCAGTTGCTTATTCTCTATAAGATATACATATGTATATTTACCTGATGAGCGTATCCTTCTCCTCGGACAACATTTGTAATAAACTGGTCCCAACTACCAGCCAAGATGTGCATAACCGCAATTGCAACGATAACAAATGCTTTTTTATGTGTGATCGGATTCAGAACGTCTGCCAAATGGACGACGAAAATGGTTGACAATAATTCGGTAGCAGTGAAAAATAATTGATGGTACCATTGCGAGTAAAAATCGTCGTTCCAGTAATTTATGTACACCCACCACGAATAGTAGTGAGAAAATACTGCAGTACAAAAAAGTATCAACATCCCGATTCTCAATCGAAAATGCATAGCCAGCCAAGCTAGATGTTTGATAATTTCATAAAAGGCGATTATGCCAAAAACTATCATACACCATATTTTGATAGTGTTGATTGTGGCGTTAAAATACATGTGTTTATAAGAGGCAACGCCGGATTCATATGAACCTGAAATAAAGTAATGCCACGTCACTCTGACAGCCACTTCAATCCAGATATGAGTATTAGTAAAAAAGTATTGTTCCATTCAGGTCAGCTTTGCATGGTTGATGAGACTCATAATTGCAATTTAATCCACAAGTTTATACGTTCAGTGCATGAAGGTGCCAAACTTCATTACTTGAAAAAGACTACTACACATAAGGGTTCAGATGATCGAAAAGTCTTTTAGTATGGTTTGTGATATTTTTATCTGAAGAGTAAGGTTTTGTATATGTATGTACAAAGAAAGACAAGAAAAATGGAGACTGAACTGCTTATAAGCACACAGTTTTACGACAAGTCCTAGTCGATCGACATGAATTACTCAGATGACACTTGCTGTTGAGCATAAAATAGAGTTGGATTACCTTTAAAGACAGTATCCCAGCACGAGCACGAACAGTAACGTTTGTCAACATTGCGTGAGAATTCTGGCCAAAAATAGTAAAGCACAGCTATATGTGCAGGCGGAATGGTCAGAGGTGCTAAAATGCCTGCAGCCTGGGAACTGTATGTGATTAATCTTGGAAATATTCGATTTGCAAACATCCTCAAGTTCATCGTTGTCGGTCATGGACCTACCGGATGTGCTACAGCTACCTCGATCTTGACTAGTAAGTCGTTATTAATAGAAGGGCAATAGGCCATCCTTTGCTAATAATAACATTTTCTGTTTCAGTCACACACTCGAACAAAATTAATTTTTTCCACAGGGATTTACTTACAAATTCATCTCGTGAAATTTATCCCTCCTGTTACAGACAGATCGGTTGGTAGAAAGGTTTTCAATCAGGAAATAGACTCAAGGAAACCTCGAGACCTTCGAGGTACCGGAGATACTTGAAAATCTTGGCAAGTCGCGTGTTGATCCCCCTGTAACAAAATTCCAGTATGTCGAAGACACGCGACTGCAAGGACTTATTTTCGTAAAATTACGTCATAGTAATTAAAACAATATCGTTGAGTTCACTCGCGAGCATCGACAACTGATGCTACGCAAGTAAATTTTTCAATAATCACACCATAATATAATCGATCGGTATTGCAATAGATAGCTACATGAACTATTGACATTGCAACGGTTCACAACAACCAATTCCTTGTTTGGTCACCATATTTGTTTATTGCTAGAAATTTAAAGATGGCCGTCTGATCGCTGTAGATTTCGAAAATTTCAAGCTTCAAAATAGAAGGTCGAGGCCCTCTTTGGTCGAGGCGACGAATTCAGAGCTTGAATTCGTTGGGTCGTAGGGTTCGACTACTGTGTTATCATGAGATGGCAACTGTACCGCAAATTCTGAGAAATGGACTGAAAAGTTTTGTTCAAAGTGATCGAAAATTTCAAATTTAATCGATAGGACTTACGAGAACTTTATATTATTTTGGGAGATCAGAATATTCGGCTTCTGAAAGGGTAAAAAATACATTTGGAAAATAATCGATTTGGTATGTATTAAATTTTCGGCACGTACGTACGTACGTCAAGGAAAATCGATGTACTTATTCAACTATCGAAGAATAATGCCTCGGTATCCCAGCTCAACTTGTGATCTCCACATTATAAAGATGCCATAAAATCATGTTTCAGGTCTGCTGCTGCTGCTGCTGCTGCTGCTGCTGCAGGTGCTGCAAAAAAGGAATTCTTACTCGGCTTTTGATGCAGTAATATCATAATATTTCATAAAGACACATGCCAAAGAACTGTTTGAAATAGCGTTCGTTACCCATTAAAGTGGTAGCGAATCGATAAAATTTCGAAAGTTCTCTCTGCAACTTTAATATTTTCGCATTATTGCAATAAGAAATTCTTATGGAGTTGCAGAGTAATGCCTGCAGTTATGGTCATGCGCGGTTGCATAGTGAACTATAAAGATCGCATCGTTAACTAAGACCCTGAGATTCCGCTGTTGCTACAGAAATATAATTCTGCGATAATCTGATATTCAGTTGAAAACTAAAAATATGTAAATATTTGAAGAAGGAAGAAAGAGAAGCACGTTAAAATATGTAGTCGTCAATTCGAGGCGTCGAATTGCAGTAAAAATCCTGAAGTCTAAATTTCATTACACGAAACCACGGGGGTTGAGGTTCATCAGCATATTTGGCAGTCGCATCGTTGAACCCCCTGTATGCACATCAACTCCGACTTCCTCGGAAAATTCCTTTGGGTTATTTCGGACACTCGTTTTAAACCGATACTGCTGGAGATCCAGGCGACCCAGAACCATCGCAAGAGCGATAAACAGATTAAGGGTGAAAAGTATGAGGAAGAGCGTTTCTGTGAAGTGGGAAGCAGTGAGAAAAAAGGACAGAGCATGGCAGAGACGAGTAGAACGGAGAGCAGAGCGGTCCAGCGAGTTAATGCCAATTTGTTTGTCCTCCTCCGTCTCCAAAGAAGATCTTCAGTCAACGGTCTTGCGCGTGATAACGTGTCCATCCCTTTTAACGGAGGACGCGTTCGAGTCCAGTCGAGTAGCGCGGGTCACGGAGTCTGTGGGCAGTAAAAATAGGCGATTAATTTTTTTCATCGATTTCGATCTCGGTTCGTTTCCGTGAAAATTTGGCGTTGATCATTGTCCATTCGTAATTTGAGTGCGTTGCTTTTGAAATTCAACAATTGAAGTTGCCGCGCGTCGCCGATCGCCGCATTTCATCTGAGCTTTCGGGTCAGAATTGAGACGCCGCTGTTTGCCGCGTTGCGAACGTAGAGGCGATTTTTGAAATTTTTCAATCAAGGTACGTCGACTTCGACCGCTGAAGATACAAAAGCGAAGTCTTTCAACGCATGGCTCACCCCACGGTGCACTCAACCTTGCCGAAAGTAAGCTCTTCAAAAGACACAAAGAAAGAAAGCAGAAAAAAAAAAAAAAAAAAAACACAGACAAATCAAAAAAGTACGTTATTAGAAGCATCGTGTGATCCACGGGTCGCAAAATGCTAGTTAATTGTACAAAAACACTTTTATGTAAACTTCGGGCCGTTTCAAAAAGTAATGGTAATCATCGGGGGACCAAAGGTCATTACTGTTCGCTTTTCGGAGCATTAGAATTACAACTCTATTTAGTAACAGATGGCATGCGGAAAATCTCCGAAAATAAGTTCTCACCACTCGACAGAAAGAAAAGAGCTGAATTTTCCCCAGCGCTTTTCAATACACCTGAATCCATTTTCCAAACAGTCTTCTCGATCTTCACTCGACGAATTTGTTTTCAATCTGATTCCTCACGCCCAGTTGAACTCTACAGCATCGGCATAACCATATAAACCAGATGAACTTATTCGCATATTGACCTTGCATTTAATTGAATCATTCTTCATTCAATAACCGACGGGTTTATTCACGCCGCAATTACCAACGTCAACGAAACCGCTATTGAAACAAGCTGGTCTACTTGATCTTTCCCATCTACAAAATAACATCGTTACAATGGCGCTTGATCTAATTCATTACCGAATGAAAATATAATTTTTTTCTCTCATCTATCATCCCATTGTCGACACATGTTCACGATTAGGTTCGATATGCATATCTACGTTAAGATCTTACAGTTCACTCGTGAAATACGAGCAATTATTTCATTGATTTTTAATTATTTATTTCACTTTTTTTCACGTCCGAGAACTGAGATGTACATTTTTTATTTTTCTCGTTATTCAACAAGTTCAAATACTCTCAACACTGATCATCGCTGACAATGAGCATGTAGGAAACAAATCGATCTATAGTTACCTCGTGGTTCTGAAAAATTCTGAAAATCATGCGACCGTGTCCGTAGATTCGACAATCAGCTTGTTTGCCTCTTTTCTTCTTATTTCGTCATTTTTCGTCGCAGCTCGTTTCTTTCTCTTTTCACAGATATTCGTGTACGCGAGATAGAAAAGAGGTCGTGAATCGTCGAGACCTTTTGTTAGTTTTTCTCATTATCTCTGCAGGAAAAAAGACAATAATGAAAATTAATATTTGAAGTAGGTACGGGTATACGTGGGGCTCTTGACGATCTCGTATTCGATTGCCATGAGAAAAGTGACGAGGCTGAGGTATGTTTTATTTACCTTTATCTTAAAAAGAGCCCCTCAAGTCCCTCCGTCTAATAGATATTATACATATCTGTATTTCCACCAGCCAACGAGAGGATGGATTCGATTCCAGCGTCGGAGTAATACGAATTTTTGTTCGATCAAAAAAACCGCTACTGAAATATTTTCGAAATAAAAAAGGCAATAACGAAGAAAAATTAATGTACCTCCGATTCTCAAGTTCACGATCAAATTCGACGAACGGAAGAATTATTCACGTCGGCTGTAATTGCAAGGGGAAAATCGTTGAAACCGGTCGGAGACTCTGAGAGAAAAAAAAAAAAGAATTACAATCAAAATCAACGTGGAGATGGTTTTTTTTTTTTATCCATCCTCATTTCATTTTTCTCGTCGTAACGACAGCGATAATTAATTATAATTCTCCGTCGTCGGAGGTCTTTGAGCAGGAAAAGGAAGAAGAATAATTAGAATTGATCGCGCGTGTTCGTATCGTCCGAATCCGTTTACGAAGAGACTGACCTGCATTATATTTTGTATGCATACATACTCGGATTGCAGGCGTGCATTACCTACCGCTTCGTACGTACGTACGTACCATCAGCTTCTCGTTCGTGCAACTCTGCGAAGTATCGGGATAACGTTCGATCCATCCTTGACGATATGCGGGTGCCCCGGGTACTCGAAAAACGATCGAGGTATACCCACGCATGGCCTAATAACACAAAGAACACACGGTGAATGGCAGAGGTTGAAATTATTTGAAAAATGACGCAACGATTCCGTTTCGAAACGACCGATACGATCTGATATGATTTCGGCAGCAATTGCATACGGAATGACTCGACGCGTCCAAATGAAAGAATTAACCGTTGTAACATTGAACCGGATACTCGGTTGACAATAAATCAAAACAACGCGATATCGCAAACTCGATATTTTGATTGGATTATCAATGGTAACGATGAATTAGAGTCATTGGGATACACGGAAGCTCCCGGTTACTATCTTGAAATAAGTAAATAAATGTTATGTGTTTATTACCGGTTCTAACCGCCGCGATAAGTCCGTCGTAAAATTTATGAAAGCTTGCTTAATTTCTTCATACGAATGCCACGCTTCGGCGAACATACGTCGTTCGACCAGGTAGAGTACATACGTATACGTGGCTATACGTACAAAATAGCATTTGGTTGCAGCTTTCCGAAATATGACGATAATTCGATCGCGCAATACGATTAGGTACACGAACGCCGATCCAATTTCACCTTACAATTATCAATAAAAATAATCCTCTCAATGATAATCTAACAACAAGTGCGGACGTGAAAAAGATACGATACAATGACAACGAGCAAAGGAATTTACAACTGTGGGATACGTTAGCTCTGACCAACAAGCTAAACCAAGAGAACTTTCGCTCGTTTCATTGGTTTCAAATGTCCGGATATGCGACGATTATCGAAATCGCGAGGCTGGCACACCGATCGTCCGACCGATATGAATATTACGCATGTTCGTATTCGTACGTGTACAAGACCGTAAGAAGAAATAGCAAGAGACGAACTCGCGTCGATTCTTCTCGGTCCTAGCCAAAACGGTAACGGGATGGATACGAATTATTGAGAACAGAGTGGAAAAATTGTTGTGCGTTACGATTACGGTCATCGATAAATTCGTTCGAATGAAATTTCGTATGATAGAAAAAAAAGGAGAGTAATAAATCAGCAGACGCGCATCAGCGTGCGTAATGTTATTTGAAAATAAGCTCGATTAATTTATTTCACTCGTAGACGAAATAAAAATGAGAAAACGAGATTTACATAACGAACAAGTAACGGGCAGTTTGCATTTACTGCCGTTATGCATATTATGTAGGTACATAGGTATAGTATGGTAGATGGTATGTATGTGCATACGCATACAAAACTTTGAAAGCAATCGCAATATCTCTACCTAGCAACGCGGTGAAATGTCTATCCGGTGATCGCGTGTACGATTCGGGATTTGCGAATCGATCGGTGTAATCGTTATGAGCGTGTCAATTTGACGCGAAAAACGTAATCGAAAGTGTAAACAATTTCAAGATTTCTCGTAAGATTAGCGTTCACGTAAATTTCATCTCTTCTCCCGCGTACATTTTTGCCCCTCGAGCATTTCGTATGCGGACGGCAACGAGCAAATTCGTCGTAACTAACGAAATATGATTTTTTTCAAACTATTGCGAATATGCGAGGTACGGTAATTCACTCGATAAAAATTCATCGATTGCACGATTTTTCGGAAACGTTGGTCCGAACATCGTTCCCTGCGATTCTGGTTGATCGCAACCCGTTTCATCGGAATCGCACCGTACGGATCGCTTCCTATAATATATAATGTATGTAGGAAAATATATTTCATTTTCAAATTAATTTTCTATTACATGATAATTGTACACACAGCAAGCTACATTACGAGCGTATGCATAGATATATTCGATAATAACGAGCAAAGGTCGCCACACGGTTACGAAATAGTACCAATTATGCAAAGTGTTCTATGACTTAATTAAGAGCACGAAATCGAATCTATTAATTCTATATACTTGTGTATATCATGCGTGAGAAGCCCTCTCACTTGCGCTATTGAAACCCGCCCCGTGTCAGTCCTAAGTACAAGTATAAGAACGTACGTACGTACACGTGTCCCAAGTTATTTTAGACCGACGTTCATACGAGACGAAACCAACGGCACGTGTAAAAAGAAATTCATCCATTGAAAAGTATCAATAATATCAATAATAATAATAATAAGAAGAAGAACAACAACAACAATGATAATAATAATAATGATAATATTAATAATATTGATAATAATGGATAAGTAAATAGCGTCCCACGAAGTCGCATGGTTCGAAAGAAACCTGTGACAACAACGATAATAACAACAACAACAACAATAATAATAATAATAACGACGACAAGTTAAGTACACCTGCACCGCACCTGACGATTTAACGCCAACGCATGCACGGATGAGTCGTGTTGAACTATTCGTACATCAAAGTATACCTACGTACGTACGTAAAAGGCGTACGCCAAATTGTTTCTTTCGAAATTTCGTACGACAGAAATGTATGAATGGAATCGATATCATTACCAGTCGATCGTCACCGATAACCGGTATTCGACGTTACGCTCGATCGGTATCCTTGTCGATTTCCTTGTAATCGGAATCCTGGAGAGCGACTTCGTAAACTCCTCTGTCTTTCGCCGATCGCGATCTCACGCAGGATGCGAAGCAGGTGTCGCCGACGCCGAATTTTTCACCGTCGTCCAAACTTTGCGGCATCGGTTGGTTCAATGTTTCCGGTAAGTAAAGAGCGAGGAATCCGGAAACAAGGGCGAGGCAACCGAACACCACCGCGGGTACTCTCGGATCCAAGGAATCCAATAACATTATCAGCGGTGTCATCGCGCCGCTCAAACGAGCGCACATCGAACCCACGCCGAGCGCGGTGTTTCTCAATACCGTCGGGAATAATTCGGCCGAATAATTGTATATTATAGCGAAGGAGGAGGCGATGAAGGCCTTCCCTAACATGGATATCGTCACGACGACGGATCGGTAATCGGTTTGCGGAATGTAAGACGCCGTCACGCAGCATAAACCGCCGAGGATCATCGTGGTGCTTATTAAACTTCTTCGACCGGTTCGGTCCATGAGCAGAACGGTGACGACGTAGCTGGGCAATTCGACGAGCGAGAACAGGAAGAGCATCAGAAAGGGATTCCCTTTGAGACTCCCGGTACCGAGCGACAGACCGTAATACGCTATGGAATTCGCGAACCAGTTCAGGCAAACGTTGACGGACTTCTTGCGGAGATTCGGCGTTTTGAAGAGGTCCGAGATCCCGTAAGCACGTTCGTCCCTGGACGATTCGCGGGCCTTCCCTCGGGACACGTAACGGGCCACGTCGACGTTCGCGTCGTTGCCGTTCATCCGTAAACCCTTTTGGATTATGGCCAGGGCTTCTTTCGTGCGCCCCTGAGCCCAGAGCCAACGCGGCGATTCGTCTATCAGCCACCAATGGCCCATCAACAGAGCACCGTGGAGCCCGTAGACGATCTGAAGCCACATTCTGTCCTTTATGACCGCTCCCCAACCCGCCACCAGCATGATACCGACGGCGAATACCGCTTGGAAGGCTATGCCGCAGACGGTGCGCTTCGAGGGTCCGACTATCTCCATGGAAAGGACGAATCCCGTTATGTAAGCACCGGCCGACCCGAATACGCCGTACAAAAATCTGAGGACCAGAAAACTGAAATATTCGGGCGTGAGGGCCACCGACACGCCGAGGATCGTTTGCAGCACGGAGGATGTGTAAAATATCTTCTTCCTTCCGTGGGTGTCGGCCAAGCTACCCAGAGTGACGGCGCCCGTGAAAACCCCGATCATGTAAGCGGACTGGGCCAGGGCGCCCATCCATCTGCGGGAGCATACGAAGTTCCATTCCATACCTCTGGACGACCGGTAGTAGGTGGTGTCGTAGACCCAGGAGTCGCAATCCGTCGTGGTCCCGTTCGCTCCGTAAATGCGGCAGGAGTCGAGTGCGCCGAGTTCGCTTCTGGGGATGGAATCGAGCACCTCCGAGCTGTTCCAGTGGGCGGTGAAGTTGTCCGCGTCCACGCCGGGTATCGCGCATCTGTGATCCGGCACCGCGGCGACCGTCACGAGCGTCATCATGTGCATACCCGCGGTGAGCGCCGAGATCACGTGCAGCGAGAATTGCCATGCCTGATACTTGCCGAAATCGCCGAGACGCGACATCAGTTCTTCCAGGTCGTTGTCCACGTCCCCCATGCTGACGCTACAGTTTCCGGTGACCGCCGCCGACGAATCTTCGATACCGCCGCGACCTCGAGCGGATATCGGTCTTCCCGAAGAAAGGAGGCGCGTTCGCTGAAACGAACAAAGTTTATTCACCGCATCGATCACCGTACCCACCCACCCACCCGCTACCCACCTACCTGCGATAATAACGTACGGCGGCTGTGTACGTAGCGAAACCCTAATCGAATAACGACCGGCACTTGTATTCACCACCGTTGACAACGTGCGCACTTCGCGCTCCCGACCAGCCGGGGAATGACGCTGGACTGGGTGACTGGGTTACCAACCTCGTGCCGAGGTCTGAGCGAGCGCCAGTGGCATTCGAGCAAAAGGAGAACGGTATACTGCTCCGTTCTCTTTTTTTCCGCCGTACCGCCTTGCTTTTTCCTCGTTTCGTCAGGCCCTTGTTCCGCTCTGCGACGGTACCGTTTGAGACGCTGCTGCTGCCGCGATACTGCTAGAATGCCGATTCTTCGACGATCCTCTCACTCGTTTCCACGCGGTCGCCACCGCGTTTCTCTTTCTTCGAACGAATCCGACCGCCGCGCGTAACGCCTCCGGCGTGGCGGAAATATATTTATTTCCTTCTTTTTCTCTTTTTCCTTCTTTCTCTCTTCCACTTCTCTTGGAATGCCTGTTTCTCGCCTTGACGCGCCACGCGATGTGCGAGTAGAACTTGTGCGGGCTAATTCTATCCCAACGAGCTACCTAGGCCGACGCGCGCGTCGCCATTATTTGAAATACGACGCTCGCTCGGAATCCGAGAAAAGAAAAAAAAAAAAAAAGAAAAAGAAAAAAGAAAAGAAAAAAAAAGTCAACCCTTCGCACGGACCACGAGCGAATTTTCCACCGCAGCGGGATCGCGCGATTCGCTCAATGTAACCGCAATCCGTTGACTTTTGTACGCGTACGTTGGTTCCCGACGATATCACATGCCCGTACACGTACGTGCGTACGTACAACGTACAGCGGTACCGTGTTTATACTGTGTGTATGTATAGTTTTCAAACACCGCGAGATGACGACATCTCTCCCGTCTCTTTCTCCATTCTTCCAATCGGTCGGACCGTCTCGGCGATTACTTCATAGATACGTCCCTCTGCTCTGCGCGCACGTCGGACACGGTAGATCGATCGATATTCAAGAAGAGGGAAGAAGTGAAAAATACCAGATCCGATCCGATCGAGGGCAGATACGCATCATATTCGGGGCGTTACGTCCGTTCGTCTCCCGTTCTCGACGCTTCGTTCGAACCTAGCGCCGGAGTGACCGTGTGGTGTACGCGTATAATATCTCCGCCCTCTTATCGCCTAGATGCTCGAGACGGTATCGGTGGGTCGCCGTGTTACAGCTGATAAACTCGGACGAGATCGGTTGTTGTTATTGTTGTTGTCGTTGTTGTTATTATTATTATTATTATTATCGCTGTTATCAACACAGCTCGGAATATTATCAGACTCTTTGGAACTTGGCTTTCGCGTGATTTCCGTTTCGTTCCGTTCCACTCTCGGTTTCTTTCTTTTTTGCCGCCGCCAAAATTTAACACCAACATGCGCGCGAAATATGTACCACGTCGTCATTAATGTTTTTCTCTCGAAAACCGGACTTCAAATCGGTATACGGCGACTACTTTTGGAATTCTCTCCTCAATCCGGTTCAAGGACTCTGCGCCGTACCCGAAGTTCTATTGTTGTAGGTTTAGGACTGTTGGGAAGCAAAAGAGAAAGTAGCGGACGGGCTACGACGAGATCTACGGCGACTCGAGACAGCGAATAACCGAAGGAGGGAAGGGTCGACCGAACGGGCCTTCGAGTACCGCGGTCGTACTTAGGGGACCGCGGTTGTCGAAGGGACACATTTTCAACGGCACGTGTCCTTTTTCCCCGCGCTCTTCTTTGTTAGCTAGAAAATGATCGTCGACGGAGGAAAAACGAAGAATTTCTAGAATATTCATTCGGTGTTTTTCCTTCTGTTTTTTCTTTGCTTCGGCTGTAGGCCAGCTGTAGCTCGCGACACGTACAAGTTGAATGATTTAGCGGACGTGTTTGATTACTGCGATAAACACGAATAGACAAAATCGTCGCGTACCTACTCTCGACGAGCTTCTTTCGTACGCATCCGATCTGACTTCTACTCGTTTCTGCCGACAATGTGAGATAACGTAACGTCACGTGTAACCGAAATGTACCGGTTATTACGTAATGTCGCAGAGTCGAACGCCGATCTGAAATTTTCAACGTTCGCACGGTGACAAAACTTGGATGAAATCGTATCTGGGTAATACTCATTTTTATCGGATGGATTTGTTTTGTCAGGTGTTCGGAAAATTGTCAGAAGTCGTATATTCGGACCGTACGTGCGTGTACGTAGAGTTCCGAATTCAACGGCAAAACGTCTCGCGTTGTCGAAAGAGAGGTGAGATTTATTTGAAAAAGGAAGTCTGGCCGATTCGCTCACGTGGAATATTTTGCTCGTCGAAAACAATTTTTCGTTCAATCGTCGGAAGAGAATCATTCGAGTGAGAGAAATATGACTTTCTTTCGTTTGTACGCCGAGAGTTACGGAACCACGTAAACACACCTCGGGTGTAAACAAAGCTCGAAAACTCCGTCGAACGTAGTTCACGAAGCCATCGAATACCGGAAAGCTCGATTATCCGTTACACTTACGATTCGAGGAGTACTCGGAAGGTCCGAATTACCGCTGGTTTTAACATTTTTTAATATTCGAAAACATTCGGTCAACTTGTAAATTCCATGTACTCGGTGACAACTTTCGCGACACGCGATCGTTTCGTTGTGCGGCTCCATCTCCGGGCAAACGTGGGAAACAACGTCTCGTACGCGAATGATTGGAAAAAAAAATGAACTCCGCGGACGGTAACGAAGGAGCCGATCGGACGACGACGATTTTTCAAAAATTAAAACGAGTAATTTTTGTTGCAAATCGACGAACGCCACCGGTTTACGGGTACAATCGGAATCAGCGTTGTCGCTATTCGTAGAATTCTTTCAAAGGACACCCCCAAGTTCGAAGGGATGGGGAAAACTCTGTTATCGCGTTGTACGAGCGCTCTTTTCGAAAAATTACAATCGAGATCCCTCGTTGGCAATGTTGTTGTACGTCGCAACGTCAGACGTCGCGTCGCAAAGGTCAGTGTCCCGGTTCGAAGCGCGAAGCGCAAAGGCTCGAAGCTCGAAGTGGGCACGAGCAAACGACGACCCGACTCGGAAATCTAAATCCCTATTATCCACTTGTCGCTCGTTACTCGACTCGGTCCACTTTTACACCGCAAAGTTAGCCGTTAACCGATCGCGAACCACGACAATCTCAACCAACGAGGGACCGCACACCAATCCTGCAGGGCGAACGGCCGAGACTCGACCCCCCTTGCGAAGGCGCGGGAGCTCGCGGATCGAACAAGATCCGCGGGTGACGCACGTGCGAATTTCACATTTCCCAGACACGCGACGCTATCGTGAGAATTAGATTCGCAGACTCGCGGATGTCGCGTCGATACTCCGGCGTTTTGTAACTTGAACTTGGCATCCTACGACGGCGAAGGGAAGCCTCGGAAGGCTCCGACGCCGGTGCGGTGGGCCGGGCAAAAGCAACGTCAGCGCCTGGAAAAAAAACTCCCCCCGTTAGAACACACCCGAGACAGAAGCGATGCGGTACAATGAAGGAGAGTGCGGTATCCGGTTCCGGTAACAAGATCCCGGACAAGGCGGTAATCCGAGACCAAAAGCCCTCCTCACCCCCCCCTTTCTCGACGGTTCGGCGACGCGTTCTCGACGAGGGTCGACCGATCCTCCACAGGTGTACCAAATCCACGCGTATCCCGTATTCTTTTCACCCCTATCCTCTTACCGCTCGCGGTGTCCGCGAAGACCACCGTCGCGGGCAACCCCGACAGCGGATACGTCCGAGACGACGTGAGCGTGCGCCGCACACTTCGCATCGTTGTTCGCAACCGACCATTGACATTGTTCACCTGGCCGATGTCGGCGAGGCAACGGGCGAGACTCACCTTCGTCGGTCGTTCGGAAGAAAGAGGCGTTAAATTTTCATTACCGGCTTTTCGTTTCACTCGCCGGATTCCGTTTCCACTTCGTTCGTTGCGGCCGCGTCCAGCCGGGTGATGTTCCCGTAGACTCTCTCCTCTCGCGAAACGACGAAGAGTCGCGGGTCCCTGCCGTTTCGCGCGTATGCTTCGGCGTCCCTCTGTCCGGCCGCTAGCCTCCCCCGTTCGTCGTCGGATCGTCTGCAAATCGAGCGAGACAATATTACTCCGAGGGAGGGTGACTCGGGACGGACGATCGTCTACCCGAAGGTAACGCCCGAATCTCGATAAGAAGGGGCGGCCGACGAAGACGTTGCGTCCCCTGCGTGAAAATACGCGCGCAACTTCACAATTGCCGGACACCCTTCGAAGACACGTACTCGGCAATCTCACGGCGTCACGCCGGCAAGCGGCAGCGGGAGCGATCGCTCGATGAAATTAACGAAGGATTCGGTAGGCGGTTCGCAACTCGTTTTCTCCAAAACCAAGGAAACCGAAGGCGTCGTCGTCGCGTCGTCGTCGTGCCAAACCGACGGGGCGAGTCGCGTAATTGCTTTCCCGGTCGGAACCCGGCCAGGCCCCCCCGAGTAGCGCACCCTGTATAGGTATACTGCAGTACGTACGTATACACGCGAAGCGAACGTCTCCACAGGGGGCTGCTAATCGTCTCGGGATGTAACTCGCGGGCTCATTTACTTATCCCCTGCGATTTTCTTCGGTATATTTTCTCATCTCGACCCGCGCCGCGCCGCCGCCTCTACCGCCGCCGGACTCGTTAACACCGAATCTAATCAGAGGTCTTCGTCGAGCGTCAGCTTCTACGCACCGAACGCGAAAAAAGTTTCAACCCCTGCCGTTGGTTGTTTTTTTTTTTTTATTTATTTTTTTTTAATTCGACACGCTCCCCCCACACCCCCACACCCCCACACCCCCGCCAAGGGATGCTCCAAGGACAAGGAAGAGATTACTCGGGGTAACTGCGGGGATTCGCTCCGCGCACCCACGTCCTCGTAGTTTTTCAGTTTTCAGCGGCGGCATGCGCTGCGGGAGAAATGCATTTTCATTCGCGAGAAATCGAGACGGACTCGCGGCAACTGCGAAGTACGGATTCGGCGATACGCTCGACGAAGGTGAGAAAATAAAGCGGAGGAACGTAACCCGTGGCCGGCCGCGGTGCGATACGAAGTAAAACGTACGCGCGTCGCGAAACGCGGATGCAGCGCTATTATCGTTGCCGTTACAGTCTAGTCGTTGCATCGCCAACCGTATAGATTACGGTGCACGGTTGCAGTTCCGGGCTGACGATAAACTACGTTCGACCGCGTCGAGAACAATTGAGACGTTGCGTCGGCTTAACTTTTGAACAGTGCGAGGATTGAAACGAAGGTCGTCGTTTTACATTCAACTGTAGTGTGAGCGTACGCTGTACGCGTGAACATGGTACGGCGGTCGAGCGTAGGACAGAGATCGCCGTTTCGGGGGAGAATTCCCTCTCGTCCGAAAGGATACGCGATACCTTCGAAATCTATATTATTGTTATTGTTATTATTATTATTATCGCGCAACGATCCGTGTCGTATGGAGAAAGGCGCGCCCGTCGAACGCGACCTGCGTTTCACAAAAAACCGGTGGGCCCGACGCGGCGGAAACGGACGCAAGGAATCGACGTACGCTCGCGTCGGTCTGCGAAAAAAAAAAAAAAACGCTCATCTTTCGATTTTGTCGTCGTATCGTCGTGATATTTTCAGAGTTATCCGCAACCGATCGACCAACGCCGGCGATTGGTTACTAAAAATGGACACGCGCCGTCGATCGATTGCTACGGAGCTGTTGCGCGCAGCTGCAATTTTCCTCCCGATTTCCCAAGCCGATTTCCAGGTACGTGCCGCACAGCTGTGTAATTCGTCTACTTGTAGAAACGCGGAAAAGATTGCGGAACACGTGCCTGGAGAGATAAGTATAGCGACGTTGGAATTACGTGCTGTCGATATTTTCGAAAGCTTTGCAGACGGTGATCCGAACGACCGGAATCCGAATGCCTCGCGGTTGCAACATTACCGCACAACGTACGAAAACGTTTAGCGACCGCTAAGCAAACGCGGCGTTCACCGCTGAAATTCTGCACCGCGCGTATCCAATTGTAATAACAAGCCACGCCGACGAGCCACACCGACGAGCCACAACTCTAACGGCAGGTGAGCGAAACGGAGACTGTTGCATAATTTGGCCAAGGATCGTCGCATCGAATACGAATCCGTTCCGTTGAACGCGTGTCGGATCATCCCTCGAGCTAAGGGCGCGAGTGTGAGCAAAAAAAGAGGTTCCGAGGGGGAGAGAAAGTCCCTCGTAACGATTACGAATACGAGGTGGTGCTTCGATCCGGGCACCGGGATTCTACTTCCGCCGCTCGTTGCCGTAGCTGCCGGGGCTGTAACCGCGGCCGTCCCGCGGCGGTGCCCACGGGGTAATAATTCGACGAGCTTTCGGAGTCGGTTTCGGAGTCGGGCGAACCCAAGCGAGTGTCGGCGGTCTCGTTCGACGAGCGTGAACGCGATCGAGTGTCGCGTTGCGTCGGGCGAGCAACGGTAATTTTGAAAGATCTCGCCTCGTTTTTTGTACAATGTCCTCAACCGGTTCCTCCGTGCGACGACGACGTCCCTTCGCAGGTGTGCGCGTATTTTACGGCAAGGCCATCGCCCTCTTCCGCGGAACGGTCTCGCTGCCGCGCGGCGGCGATGCCCCGGTGGATTTCCGAATCGTCGTCGCGAAAATTCGAGACACTCCGACAGCCGGTGACCGTTACCTGTTCCGACGAGACCCGCGCCACCGCGTGCGTCCGCGACGACGGATCGAGACGACGGAGAAATTGAGAACAGCCGTCGTTCCGTCGGACCCTCGCGACCCCCGCCGCGAAGCCTCGGTGTTCACCGGTTCCCTCCCCTGCGCGTCGCGGCGATTTCGCCCCGTCTAATTCCGTACACCTTGTACCGCCGGAAGTTGGAAATCCGGGAGACGATACTCCGCTTACGAATGTCCTTTTCTTCGTCACGATTGGTTCGCGACAACGCGATCGCGTCATGCGGGTTCGATAGCTACGAAACCGGAGGCCGGTCGCTCGTTAGTCAGGATCTTACAGTTGCGCGGTGACGGTGGTCGCGATCGGAGCTGCTCGTGCCGGTGTCGTGCGTACCCACATCCGAAATAATCGACAATCTTACACGTTGTTTTTTCACCGCGATTATACCGGTTCTATTTCCCGCCCCCGCCCCCGGCCCCCCCCCCCCCCCCCTCCGTCAAATTTGCTCCCGTGAAATTATCGTAGAAATTAAATGTTCCATCCGCCCGAAGCGACAACCGAAGCGTAACGATTGCACAGGTAGCGCGGATCTGCGCGACGATTGCGCGAGTACGCCGACGACTTTTTGGATCCCGTTGCGTGAGTACCCCCTTTCGTTCGGAAGATGAGAAATGGAGAGAGAACAAAAATGAGGAGATCGCAACGTGCGCTAATTGATACGCGAAATTGCGACACGTTTACCGTGAACAAATAATTTTGCCGCGTGCAAAATTTTCGCGAAATCGGTTGGCGAGGTCCGTTGGATGACTCGAATTATCGGCGAACGTTGTTCGAGACATTGCAGCCTCTGCTGATTTTAGTCGAGCGAGCGAAAGGACGAACAATATTCGAAGATTTCCCGGTAAACTTTCGATCGTGTTTCACGATCGAAACGTCGGGCTGATTTACGGTAAGACGGGACGAGGCCGATAGTTACGCGCCGCGTTCGTACGCGCGCTTTTACAAGGTCGAGGAACTCGACGAGCGAAATCTCGGCGACACCGTTGGAAAGTGTGTCTCGTGTAGAGGCGATTCGTTTAAAAATGACCCGCGCCAAGACCGAACGAACCGATTATCGTAGCTGCAGGAATACTGTATCGCCCGAGGCTCGCGAAAGGTGTTTCGTTGTTTATTTTCAATTTTGACGGAAGAGTCGACGATTAACGGGGGGAAGATCCGCCGAGACCTTGACCCGCGCGATACCGCGTAACACCTTTGCGCACGTATACACATTGGGTATACGTGCGCACGGACCGATCTGTCCGATTATAAACAGCAGTCGCTACGACGATGATTTTATCCGCAATCCGGCCGAGTCGCGTGCATTCGAAATCGCGCGTATACTTCGATGAAACCAATTGTTACTTGTTCGAACCGCGGCATATTCTAAATGACGAAAAATCGCAGCTGCGCAGACACGGTGAGGTAACCAGACGTGTGCGCGGGCAAAGAAAGAGTGCAAATATTTTCGACGCTCACCCGGGGGAAGCTTCGATATTGCGAATGGAAATTTGCCCGCGTGATCTTGTGAAATATCGTTCCACGATTAAGATTAAAAATGAAAGGGATTACCGATGGGATGTGCGATCGAGATCCCCGCTCTGGTCGTTTGTTATTTAGCGTATGTTTTCTCCTTCTCATCCTTCGTAATTTTCCGCACAGGTCAGCGGCGCGTAATTCGATGACACAATCCCGCGAAGTGCTGGCAATGATGGACGCTCACACGACAACGTTCGGCCGTAAACGTGGATGTACCGTATCGAGATGCGGTGGATTTTTGCTCGGTACACTTTTCCTGCTTTCCGTCGTCGTCACGGCTCTGTTGGTCTACCATTTTGCGCCGTGTGCCGACTCTGTTTCCCGTACCGGGAATCGCGAAGCCGGCATGCCTGGAATAAAGATTGGAAAAGGATTTGGCGCCGCTGGATTTGCGGGGAAAAAACTTGATTTGAGATTACCGAGGTCCGTTGTACCGGTTTTGTACCGGTTGAAATTAACGCCGTTCATTTGGCCGGGAAATTTCACCTTCAACGGTGAGGTGAGGACAAATTGAAACCTGTTAATCGTCGTGTACGTACGTACGTACATCTCGGTAGGAGCGTGTGACGGTATTCAACGAAATTAATGAAACGAATAAAAATGTAGGTTGAAATTTTGGTCAACGTTACCGAAGATACGAAAAATATTACGCTTCACTCGACGAATCTTGACATCGACGAGGCGGCTACGAAGGTGAAAATCTACCTACCGGACGACGGAACGATTCGAAAACAGACGGAGGACATTGGCGTTGAGAAACAAACCAACGACACGCTCAGACAGTTTCACGTCATTCACACGTCGAATTTATTGAAGGCCGGCAAGCGGTACACGGTGAATCTTAAGTTCGTTGGATATTTGAACGACTACCTGGAAGGATTTTACCGCAGTTCTTACACGGTCGGCAATCAGACGAGGTGAGGCAACAGCTTGTGGTGAAAAAAAAAAAGAAAATCGATTTCTTCAATGGTCGCGTCGGGTCGTCGGGTCGTGTTTTTACCGACCGTTGAAAGAGTTACCCCTCGCGATCGCATGCACGGTCATTGAAATTTTTCTCATATTTTTCCGAATCAAACGATGGGGCTGAGGGAGAATAAAAAAAAAAAAATTTACCAAAACTTGTAGTGCTCGTAGCGGTGGTTCCCCCGTAGAAATACATCCGATTGACGCCAACCTCGTATCTATCAACGATGACGAAAGAATGAACATCTCGCTTCGTAATGGGCACGATCGATGTCAAGACCTGGAAGACAATCAACTTTTAAAAATCCGAGAGCGTCGTATCCTTCGTTCATATCTATGGCTTTGCCGTGACACTGGGTTCAAAAAATTCGGGGTGAAAAAATCGTGCTTCGTTTCCCCTCGATAGAAGAAAAATTCGAGCTTTTGGATCTCTACCGTCCAAGTGAAGCTCGCAATTGTAGATTTGAAAGTGTGCTTTTTTTTTTTATCATGCGAATCTTTTCATCCGTAGATGGATTGCAACCACGCAATTTCAACCCACAGATGCGAGACAGGCATTCCCTTGTTTCGACGAGCCTGCCCTGAAGGCGCAGTTCGAAATTAGCATCGCACGTCCAAAGAACATGACTTCCATATCCAACATGAAAGGAACCGTCGATCGCAGGCCGATGTGAGTGGCTAGCCTAACGATGTTGAATTTTCACTAGATTCGGTCTTTGGTTGCCAATTCCTGCAACATTAAGTTTCAAAATGTTAGAATTAAGCGAAAAACTGATTGCCTCCGGAATTAAATGAAAACTCGAAAAACTTTCAAAATCAAACAATTCTTTTTTCCGTTTGATTTCGTGACACTTTCATTTTGCTCGTCGGTTCGATTTGAATGAATGAATCAATTTTTCCGCGCTCCGCATACTTGTACCGTGTTCATTGAGACGCAACTCGAGAAGGAGAAAATAATCGCGTCGAAAAATGGACGGCGGCTTTTAAATGTGTTTTGCATTGAAATGATAATTTTTCAGCCCCGGGTTGCCGACCTACGAATGGGACCGCTACGAACGGTCGGTACCGATGTCCACATACCTGGTGGCATTCGTAGTATCAGATTTTGCAACAATGACATCGAAGGATGGCAAAGTTAGCGTTTGGGCTCGAAGCGAGGCTCTCGATCAGTCTTTGTACAGTTTAGAAATCGCCCCGAAGATATTAAAGTATTTCGAAGATTATTTCCGAATCGAGTTTCCGCTACCCAAAATGGACATGATCGCTCTTCCCGATTTCTCGGCAGGTGCAATGGAGAATTGGGGTCTGATTACGTACAGGTAAAACGCGTCATATTTTTTTAGACACTATTTTGAGGCACGCGAAAGAGTCGACAGAAAATTCTGACGGCCATTCGTTGTTTTCCAGAGAGACTGCAATGCTTTATCAAGAGAGCGTTTCGACTAGCAGTAATTTACAGAGAGTCGCAACGGTCGTTTCTCACGAGCTCGCCCATCAGTGGTTCGGTAACTTGGTAACACCGAGTTGGTGGACGGATCTTTGGCTTAACGAAGGATTTGCCAGCTACGTCGAGTACCTCGGCATGGACTCTGTAAGTGCATTCGAACATTATCCATAAACGATTCCGGTAACAGAATATTTTCAACGCTCAAGGTTGAACCGGATTGGAGGGTCCTTGAACAATTCGTTGTTCACGAAGTGCAAAACGTTTTCGGGCTGGACGCTCTGGAGTCGTCTCACCCAATATCCGTAAAAGTCGGTGATCCTGACGAAATTAGTGAAATTTTTGATCGAATTTCATACGCGAAGGGTGAATTAATTATTTATCCAGGCATAAAATTTCACCGGTCCTAACGCTCAACCGATCAAACCTGATTGCATGCAATTATTTTTGTTCTCTAGGAGCATCGATAATTCGTATGATGGATCATTTTCTCACCACTGACGTTTTCAAAAGAGGACTCACCAATTACTTGAGAGAAAAGTTAGTTATTTTCTGACTTTCAACGTGATATATGTTTATTGTTGACTTTTTTTTTCAATTTTTGTTTTGTACGGTGTGTTTCTTTTCTCTTTGAATCAGAGCTTACCAAAGCGCGGAACAAAATGACCTGTGGGATGCACTGACGAAACAAGCGCATGAAGATAAAGTTCTGGATCAACGTACGACGGTTAAACAGATAATGGATACCTGGACTCTGCAGACAGGATTTCCGGTGGTCACGGTTATTAGAGATTACGAAAGAGGCGGTGCAACCTTGACGCAGGTAAATCATTCAACGGAAAATATGAACAGCTTATGGAAAAGATGGCGTGGTCATGATCGCACGGTCAAATTATAATTGTTTTTCGTCTCATCTTGGTTTCTGCCATCAACAGCTTTGAGGATGCATCGGATGAATGTAAATCAATGCATTTTATGTACTTACAGCAACGCTTCCTTCTACAAAATAGTACCACTACCTCGCAGTCGGGTAACGAACCGCTGTGGTGGGTACCGATTACTTTCACATCGCAGAATGAGTTGAACTTTAAAAATACAAAACCATCCCACTGGATGGAGGCTGAGCCTTCTCTAACTCTTCACAATCTGAAAGCACGTTCAAATGAATGGATGATATTCAACGTACAAGAAACTGGTACGTTCGATCATTTTCATTTTTCATTATTCGGTATTATCGAGTGAAACGTACAAGACTAATAGTGATTTACCTGTTCAAGGCTACTACCGTGTGAATTACGACGAACGAAACTGGCGGCTCATTATTCAGGAACTTTCAAAGTCTTCGTTCAAAAATATTTCCACGATAAACCGAGCACAATTGGTAGACGATGCTTTGAACCTCGCAAGAGCTGGCCAAATAGACTATGCTACTGCTTTAGATGTTACTTCGTACCTTGCTCACGAAAGCGAATATCTGCCATGGAAAGCGGCATACACGGCGATGGGGTACCTGGACAGTATGCTCGTGAAGGCCGAAGGATATGACAGATTCCGGGTAAACTCTATGTCCTAAACTACTTGATTCATGTAGCTTAAGACGCCCCAAGACTCTCAATTTTACTAGATGCTAAACTGCCTCACAACGCTGTCAGCTATCCGTCTCTGCTTAAAAAAAACTTGAAATTAGTGTTACGGCAAATCTCATGCGACAGTGATTTAAGATTTTTTTATAAAAATCTTGTATCTTAGGAATTTAGGGAATTCCACTATAATTCCTTGAAATGTGCTTTTGAATATCATTGCGATAACAATTTTCAGATATTTGCATTGAAATTGCTCGACAACGTCTATAAACTGACAGGTTTCATCGATGCCCTTGGCGATCCACATTTAACGGTTTACAGTCGCATAGGTGTGCTGAGCTGGGCTTGTAGCTTGGGACATGAGGACTGTGTGAGAAATGCTGTAACACAATTCCACAACTGGCGTACGACCCCGAGCCCAGAAAAAAACAACCCGTAAGTGTGTGGGAATCATTGCGATAGTCCGAATTAGCGTCACGTTGTTTTGAACCGAGTTAAAATTGTTATCAGAATCTCACCAAACTTGAAGAGTGTCGTTTATTGCACCGCTATTCGGGTTGGAGGGCAGATCGAATGGGACTTTGCCTGGCAGCAGTACCAACTCACAAATGTTGGCTCAGAGAAAGATCTGCTTCTTCATGCGCTTGGCTGCAGCAGAGAAACCTGGATTCTGAGCAGATATTTGAACTGGGCTGTAACTGAGAATTCTGGTATCAGAAAGCAGGATGCTTCGAGGATCTTTGGATCCGTATCGAATAGTGTAATCGGACAGCCACTTGCCTTCAACTTCCTCAGAAACGAATGGGCGCGGATAAAGACGTAGTGAGTTGAACTTCAGGTTCATACGAGTATAAAGTGATCAGTTGATTTATCATCTTAAATTTTTGTAGTCTGGGATCTTCGCTCTCAAATCTTAACAGCATCATCACCTCGTCTACAAAGAGATTAAACGCCAAATATCAGCTCAATGATGTAAGGGTGCTTAATTTGTTTCAAAATGATACGCCGTTCTCATAGCTACTCATTAGCTCAGACCATTTTCATGAATTATCTTTTCTCATTTTGTAAATTTACATTCATAGCTTTTGGAGTTTGCAAATGATCACAGTGCCGAGCTTGGAACGGCAAAGCGAGCTGTACAACAAGCAGCGGAACATGCTCAAGCTAACATCAAGTGGCTCGAGCGTAACCATGGGACAATTCTGAGTTGGTTGAAGCGAGCTACAGCCTAGTCTACCAAGATGTAGACGAGCTAGATGGAGAGGTTAGACTACCTGCTAATGTCCGAAGACATTATACAGCTGCGTCTACAAGGTGAAGTGATTTCAATGATGCAGCAGAAATAACTGCTGATATTGAGTTGATGTTTAAGCTAAGCAAACAATTATCATTGTTTATCGCCAAATAAACTACCTTCGATGGTCGTGGTGGTAATTAGGTTTTTGTAAGTATTTGTAAATATATTATATCAATATATCTATACCTCTATAAACGGTGTCTTGTTTTACCCACGTCGTTACGATTCTGTACGTACGGTGATCGAGGAATTTGAGTGGAACTACACAATCGATCGTCTGATAGATTTGCTCGAACTCACAATCCGCAGGAGAAGAAGTTCAAACCGGTGACAACATGCTTTCGTCCCGTTGACCGTTGACTGAAGCAACATTTGAACTAGGGATTTGAATTTGAATTTCAACCGTTTGAACTACCCTTGTAAGTAGAGATGCGCCATCCAGCAGTGAGCAGAGGCACTTCCATGTGGAGGCCCCGTTGGGGTCGCGTTTCAAACATGGAAGAGTGAATATAATGATCTCCTACCTGCATCATGCATCGGTAATCTAGGTGTATGTGCGATTAACGATGCGATCAAAAAGTGGCCGCCGTATTGTTGTCATTCTCAAATCTTCATATCAAATTGCCATGATTTGATGCGTGTGACTTGATCAGGTAATCTACATCCACAATTCCTGAAAACAGGTAAACGAATTGACAATTTTCTTCGTTGTACAGCTTCTCTGTCAACTTAAAGATTTGATTCGCGAAAATCAATCTTTATTTAGGGTCTCACAGACCCACGACTCAAAACGTCGTGGTGATATATTCGATTTCGTTGAGATGATCATTTCGCAGAATGACCGCCAACAATTGTGACGAGTACTGTGAGACATCGATGGAGAATATCCCAGAATCGGAATCTACGGATCCTAAGTCTACTGAAACAGATTATCCTCAAGACGTGACTGCAGTAGCTGGGAAGAGAACGCAGGCTCTCAAATCAACCCTCAACTTCCTGGAGCAAGAGGTGTTCGAACTATGCATTTAATCGAATATACCGGAAACCATATTTATATCTCGACTTGGTTCGCAGCTTGAAACAAATTTCTCCTCCCCTCAAGCTGAAAGCTCACTGCGACTCGTACTCGGACTCGGATGACCGCTTCGACCGCCAAGAAAATGACTATTCGGATCCTTTTTACATCTCTCTAACTGACCTACGTTTCCTGGTAGAATATAATGAAAATCGGATCAGTCTCATTCCTTGCAGCAACAGGGACATGACAGAAGGCTACGTCATGGGATCAAAACTAGCGAAAGTACTGATTGTGAGATAGATATCATCAAAAGTTAGGTAATAGCTGTATGTATGTCTATAAGTAGGTTCAGATTGATGGCGGAGGATCCACGAGGTGATTATTGTTGGCAGGTGTCAGCGAGGCTCTCGCTGCTGCTATAATCGTTCAAAGAGCATGGAGAGCAATTTTGCAGCATCGTTGGGCGAAGAGGAAAAGATAAAAAAAGAAGTAAAAGATTGACATCGCAAAAAGTTCGTAGCAACTTTAGCGCGCGGCAAAGTGATCAGCAATACTTGCCGCGTAACCGTAGAAGTCAAACTCGTAGAAGTGTACGAATTACGCCTACCACTGCGATGAAAACACTGATATATAAGCTTATTCCTAGTCGTTACGAATTTTGAGCGATACCCTATTGGTCACTGAGGGATAGAAAAAATTCAAGAAGAACCCCCTTCTACCGGTCCTAACTCTTTGCTCGATCAAGTGCCTCACACTTTGAGTACAACTTTTGAAAAGTAAAGATCGCTTTGAACAAATTAATCGTTGAAATAAAGAACACCCTCTTACGATTATTTTCTAGAATAAAACAAAAAAATTGATAGTGATATTTGTTGTCGATAATTCAAGTTAAATATTTTGAATTGAACATACACGTGTGTGTTTTGTTTTTCTTCGTTCTAAAGTAACGGAAGTCTTCTTTCTTCTAAGTTTGATCTTCAACAATAGGTAAGCCTTCTTTATTTCCAACAACTCTTAAAATATTGAAATTTTCCTCATCATATATTCTGCACATCGCACCCTCGTAATTCTGCTTTTCCCATTATTTTGTCTTAGGTCTTTCGTAATCGACTGATATTATTGAAAGCATATTGTAAGTTAAATGAACCTTTTCTACTACATTTTTTCACAAATGATTTGCAATCACAATTTTATCTCTCCAAAGATAAATTGGTCCCGAAGGAGCCTCGCGAACATCTTGACGTGTCGTTACGTAGTAACCGTTGAAATTGTGGAATCAGCAGTTATACATATTTTGGAAAATAACTGATCTGGGATCAAACCGCGTATTGAAATAATTCCAACTTGATCGTTTCAACAACCGTCTAGTAATATTCAGTGGTTTCTGTGGAATTTTGATACGCAATAATTTTGAAAAAAATAACATGTGTGGAAGATTAGTATGGGTGTAATTGTGCAGAATCAGGAAGTTCTCACAATTGTTAACTTTTACTAGTTTTTCCTAATATTCAAGTCTGAACAAAAAAGAAATCGTCACCGTGAAAACAAATTGAACAAATTCTATACTTGATTCTTTCCATTTTTATGTTTTACGTGACAATAACAACGTGAACGTCCAGTTACATACATTTTTTGCTCATAACTTCCAGCACTTGCTGTAATCCACAACAAAATCTGACCTTTACACGTGCCAGACCTTACACGTCCAGTTACATACATTTTTTGCTCATAACTTCCAGCACTTGCTGTAATCCACAACAAAATCTGACCTTTACACGTACCAGTAATCCAATACAATTGCTGTATACAAAAGGACCATAATACAATGGACCTTGACTGTCGCTGAAATGATACGTCTCATTTTGGTTTGATTGGATCAGATGGAGTACCTTGATTTGTATTAGCATTATTAGTACGAATCTGAGAAGAGAGAAATAACGTTTTTTTTCTTTGTTTAGAAAAATACAATGAAAAAATTTGACGCCGAAAGGTCGGCCCGGCGGGAAGAAGAGCTAAGGGTAACTATTATACATTTTTCATTTCCATAACGATCAATTCCTTATAACGGATATAATTGCCCTACTGACGAGATTTTTTCAATATCTTGACAGGCTGAAATTCAAAAATTGAAAGGTGCATTGGAAGCGAAGTGAGTCGAATAATCAGAAGTTTGATTTTATAGTATATAAACCGATAAAAGGAGATGTGTGATTAAAAGAATTTTCACGTTTTGTTTTACAGGATTGCCGAAGGCGCGGCACAAAAGGTGACTACATTTTTGACTTTTTTCCAACTTCTTATCTATGACCGCTAACTGATTTTCTTACCGATGGCATTTTTTCAATATCTTGACAGAGTGAAAATCTTCAATTAAAGGGTGCATTGCAGACAAAGTGAGTCGAATAATCAGAAGTTTGATATTATAGTATATAAACCGATAAAAGGAGATGTGTGATTAAAAGAATTTTCACGTTTTGTTTTACAGGATTGCCGAAGGCGCGGCACAAAAGGTGACTACATTTTTGACTTTTTTCCAACTTCTTATCTATGACCGCTAACTGATTTTCTTACCGATGGAATTTTTTCAATATCTTGACAGGCTGAAATTCAAAAATTGAAAGGTGCATTGCAGACAAAGTGAGTCGAATAATCAGAAGTTTGATATTATAGTATATAAACCGATAAAAGGAGATGTGTGATTAAAAGAATTTTCACGTTTTGTTTTACAGGATTGCCGAAGGCGCGGCACAAAAGGTGACTACATTTTTGACTTTTTTCTAACTTCTTATCTATGACCGCTAACTGATTTTCTTACCGATGGAATTTTTTCAATATCTTGACAGAGTGAAAATGTCGAATTAGAGGATGCATTGCAGACAAAGTGAGTCGAATAATCAGAAGTTTGATATTATAGTATATAAACCGATAAAAGGAGATGTGTGATTAAAAGAATTTTCACGTTTTGTTTTACAGGATTGCCGAAGGCGCGGCACAAAAGGTGACTACATTTTTGACTTTTTTCCAACTTCTTATGTATGACCGCTAACTGATTTTCTTACCGATGGAATTTTTTCAATATCTTGACAGGCTGAAATTCAAAAATTGAAAGGTGCATTGCAGACAAAGTGAGTCGAATAATCAGAAGTTTGATATTATAGTATATAAACCGATAAAAGGAGATGTGTGATTAAAAGAATTTTCACGTTTTGTTTTACAGGATTGCCGAAGGCGCGGCACAAAAGGTGACTACATTTTTGACTTTTTTCTAACTTCTTATCTATGACCGCTAACTGATTTTCTTACCGATGGAATTTTTTCAATATCTTGACAGAGTGAAAATGTCGAATTAGAGGATGCATTGCAGACAAAGTGAGTCGAATAATCAGAAGTTTGATATTATAGTATATAAACCGATAAAAGGAGATGTGTGATTAAAAGAATTTTCACGTTTTGTTTTACAGGATTGCCGAAGGCGCGGCACAAAAGGTGACTACATTTTTGACTTTTTTCCAACTTCTTATCTATGACCGCTAACTGATTTTCTTACCGATGGAATTTTTTCAATATCTTGACAGGCTGAAATTCAAAAATTGAAAGGTGCATTGCAGACAAAGTGAGTCGAATAATCAGAAGTTTGATATTATAGTATATAAACCGATAAAAGGAGATGTGTGATTAAAAGAATTTTCACGTTTTGTTTTACAGGATTGCCGAAGGCGCGGCACAAAAGGTGACTACATTTTTGACTTTTTTCTAACTTCTTATCTATGACCGCTAACTGATTTTCTTACCGATGGAATTTTTTCAATATCTTGACAGAGTGAAAATGTCGAATTAGAGGATGCATTGCAGACAAAGTGAGTCGAATAATCAGAAGTTTGATATTATAGTATATAAACCGATAAAAGGAGATGTGTGATTAAAAGAATTTTCACGTTTTGTTTTACAGGATTGCCGAAGGCGCGGCACAAAAGGTGACTACATTTTTGACTTTTTTCCAACTTCTTATCTATGACCGCTAACTGATTTTCTTACCGATGGAATTTTTTCAATATCTTGACAGGCTGAAATTCAAAAATTGAAAGGTGCATTGGAAGCGAAGTGAGTCGAATAATCAGAAGTTTGATATTATAGTATATAAACCGATAAAAGGAGATGTGTGATTAAAAGAATTTTCACGTTTTGTTTTACAGGATTGCCGAAGGCGCGGCACAAAAGGTGACTACATTTTTGACTTTTTTCCAACTTCTTATCTATGACTGCTAACTGATTTTCTTACCGATGGAATTTTTTCAATATCTTGACAGGCTGAAATTCAAAAATTGAAAGGTGCATTGGAAGCGAAGTGAGTCGAATAATCAGAAGTTTGATATTATAGTGTATAAACCGATAAAAGGAGATGTATGATTAAAAGAATTTTCACGTTTTGTTGTACAGAAAAGAAACAGAGGGTCAGGCCCAGGCTCCGGTCCCTGAGAAGACTGAGGTGATCGCCGCATCGACCCCAGCTCTAATCGCCCAGCCCCGGATGCATGCACGGTCGCGCTCTAGGTCCCCGTAAGTTAAATGACATTTTCTGATAAATCCATCGCCGTATCTCTGATTAAAATCTTCTTACAGTAATCGCGTCGACATAAAGGGGCATAAGATTTGATTGAAATCTCTAAAATACTACATATTGCAAAATAAATTCAACCAATATTGTACGATTTTCCCAATTCGATGGACAAATCATGTTCGCTCATTCAAGTCTCTCCTTATTTCCACTTACAGGCGACCTTTTACTTTAGCGGAGGATCTGCAGATCCTCCGCTATTTGACGGAGGGGGCCGAGGGGCGCTTGGCCCGATTCCGGGGCATGACCGTTTGGCAAGAGCTGGCCGCGACCGAAGTGAGTGCTCCCGTGGACATGTTACACGTGAACATGATCCGTTCGGTTATGTCGAGTGTGTATTTCGTAATACGTCCGCCCATGACTAATCGCAAGTTTTTCGTTTTTTCAGCTTCTACCGGGGAGGTCTGCTCATACATTGAGCGGCCGATTCAGGAAGGTGATCCTGAATCGGATCGAGGACTACTCCGATCTCCCCGAAAGAGTTCGGTCGGCGGTGATCGCCGAACGGGACGGACCAGGGATAGAATGGCTGTAGGCATATTCACTTCTAAAAATTAATAAAATTTTTTTTATATTATTGTATTTTTCTTTTTTTGTTTTGATTTTTTTGTCCAAATTTTTGATTTTCTAATAAAACTTATGCATTTCTCTTACTCTGTTACTACTAATTTACTTAATAGTGTGCAATATAACGTAATTATTCACGAACTTCTATATTTTTGTACTTTTGTCTCCGATTGTACCTCCCAAACATCCTTAAGTTAGGAACTGGAAGTACAGAATAACAGATTCGACTTATTAGCATTGAATTTCTTTTTCATTTACTATTCAATCGTTATTGATCGTTTATTTTTGATATCGCATATATATTATTATACCTGGTTATATACATGGGAGGTTTTAATTATTATAATATAATATTGTTTGTTTATATAATTATATTCAGATTCGGGTTTTATTTGTCAACGATATCGCTTGTTATCTAATCTTATGAAATCTTATTAAATACTTCGTATCTTTGTATTATAATATCGTTGATTCTTACAACAGGTACATACGATAAAAATGTCGCAAACGTCATTAAATTAAACGATAGGTTATACTTGTGTACAAAGGCAGTTTAAGCTTATCCCTAATTTTGGTGGGTTTATCAAATAATTTACATACACAATATTTGCGCACGGATATATTTAAATTTTCCAAAATTCATTGAGTCTGGCTGTTTTGCGGATGACCAATTCAAGGAAAATTCAAAATTTAGAATTTTATCGTCATTTGGAAACTCATAGTCAGTTGCTTTTTGTAGGTGTAATCTAGTACTATGAAGATCGAAAGGCTGCCTCGAGCATGGCCCTATTTTTTCATGCTCAAATTTGGCAGATAGTACAAGCTTGAGATTTTCTTCTTTGTAATTTTCGTATCTATGATAATGCCAACCTACATATTAGAAAAGCGGCAATTGAGATAGACGAATGTTGTATAGGCAGTTGAATACGATGTTGATTGCATGAATTGTACAGCGATACTAGATCCTAAATTCAACTGATACATTACATCAAAGAGTCGAAAGGTCTCTGGAAAATAGATAATCAGTCCATACTGCGTTCCAATTTGTAAAAACTGATATGCAATTAGTCACATAGAGCGTAAGACTCTACCCAACTACCACTGATATTAGTACGTGTAAGTGCTAATTACTAACTTGCGAGCATTACTTGAAAGTCTACGTTTTTTTTTTTCGTTTTACGCATTCAATGACTAGATAATTCCAATAAATTGTATAAAAAAGAATCTGAAGTAATGAATTTTACTGCTCGAATATCGAACGAGCATACCAGCGAGTAAGAACTCCCAGGTTCGAGGTGATGAAACAACTATTCGATTAAAACGTGCAAATATCTTCTGTTGTAAAGTTCCGCGGTAAGGATTCCAGTAACCGCAACAGCGTTGTGAAGCGAATTCGCAGAGTCTCTGATCATTCGGATAGACTGCTCGATGTCACCTTTGAGCTCGGCGTATTGCTTATTTGTAACTAAGGCCTCCAAAGTTTGCATAGCTTTTATGGCATCGGCACTTGGCCTTACATCCAGGGGATCCGATTCGCTGGATCTCGAAGGTGCGACTCCGGGTGAGTGAGGCGTATAACGCACTAACTGTTGCTCCGATTTAGATTCCGGTAATTGAGCCAAGCAGTACACGCCGAGTGTTCTGCTGAGGAACTTACACCTACGGATAAAATAGGGAATTCAGTTTTCCGTGAACGTACGGAACCCGTGTTATGCAAACATGAACCGAAAAACTGCGTTCCCGCTTTTTTTACCCAATGGATAACTGCGATCCTTTTCTGAACCCGATCGCTCCCAAAATACCCCATCCTTGTCCCACATCATCGGCAGTGGCGAGTAACGAACGAGCCAAACCTTTCAAAGCCCTCGTTGCAATTACTGTATTTTCACTGTACTGACATTGTCTATAGATAAGTTCTAATGCCTTGCCCCATAATAACGGAAGTTTCTCTTCTACAAGTTCTCTGCAATTAATTCAAAATTTCCATTAATCCAGCTGCAATGTTGCTCAGCATTCGTGCAACTTTAAGATTCCTCTGGTGGGAAGCACAACTGACCCAATGGAAATCTAGTTGAAATCTAATTGAACCACTGGAATTTTCACCAACCAACAATAGAAGTCTGAAAAATTTGGAGTACTCACGTAGGTTTAATGGCGGATATCCAATCGATTAAATTTACAAGTAACATTCCTTCTTCTTTAATATTCCGGCAGGAGGGTAATCTTTTGAGCAGCAGTGCATAAAGAGCCAGAACTCGTCCGTCCGTTACAAGTGCTCCTTCTACCGGTGGCTGACGTGGTACTACTGGCTGTAAAACGGTCAACACCCAACCCCAAGTCGGTAAAGCCTCGTCGGTGGCTAAATCTAAAGAAGCACAGACTCGTCACACCACAAGTCAAAGATAAGTCAGATACAAGGTTATAATTTTTTGTAGATAAATTACCGTTGTGCTTGAAATATGCATCGAGAGCAGCTTCCATTAATTCTCCAAGTGTGGATGGTGACGCAACAGCTATTCCTATGACACGTAAAATGCCCATGAGCGTAGGACTGCTGGCGGTTCTATTTGAAAGCCAGGATGCCCAACTGGTGCGTAATTGTTCCACTAAGGGTCCGTTCTGATTAATAGAGTGTAAAAGTTCAGTTACCAGTAGACCAGCTTCCGCAGTTTGTTGAGGTTTCGATACAGCTGTTGAATTATGAAAATTGAAAATTGTTAGTTGTTGTTCAGATAAAATGATCGATGGTAACAAGATGCAGATTTGGGAACAGCATGTTAATCTGAGAAGCATATGAGTTTCAAAACTCACTGGTTATGATTACTGACTCCATGTCATCCAACATTTTGGATAGAGCATCGGTAAATGCTTTAGGATCACTCGTGAGAAGCGCCTTGTGACGAGTTGTACAATTTACTAATAATTTCACTGAAGACCTAACGTACATTTGCCTTTTCTTCAATGTCGTTGGATGAAAATGAGTTGCATTAGGATCGTATGCCGCAGCCAATTTCAGTAAACTAATAAATAAATTATAACAATTCATTAAACGTACCTAACTGTTACCGACACAAACGACATGCATCGCATTAGGATTGAGTGGTAATTTCAAACAGTAACCATTGACTCACTTATTTATGGCTCCGTCAATGGAATAGGTTTGCTCCGTGTCCAGATGGAGAATGACCCGAGGATCACAGCTCATCACGTACCAGTTTATAACCTGGTCGTAAGCAGCCGCGTCCACGAGATGCCACGCGAATTTCTCTGCTGAAACGACTATCTGTACAGCCTTTTCATTCTGACAAAATGATAAATTGATAATGATAATTACCTGAATCAAAATGAATAAACGTGACAAATAATTTCAAATATTACTCACCTGGCGGACGTTAGGCTCATTAGAAAGTTTGACAAGTAGGTTTAACAAACAGATGTGCATTCTTGCAGCGACTGGTAGCGGTTGAATCGCCAATATTTCATTTGCCCATACTTGCCAGTTTATGCTGGTGAACACGCTTCCCAAAAATAAATGACTGTCCGGTAAATATTGATCAACGACTTTTACCATCAATTCAATATCTCCTATACCAGGACTGAACCGTTCCCAAGGCAGGGACAAAAAATTCCCATGAATAACATTGAGGATGTGATCTTTGACCGATGCGTGAGCGAAATTAGTCACATAAAATTGCCATAGAAAACAAAGAATTTTGCTGGAGGCTGGCATTGTGTCGATGATGAATCTGATGCATTCTACAAACATAGCTATGGTTCTGTTTGCATAAGGTCCATCGGTTATTATCCAGGGAAGAAGAACTGATCTGTCGTCTGTCAATTGCTGAATCCAAGCTGCTGTAGGTTCACGCAAATTTCTCGTCCAGTATGGTGTGATCCATGGTGCAAACATATCTCCCAGGACTGGCCATATCTGGTCACATACTGCAGAAGTTTCAAAGTAAATTCCATAAGTTGTGATAAACAATAGGGTGGGTTGAAATAATTTTTTTTTTTTTATTCTCTCAGAATGGGGGCAGAATTTGTACCTTATAAAAAAAGAAAATTTTTTTTTTTGGTCAAAAATCATAGGAAATATCTAAAAACTGTCAATTGTAATTGTTTTTTACTCGTTCACTGTTCAAAATTTTTTTCCTATTATTTTTGTAATTCAAGTATAAAATCAAAAAATGACATGCTCTTTTTTTGACTTAAAATTGAAGTTGAATCGAGGAGCCCGAGCTTTGCTGGAGTCAGGTAGCCAGGAGCGTAGCGCTTTGTTGTGAGACGTCACCTTCGGGGCTGAGCAGAGGTCACGCCCCACAACAAACCGCGCGCCCGTGGCTACCTGACTCCAGCAAAACTCGGGCTCCCTCGTAGACCGAGAAATTCGAATATTTCGACCCATGCATGGATTGCGACGAATCAAAGTGGGTCTACGACTAAAACCCATCGATACGTTTTATAATTTTTCTGCTCCCAACAGCGAATAATTGATGATGAATTGATGATTGATGATTACTCGATCGAATTGATGAATTGATGATTACTCGATCGATTGCATGAGTAGATGATTTTGGCTTTCAGATTTGGATTTCGAAGCTGATTATACGTGAGATTACTCTTGAAAAGCCAAAAAAAATTCTATTTTTGAGCAAAAAATAAATCATTTTTTTGATTGGGTTTGATATGCTTTTCCGACGTATTTTGACCTCAGGAATCCGAATCTGAAAGAAAAATTAATATATCTCCAAAATTGACCGAGTTATCGCCAATTTTCAGCTTTTTGGGGTCAAAAATAAAAAGTTGATTTTTTAGTCTATCTTAATCTAATTTGAGCTCAGGAATCCGAATCTGGGGGCAAAATTGAACTATCTTCAAAATTGACCGAGTTATCGCCGAATTATCGCATTTTTTGGCATAAATTTGAGGATATCTCGGAGGGAAAAAATCATGGCTCAATTTGGACAACGGATTCGTGTTCCTGAGGTCAAAATACATAAGAAAAGTGCCATACGATCAATTTTTAAAAATGAAAAATTTTGGCCAAAATTTGAAAAAATCGTAAGGGGTACCCCTTGGAAAAATCTTAAATTTTGGCCAAAAATTTTTATTTTTTAAAATTGATCGTATGGCACTTTTCTTGTGTATTTTGACCTCAGGAACACGAATCCGTTGTCCAAATTGAGCCATGATTTTTTCCCTCCGAGATATCCTCAAATTTATGCCAAAAAATGCGATAATTCGGCGATAACTCGGTCAATTTTGAAGATAGTTCAATTTTGCCCCCAGATTCGGATTCCTGAGCTCAAATTAGATTAAGATAGACTAAAAAATCAACTTTTTATTTTTGACCCCAAAAAGCTGAAAATTGGCGATAACTCGGTCAATTTTGGAGATATATTAATTTTTCTTTCAGATTCGGATTCCTGAGGTCAAAATACGTCGGAAAAGCATATCAAACCCAATCAAAAAAATGATTTATTTTTTGCTCAAAAATAGAATTTTTTGTGGCTTTTCAAGAGTAATCTCACGTATAATCAGCTTCGAAATCCAAATCTGAAAGCCAAAATCATCTACTCATGCAATCGATCGAGTAATCATCAATCATCAATTCATCATCAATTATTCGCTGTTGGGAGCAGAAAAATTATAAAACGTATCGATTGGTTTTAGTCGTAGACCCACTTTGATTCGTCGCAATCCATGCATGGGTCGAAATATTCGAATTTCTCGGTCTACGAGGGAGCCCGAGTTTTGCTGGAGTCAGGTAGCCACGGGCGCGCGGTTTGTTGTGGGGCGTGACCTCTGCTCAGCCCCGAAGGTGACGTCTCACAACAAAGCGCTACGCTCCTGGCTACCTGACTCCAGCAAAGCTCGGGCTCCTCGATTCAACTTCAATTTTAAGTCAAAAAAAGAGCATGTCATTTTTTGATTTTATACTTGAATTACAAAAATAATAGGAAAAAAATTTTGAACAGTGAACGAGTAAAAAACAATTACAATTGACAGTTTTCAGATATTTCCTATGATTTTTGACCAAAAAAAAAATTTTCTTTTTTTATAAGGTACAAATTCTGCCCCTATTCTGAGAGAATAAAAAAAAAAAAAATTATTTCAACCCACCCTAATAAAGAATTAGTCAAATTACTCACATTGATCGGCCAGTGTCCCCTTATCGGTGTGTAAGGTCAAGACGACTAAGGCATGTCCTACCATACCGAGAAAAGTAGTCAATGGTTCGTTGTAGATTCTGTACTTGGGATACAATCCATAAAGACCATATTGTAGTCTTTCTTTCATGAAATGTTTGCTCAAAAGTACAGCAGTATCGTGCATCTGAAGCATAACAAACGTTCTTCATCTCTCGAAAATCTTTAACGAACATCATTATCCTACTTTGGTATTGAATCCTCAATTCATAAAGTGTGCAAACCTCTTGACGAGACAGCAATCTCTGCTCTGTAGCATAGCGCCTGATTTCATCCCTTACTTTTATAGGTTGTATCGGACCCTGCGACTTAGATCTTCCACTGAGAGCCCCTAACAGATCTTTCCAAACATCCAAAGAAAGACTCTGGGACTCGCTACCCCTCAACACCATGCTCAATATTTCGCCATAATGTTCAGGAAATTCGTGTAGAAGGATCAATCGAAGATGATTGCGAAAGAGCTGGTAAGAACAATAATTTGTTTGTCAAGTTTTACGTTAAATGTTTGAAAGTTTGCACTACTGTATTTTGTTAGGCAATATTTCGAAGGATCACCTCGTGTAATATAAGTTTGTCGTCTTCTGGGTTCAACCCAGCATTGCATAGGGCTTTGGACACCAGATCGATGAATGTTGATCTTTCGCTTAGTCTCGGACGTCTATAATTCAGCCAACTTCCCACATCGAACTGGAAGATAACAATATCGGTAAATTAGGATGGCATTTTTCTTTTCGTGCTCAAAACTACATCTTCAGTTGGAGATGCTAGATCTTACCTTTGAAAGTAGGACGAAACATAGGTCGGCATTTGGACCCGTAGCCAAATTGACAACAGTTTGATACATTGGTAAAAAAGTTGACGCGCCTCCAGCTACGGGTGTAAAATGTGGTCCAAGTAAGCCACCCAATTCTGGTCGGCGCATGATTGTTTCCAATAAATGTTGTCCTTGGGTTTCCTCCCCACTGATAAACAACTTGAAAAACAGAGGGTTGTTGAACGTAGTCCACGATCGATTATGAAAAAAGATTGTTAAAGTATTCGTATCTTACCTGGCCTAACTTTTCGACACATGTTGTAATTAGTTGTTTAGTCGGCGGACACAAGGCAGCTTCTTCCGTGTAAAAATCGACCAGATGATACAACAACTTTACTCCTGTCTCCTGAACGTTGTTTAAAACGTTTGAATTTTCACTAGTCCGATTTATGTTTAGTTCGTGTTCTAGAAGCCTGGGGATTAATCAATCATTTTTGAAATACAAATGACATTTCCCGAGATAACACATAGCGACGGAGTTATTAAATCAGGTAGAAAAACTGCGGATAATTTGATCTTACATGATCAGATGGTCGATGAAGACGCAGCCTTGGGATACTTTAACAGGTGGTGGTTGACAGGCTCGAACCAATAACTGTTCATATTCAGCTCTGTTTTGACTAATCATGTGGTCTACTCCGTCGCTCACTCGAGCTTCAGATACCTGGAAAGAACAAACCGCCAAGGATTCTATCAAATTTTGAACTATTTCAAAAAATGTTATTTCATCATATTTTCCAGGGACTTGAAGTTTTTCATTCTTGGTGACGAGTGCAATTGGTTAGAGTTAGAAAACATGCATGTTGGATTAGCTGAAATAAAATTTCAATAACGCATTACCATTATTCTGATTATAGCAGGCCCAGCGCAGTGCACTATCGGTGGCGTCCCAGACCTGGAACGTTTTTGTCCTGTCGGCAAAGGGTCGCAGAGGGCATGAAGTGTCACTCGACTCTCAACATCCCTGTAGAGTGTTGGAACTAGTTCTAAAAAGTTACAGTCTATAGCGGTATGTTCGGAAAGCATCAAATTATGCGTTTGAGTATATTCCTGTATAGCCTTGAGATGCGGTTTCAGCAAGTGCAGAATGCCGTCCGGGTTATGTAGGCTCTCTTTTGGTATGTGAGGTAAAAAAGCAGTATTTTTGCTCAACGGTGGCGGCGGCACTGGCTGCTCGTACGAACCCAATCTTCTAAATATTCTTTGCATCGGGTCTGTCGGCTCTAGAGGCGTTGTCAGAATCTGATTCATTTTTTGTAAACGATTTTCCGGGGATCTCAAGCTGCAGGATTGCCAATCCGCGACAGCTTTCAACTGACATTTTCGTATGGAATCGTAATCGATATATTCCAGCCAAGGTGCCTGAAACCATTTGTTGTTGGTACTTATCGGTACTTCAAAGCAATAGTGAATAACTGAGGATAGCGAACTGTCGATTGAAAGTAATTCTTGAAAAAAGACCAAGTCTCAACTATTGATCTTCTGTGTAGGGTTCGAATATAAAATTGCAAGCATACCTGATCACCTTGAATCAAGAGTGTCAACTTGTGCGACATGTACTGTGGGGGTAACGCAGGGAGATATAATCCAGATTCTTGCAATCGTGGTTCTTCAAGCCATAAGCTCAGTGTTTTGTAAAACCTGAAAGAATAAATTCGTAAAAATCATGGACACAAATCTTTTTCACTTACTGGAATGGATCTTTAGGTTGTATAGTTTTGATTTCAAGTTTTTTTCCATACGTATTCGTTAAGAGATATCGTTGATGAGAAATCTCAATATCACTAATGACTCGTTGACATAGTTAGTAGTTGATTTTTCGCAAATATTCAAGATGCTGCAAAAATTAACTTACTTGGCAGCGTCGAGGTAGAAGACTCTTCGCTCATCGGTTATCGGCAGCCCATTATCCAAATCACTTTCCCCCTTAACTCGAAAGTATTCGATGGTGTCGTGAAGACGTTTCTTCAATTTTTTGAAGTAACTCAAGTTTATCATACCTTCGAAGAACTTCTCACCTACGCCGCCTTTGTCTGAAGTACTGCAAACGTCGATTACTTGTTTTACTACTTCAGTAATCGTGAAAATTTTTCGAGAAACCTTGTAAATGGGGGGTAAAAAGTATACTAAATGATTCATACTAACCTCGATGCTGTAGGAACCCTGGCCAGAAATAAGTTAAAGAAGTTTTGCCATAACAGTGGTAGCAGTGGATGATCCATCGGAGTATCCAGTGCCTGTTGTGACCATCGATATATAGCCAATCCGCTCGCTCCAAAAGGTTGGATTTTTACGGTGGCACAAGCTTTCTGGAATTAGAATACGAGTTAACAGTAGTGAAATCTCTTCATTCCGAATGGATGGGGATATGATCTTTCATAATTTCACCTTTAACGCGTTGTCTACGGATGTTTTTCCTTGTGCAGCCAGTTCTCTCAGAACTTCGCGCCACAGGTCATTTTTCAGTTCTCTATCTTCTTGTTCGGTAGTAAGAACTCGGTGAGCCAGCCACACCGATTGAACGGTTCCTCCAAGAAGACTCGGTGAAGTTGAAGATCCCGTAGCCCAGCTTAGAAAAGAGCCGAACGAACCAGAATTTTTTCCGCACGCCAAATTCTGCAAAAACGATAACTACGATAATAATAAAACACCACGGTGTTGAGGCTAATAAGCAAATGAAACAAACCACAGACACCAGAATATTCATGTATTAATTTGCGGCGAAAACCACATACGATTGTCAATCAAACTTTGAACATGATACCTAAATTTTCACAAAAACGATGCATTGAAAATTTTACAGCGATAAAATCCCTGAATCATCCAAGACATCTCAACAAGCAAAGGTCATAAGCAACTTCGCTCTACAATCATTGTTAGGTTTTATACCAAGCCCACACCGATCCAAGATCAAAAGCAAAAAATCTTGCCGATAAAAATTCGGCAATACGTACCTCTGTACCTCCCTCTATGGTTAGCTGATAAAGAAAGGTCATATTGAGTTTGAGCTGCTTTGTATAAAGTAGTTGGAGTTTGGTCACCAAAATGATAACTGTTTTCATGTCAAACTTACTACATAGAAGTTATGAAAAATTGTCTCCGTCTCCGCTCTAGCATCTAAATGAAAATAGGCAGCTCGGATGACCATATCCATCAAGTACATGACACTTTGATCCCTGTTCCAATCCGGTACCAATGCTAGAACTCTCAACCAGAGGTGCACCAGTGCTTGCGGACTCCGCAAACAATATCTACAGGTGTCGTTCGATCGTTATGAATGCTGTATGTGGTAGGCTGGCTTTGTTACAAATAAAAAGTAGCAGAGCCACAGTAATAATATGTACCTTTGATAGTTTTCCAAATGTGTTTCAATCATGTTAGAAAATAGCTTGAGTATCGGACCAGGAAAGTCTGATACGATCAAGTTCTTTGCCATTTTCATGTATGTTCTATCAGCAGCGATTAGTGATATGATCAAGCTGGAAAACTTTTCGTTTTTCATAATGGCGTCCGGGCATTCGAGAAAAAATGGAATTATGTGATGGAGAGCAATCAGGACTTGTTCGTATTTGTAGAAGCACTGCAATATTTGGAGCTGTCTAAAGCCTTTCAAAGAAATTAATGGGATCGAATGACCCCATGTTGTCATTAAAACTGCAACGTAGCAGGCAATCGGCTGCTTTTCCCTGACGCCAGAGGCAAGAATCTCCAAGGATGAATCTGCATCAACATCTGGAATTTGTGCCAATGCAGCACTCGGATTTGATATTGTATATCGCGCTGTACTATCCGATCGATCTAGTTGGTGCAATCGTAATCTAGATACTATTTCCCATGACCATAATGAAAAAGCATGTTCATTATTCTGAGGCCTCACCATCGAAGACACCTAGAATAGAAATTATGTGGTATATCTTAAATACATTGAATTCTGGGACAACGCTGAAATTATATCAGATACACACTTGCTTAACACCTTCGGCTAGAAGCGAAGCAGTTTGCGCTGGTGTATCTGGAATGTACTTCATTGTGAGTTCGACCACTAGAAGTGCCACTCGACGATGAATGCTAATTCCAAGACATAAGTTGCCTTTGCTGTGAGAATGTATGTGTGTTACAAGTTATTATGTGTCACAGTGAGTAATTGTTAATCCCCAACTCAACTGAAACTTAACTCTAGCGACATCGGTTCAAGGTACGCACCTATCCAAGCCCCAATTCAGATGAGAAAGAATCAAACGAGCAAGGTGATTTTCTGTAGAACATAACGGGTACTGATGCAACCAAGTGGAAAGAATCTTAAAATCATCTTCACTAGGAACCCATTTTCCAATACGCAATTCCGTGAATAAGTATAAACTCAACTAAACAGTGTAACAAAGAGTATGGCAGCATAGTTTATTGAAAATTCAATGCGATTATATAAATTGATAATTCATGGAACCTACCTTTCCGATGAAGACAAAATTGTCCTTCAATTTTCTAAGAAGATCAGAGAGAAGAGAAGGATACTTGCTCGTTAAATTTGACAGCAGGGATCGGGCATCTTTGGAACATGATTCCTGAGTCTTCTCGCTAAGAAAACCAACCTAAAACGTAGTTTTGTAGAGATCAAGTTTTACCTTTTTTTTATAGAGTTCCAAAACCTCTTTCCTAAAGATGGAATTTATACGATTATTGTTACTTACTTGAAATAAATCAATAGTAGCTGCCCGCACAAACTGATAATCATCGTGAAGCCGGGCCATGGCCATATTGGCAAAAGTTGTAAGCAAAAAATATGATTCATCTCCTGGCATCTCACAGAGTTTTTCTTCAAATTGCTTCCTAAGTTTTGATGAATTCAATTCAGCTTCCCATTCTATGAGACATCCAAAAAAAAGTTTATCAACTAAACAGTTCAAATTTGTGGGCACTTGAATCGGACTAGCAAATTTTTATACAATTAAAACATCAATTTCGTAGCAATAAATTGATAGCGTATTTACCACTTTCTGACATATTAGAAAACGGAGGGATGGCAGTGGTTGTGTCCATGACATGCAGCATGTAAAAAACATGCCACAATGTCGAAGTTGAAACAACGTGATATGGTATAGCTGCAAGATATTGCCATGCACCCAATCTTCTAGATGAAAATATGCACTGACTTGCCTTTAGGAAAAAGCTATCGTATTCCGTTTGCAGTCTGACTAACATTGATCGATCGACTATCTGTGATGATAAAAATTTTAGTCAACTGGCATTGGGAATGGTGAAAACATGGGTGGATATTCAATTGCATTATAATGGCAATGTTGGAATAGTAATTTAATGTATGAGAACTTGATTCATACCTGACTTTTATCAAATGCCTCCCACTGATCGCTGGCATACTGTACGATGTCTCGAATAAGTGCGCTTAACCTCTTGGCAAGTTGCCTGTATCTCGGAGAATCGTAAGTCCTCAAACCCTGCCTGAGGAGTCTAACCAGTATAGATGAGAAGGCAAAGATCCGGAGCATATGGTGTTCCGTCACCAGATTGTTCTCCTGGCTATAGTTATCACCCTCTTGGTTTATAAATAATATTAATTTGAAGAGCTTCTCAAAAGGAATCTGATGTAGAATGAATATCAGGTCGCTTTCGCAAAGGTTTACCCCGACATTTATTATATCTTCATCTTCCTCTCCTTCCTCATCTAACATCACCCATACCGTATCAGTAGTAGTTGTTCCTGTATCCTGCAGGGATATTTGGACCTGCAACAACATGGTTGAATCTCAAGTTTAAGCTCTGTAAATCTGAACAGAATTAATCATTCTGGAAAATCTCTTACTTTTTCCAAAAACTTATCTCGTTCCTTGATTGGCAGCATGATAGTAGCAATTACAGTTACAATGTGTTCAATATGTGGATCATTCAAAGCAGCGGTGCTGTGACCACCAGGGTTGCATCGTACCGGGGTCTGGACGAACCCGCTTGCCCAAGAAGAGATGCCCCCGGGGCATCTTAGTATATGATTCAATAAAAATAGATGATCTTGCCATGTGGCTACTCTGAGTAGAACAGCCACTAGATGGGAGAGCCATTCTCTTGTGTCAGTAATAAATCTTGCGTCCTTCAAGACTTTTCGTTGAAAGTTGAATAGTATTCCAACACAGGTTCTGAGTTCGTACATTTGTGGCATGATACGCGAGGATACAGGGCCCTGCTTAAGGTTGACAGGCGCATTTTGGGGCAGGTTTTCAAAGTCTTTGCATAAGGTGCAAACCCTTTGGATGTAATTGTCGATTTGCAGCCTGAGCATTTCTGCCTCGTAGCAATGCAGGGCTTCTGTATTGTGGATTAAATCTCTGATGCTCAATAGATTCCGAGACAAAGCACCGAGTGTCTGTTGATTGAAATGAGCGATATGATATTCGTGAGTTGCGCTAACTGGATTTCCATCTTGACATTCACCGGATTCTGTGATTGAAGCTTTGTCTAGACACCATAACTGTTTTTGAGTTTCTTTGCAATTTGCTTTCAGGCTATTGAGCTCCTGGGAATTCAGTATCGAATGGTTTCTTATGCGGAGGTAACTGACAAGAAGTTCGTACAGACGATGTTGCTGTCTAACGGCAGTCCCGCGTAGTTGGGTATCGACAAATTCAGCAACAAATGTTTCAGCCAGGGCCAATTCTTTGTTATTATAAAGTGCTGCTAGCTGTGCATCAGTAAAGGGTTTGATCTCGTTTCGCACCATTTTGACTTTCTGTTGTTGTCCCAATGCAGTCTCTTTTTCAGTTGCTTTGGATTCTTCTTTGCTTTGCATCGGATTTTCATTTAGTTCAGAGCTTGGAAAATCAGATTCAACCGGCAGTATGTGGACTATGGTATCCATAATAGGAGCAGTAGGGATGACATCTAAGAGCTGAAGATCGGCCATAGGGGCATTTACTTTTTCCACTGGCTCTTCTACTTCCTCTTCCTGGGGTGCCGAAGCAACTGCCGGCTCTCCGTCAAGTCCATCCACGGTATCGGAAGATGGAAGTTCCTGTAAGGATAAAACACCTGGCTAATTTAGCTGTGAATGTTGTTTTCCAATAGTCCGATCTAGGGTTGCTCTAATGTACCTGAGAGGATAATACACTGCGCCTCTCCAAAATCACTTCATTGTCAGAGTCTGTACTTTTTGGAACATCATTAGCTCTTTCATAAATCTCTGTATCGTGGGCAGCGGCGTGGAGTTCGCTCTCCATATTTTCAACTCCCTCGACACGAGGATAATTGGTGGGTGATTCCCCGAGAAGGCATTCAAATTCTTCCAGAGTTGGGGCATCCGGAACAATAGCATGCAAATTAGATACGCGATTCCGTTCCTTTTTTCTCTTCTGTAAATCGGGTTGCGTATCATCAGGAGTGCAATAAAAATGCAAAAGCAAAACTCGTTTTACATAGTATGAGAACTCAACAAAGAAACAAACTTGAATGATAGCACGACGATGCAGAATCAACCTTTGTTGCAAACTCGGAGTAGTGCGCAATAATAGATTCGAGGACAATTTATGTGAAAAAATGGGACTCGATTACTTACGCAATATTGAGATATTCAATTCACCGTGTATAGTCTATAAGGTCTGGATTATCGACCGAAAACTAACTTAATTATCGGAAGCAAAAAAATATTTATTCACAGGAAAATAAACTCCACGGACTAACCTACCTGTCGAGATTTATGTCTTTCCATTGTCGCCATGATAACGACGTTATTTCACCTGAGTGTCAGGTGTTGAGATTCTGGAATCTCGACTCCTGGTTACGGACGGACGTCAGACGTATTCGTGGCACTTGATTGATCCTCCAAGTCATTCACAACAGCGTATCTAAGTTTCCTGAGATGTCCATGATCATCGTGACGACCGAACCTATAATGCAGTTCGGTAGATCCGACTTGTCAAACACAAACTCAACGCACACATCGGACCCGATTTCATGACACTAGTCGTCGTCGATTTTGACATGTTTGTTTATAGCTGACAAGGTGAAACCATCGAACAGTCGGTAATATACTCGCAAATCCACTTCACCTGAAGCTCGAATCTACAAAATTAACAATTCATTATAGCCGATATCCTTAGCAGTTGGCATTGGTACTGCCCTCCCGCAACCTATAAAATTTTCACTCGCCAGAACAGCTGATGGTCCAGAAATTCGGATGACGCTCAAAGTTTCACCAGTCGTCTTCGAGTTTTTTCGGATCACTTCGAGTGCAGCAGTGTAGCAGTGCAGTCGCTATGGTAGGTATAGCCAAGGTATAGCTATTCAACAATGAGGGAAGGGTGGGAGCTTTTTGACAACGAATTCAGACCTATAAGTCCGAATTCGTTGCCTTTTGAGTAGGAGCAAGAGTAGAGCGCTGAACGTACGTGTCAGTATTATTTCTCTACGCCAAATCTACATATTCTACTTGCAGGATTTAGTACAGATGCAGCAACATGTCAGCCGGTGTGTCTGAGGTGAATTCTGATGACGGGCAAGTCCGTATGATTGTCCCTTCGCATAACCGTCTGACATAGAAGCAGTATCTTGGCAATCGACGTCACGGGAACTCCGATAACTGGGAGGCGAAATTCAAGGTTAATTTTATCATTACGACACGATCATAATAATGATTTTAATAACGCGTAGTACATACCTATCGGTGAATAATTACTTACTCTTTGTACTCTTGACACAAAACAAGTTAGACTTTGTTGCAACTAGTTTTCTCATTTATTTATACAGGCCTCGGATAAAGTCACAAGTGACAATGATGGGTGAAGTATGCCCCAACTGTGGAGAGTACACAAATGCGTCAACATCCCGTTTAGTTAGGGATGCCTGCGGGCACAAAAAGTGTCGGATATGCTTAGTTGACGAGGAGGAAGGATGTAAAGCCTGCCAAAGTGAGCATCGCATTCAAACGATCGGTAACTTTGGTACGCAAGTCCTTCTAAAGGTTTGGATTAGGGACCTAAAACTGAATAGTAATCTTCGATCTATGTCTAGATTATCCATTCCACTCCTCACCGTTAGCTTCAATGTCCGGGGATTTCAGCACTTCTGAAACATGCTCTGAGAAAGGAGAAATGATTCAGCAACCTCTGGAACTTGTGATAAATAAACCACTAGACCATGTACAAGATCTCTTTGTTCATCAAGAATCCTGTGGCTTGGACAGCACTATGTTCCATTCAGAATGGGTGGGTGAGCACAGTGTAAACAATGAAAACAATGACATGGATCAAAATTTGAAGCCGAAAAGAACTGAAAAAACAACAATTCATACATTCCATGAAAATGGAGCTACTGACCCCCCGCAACTTGGACGTCGTTCTACTTCTGATCCAGGTTGCAAAATGTTCCTCATAGTTCTTTAATAAATGGACCGTAGCAATGCAAATGATGTAGTGAGTAAAATTTTCAATGACTTGTTATGAGATCAAACAATTTGTTGACGTTAGGTTTTGATGCCTGTGACCGACCAATGAACCAGGAAGTATCGATGCAACTGCGAAGTAGTGTTCCAAAATTAGAGCCATTGGAGTTGGTGACTAACCTACGTTCTCCTACAAAAATTAAAGGCGACCATGAAGACTTACTGGTACAGGAAATGATTCATTGCAAACAGAATGTAAGCTATCTTATTTCACTCAATGGCAACTCTTTGGCATGGTTGTTGGAATCCTGCGTCACCTACTTTTGGTATTATTAGGATTCCAATAAGGAGGTAGAGAAGCCAAAGAAACGAAAGAATTCTAGGCTCAAGCGGACACACATATCTGTGATACCAGGAGTCCAGGAAACCTACAAGTGTAACATCTGTGGTAAAACGTTCAAAAGTCCAACAGCAGAGCGGTACCATGATTCTTGCCTGACAGGAATAAAACCGTACCACTGCACAATCTGCGACAGGAGTTTTGTAAAACAGTCACACTTTCAGTATCACGAACGAACGCATACAGGCTATAAGCCATTCGAATGCTCGGTTTGTGGAAAGGCATTTCCACAACGCAACAAGCTCAACAGACACCTTCATTCTCATGAAAGTAAGTGAAAAATCTGCAAACTGTCGCTACGCTATCCTATTTTAAAAAGTTGATGCCCAGTCGAATCTCGAAATCCACCCACTTTTTTGTTCACGCATGAGAAATGCTTTTTTTTAGGGGTTTCTATGGTATACTTGAATATCTTGATCTCAGCAATCCGAATTCGGAAGCCAAATTGATCTATCTATGAAATCATCGAGTTATTGCCAATTAATCGACCCAAAAAATTAAAAAGCAAAGATATCTCGATGGCAAAAATTCGTAGCTCAATTTGGACAACGGATTCGTGATCCTGGAGTCAAAATACATTAGAAAAGTGCCCTACAATCGATTTTAAAAATACTTCATTTTTTGCCCAAAAATAGAAAAAATCCAAAGTATGCCTAATAACATCAACATGATAATGCTTACGTTTCCAATAATTGGTCTTTGTCTCTGTCGTAGTTAAGAAACGTTTCAGGTGTTCAGTCTGTCAGAAGGGTTACAGCAGTAGAGAAGACCTGAAGAGTCACCTAAACGTTCACACAGGAGTCCGACCGTATACTTGTCAAATTTGCAAGAAATCATTTCGCGAAGCAACGAACTTAACTCGTCACATGCACACACACTCTAGTGAGTTCTCTGAAAATTGCAGTATCAAAATTGAGAATTCTGTAGTTATTATCTCACCCCGATTACTTACCAGATGAGCGTCCTCATATGTGTGAGCAATGTGGAAAAAGTTTTAAGGACAAATGTTTGCTGGTCCGACATCGACGAACACACGGTAAAGAGCGCCCATTTTCATGCTCCGATTGCACGAGAGTTTTCCTCTCAAAGAGTGAGTTGAGCCGTCACTTGGCAGTACATTCAGGTGAGTGCAGCTTTTGAGATTTACGAAAATTCCAAGTGAAACTTCCGTAGCGTCTCTTGCAGATAACGGCGCTCTTCTTTGAAAACTCGTTTCGGTTTCAGATGATAAGCCGTTCCCCTGCCAGTTTTGCAGTACCGTCTTCAGACGAAAAGACAATCTCAATCGTCATACCAGACATCATCATTCAGAGGACAGAATCACATCTCTAGATAAACCTGCACCTACGGAGGGGCGCGTCGAAACCCCCTTTGTGGAATCAAAACCAGCAATTGTTGCTAAGCAAAAGATAAGGCCAAAAAGTAAGCCGAAAGCCTCCGCGAATCCGCTACCAAAGAGTCCCGCAAAGATATCCGTACTTTACATAAATTCTCATGAACAAATTAAGTGCCGATTAGATTCCAGAAGTAACGTTACTCCTGTGATAAGACCAATCAGTGAATTGAGCAATGCTGTGCCTGTTATTAATGGACCAATTAGTATCAAACGACCCGAAGAGAAGACAACTTCTCCTAAAAAAGCTTTTACCCACACGGAACCGATTCCATTGGCTGAAGCCGTTGTGATTAACAGAAGAATCGAAGAAAAATTGTACCCAAAAAGTGATTCAAATAACGACTGTTTCTTTCATCCTGATTTTCGTAGCAGTCGAGTCGAAAGGCAGCACCCTGTCCATAAGTCAATTCGAGAATTTCCGCTCCGACCTAATCATGCAAACAAAAACATGTTGGTTGCTAAGGTTTGCAGCCCAGAGCTATCGATATCCGACCCACAGATTCCAGCAGCACCGCCAAATCGAGTTGACAAGTTCAACCAATCTCGCTCGTTTCTTCCTCAAAAGAAGCAAAATATGCAGCCAGACGTACCCTTATCATGGGGTGAGTGTCAAGATTCAAAAAGTGTGAACACGCTGAGGCATCCGGTTCCAAAGAAGCGAGCTATAGAGGAAATGAAGTCAAATCCGATGATTGCCAAGTCTCCAGACCTCACGCCAATCTCAACGCAACAGAGGCAACAAAGTACTTCGATAGGTGGGCAAAATGAACCAGAGCGAACAAATTGTGTGCCTACCATAACTAAGACTGGAAATACAAATGGCAACGGTGAATCTGAAGAATTTATTTTACCTCAAGGTGGTATTCTAGATAACAAAAGTACGAATGGTGGAGGTATCTCTGCTACTGGTTGCGTAGAAAAATCCAGCGTCAAAAAATTAAGCGACATACACTGGAGACGGAGGACTTCGGAAATATTAAAACCTCGAATACGTGGGTTCAATTCATTTGTCAACTGTCAATTATCGGAATTAGAATTACCTGAAGAGGCTTGTGATGCTGAAGGTAAATTTTAGGTGATATCTATACATTAACAGAAGTTGGAACAAGATGGAAGCCTAGATTGGATTAGGTATGTGATATATTGAGAAATATGAAAAGACTCGGAACTTGGAAATGATTTGATATTATAATTATTTAATATTTATTCTTATTTTTGTAATTGTCTATACATAAAATAATAAAATTTGATCTATGGTATTCATAAATCAATGGTCCGTGAAACATTTATACACGCAGCAGCTATACACATGGTGGATTACCATACTAATAATGTACTAATGGTTAGTCGATATCGACGGGGATATCAAGGACTGGTCCATTGATGTCAAATCAAAACTATTACTTATTGAATATTTTTTGTAATCAAAACTTCACAACCTTTGTGCTATCCTGGCCATTGGAGCAAACCCTACGGTTGAAACAATTTCAGGCGAAAACAAAAGCGGCCGGTGCCAAGCCGATTTAGGTGAGTGTTGGGATGTCTGGTGGCGGCTGTGTTTCGCGCTGATTTTAACGGTCTTTTATTTTCAGGCGGTAGCACTAAGGAGAAGAACCTGCGGATGAGCTGCTCACGTGCTTTGGATAAAAGGACGAAGCTAGTAAACGTACCGCTTGGGCCAGGGGAGATGAGGCCGGTGAAAATTAGAATCGTCCGAGAAGAAACATGGGTGGAACAGGGGAGCATCGCCCTCCCACCGAAGACGCACCAGCCTGGTCTGAAGGTGGTTGAGGCATTGCCGCTAAGTATTTGGTTTCACTCATTGCAATTAAATTCATAATTTGAGATTCGTCTAAAACATAGTGAAGAGTTCTGAGATTTCTCTTTTCCCCACTGTGAAACTATGTTTTACATTCTCAATACTTAATCTGATTTGATCATTTGAAAATATTTAACAAACAAAACTCTATACGACCTAGTTTGAGCTAGGTTTTGTCGGGTGCCAAGTTAATCTGTCTTCGTAAAATTGGATGACAACTCGGGGACACTGAATGTTGGCTTCTTTTGCAGACACCAAATCTGTTTCATTCGTTCCTTTCCTAAATTTAACGAAAATGTAACTTAGAAGCCATGAATATGAATTTATGATCAACTATAATAACTAGTTGCGACATGAATCAAATAACTGCGTAATCATTGCTCACCATTTCATCAAAAACATCAACTCGCCACCGCAGTCTGAAACTCCGATAATCTTCTCTGGTTCCAAAGATCGCTTGAATCCCTGTATTTTGTTTGTTTCATCAACAATGCGTCTTCTATCCATGACGTGAATAACGTTTTATATGTACTTTTGACAAGCTTCTGCAGTTACTTTCAAACTCACTGTCCTTTCTCCGCTTTTCTTTGTTTCAGGGCACTTAACTACTCGGAGCTCTAGCCCAACTAGTCTGTGTATCCAATATTCTGATTTTATAACTGTGGATTGCACGTATCTGCAGTATGAGGTTTAATCTGAGGAAAGAAAACAGCCGTAAAGTTGAAATGTTTATGATCAGAGGCTAGTCCGTGTAAAAAATTCAGGTATAACCGAGTATCTGCAATATAAATCTGACTTGCATCAGCAGTAGGACAGATGAAAATACACACGTGAATGATCGAGCATCTTTTTCAATAGGTTATCAACGTTATACAATAGGGTCGGAGGTAGTCTTCATCTTATATCAGAACGAGACGGAATAACAATTAGATACAAATAAGAAACGTCGATGATACGTACTTCATTATTCTGTTCAAATCTCGCCCTTCCAGCTTATAAACAACTCGTGTGTCACCGAGCACGCTGACTGAAGATTAGTACCGAGCAGTTCCGAAAGCGTTGTTTACTCACCGTGTCAAAAATATTTTTTAAATCATTTTACCCGCCATCGCAACATACGTTAATATCATTTTTGACAGCCTTTCATCCGGTAGAAAGTATCACGCTCCTCCGATCACCGACATCACACCGTCCGACAGCACACAATTGAAAATTATATACACCGATATAAACCACACGGGAATTTATCTCACAATTCAAGATCACAGGGTACGGCATGCGATGCAATCCAGGATCGGGGCGCCTCCGGCATTGTTGAGAAATCTGAACTCTTTTTGTTGAGACAATTTTAATTTGAAAGGTAGTCAATCTAAACTGAACGATTGGGGTAATCGGAATGATTCAGGTGAATATTGCTATTTAATAGCAAATAAAAAATGTCAATAATAATAACAAAGGCACCGCGCTCTGAGTTGTCAATTTTTCAGCTTCCGTTTCCTGGGAGGTCGGATTCTCTTCCAATGGCGTGTCGAGAATGGGCATTGATCGGTAACGTCGCCGCACAGTATTCGTCAGACACGCATCGAGCGCGCGCAGTATCCGTCGCTGACCTTTGCTGTCTTTACGGAGTGCTTTACGGCTTCACTTCCCGAGTGAGCGATTTCGGGGAAGGTTGTTTGTGGTTGTGGGACGTAACGAAGTATTTGAAATTTGACGCTCATCATCGCTTACCTCAACATGGTGAAGATGGAACACGACGTGAGTACCCTGTTACTTCAATTATCCGCAAATTCGGCCCCGTAGCTTCCGAAGTAACAACTACGTTACGCTCCACGTCAGATAAAGAAAGGTATTTTAAAAAAATGAACGGCGGTCCATCCCGTACTGCTCCGCTCCGCGATCGATTTCTATTTCTTTTAGCTCCGGTACTGCGTTATCTGCGCTTAAATTACATTTCTAGCCAAGTTCTCTGGGTTGTATTCATATATCCGACTAGCTATTTATAGAAAGTGGATTGTGCTTCGAGAAAATGTTCTTACAAACATAAGCCACCCACCCTCCCCTCCAACATAGGCGTAACGGAGACGTTGCTTTTCGCGTACCCAAGCCGACCGGTCATCGAATCCAAAGCCAAGTTACGCCGCGTCGCCATCTTGCGCTCTCACTAATTTTAGCTCGCGTGCAGTAGATAGATGGAAAATTTTATTCTCACGCAACAAATTGTACGTATAACGCAATTGTGGTAAACATTTACTGATCGTTGAGCCTTCCGTCATGTATTCGTCGAACCAAGATCATCGATCGGCCTACAGATCACAGGTAAACAACTACAGAAATGAGATTGTCGAAAATTTTCACCACGGCTGTTCTAATCCTCTATCACGACTGGTTCCTCATTTGCTGATTAATGTGTCACATTTCAATTTTGTTGTCGACGAAATTTATCTACCAACGGATGACGCGTACAAGGAATGGAATTTCAATGCATCAATCCCACGGATGAATTCAACTTGATGATTCCGTTATTGAGTTGGGGAATATTTCTGTCTAGATAAAAGCACAGCTTGCAGATCTGCAATCGACAGTATATTTTACTTACAATTAGAATTTTCTATTCCAGGATGGAAAAAATGAGCCAGAACACGTCAGGAAGTTATTTATCGGCGGTCTTGACTATAGGACTACCGATGACTCCCTCAAAAAACACTTTGAACAGTGGGGTGAAATTGTCGATGTAGTTGTCATGAAAGATCCAAAAACCAAGCGTTCTCGTGGATTCGGATTCATTACCTACTCACGCGCACACATGGTTGATGATGCGCAAAATGCCAGGTGATAATAACACAGAATAGAAATTGCAGCTTTGTTTTACAAATTGTTGACTTTTTTTTTCCCTCATTGACAGAAGACTATCACAATATTTCAAAGTACTGTGACTATTTAAAGTACTAACTAAGTATTTATCGGTCTACTTCCACCTTTCTAGTCTCTGTATCAACAAATTCCTTGCATTATTCGCAGACCACACCGAGTGGATGGACGTGTTGTGGAGCCAAAGCGTGCTGTTCCACGACAGGAAATTGGCCGGCCGGAAGCTGGTGCCACGGTGAAGAAATTGTTCGTAGGTGGACTGAAAGATGACCACGAAGAAGAGGACCTCCGACTGTACTTTCAATCTTTTGGTAGCATCAACTCCGTCAGTATTGTTACCGATAAGGAAACTGGGAAGAAGCGAGGTTTCGGATTTGTTGAATTTGATGATTATGATCCCGTCGATAAGATCTGCTTACAACGTAATCATCAAATTTGCAACAAGCACGTTGATGTCAAAAAGGTAATTGTTATTGTTATCGGTTCCCCGATTCCTACTACGCTTATTCGTCGTCATCTCGACAATAGCCGAATAAAAGCTAAAAATTTTTGTCCTAATAAAAATTTGAAGTATGGTATCGGGCGAGTTGAATTCGATACATTTAGCTATCTACGATATGGTGACCTGGAATTATTTGTATCTCAGTTATATTTGTTACAACAGTTGGTACATAAATTTTCCGTTTGCGGTATGGGCTCTACCTAGGAGTCTGGATATTCAACTCTTATTTTACTTTCAGGCTTTGAGCAAAGCTGAGATGGCTTCTGCAACTGGTGGAGGTGGTGGAGGCGGCGGTAGAGGTGGCCAAGGTGGTGGACGAGGTCCGCGAGGTAGCAATCAAGGTGGCGGCAACTGGGGAGGTCGCGGAGGTGGCGGCAGTGGCGATTGGAATAACGGTGGTAATCAAGGTGGTTACGGAGGTGGCAATCAAGGTGGTTGGGGTGGCAACGGACCCTGGGAGAACCAGAACCAAGGTATCTGGCAATTTACGTTAATCGTTGCATGACGAAATCGTGTTTAAAGTTACAAAACATCCGGACTTTACCTTTGCAAACCATCCTCATAAGAGAGACGCAATAATCATAGAAAATTTCATACGCGCTGACTCAGGTGGTGGCTGGGGTGGACAGGGTGGCCAGGGTGGCTACAATAGTGGTGGAAACTGGAGCAACGACAACTTTGGAGGTGGCTACCAGCAAGGCTATGGAGGTGGACCTGTGCGAAATAACTTCAATGCTGGCGGCAGGCCCGCTCCGTATGGTATGAACGTTTAAATTATCAACCCTCTATAGTTGTAGGTGCAAATGTGACTCATCGAAAAAGTTTTTAGCCTGACAGGGCTTATTATTTCTTAAACCCAAATCATAAGTGATCTCTGTTTGTCCATTGCTGACGTCAGTCCGACAGAGTAAAACTTCAAGGCTAGATGGTTCTAATTTCACGCCACTCTGGTCCTCAATTGACTTTGGGGTTCTGCTGATCGTTCGGCACTCCCGACGAATGACTAGAAATATTTCGATTCAAAACTTGGACGCATTGCAATTATATTTGTCATTACGTTCACTTTGCAAAAAAGCCTTGATGCGAAATGTCCCCCTTGAACAAAGCAGGAGGACCCATGGGAGGCGGCAATACCGGAGGTGGTGGAGGAGGCGGCGGTAGTGGAGGCGGAGGTGGCTACGGTGGTGGTGGAAACCAAGGCGGGTATGGAGGAAATCCAGTTGGAGGTGGAAACATGGGTGGAGGAGGTGGCGGCGGCGGAGGTGGTGGTGGCGGCAGAAGATACTAAGTCCACTGGCATAGCCCGTCGCAACGCTACGCTCCCTCAAATGGTGAGTTCAAATTTCTCTTTTTTAAATTCACAAGACTGTAATGGGTGGGCACCTAATCATAGGCTGCAGTTACTATGAGTGAGAGGAGTGCAGGTTTTTCAGCACAGAATATGACCGGCGTCGAAAGTTTTCCCAAGATTGTGAGGTGTAGTTGCTTTTTTTATTTATTTTTATGTGCAAAACTTCATGTTTCAAGATGAATGAGAACATCAGATATTCATTAGAGGATCGTTTGTGCAAGAGCAAGTTCGAATTCACAATATTTTTCTTTTATTAGAGACGCACCTGTTTATCGGTGAATCCAGGCATTACAGCAATAACTTAATCTCTAACTGTCATCTGATTTTCAACAGTTTCGGTATTCACAATCAGTACTGTTTGCGAGCTCTCTGCAAATTTCAAATTTCTACTTCACTTTTGTTCAATATTTTCTGACTTCTCTTGATATTTGGGCATTCAGAAATATTCTGGTAGATCGTTGTACTAAACTTTTGGGCATCGCGTATCGTTGGACGAAGAGAACAAGTTGATCGTAAAACTTAATAGGTCGGATGCTGTAGTCACAACTTGGGGAGACAAAATAATTCGAATAGCATCGAAGGGCAATGGTAAGGAACCTTTATTTCTTTTTGAGACTCTTTATGATTTGAGATTCTTGTCTACCGCCCCACACGGTCATCGACAATGTATTCAGCTGTACAGTTATTGCCTAGTCATCTGATCAATTATTTCAGCTCTCTGAATCATAATGCGCAAAATAATTATTAATACTCAAAAGTTGATTCGCGTTATTTACAAGTGGGTCTCAGCTTCATTAGTCGATATATCAAGTTCTATTTCGTTCCTAGCCAATCATATTCGTGTAATCTCCAAGCCATATCGTGTTCGATGCTTCAAAAACTAATTATACCATAGAAGTAAATCAGAAGATTGTCTTTATTCACGGGCGTGCATTTGATCATTAGTTGGTCGTACATCACTTCACGTTAGCGAACAATATTCAGCATGCATAGTTTGTTGATATAATATTTCTATTTTTAGATATTCGCTTGGTTTATTAAATTGTTATCAGGCCTTTGGATTCAGAGTGATTATTTTATCTTCTTCATAAATATCAGCTACCCGTGCCATTCGCTCATTATACACAGGGTGGTCCGTGATAGTGAATGTTTTGTATTCCAATTTCAGCTGTTTTCAGCCAAAGATCTAGCATATTTTAGTCAAGATGATAAACTTGTAGAGCTATCGTTGATCACCCTGCCATTTTGAAAACTGTCGGTCCTGGCTAAGCGCATGCTAGCATTACATGGAAAAACGGTTTTTTTTTTTTCTGGCACACCCACACCACTCTGTGTGTGTATAATTCGTTCCTTTATCAAAGCAAAATTCACGACGCTACCGTTTCAAGTATGATGGCACATGGTTTAATTTATTTGTCGTAAATCTTTAACGGAACTCGTACGTTTGAGTCAAGATTTTTGGGTTTTCCGTAAGACACATCGAGCCTGCTTTTTAAAACTGGAAAGAAAAATAAATAAAAGAATGTTCGAAGAAAGACGGGGTGGGCCGAAAATAAGAGCCTTATTTGCGGCTCGATCATTGCCCAGTGTGATTAAAGAAAGAGTGAGGGATATTTTGTCGCTTTTTCGTCTAGACATAATCGTATAGTCGCGTCTGTGTAAATCTTTCTAGCTGTGGACGGTGTAAATTTGACTAAACTAACAAATTTGTCACTTTTGAACCTCAGGTGACCCCTTGTCTACCACTTGTCTACTAGTCGCCAGTACTTCTGTACTGTTTAGTTCGGAGCAGGCAGGGCTAAGGCTAGTCAGACAGGACCAGGCAGGACAATCAGGATTCAGGACAGAAGCGTCACCCATTAGATCGCAGTGAGGGAGGTTTATGCATAACTGTATTACATTTGAAAACGTTGCACCTACCGCATCCGCACGTGAAAAACTATCTACCTACCAGTTTATACCGATCACTCCGAGAGTTATGTGTTTGCAATCGATAGATGGTGGTTGGTGACTTTGCGCACCAACGATAAGTTGACGAAAAATATTTGTATTCCCATAATCGTTGTTGATACACATTGACACGCCGATCCACCCACATCGAAACTGATCCACCCACATATTCATACACCTTCGCTCACCCACCCATCCGAACAACCCAACAGACCCGAGCAGAGACACTAAACTTTAAAATCCGAATCAACTAAATCAAGAAATATTGGAAGGTCCATGTAAGAATCTAGGTTTTACAAAAATGATGCAGATTGTTGTAGTAGAGTAAATGATTAGAGGCAAGATGATTCTTATATAGACCGAGGCAACTATGATAGAGTTAGAAAATGATGGAATCGAAGAAATCTAAAACGAAAAAATTAATTGAAAATTTAATGAAATCAATGAAGAGAGAGCGAGCAAGCGAGAATGCATATAGAACCGCCAGAGAGATAAATTGTTGCAGAGCATTTCTAGAATATCTAGGTTAAACTTAATTTCTAAGTTGTAATGTTTTAAGAGTTAGATAATAAAAAGTGACCACAACCTTTTCCACCATTTTTAATTTACAAAGTTGAAAAAAGAATAAAAGAAAGGAAATTGTCAAGGTTTAGGTTAATAATCGTAAGTCAAGCACACAGGTAGGACACTGAAATCATACAGTCGACAGAGTTACGAATGAATTTTTTTCCTATGCGGGATCATTGAAGCATAGTTTATTCGATAATCGAAGATTAATCAAAGACGAAACGTTAGTTGTGTCTGTCAATCAATAAATCATACATTATTTATAATAGAAAGGATGTCTCTGTCGGTCTGCCTGTCTGTATTATACCCATTAATTGTGTAGATAATTATTATTATTACAAATGATAACGGTAACCATGAGTTATTGATCAGCGTTTGTATTCCGACGCAGAATTAAATCAATTTGTACATAATCTAATCAATGACAAATATTTTTAATAGTGTTCACTCACCTACTTGATCAATTGACGGTGTAACTTGAGTTACAAATTGAAATAACATTCACATTAAAACATATAGATCCACGCAATCATAACTTGAATATAAATTCATTTCACAGTACATCAAAATTGAAAACACTTTGTACGATGCGGCGACAGTTTGTTCAAGGTAGAATAACCAGGCACGTCAAATCTGTAGTTTGAACCGAGAGAAGTGATGTTCCGATGTAGAGATAGTCTCGACGTTTGTGTTGAAGCCATATGTTGTACGTACGTACGTACTCCTTGGTAACTAGGATGGAAGATTAGAAGCGAGCAAGAAAGGCGAAGAACAAAAAATCGTACGAACAGGCAGGCAGGTAGCCTTGTGGAAAGCACAGGAAAGGAAGGGAAAGCAAGCCTGTAGCCTCATCAACAAACAGACTAGACTTTGCTAATAAAAAGCAATAGCCAATATAAGCATCTGCAGGTAGGACATATAGACACATGTTTTTATATAATCGTATTTCGTATTCGTTAAGACAATGTATGCATGAACTCAACTTGAAATGAGGTCAAGATACCGGTAGAGAATACTTGTCATATTTATTTTCAGTACTTATTCATTGTAACGATCAAGTTTCGTTCAGTAGCGATTTTTTTGTCGTATCGGGATCTCGCTAATTGCTGATTTAACTTTCGCTGTTTATTTTCCGTAAATAGAGTAAATTCAGTATGATGGTAAAATTCACCGTGGCCAAAATACAGATTTCTTTTTCAATATTTTTAATGCAACTGGAGTAGCAAATTTGCATGGTCTCTTCTTCTACTTCTACTCCTTTTTTTTTTTTTTTTTTTTTCCATCCGTTCATCCTAATAATCGTGCATTAAATTCGTGTGTCAACTTTTGAACATACTAAAACTGATTTATTGATCGTTTGTTGGAACAAATCGCATATCTAATAATTTCAAACACGATTTGTGCAGTATTCTCGTAGACTCGGTATAAAGTAATTGTGTAAATTTTGAAAGATTTTGGAAAAAAATTCAGTTCGCTTGCAAGTGTAGCAATCGATTCAATCGGCCTACTGTTCTAAATTCTGTCCACTTTTGTACTCTAAATTCGTGTGTCTTTCTTTTCGAAGAATTTCTTATTAACAAAGTACAACGATAACTGGTCGTTTCACTTTTCGTTGGGAAATCAGTGTACTCGATCAAACGAAGCTGTTTATTTTTCCTTCGTACCTTCGGTATTTTTCTATAGTTCAGTTTCGCAGTTATACGTCGATAGAACGCTCTATGAAAACCTTAGCAACAGTCTGCGATGAGGGAAAAAATAATATCACATGATTTTTCAACGAAACCTCTTTCTTCACTTTCTACAACGTCTTTCACCCCTCAGTCGATCCGCATTATTATAATGACAATATCCTGCTGTGGAGAATAGAGCTCATCCAGTGACTGAAAAAACTCGAGAATATGAACGTTAGATCATCGGGGTCGTAAGACTGACTTTTGAAATTTTCACGATACTTCGAGAGAGCTAGAATCTCACCGAGCAGCTGTTTACCTCTTCATTAGTTCGCAGCAAATCTACTCTATGCAGTCAAAGTTCACACTCTTTTGCGGATCTTCGTTTATTTTTGCCATAGAAATATCACCCGACCAATTGCGATGAAAATTGAACGCAGTTTGATCGAACGAGCGATACACCAAGAGGTTTGAATCAAGGTAGAGATATTCCCCTATTGATCGTTAGCATCTGATCACGTAATATCGACACTAGTTAATGAACTAGAGCGATTCCGGGCTCGCTACGGGGGTGGGGTGGCGATATCATATTCACAAACTCACCTGTGGTCTATGTCAGTAATTCATATCTCTCCGCTGGGGTGAGATAGGATGCCCATGTCAACCGTTTACTTTATTTTACTTTACCTGTATTAATTGCTGTCTTTCGTTTTCATTAATTTCTGGTTTGCCGTTTGCCGGCTGGCACGTTGAGAGTGAACGATGTTGCAACCTGACCTGGGTTTCAGCCCTCGCTGGAGGTAAGTCGTTGAATATTCAAACGTCATTAATATCCACACATCGCACACACCCCAGTAATCCGAAATATCCTGAACTTCCGATCGAGGAAAATCCAAAGAATACGATAACCAATCGTCCGCAATTTTTCTCATCCCATTGAAAAAGTAGTCACTGTTCATTAACAATTCCAATCAAGCTCATCAAAGTTATCGAAGATAGATCTTTATTCATCCCTCTCGATGGAAACAACGAGTCGACGCAGCGACAAAAAGGTGTCGAGAAAATTGAACCGCCGACTCGAATGCTGACAACGACCGCGGAGCATTGAAACATGTTCCAAAATGTTACCCTCCGATTTACTTGCAATAAAATTGATACCTTCGTCATTCCTGTCCCCTGTAATGTTGGAGACCAGAGTGCCCGCGATGTATGCGCTTCCTTTTTTCTATATCGATATGATTTATTGGTATGGTCTTGTGATTAATAAATTATCTTTCAGCGTGGCAAGTCGTTATTTCTTACCCATCCGCAGCGTTGCCTTCGGAGCGCACATTGCCTTCCTACAGTAGTCAAAACTCCAGCGTACTAACTTCTTTGACAAGATACGAGTTTGGTATTGGATTCGCAAGGTACAACGTACGTACTCATTCGCTTCTCTGGAACCTTTGACCAGCTGTCCAAATAAATCGTCTGTCAACCCCAACTACTTCCCCCTCATCGCCGTGACGAGGGTCCATGCGATTGGCGCCTTGAAATCATTCGGTTAAAGTTATTTATTTACTTTCGTTATACGTATACAATTACTACGATACATATAGTTTTTACAGGGATAATTTGCCAGAGATAGCGAGATATCTCCACAGTTTCGAAGTAGCAACGCGAACGATAATTCAGCCAAATTGTACAGTTCGACTCTGCGCTCATCGTCGGTTCTTAGATTTCGGACTTTCGCAGTTGCGAGTTCGAATTAGAGAAAATATCGATTCGAATAAAAGGATTCGAGAAGCAATATAATTACGTCGGTCGAGTGAGATTTTCGGTTTCGAGAATTTCATCTTCTTCATTTTTGAGGTTCACCCCCTTCGGCCTGGCATCGCGGTGGGCTTGAAACTTGTCCCGCTCATTCGTCGGAAGGAACGATCCTTCGTTCGATAATTTCAACGATACGTGAAAAATTGAATCGCGAACCATTTTTCTAGACATTTCTCGGTGATTCTTTTCTCTCCCGAAGTTCGCGCCGGCATCCACACCTCATCGGCCATGACACCTTCAGACTTTCAGCCTCGGATTCTTTTGTTTTCGGTTTTGTTTTACTGCAATGGCGACACGACGATCGGTTGATTGTCAGAAGTGTCGCTGCTGTTGCTGCTCGTGCTGTTACCACTGCTGGGAGTATTCCTCGGCAACGGTTCGGTGCGAAGAAGTGAAGCAGATCCGGCGATGCCGCAGGTATGTTTGCCACCTCCATCCCCGGCGTTGTCCTTGTAGATGCAAAGTCCGCAAAGCGTCGTCGCCCCCGCGGCGTAAGACGGGAAGTTCACCAGACCGTTCGTCATCGCGAAATTTCTGAAACAGAATGGGAAAAAACTGAGAAGATGCGATAGCTGTTGTTGGAAACGTACGTACATACGTGTACGATCGGCCGACAATATCATCTTTATTTCACGGCGATGAAACACGCCAGGTATTTATCAGCGGATCAGAGTCCGAGCTCGGTCGTGTTTACACGACTGTACACGACTGTGTGCATAGCTATTTGTGAGGTCCAAAATGGCGGACACCCGAATCTATACCCACCCACGTTACAAACGTTCAATTACACAACTACCGGTAAGCACCCGAAAGAATGGAACTTCCGTTTCTACAATTAGTCGAATAATAGAGGAACTCTTCGCCGAAGTATCTGGTATTCACGTACGTACCCACGCAGATGATATAGCAACGATACAAAGGTCGCTCGTCGGGCGATGGTGTTGTTAATTGGAATCGCGATAAGCGGCGGCATATGCCATGTGGTACGCAATAACGTTTGGTGTATAATTTCAGAGAGAGAGAGAGAGAGAGAGAGAGAGAGAGAGAGAGAGAGAGAGAGAGAGTAAAAAGGAGAAAAAGAAAAGGACCTCACTTTTCGGAGGTGGTCATTAAAACGCACACGATTCGAACGATGCATTTTCATATCGATCGATGCGAAAGGAGGACACCCGGACTTTGAAGACCGCTAGCCGCGCGAAAGCAGAAAACAAGCGGTGCGAAAACCGCATTCGCACAGGATGCAGGATCGACGTCTCCCCGATCGGAAAGGAGATCTCTCACGGAGTCAATCGACTCGACGTCCGGGACGTCCGGTAGTAGGATAAAAAAGAACAGTGTCTCGTGGATTCGGTAGGTATCTTCTTCCATCTTCCATCTCCCATCTTCTCCGTTTCGAAGATTAGACTTGTTCGTGCGGCCTGATTCGGAAATTAGCCGTTCCCCTGGTTTCGTGTGGTCGTTAGCCGGAACAATTGAGTAAACAAAGGTAGCTCCGTATTAAATACGGTCATCTCGCCGAACGCAATTTAATCATTTGCCGCGAGATCGTTCTCTCGAGTTGAGATGCGAATCGCGTGCAGTCTCGAATTTCCACCCTTTTAGTTATCTTCGTATCGTCCATTTCGCGCATTGTCTCGACGACGAGGACAACGAGGACAATAAAAATAGGATAACGTCGGATATCGACGTTGTTACTCGGCACGCGAAACGCTTTCAGGCAAAATCTGTTCATTCCCCCCCCCCCCCCCCAATTATCAATTGGGTACTTGACGCAAGTTCGATCCACAGCGGAGGAACGATATTAGCGATTCGCGACGAAGGCAAGAACGGCTCTGCTGCCGTGGAAATCAAGAGGAGAACGTCGATGATACCCGGCGAACGAAAGACTCGGAGGAAATGGAAAAACCAAGTGACGATAAAAATGGAAAACCGAGGGAGGCTCTCGGAGGGAGTGAAAGCGAAAGTAGAAAATGGAGGAGGGCGAGGGCGAGGGCTGGGGGGATGGGGATGGGGATGGGGATGGGGATGGGGATGGGGATGGGGATGGTTGAGACACAATGACACGACCAAGTTGTATATCCCGTTGAATCTCCCCCGCTACGTCCCGTGTGGGAAACGCCGAGTGTTTTCAATATCGTGGCTACAAGGGTGCGGGAACCGAACGTTTTGTGGCGCTATCGTTAACTAGCGTGCGCTTATTCACCGTTTATCGTAGGCTTATCGGGTGCTTATGTGCGATTACGCATCGTGTACACCGAAGTAAGAGGGAGGGAGGGAGAGACGGAGAGACGGAGAGACGGAGGGAGACGCGTGCGAATGCAGTCGCGATTCCCGACCGGGACCAAAATCAAATCAGGTGGATGAGATCGGCCGAACGCCCGTCGTGGTTAAATACCGCCGAGCGTCGGGATTACGCGCGTCGAACGGCAGCCGCAATCGTGGGATACGCGCGTATCGCCGCGCAGAGGTCATCTCCGATCGCCCCCCGCCCAAGGGACGTCCGGCTCCGGCTTACCGATATTGTTGATCGAGTTGAGCCTTCTCGATGCGTTTGTCTTTGGCCCGTCTGTTCTGAAACCAAATTTTTATCTGCGTTTCCGTCAGGTGCAGAGACGCCGCCAATTCGAATCTTCGCCCCCTCGATATGTACTCGCCCCTGCGGTACTCGACCTCCAACCGGAGCGTCTGTTCGCCGCTGAAGGTCGTCCTCTGCCGCCTCGGTCGTCCCTCCTTCCTCCGACGACGCGCCACTGAAAAATCACGGGAGAAATGTATCCTGCGGATCGAACGAGCGATCGTCGCCGCGATCGGGGGCGGAGGGGGGGAGGGGGGGGGGGGGGCGTATTCCTTCGATCCCGTCCGCGAAGACGACCGCGTTGAATCGCGGATCGAAACGTCGACGTCGACGGGTGCGGGTGCGGGTGCGGGGTGTCGTCTATCGATCTCGCGTCGTCGACGGACGCGGGGCTGACCGATTCGCACGTCGCCGTTGATAACGGGAGCTCGTTACAATATCGTCATTGTCGCACGTTATTGGCGTACAACCGCGTTCGCCCGCCCGCATACACACCGGCGGTGTGTTCGCGCTTGCGAACACGCTCGTTGTTATAATCATCGCGCCGCGAAGAGATTTAGTAAATTTCTCGTGAATCGTAACGAGCGTATTGTACCCGGCTTTGGGTTTCGCTTCCGTGGCTTTAATCCGATCATATTCGCGCGAGTCGCAAATATCGCGGGCTGCGCGCCGCCCGCGCGCCTCCGAAACTCGAAATTAACTCGTTGAATAGGAGAAGGAGGCGGGCGACACGCGGCTCGTCCAGCTTTTGGGAAAACCCTGAATCCTCTTGGCCTTGGACCCGGAGTCCGAACGAACGGTGACCGCGGGTAGTCCGGAAGACGATTTTTCGCCCAGCGGGGCCAAGCGGCCCCCTTTCGAAAAATCCGAACGCAAAGCGCCGCGTAATCCGATAGCTGTCCGTGGGAGGACGAGAGGAGCGGTGTCTCGTAAAATAATTGGGACGGGCGGAAAGCGACGCCGGACGTTCGCAGGACTAAGGCTTCGAGCAATCTCGGTTGAAAGGGTAAGGCGAGACGATCGGCGACGAGGAACACCTCGTGTGCCTCGATAGAAATTCGTACGCTAAGGATTTCCTTTTTCGCAACGCGCGTCAGCCGAGACAATACCGCGCAAGCGGGTTTTTCTCTCCGCGACGGTCGTCCCGAGCCCGATTTTCACAATTAGTTTTCACCCCGCGTCGGGTATGACGAATTACGAGGGGGGGGGGGGGGGGGAGGGGGGGGGGTGCCGTACCGCCGCGAACCAGGTGTCGGATTAATTAGAGGGCGGGCGGAAGCTGCGGCCCCCCCCCCCCCCCCCCCCGTTCGCATTCACATATGCTTCGAATAATCGTAAACGAGTATCTCGTGTACACGCGCTCGATCCTCCAGTATTTTATAACCGGCGGACGCACGGAAGCCACGTGCGTTTTCTCAGCTCAATCAGCCGTGTGACGAACGTAGGTGTACCCTAATACCTCGTGCATTCGATACACCCTGCAGCACCGCGATGGCCGGGGGTAACGGGGATGTAATCTGAATCATCGACTCGTTTCTACCGGGGAAGAGAAATCCATTCGTCGCGGGGACCCCGATGAAATATCGCCGGAAGTCTGCCCGGTGTAGCCTTTTCGGATCGACGAGTCGACGGAATCGAGCTAGGGCTGCGCCTCGCGTCGGATCGTCGCAATCGCGAACAAGTTGACTCCGTAACGGCTCTGGAAAGCCGACGAGGGAATTCAAATTTCGGCGAAGGTCGAGCGACGAGCTCGCATTCTCCACGACGACGAAATACACGCGTCGGTGACGACGGTCGCGCCGAATACCGCGAGCAAAATCCGCGCGAGGACGATCGAGGAGGGGTCTCTTTTCTCCCCCCTTCCCCCCTTCCCAGGTGAACTTCGCGGGGACGGCGCGACGACTCTCCTCGAGGGTAGAAATCAAAGTCGGTAAGGTAAACGCGGGGGTGGACCGCAGGTGTACGCCCTCGGCGAGGGGGGCGCGTACCCCTAGGAAAAAGGAGACGCGGCGACGCGGTCGGCGTTCCCAATCCCTCCCCTCCGCCTCCGCAGCCGTGTACGCGTATACACTTGTGTATAAGCTACATTGAGAGGCGTCCAACTGCGTCTGGTAATCACATCATAATATCAGCACGAGTTGGCGAGGCGCGAAAAATCCCCGCGTCTCTATCCTCCTCGCGCGAGGGACGTCGGACGTCGACGACGACGACGACGACGACGACGACGACGACGACGACTACGTGTACGACAATGCGCGGTGCCGATAATGCGACGGTCGACGAGCCCCGGGGGCGGACGGGACGCCGTCGAGGGGTGTGGAATTCGCCGGGGGTGTGGGCGCACCGCGATGGCCGCCGTTTATACCGCGAAACCCGCTATTGCCGAATCGTCGCCGACCGCCTCGTCGAAAAATCACCGTGCGTGTCGGTTCGGTGGTTTTTCGCGCACCCGTTCACCCCCCGCAACCGTTGGCTCGTTTTCATCTCGAGGACCGCGTCACGCACCGGACGATCCCGTAACGCGTCGCGCGGTGTCGACGGGTGTTCCAATTTTTGACGGAAACACGAGGGGGGCGTGGGATCCGCTCGGTCGTTTCTCCTCCGCCACCGGGATTTAAATATTTCCGAGCCGACGCTCCTTGAATTTTTCGAGCTTAACGCGATCCCCCCGCGTTATCCCGAGACGGACTTGTGCGATATCGCTCGCTGCGCGCTCACCGCACCTGTTGTCCGCGCGAACCGCGCGAATACACCCCCGCTACGTCGGTCGGGCCGACGGACTCGAAAGAAACGTGGAAAATAGCGAAACGAAGAGAGTCGGCAGCGGCGGCGGCGGCGGCGAGGCGATACGAATAAAAATCGCCCCCCTCACGCCCCCCGGATCACGATCGTGCCTCGGATAATTATAGGAGGAGAAGCGCGTACCCTGCGTCGGGCGAGAATCGACCGGCGTTTCGCGTTTTATTTATTCGGTTTTTCCAACTTACGGAAAGCGGAGAAGCCGTGGAAATGGGCCTCGGCGAGGGGTGCGGGTATTCCGGGCCTGGTGTGCCCCGGGTTCCCTCCGATCAGCGGGAGATAAGAGAGGTGATGCGACAAGTGGGAAAGATGGAGATGATGACCCGCCGTTGTCGGAAACAGCACGGGACCCTGAAGAAGATGGCCCAACGACGAAGGACGATCCTGACGAATCGACGATTCTTTGGCCGGCCGTTCCACGAGCTCTCCCGCATTCTCCCCGTCCCCGTTCCCCGGGTTATCAATTTTACTCCGCTGTAAAATTCTGTCGTCCCTCGTCGGTCCTTGATCGTCGTCGTCGTCGTCGTCGTCGTTGTCGTCGTTGTTGTCGTTGTCGTTGTCGTTGTTGTTGTTGTTGACGTAATCGACACCCCCCTCGGGCGCCAGTCTCGGGGATCCTTCGTCGGGGACGAGTTCCGGTAAGGGTGGATTTCCGTTGTCCGATCTTGTTTCTCGACTAGATTTCTCGTCACCGTTCGAATTTGAAAGTCTGCAATCGCGATCGGCGACGTTACCTTTCGTTTCCAAATGTCCGTAGAGACGCGCGAAAAATTTACGCGGCGACGAAGGACGGGCGACACTCAGTTGCGTTCTCGTTGTCATTTTTATTCTCAGTCCGTCTAGAGTTTTTCGATTTTTGTCACGTGGTAATCGGATCACCCTCGATCCGCAACGTTCCTTTCCAGCTTCGCCATTATTGCAATTTTCGCTTCTCTTCGCTCCTCTTCGATTTCGAACGCCGTAAACTTCGGAAATTCACGGGTGTATTTTACCGTCCGATTCACGATGCGAATACCATAGGTATCGCGAGGAACGAGTTCAACGGGCGATCTTACTTTATAAATAATTTGTAAACAATTTTAAAATTTTCACAATTAATGGGCCGACCGACCGTTTCGTCGATTCCCATTGTTTCGCTCTGTGTCTTATCGTTCGAACTCTCTTCCGGCTCTAGTTTTAATCGCAAAATATTCTCTCTTATTATATTCCAGGTGGTTCATAGAGGATTTCGGAACATCACGCAACGAGGAACGAGGTGAGTATTTTCTTCGCGATCGATTACTCGTTAATTTCGGGTCAGTTTTCTGATTGGTTTTTTGGTTTTTCCTCAGGTCCTCGCGTGCGGCGGGTCCTTCGTACGGTTCGACGTGCCACGCGACTCTGGGCTTTCGAAGCGGATATCACCACCATTCATCGGTTCGCCTCGTGGCGCTTCTCGCGCGACTAGCCGCTCTCTGCGGAGACTTGTTTTTGACACGGGGGTGATCGAGCGGGGGTGTCCGTCGCGTCGTTGGAGAATTTCATCCCTTCCATCCCCCGATTGTCTCCCGGGCGTCGCCTCCTCTCATTATTTTCCCTCACCCGATAGCCCTCCCTTCCCTTTCTCGATTATCGTCGGCCCGCCTCCTTCTCGTCTCTCTCCTCCTTCCCCGATTCGATTCCGCGTCGTGGGATATCGCTTAACAACTCGTATGCAATAGCAGCTACCGCCGAACGGATTTGATGGACGAAAAAAAAACAAAAACAAACATTGGAACGGATATCTTTATACGAATATCGACGGAAGCTGCAGCTGGACCGCACCGTGCCAGTTATTCGAAATCGCCGCGTCGCTCTATGCCGAAATCCGCAGCTGCACATCAATTCGGATTCGACGAATGAAAATATTCGATTCCATCGAACCGAAATCAATTAATTTTCGATCAATTAAATGTTCGAATGTCTCGCGAAGACTAACGACGAGCAAGCAACCGAATCGATCGTCGATGTTTCTCGTGTCTTTCGTATTTGCTTCGGCGATACGAACAGGCGAACACAAAATGTTGCAGCCAAATGAATATACAAGTACAGGTAGAGGATGGTTAATGGTACATGAATTAATGCGACGCAACGAGAATCAATTGCGGTCAATATTTAACAGCGTTACAGATGAATATTCTTACGTTCTACGGTCTGAGAATACAAGTCGTTATTGTCGCTACGGTATACGTATAAAAATGTAGATAGAATATTGGAAGACATCGGTGATGTTGCAGGGGAAGTTTTCACTTCTTCTCGCGCTTACGCTTCGCCGAACAACAACCAATCTATCCTGTATATAAGCTATACTCGCATATATGTAGGTATGTACATAGAATACGAGGGCATTCTTTTTCTTCAATTCTAATCATACTCGAGTGGTTTGTATATTTCAAAAATTGGAAATACGCAGGGTGGTCGGCAGACGAAGGGATGTAAAATTAATCGCCGCGCAATCTTCCTTGCATTGTATGTATCCTTCGAGCGGTCATCTCGAAGCGTAAAATTCTCTGATTGATAATATATGTGTAAGGGGCATTCCACGTCAAGCCAACGGGTCATCGGCTTGACCCCCGGGATTTTAATATCCACTGGATCATTTGCCGTGCGTTCATCTGATTGGAAACTTTTCACCGTGCCAACTGAAATAGTTTTACCGTGTGCGACAAATTTGACACTTTGAAAAGCGAACCAATTGTAATATCTGCATTACTCTCGGTCATTGTTGAATTTTGTGATGGAATTCTCCTTTTCAAGATTGAAATACAAAGAATCACTGCCTCCTCATCGTTCTTCATCCTTTTCCCCTGTGTTTCCCGAATGTATCCAATTTATTAATTGATCTTCGATTGATTACTGAGCTCCTCTATCTCCTGCTAGCGCCCGGTAATGTACAGGTGAATCAACCTTACCTGCAATTTATCTGATCACGTTTCCGGAGTTTTTCCAATTTTCCCCGATTTTTTTTGCGATTTTTAGATCAATTTTCTGATTCATTATCAAATTAGAACATCTTCCGAAAGTCCTGAAGGAATCTAATGGTATGCAACCGAAGTTACACTATCCCAGATTCGTTCCCGATTTTTACCTATTTTTTTTCTAATTTTTTCTGATTTTTTCCGATTTTTCCGATGGCACAAATGAAAAATATTTTTTAAAAACTGGGAAAAAATTGTAAAAATTCGGAAAAAATCAGAAAACAATTAGAAAACAATTAGGAATACACCTGGGATGGTTTGACTCTGATTAATTAACCGGAGATGGAGGAAAAAATCTGAATAATTCTGGAAAAATGGGGAAAAGTAGGGAAAAACGAGAAAATGAGAAAGACTCACAAAAATTGAACTGTGTAGTATTCTTCTGTATTTTTTCAGCATCAAAACATCATTCTGACACTCTGAAATTGAATTACAACCGCAAGTAATCGAGATAATCAAATTTATTAGCTATTCCAAGTACCGAACTGGCGGCAACTTGATTAATTTGACAAATCACTTAATTCAATCAACAAATTCAGCTATACCTAACGTCAAACGTGCTCGCCTAATTTTTTACAGTATGTTATAGGTAAACTGATCTTTGCATTTCAACTTTAATTGTCAAGGTATCCGCCTCGGAGATACTCATCATGAGAATTGAGCAAAGTTTTCTGAGAGTCACCAAGTATAAACACCCGACGATTGAATGAGACGATTCTTCTGCTCGATGGCTGAATATATCAGGTTTTCGTTATCAAAAATTATCAAAGGAAGGATTGAGTGGAATTCAATAATTATTACTATGTATCATCTTTGATTCGATAGATCAGCATCTGTTCAGAATATCTGAACCGTATATGCCACAGATTGTACTCCCTACACTGTACTAACTGTTCGGTCTAAGACTAAGGTATGATTCATGGAAAAATAGTGAGCTATGGCAACAATTCGCACAGTTATTCCAGATGTGAGCGCACTTTGTTTGAAACAAACTCTAAACCTTTTAAACATTGGTATCTTGTGCATCGAGGAATGAATGAATGTTGATGCTCGATGACACCATATTTGGATCCACATGTTCCGTACACATTGGACAAACTTCTTCACTTTCGATGATTCTGCAAAAAAACGAAAATAACTGTCAACACCTCTGACAAAAAATAGAAACAGTTTGCAGATGGATAATGTGACGAACTTTGGAGAAAAATTCACAAATTCTTCGCCACAGAACTAATGAATCGATGCAAAAAATGAAAAAGAACTGGGAGCCACTCACCGCAGGAACTCAGTTGCGATTTTGGGAAACTCATATTGTAGACAAACTGTAAAGTCTTCTTTGAGAAGGTGACGACCCTGAGTGAGAATAAATTTCATTGAAATTCATAAATTTCGCAACAAAGAATTATTATTTCACACCATGGCATAGATATAGTTAGACTATCAGATTATTTAGCATTGGTACGAATCTTCAGATCCAAAACTTTTCAACTCTACCCACATTAACCACTAGTGGTTGATAATTACTAAAACAGTTTACCGTAGCAATGCAAAAAGGTATGGTGCTCTTGCATTTGTCACACATGACTTTCGTCTCAGGTAATTTATTTTTGCAATAAGGACAAGGTGTCAATGGCTCGTTCTCAGCTTCAGGATCCTTTGTCTTTGGAGCCTTCCTCACAATCGCTTCAATTTTCTTGCTACAGTTGGCATGGATTTGCGTTTGGTATTCAGGCCGCATAAAGTCGAACGCTGCATGCTTCAGTCCGGCTCTATGGCATTCTATTACCGTCGATGTTGAAATTGGAACGATATCTGAAATAGAATTAGGCCATTTGAGAGAATGGGAATTGTTTGGTGGCAATTATACTCCGTTTGTTCGAATTGAATTCTTCACCATCATGAACAAGAACATCCTTCCTGACACTTGGATAACCTTGTCAAGTCTTTCGGTGTTGTCGACGTTGTCTCTTGTCCTCTACCTCTGTAGCCTCCAGGCGTCGATCGGCGTCCTAAAGCAAAGCCAACCAAGCGAATTGAAGCACCTTGTAACAAGTGGTCAAAGCATATCGACGATGGACCAACTTTACCTACGATAATTCCTCCTAGGAAAAATGAATCAGCAGAACCGGTCATGCTATGATCGAAACAACTACATCACCGCAGCGTATTATTGTTCAAATTATGTTCAGAAGGACCCAGGGATCTCGTCTTCCCAATGAGTGACAAAGTCAGGTTGTATCAAGTTTGAATGGCATAGTTGATTCACCCCATGTTCACCGTGTGTTGTCGTAATTCATTTCTTGGCAAACACCTGAAGAAATATAATTGAAAAAATTATTTTTAATCAATAACAGGATCCCATCTATGTCCTGCTAGCGTCCAATAATATGCAGGCAATGTCACTTTATCTTAAATTCATGTCAAGGTTTTTCCCAGTCTTTAATCAGTTTTTTCTCCATTTTTGAATTATTTATTCAATGAGCACATCTCCACGAGTCCTTCGATGCGCCTCATGATTTTATATCCTCCTGGATTAATTCCTGATCGTTTTCTAATTTTTTTCTATTTTTTTCTGATTTTTTCCGATTTTTCCCCAATTTTTAAAAATATTTTTGACTTGTGCCGCCCCTGGATGAATGCGGGGCCCCGAAAATTAGTTGTCCGCCCCTATTTGGTCACGTGATGACGTCACGTGGTCAGGTCACGTGACCGCACTCGCCGATACAGCTAGCGCCATGTGGCGGAACTTTTGTGAACTAAAATCCCCGCAAAAGTATTGACTCCCTCTGGAGCTCGCGGGAAGCCGAAAAAGTATTGACCGCCTCCGAGCGTCCGAGGAAAACCGCCGAAGAACGACGACCGCCTCCGAGCGTCCGAGGAAAACCGCCGAAGAACGTCGACCGCCTCCGAGCGTCCGAGGAAAACCGGAAAAGTATTGACCCCTTCGGCTCCGAGCGCTCGAGGGAAACCGTAAAAGTATTGACCGCACCGTCCGAGGAAAACCGCCGAAGAGCGAAGACCGCCTCCGAGCGTCCGAGGAAAACCGCCGAAGAACGACGACCGCCTCCGAGCGTCCGAGGAAAACCGGAAAAGTATTGACCCCTTCGGCTCCGAGCGCTCGAGGAAAACCGCAAAAGTATTGACCCTTTTACCTCTCTTTCACGCATCACATTGCCTGACGTCAAGGGGCAAGAAACCTGGGATTTTAGTTCACGAAAATTCCGCCACATGGCGCTAGCTGTATCGGCGAGTGCGGTCACGTGACCTGACCACGTGACGTCATCACGTGACGAAATAGGGGCGGACAATTAATTTACCGCGCCCGTACCCATCCAGGGGCGGCACAAATGAAAAATATTTTTAAAAACTGGGAAAAAATTGTAAAAATTTGGAAAAAAATCAGAAAAAAATTAGAAAACAATTAGGAGTACACCTGGGATGGTTTGACTCTGATTAATTAACCGGAGATGGAGGAAAAAATCTGAATAATTCTGGAAAAATGGGGAAAAGTAGGGAAAAACGAGAAAATGAGAAAGACTCACAAAAATTGAACTGTGTAGTATTCTTCTGTATTTTTTCAGCATCAAAACATCATTCTGACACTCTGAAACTGAATTACAACCGAAAGTAATCGAGATAATCAAATTTATTAGCTATTCCAAGTACCGAACTAGCGGCAACTTGATTAATTTGACAAATCACTTAATTCAATCAACAAATTCAGCTATACCTAACGTCAAACGCACTATTTTAATTTTTTACAGTATGTTATAGGGTGCATTTCAACTCTAACTGTAAAAATATTCTACTTGAAGATACTAATTGTAAGAATTGTTCAAAGTTCTCTGAAAGTGACGAAGTTTAAACACCTGACGATTGAATGAGACGTCTCTTCAGCTGGACGGCTGATTATATCGGGTTTGTCCTATTGAATAATTTTAATCTTCAGCTTTCGATAGTCCTCGTATTGCTGTCACGCTAATTTGTGAAATCCAATAGTCCAATCTGCATCGGAACAATGAATTACTAATTCTTGAATTACACCCGACGTTAATCTTGTTGTGCTCCATGACAATAACCAATTCTTAAACTGATCACTTGTACACAAATTAGCTGATACGATGCACATTTCATTCTGAGGTCTATCCCATAAATCCCGTTGCCTAGCTAATTTTGTGTCAAGTTTTCATTTTTGATTCGATACAGTAAGCAGAACATTGGTTAACGGTCAATAAGTACATTTAGTTTAGCAACGATTAATTTAACACTTATATGTATCTCATTACTGCTATGCAGGCTCATGCCTACTTGATCAGAAAAATACACGCTTCTTCGATCTTATAATACTTTGTACATAAAATCCGTAACTCGTTCTTCGAGTCTGGAAGCCCCGCTTTCGTTCGATATTACAAATTTGGAAAACGATCCAACGACAAAGTCAATAAGCAGACCATCCCGATCAATAAAATATTGATCGTCGCCGTCGCGGCTCCACCACCCGTCCCCTCGGTAGTCGTTGCCATATCTTCCGGGGTCGTCGTCGGTGTCCCCGTCGTCGTCGTGGTGCTCATCTCGTATTCTCTCTCTAGCCAGGCGTTGATAGCGATGGAATTCGTTTCGTACCACTTGAAGTTTGTTCTCGCTGCAGTTGCGTACGAAGCCAACCCCGTCAAGTCTTCCGACGCGAGCTCTGGGTTAGCGGAAATGAATTTTTCCAGCTACAAGAATTATGAATTATTCGTCGTATTGTCTCATTTTGAATTACACTTGTCGGATAACTTACTTTCTCGATTTGTTCCTCGGTTGCCAACCTGGTCGCTACGGCTGAGAAAACCGACGCGACATCGCTCCAGCTTTCAGAGCTTAGAAAAAATTATGTCGTATTAAAATATGTCGTAAAATATGAAACCGTGGAAATTTAAAAAAACTTACTACGTGAATATCTCGTTGTAGTTGTTAATCAAAAACTCCAAGGTTTGTTCCAAGCCGAATCGTCCTGCGCCGTAGACGGATGAGAAAACTGCGGATGAATCCTGTCTTCGGATTCCTTGATCGGTCTGTATCGCGGAAAACAGGTACCTACGAAGCACGGTAGATATTTTTCAGCGATAATTTCCTGGCCGAGGACCTTAATCCGAGGATCTCGATAACGGAACTCACGAAATCGAGATCACTCGGTCACTTACGCTTGCAGAGTAGTCGCGTTTCTCGAACAGCCCAGAGCGTTGAGGATGACTACCTGTTCGGATCCATAGTTGGTCTTTGTATACCGATCCCACAAGAATTGCCATTCGGCGTCACCTCCGTATTTTATGGCTGTACAGTAAACGGCCGAACGAATATTTGGAGGGATCCTGAAACCCGTAAATTCGAATCATTACAAGGTGGACGGAAAACGAAGTTCCGCGATGATTCGCCAAGAATCTAGAAGCCGCGTTCGAAGTCGGCGTCTCCTTTCAAAATTGGAAATGTTGATAAAATTCGAAATTGGCGAGAGATACTTGCCATGCCACATCGGGGTCAGCGCGCCATGCGTCAAAAAGAGTTTGCGCTTGTCGGACACACCCTTGATGACCGTAATTACAGGCGGAGAAGACTATCAGTTGTCTGTTAAGTTCGTTCAATTGGCCTTCGTTCTCTACGTCGGTCAATCCTATGCTCCCGTAAACATTTTCTATAATCGCTAGCACGTGTTTGTCGAAGAGCGTTTTGATACTCTGGCCGTCGAAACGCCGGCTAAGATAATCGACCCCGGAGAAGAAGGCTCTGAAGGGAAGATGATTCGATTCCCGTTTCAAGTACAAAGTGGCGTCCAGTGCCAAACTGTAATCCACGTATCCAGACCGCGCCAGATTCAACAGATCATCGATTATTTGCGCTCGATTGATTTCGTGAATCGTTGCGAAGGCGTCGCTTCGAAGGGTATCAATTAATCGCGACCACAAAACCGTGTCGTAGTTCACGCGGTAGAAGCCGACTTCTTGTACGTTCAGTATAATCCAGTCGTCGCCGGGATTGAGATCAATCGTAGTCGAACTTTCGCCGAACCAAAGCTTGGGCGAAGTCGATCGGAAATCAGGATTCGACCGAGTGGCGTACGTCACGGGGATCCAGAAGGTGTGGTTTGTCGCAGAGTTCGCGGATCGGGTCAGCAAAAATCGCTCCTAAAAAATTGAAACATACACAATTGTTTGCCAGCATTCGTTCGTGACGATGAATTCAATTATAGACTTTGAGGAAACTCCCCGCGAACACTCCCGGCAAATTTCGGGTGAATCTGCGTGGTCGCGATCACTTGCGAACACATACAGACCTGTGCGAGTTTCAAAACGCCGGACGTCAAGGTGACATTTACGACGGGATATCCAGAATGTGAGGCCCAGGTGTCCATTACCGTTTTCACGGGCTGGCTCAGATTGCCAGGTACGTATTCCAGGTCGACTTGAGTTTGAATAGCCGACCAAAGTTTATCAGGGTGTGTTGTGCCGTACTGATTTTCTTCAAGGTAATTGTGAAGGGCGTTGGCAAATAACGTTGGTCCAAAACTGTGCTGCATCATGCGAATCACACTAGCGGCTGCGGAAAGCAAAGGTCATGGATTAGGACGTAACAGCAACCGTGCATTCAACGGTAGGTGTTAGCATATAGCCATACGACAAAATTGGGGCCTTGTTACGGCGACATTGATACGGCGTTTTCCAAGCGAATGGATTTCTGGTTTATCTTAAGTGTCGTTACGCTCTTACATTTCTCGTAAGCGATCGTGTCGAAGCCATCACTGATTTCGCTAGGTGTCGAAACGTCATTGTTCATCGGATGAGTCGAATTAGAAGCATCGCTTTCCAGAGCTTCGTGAAGTGCGTAGACGACGAATTGCTGTAGCAAGTTCGCTGAGGGCTCAATCTAACGATAAGCAGAATAATTTTACCAATGTTTGAGATATGGTTCGGTTGTTCGTGATTGTTAGTTTTTCGATAGTCGATCAAGAATTTACCGCATCACCGGCAACGTATTGATAATACTGAGCGAATCCTTCGTTCATCCAGGTAAAGTTCCACCAGTCACAGGTCACCAAATTGCCAAACCACATGTGCACGAGTTCGTGGGATACGATGGTAGTGATGTATCTCTCGTACGTAACCGATGTCACGTTGACGTTCGAAAGCAAACCGTATTCCCTAAAAATATGGTAAACGTCTGTGATCAAGATATGGCCAAAATAATTCTATGCAAATGGTGAAAACTTTCGATACCGACCTGAAGGTGACGAGTCCCCAGTTCTCCATAGCACCGGCAGCAAAGTCCGAGATGGCTGCCATGTCCATTTTTGGGAGAGGATAAGCAACGCCGGTGTAATTAGCGAGGAAAGCCAGTGCCCCTTGTCCCGCGAAAAGTGCGTATTCGCCATTTGCGACCGCGTTTGGTCTGGCCCAGACTTTGAAGTTTCCGGCTTCATTTTCTATCGATTCAAAGTCAGAGACAATGAAAGCAAGTAGATACGACGACATTGGCACGGTTTGTTCGAATGATTCCCATTTTACACCTTCGATCCTGAAATAGGAATGATGTTGTTTGACGATAAGTGGTATCGTCCAGGACCACTGTGAGTCGAAACGGTACTCAAATTAATCTGAAATCGGTTATGCATCGAATAATTACGAACCATACTGTGTTACTCAATGGCATGTTGCTGAGAGCGTGTTGACCGATCGTCGTCGCGATGTTGACGGTAAATCTTGCCTTGAACGATGGTTCGTCGAAGCAGGGGAAGGCACTTCGGGCATGAGTCGGTTGAAACTGGGTGGCTGCGATCCAGCTGTAATTTAGATGAACAATTGCCGTCAATTGGAAGATCCAGAGCATAATTTCCGCCACTTCGAGGGATACTTGAACGGTTTTTGAAGAAGTCATCTCGATTTCAGTGATTTACAAGTCTAGAATTCTTACGATGAATTACAGTAGGCGACTTACTGTGTCGTTCCATCGGCTGCCGTGTAAGAACTTCGATAGAATCCCTCCATCTGGTCGTTCAAGATTCCAGTATATTCGATATAAACCTTGAGCGACGTACCAACTGGGAAAGAATTGCCAAAGAAGATTGTCAGTTTCTGGGTGATCGAGTCACAAGTATAGACGAAGCCTGTCAAGGCAGCTGCGTTGCTGTAGACGCTTATATTCTTGATAGTCAAGTGAGCAGCGTGTAGAACGATAACCGAAGTTTCGTTGACCACGTTCATGACGATCTCAACTTCTCCTACGAAGACAAAATTGTCCATTTCAAGGATGGGCGTTAGATGTATTTCGTAACTCTCCGGTAGGATGTCCGTTGGTAGTCGGTAATCAGAATCGAGGGTGTAAATGGCGGACAGCCACTTTATTATGGCTGGAGAATTTACGGCGAACCAATTCAATTCGTATTTTGCTAGATTCAGGTACGAATGGAGAGAAGATGTAATCGCGGATAGGCCGGTGCCGTTGGTTGCGCTCCTATTAATGACCGATTCGAATTTGTCGACCAGTTCTTGCGTCGAGAACCGAAGAGCCGCTCCGGACAGTATAGATGCGATGCTGCTGGATTCTTCGTAACTAGAAAATTTTTTGGCGGCGAACATAAGTGTGCTCCGTCTCTGCAGGACCGGTACGGTTTGAAGTCAATTCTCAAATAAACGAGGAATACTTACTACGCGTACATATCGTCGTAGTGCTCTTCGACGAAGTCAAGGACATATTCAGCTCCTACTAAACCTGCGCTGTATACGGACGAGAAGACTGTTTTACTGTCCTGCGAACGTATCCCACTTTCTGGGAAGGGTGTGATTCCGAAGTACAGGTAGCTTTAAGAACAATATTACAGTTGAGGTTTCATTGCGGTTATGCAACTCAGATGAAAACGTGAGTCGTTACCTTGTAATATTTGTCTAGTTTTCATATAATTGCGACTACTTACTCGTGAAGGATTGTAGTGTTTTCCGAACAACCGAGAGCACTTAGTATGACGATATGTTCCGTGGCGACGTTAGTCCGTTTATATTGATCCCACAAGAAATACCAGTCTTCCGACGTACCATGTTTGATAGCTGTGCAGTAGACGGCACTTCTTTGGTTCACCGGGACTCTGCTCGTGGAAAGTTGAAGAATCTTGTCAAACATAGTCATAAAATATTTCCTCTTCATTGAAAAATGCGAGCATTACCTTGCAGATGTGGGATTCGCTCTCCACGCAGCAAACAAAGACTGGGAGGTTCTGATGCACCCCTCATGTTCGAAATTACAAGCCCAGCGTAATACGTATTCCCTCAACAGAGTGTTGTAGTGAACTTCCCCATCGATGTCGCTGAATCCAAGATTGTTGTACAATGTGTCGAGGATGCTCAAAATATGTCGCTAAAAATCGATACAAAGATCATCGTGAATCGGTCTATCTCACAATTAGGATCGAAGTCATTGTTCTCGAATCCCATACTTCAAATTAATTGGAGAATGGTATTTCTTGTTTACAATATATTTCGACGTAGCTCGGTGGTTCGATCGGATGAAAATTCACCTTATACAAATTATAGGAAGGCGTTCCAGCAAATCTTCGATTCAAATACGTTAGTCCATTGAAGGTGGATCTCCATGGAATGTAGCTAGTTTCATTGCTCAAGTACAGCGTTGCATCGAGTACAGTCTTCCATCGGACGTAACCTGCTCTGGCCAGGTTGAAGAGGTCGTCCATGATCGCGGCACGATTAAGTTCGTGAATTTGATCGCGAGTATCAGCCTTCAACGCGGCAATGATTCGTCCCCAAGAAGCGGCGTCGTAGTTAACTCGATAGTAACCTGAAAAGATTCAGAGTTCGCTAGACTGGCTCAATTATGCTTGAAAGTTGCTTCATCTCGATTTAAAAAGAAATTTATACGCGCATCAGACAAGTCGTCAACGAAATTTTATCCTCACCAGATTCCTGAACATTGAAAATGACCCATTCGTCGGAATCGACATTCAGCGCAAAGGTTCCCGATTTTTCGCCCAACCAGTACTTTGGAATCGTATTGTTAAATTGGGGGCTGCTTTGCGTCGCCCACGTGATGGGTATCCACCAGGTTTGGTTTTTACTTGCATTATTGGTATTTCGCAAATAGAATCTCTCCTGATCGAAGGTTGCAACACCGGAAGTAATTGTGACGTTAAGAACCGGAAAACCAGATTGCGTTGTCCATGTGTCCATGATGGATTTAACGCTTGTGGCCAGTACCGTGGTTGAAGCATTTATTTGTCCTTGGAATGCTTCCCAGAGGTGCTCAGGTGTTGCGAAATTGAATTGCCTGGTTGACAAAAGACATAGTTGCAATTTCTTCGAATATCGCTCAATATATTGCTACTGGTGTTTTAGAGGATGAAAAAAAAAACAACTTACCGAGCTTTGAGATAATTGTGCAAAGCCTGGTGGAATAAGGTGTCACCGAAAGTTTTATGCATCATACGAAGGACGCTCGCCGCTTTCGCGTAGGAGATGGTATCGAAAATGCCGCGAATTTGCGTTGGACTCCAGACGTCAGAGGACATCGGGTGGGTCGATGTTAAACCGTCAGATGCGAACGATACTTGGAGCTGTTCCACCACGAATTGAGACTCCAAACCCCATGAAGTTTCGACCTTGGTATCAAAACTTAGGTTTTATTACAGAATATCCACTGGTGTTGCTTCGAACGTCCTCATATCACACGATGAATCCTGATTACTGAGAAATTTTCTCACGAAAACTTACATTGGCATTACCCTGATACTGATAGTATCTGGCGAATCCCTCGTTCAGCCATACGTATTTCCACCATTCTGGACTGACTAAATTTCCGAACCATTGATGCGTTATTTCGTGGGAAATAACGTTGCCGATGACTTGCTTGTCCGCGGTTGACGTGTGAGTTTCGTCGACCAGCATTCGCGTTTCCTTGTAAGTTAGAAGGCCCCAATTTTCCATGGCACCGGATACGAAATCTGGCAGGGCGACCATATCAAGTTTCGGCAACTGGTACTCGTAATCAAGTAGTCCTTCCAAATTAGCGACCAACGGTGGACCGATCGACAGCGCGTACGCTGCTTGGCTTATCGCATTTGGTCTCGCGTATACACCGAATGCGGCTTCTTCGTTTGTCAAGTTTGCAAAGTCCGAGACAATCACGGCAACCAAGTATGTGGACATGGTTACAGACTGTTTGAAGGTGTCCCATACACGACCGTTCCTGAAATCAGTTATTCAGTAATGCGACGATGAGCATTTCATCTATGGCGCAAGCATGGCAAACTAGAAATGTTTTACCAAGCTCTTAAATTCTACTCACTCGACGTTGGAGGAGTTATTCAACGGCATGTTGCTGATCACGTGATAGTCTTCCGGTCTATTTACATGGATGGTGAATTTTGCTTTCAAGGCAGGTTCGTCGAAGCAAGGGAACGTTTTTCTAGCCCCGGTTGGTTCTAAATGAGTGGCGGCTAACCACCTGTGAAATTCCAAGAGTCAATATCAGAATCATAGCTCGGTATTCAGAACGCATCGTAACGCTTCAAAAAAACATGAAAAGTCCAAATCAAGATCTGATCAATTCTATTACCACCATCATATTCAAATCACTATTTCTATTACCCAAAACAACGGCCCCGTAGCTCACCTGGTGACGCCTGCATCGTTGACGTATGAACTTCTATAGAATCCGCGCATCGCAGTGTTCAGGAATCCCCAGTACTCGATCCAGATGTCAAGAGCCGAGCCGGCGGTAACGTTTGTATCGAGTGTTATTACCAGGAAGTGATAAGCGGGAGTGTAGGTGACATCGGCTATGTCGAGTTCCGTTCCGTCACTGGTGATCTTTATATCGGTCCAGGTGATTTCGTCAATGTGCAGAACAACCTTGTTTGTCGCCGTAACGACGATTGCCTCGATTGCCGCGATTCCATCAAATGTGAAATTGCCCACTGTGATCCACGGCTTGAGCCACAGTTCGTAGGTTTTTGGTACGATGTCGGTCGGGAGTCGGTAGTCGGTCGTTGCGCTCGTGTCTGGGTAATTTCGATTCAGCCATTTAATTATATTTGGTGCATTTTCGCCGTACCAGTTGAGCTCCCATTTCGCTTGAGTCAGGTACGAGTCCAGTGAATTTTTTATCGAACTTAGATTCGTGCCGTGAATTTCAATCAGAGACTCAAACTTCTCGACAAGTTTCGGAGTTGATAACCGGAGAGAGATGCCCGACAGTATGGAAGAAATACTGTCGTAGTCTCCATAGCTGCAAAATTTTTTAAACGATGATTCGAATACCTCATCTGAAATGGTAGAGATTAAAATATGTGTCCCTTGATAGAAAAAAATCAATCACTCACTATTCGTGCATGGTCTCGTAGTTCTCCATGACGTAATCAAGTGCAACTCTGAGTCCATGTAAACTAGACGCGTAAACCGATGAGAATACGCTCGTGCTGTCTTGGAGACGGATTCGGGAGGAATTGAATCCTGACGTTGCGAGACGAAGATAGCTGAAACGATGGTATTTTTTTTTCTTATTACTGTTGCGCTAGTTCAACGAATGGTAAAAAGAATCCAAACTCACCTTTCGAGAACGTTTTTGTCTCGACTGCAGCCAAGGGCAGCCAGGATTACCGTTTGTTCCGCAGCGACGTTAGAGCGGTAATATTCCCTGTACAGGAACTGCCAATCTTCAGGTGTACCATGCCTGATTGCGGTGCAGTATACAGCGGGTCTTATATTTTTGGGTATTCTAAAAGTTCAAACATGTCGAATGAAGAAACGAACTCTCGCTAACAATGGTGCAATCTTTGGCAAAACTCAAAGCAAGAAATACAGGTAGATTTCTCTCGGTCACACATGCTCTGATCGGGTGTTCCTGTTATTGAAACTTTAAAAGCAACACGAAAACTTACAGAGTCGTTTCATTGGCTCTCCAATCAGCGAAGTATTTGAGAGATCGAGATACGCAGTTGGTGTGCCCCAACTTACATGTCCAGCTGAGTACATCGTTTCGTAACAGGATTTTGAGTCTTGAATCTTCAGCTTGTTCAACGAAGCCGACATAATCATAAACTTTATCGAGGATAGCCAGTATGTAATTCTGCAAGTACGAATTATAAACATACGTCATCGAGAATACTTCAATTTCTGTGCAGCTCGATACTTTGAACTGAGATCTGAACTCACCTCGTACAATGATTCAACGGAATACCCTGCAAACCGACGGTTGAGGTATTCCAAAGCGTTGAATGCAGCCTTCCAAGGCAAGTATTCAAATTCATTGGTAAGAAATTGCAATCCATCTAGTGCAGTCTCATAATCCACGTAACCGGCTCTTGCAAGGTTGAGTAAATCATCCACAATGGCGGCGCGATTCAATTCATGAATATCCCGGGAAGAAGTTTCGTTTTGCAGAAGGTCGAAAATCTGATACCACATCCGTTTATCGTAATTGACGCGATAGTACCCTGGATTGACGAAAAGAAATCATAACGATTTGCCATGAGCTATCTTATGGGATTTGTAAAGTTGGAGTACGCACCGATTTCTTGAATGTTCAAGATAATCCATTCGGGGATATAATCGGTTATAGGAATGGTCGCAGATTCTTCGCTGAGCCAATATTTGACGCTGCGATCACTGAAGTTGCTCCTACTACTGTCTGTCCACGTAATTGGTACCCACCACGTGATGTTGGTCACCGAAGTATTTGTCTTTCTCAACAAAAACCGTTCCTGGGAGAACGTAACATTGCCGTCAGCGTAGGCTACATTAATTACCGGATACCCAGCCTGTTCCGTCCATGTCGTTAGAATGTCCTCTATCGAACCGTCGAGTTGAAGATTGCTGCGATCAACCTGCTCCTGTAATGCTTTCCAGAGGTCTTTCTGTGTTGCAGTTGAGTATTGTCTAAAAAGTTATTGCACTCCGTAAGTATTTGTCGGTCGTCGGGGGGAAATGAGTTGATTTTTTTCCACTCGGTACCTTGCCTCTAGGTAATTCCGGAGCGCAGCAATGAAAATACCGGTTCCAAGAAAATTTTCTGTCATGCGGACGATGCTGGCACCCTTTGCGTAAGAGAAGGATCCGAAATTATTGCTAATTTGCGAGGGGGTTGACACGTCGTTTGTCATTGGAATAGCAGATTCGAGAGCATCGCTCGTGAAAACAGACTGCAGCTGATCCACTACGAATTGTTGGTCGAAATTCCAACTGGGCTCGAGCTGTAGTAGAGAAAAGTAGAATATTAAACACATCTAACGAGTCTCTTCCAACCTTGTATGTATAGAGATCTCTTTCAAACTTACCACAGCAGTGGCAAAGTACTGATAATATCTGGCAAATGCTTCGCTGAGCCATAAAACGTTCCACCACTTTGGGCTGACCAGGTTTCCAAACCACATGTGCAAGAGCTCGTGGCTAACAACTGGGGATGTTCTTTGTTGGGCCGATGCTGAAGAATGTGTTTCGTCGTAAAGCACGGCGGTTTCTCTGTAAGTAACTAAGCCCCAGTTTTCCATGGCACCGGACGAGAAATCTGGAATTGCCGCCATGTCCATCTTAGGTAATTTATATTCAATACCAAAAAGATCTTCTAAATATGTGAGCACTCGTGGGCCAAAATCGAGGGCGTACGCGGCTTGAGAAACGGCCTCTGGTCTTGTCCATATGCTGAATGTTTGGGTATTATTAGTTGATTTGGAAAAATCGGAGACGAGAAAGGCCACTAAATAACTACTCATGCTGACGCTTTCCTCAAATGTATCCCAAACGTAACCATCCCTAAAAAAATATTGTTATCATGAAAATATATCTCCAGCGAGTCACCGATTTTTCATAAAACTGATGTACCGATCCAAGGTTTGTCAACTTACTGTGGTACGCTTGAGTTTGCTAAAGGCATGTTACTGACACTCGTATAATTTGATGGTCTCCGTAAGTTTATGATAAATTTGGCCTTGAAAGATGGTTCATCGAAGCACGGGAATGCCTGTCGCGCATAAGTGGATTCAAACTGAGTAGCAGCGAGCCACCTGAGGAATGAATTATTGATAAAATCATCTATCCGGAAAGATGAAAGATTATCATAATGTGTCCATACCTTGTCTCGCCATCTTCGTTGACATATGAGCTTCGATAAAATCCCTCCATATCATCATTCAAGGTACCTACATAAGTGATATGAATGGTAATGGAAGTACCAGCTGGCAATATTGCTGAGAGTAGAATCGTGTACTTGTGGGTAGTCTGGTCGTATGAGGTGCTCAAGATCTCAGCAGTTTCTGGGCTCACATCAACTGACAGACTATGCACCGTGATTTCGTTATACTGGAGTACCACTTCATTTGTTGGTTTGACAACATTTGCAAATATTCTCACTGTGCCGTCAAATGTGAAGTTGCCCTCGACGAGATGTGGAAACAAGTGGACTTCGTATCTACTGGGATAGATCGTTGTCGGAAGGCGATAGTCGATAGCGGCAGAATGTTCGTTGGAAAGCCATTTATATACATCATCAAAGTGATCAGAGCTCCATTTCTGTTCGTATTGAGCGAGTGTGAGCTGGGACGACAAACCGTTGGATATTGATGAAAAATCATCGGCATGAGCAGTAGTGATCCTTGTGTACTGAAATTAACTGAATTATTCTCGGTTCTTCGTATGGTTTCTGAAATATCATGCAAATTCTGAAAGTAGACTTAATTACCTTGTCCAATAATTCTTGAGACGATAGTCTTGACGCTGCACCAGATAAAATGGACTGAACATAGCTGAGGCTGCCATAGCTGAAAGATATTGAAAGGGACTTGATCAGTGAATATTTTCATCAGAAGTGAATGTGAAAAATTCACGGGCTATGATTATCAATTATCAAACTTGTAATGCCAAATCGAATAAGTTGAATTACAGTTGAACGCACTAGGATTCGATATCTGAATAGTGATCCGAAATGAAGTCTAATGTTGCCGCAACTCCTAACAGTCCACCGTAACTGTAGACAGATGAATAGACCGTTGACATATCTTGCAGTCTAATGCCTCGTTCTTCTTCAAGAAGAAAGTGCAAGTAACCGTAGAGAATTTTGTAATCCCTTGAACATCCGAGTGCTTCAAGTATGACAATTTTATCCGCAGCAACATTCGCCAGAGCATATTGGTTCCAAAGGAAGTGCCAGTCGTCTGACGTCCCATACTTGATAGCTGTGCAGTACACAGCAGTGCGCTGATTTGGTGGAACTCTGCAAACGAATCGAATTTGGCTGACTGATAAAAAACATTTATGGTAAAAAAATTATTATTTATTTTTGTTATTGAATGCTGAATTTTCTTACGTGTTCTTAGACGGAGACGCCTTAAATTTGGCAAAATATTCGAGAGCTTTGCTCTGGCAATCCCGATTTCCAAAGTTGCAGGCCCAGTCTAGAATCTGTCGACGATTGAGAGTGTTGAGCCAATCTTCTCCAGGTATATCATCAAAGCCAAGTTCGTTGTAAATATCTTCGATGAGAGAGAGAATATGATGCTGCAAAGCAGGAAATGTAGAAAAGTTTCTTAATCCAATTGAACTTCATCTAATCGCAAGTGAAGATCGAATGAAGAATTTGGTTTACCTCATACAATTTTTGGAGGTGAGTATTTCCAAGTAGTCGACGACTAATGTAGTCTAATCCCGTGAACAGCGATTTCCACGGAATATAATTCTTCTCCTGTTTCAAATATTTTGTCGCCGCCAAGGCGGTTTCATAACTCACGTAGTCAGCTCTGGCAAGGTTGAGAATGTCATCGATTATCTGAGCTCTGTTCAGGACGTGGATTGTCTCAAAGTTTGCGCTGTTTAATAATTCAATGATTTTTGCCCAAGATGCATCGTCGTAATTGACTCTGTAATAACCATATTCTTGAACGTTGAACAGAACCCAACTGTCAAATCTGGCACTCAATTGGATATCAGCGGTCGTGGTACCCATCCATTGGTTCACACTTGTGTTGGAAAAGTCTGGACTAGCATCTTCTACGAAATTTACAGGTATCCACCAAGTCTGATTAGAAACAGAGTTCTCCGTTCTTCGGAGCAAAAAACGCTCCTGAGATATCGAGGCTACTCGTGTTGTGTTGTTAATATTGACATTAAGGACAGGGTAACCAGCTTGTAATACCCAAGTATCGAACACAGTCTTTGCCGTCTGTCCACCCAGGTTAATCCTGTATGAATCCACCTGCGTCTGGATGGCAGCCCAAAGATCATCTGGCTCAACATTACCATATGAGCTATCGGTAGAAAAGAAAATTAAAATATTCATTAGAATCGTCGCCAAATCATCGACTGTTTTGCAAAGGAGCAAAAATTAGTCGTATTCTTCGATTCATTACTCAATAGTGAAGAAAAGAATTGGAGGAATCAATATTCGGAATCTAATACTCTGAATACAAAATCTAGACTCATGAAATTTGATGAAACATTTGAGAATCCATGAATTTCTTGAAGACAAATGCCTGAATGAGATTCCTGAAAATTCCCTCATCAATTCTGCTAATCAACGGCTGTCTTACTGGGCTTTGATATATTCGTGAAGAGCTTCGTGCCAGACTGATTCTCCAAGGATATTCTCAATCATTCTGATTATACTGGCACCCTTATTGTACGTGATGGTGCTAAAATGACTTGAAATTTGGCTGCTCGTTGATACAGGCGTAACCAAAGCATGAGCCGATTCTAGAGCGTCATTCCCAAAGACCACTTGATGCTGTTCAACTAAAAACTGATCTCGCATTTTCCACGTCGGTTCGACCTGCAATCCAGACCAAGATTGTTACCAAGTATCTATACACAGGTATGTTCGATTCAAAGTCGTTAGTGATTCACTTACCACGTCAGTCGCCAGATATTGAAACCTCCTGGCAAAGCCTTCATTGAGCCAGGCGTAGTCCCACCACGCCAGTGTGATTATATTTCCAAACCACATGTGAGCTAATTCGTGGGCCACGACCGTTGCAACCCTTGCCTTAGCAGTGGCTGAGGAATGATTCTCATCGTAAAGCATGGCTGTTTCTCGGTAAGTTACCAGACCCCAGTTTTCCATAGCCCCCCAGTCAAAATCACTCAGAGCAGCCATTTCCATTTTTGGAAGAGGGTAGTCGTGTCCAGTGATCTCGGTGTAGTATTCTAGTACCTGAGGACCCACACTCAGGGCATACCGAGCCTGCTCGATGGCGTTCGGCCTGGCCCAGACAGTGAAATTTTGTGCAGGAGTTGTTAGACTTTCAAAGTCGGAGACTATAAAGGCCACAAGATACGTAGACATTACCGGGGTTTCGTCAAATACGACCTGGACTCGTCCATCACTGTAATAAAATAAAATTCATTTTGAGTTATTGTTACTTTTACTCGCAACAGGCAGGACATCAGGATGTCTTATGGTAGATGATTCTTCATTGATCATCGGAAGTATCTCACCTTAGAGCTGACTCGTTTGCAATTGGCATGTTGCTGATGGCGTGAAGATCCTGTGGTCTGTTGATGCGAATATTAAATTTGGCCTTGAAAGCAGGTTCATCAAAGCACGGAAATGCTTGCCTCGCGTAAGTCGGTTGGAACTGTGTGGTGGCTATCCATTTCAAATTTCCATTGACATCTGTGTAAGAGCTTCTGTAGAACCCCGTCATATCAATGGCAAGTATACCAGTGTATCCGATTTCCAGATTCACCGTAGAACCTGCAGCCAGGGGTTTTCCAAGGATGATATGCAAGACATCGGTGGCATTATTCAAAACCACTACGGTGTCTAAGACACTGCTGGAGTTTGCCAAGGTGACCTGGACGGACTCGATTACCAAGTTCTTCGCATGCAGGTAGATGTTGTTCGTAGTCTCGATCACGTTTATCGCAATATTGACGGTTCCGTCGAAAGTAAAATTTCCTTCGTAAATGTAAGGCGTTAAAGTGATTGTATATTTTTCCGGTGACAGGGTATTCGGCAGACGATAGGCCTCTGTGGCTCTATCCTCGATTATATTTTTGCCATCGCTGGTATCTTCCCTGTACGGAGTTAGATGACCCTCTGTAAACGCTAAACAGACCGCTCCCGCGACGACCAGGAATTGAGTGGCCTTCATCCTGCAACGATCAAACGATCCAGATTTATGATCTGTTCAGGTAAAAACGTAGACTCATGTACATGCATGGTCTTGATCGGGTTGACATTTATTACTTGATAATTTGACGACTGTTATTCAACGACTGAGCTTTTATGGTAAAATAGCTTCACGATGTACTTGAGGAATTCATGATATAGAGTGACAAGGTGACTCGGTGTAGTTACTCAAGCTTCACCGATTATTGATGAGGTGGTCTCCAACCATTGCTACCGATGCATCAAATACATCAACCACACTTATAATTTGAAAATCTTGTGATTGAGATTTTGCTCGACGATAATTACGCACAAGCGACGAGTACGTATGTAATAGTAGGCAGATCTGTCCAAGATTGTTTTATCTATTCGAGGTATAAGTTTTCTCCAGACGTTTGTCAGACTCGGGGTAAAGGTTTTAAGAATCGTCGAAACGATCGTGACCCATAAGAAGAGTAATCAACAAGTTTAGAATTCAAACTAGCATTTCACCCGGTTGCGTCATAGGTCATATTACAATTTATTCGATATTGGTCATTAATTACATGCACATTGATTTTTTTTTTCAATTTGCATACGGGTACCGGTCTTCGATTGCTTGATTGTCCGAACATGAATAGTGAGTCAGCTATCGTCTTGTATCGTTACATAATCTGGATATATTTATTGCCTTTCAAATATTTTGCACGAAATTCCGGGTGCATTTTGAGTGTAGAAACTGTTCATATTGTTGTCTCAAAACCGATCCCGCATTTCCAACGAAGTTTTCTTGTTCGGAATGGCATTTTCTTTCTTATTTTTGAATAAAGTTAACAACAGACACGAAGGAATGTTCTTTCAAAGTTTCACGTTGACCTCGTTTGTTACAGTTTTCAAGTTTTCTAAATAATCAGGAAAAACCTCGAAAGTGTTGCATCTAGTTTTAGATATTCTACGGGGTCCTCGGATCTATAATGTTCATATTTTCAACATCGATGCGGTAACAAATAATCTTCTTCCTGACATTCCCGATAATTTTTTTTTTTTTCAAAAAGTACGACTTCCAAATGAATTTTACCACCGATCCAACACTTACTTATCGTTTTTTCATCAAGTATGATTTCTCTTCTGATATCCTTCTCTTAGTTCATCTAGTCATCTCGCTACAAAAAGATATTTGTTAAGCCGCACTTGTTCACTACTCGATTTGTTCTCTCAAAGAAGAAAAAACGATGCACTCTTCGTTTTAAATTTTTTCAAATTTGAACGTTGCCATAAATCGAGCACATGAGTAAAAAATCTGAATAAAATCTCAGTGAAATTAAAAATGACAGAAAAGAAAATCAAGAAATGTGGGAAAGCGTTTCTTTCAGCGGTTCAATGTTGAGCTGTTGTAATAGCGAACTCGTGTGAAGTGCATTGAGCTTGATTTAGAACTGCGAGTTGGCTTGATTGTTACTGTCCTTTATAGCAAATCGTATTTTATCAATTCAATTATTCATATCATGTTTTTGCGAGAATTCGCTCATAATATTTCGGTTCAAAAGTTTAACGTACATCTTTTTCGTGGTAAAAATCTCTTTTTGAATAAATTTACTCTTTATTACAGTCGGTTGGAACTGTATAGCATAATATCTTAATCGAACTCTTGCTGATCAATTTTGATGTCGGTACGGGATTGGCTCATATGATTGAAGAGATTTTATTCTCTAACAATGATCAGTAAAAATAATTAGGATGTTTTGTCATTTGATCGGTGACGTAATAATGTCCGGATAAATGACCGACTTCCATAATCCGGAGGTATTTTTTTTTTTTGATTGAGATTAAAATTCTTTTATCTTAATAACGGTCATCGCTAGTAAGCCGCGTATAAGATGTGTCAGAATTATCGATAATCCACATCAATAATTTCATTTCGTGAAAACCGATCAAACTTCGTGATCCTATGGCCAACGACCGATCAATCATTCTGTGCTTTACGCCCACTTGATAACTTTTGCCAATAATTTATAGTTTCTCGTTTCAACGATTATATTAGTTTTTCATCGAAAATCAATGAGAAGTCAACTGGCTTTTTGACTCATTTCAACATCAAGTTATTTGATTCAACATATATTACGGCGAGAACATGTTTGCGACTTTTGGTCAAGGAAAAATATTTTCTTCTGTTTAATGAAAATTTCTGATCTCAAATCGCAATTCATGTTCGTAATTCAGGTTCATTAATGTTTTTAACGCTTGTGCGTGCATGAAAATGATCTTGAATATGGAAGCAGAAGCAAAATAAGTATAGGTCGCGGTTCAAAACTTGTGGTTTTGCATAAGCCATCGCGATGTGAATATAGGAACACACTTACTTTTTGCACGATAATATTAAATACCTTATGTTCAACACTCTTTACATGAGACAAAATTTGAAAAATCGTATTTCGATTAAAAAGAACAGTGACGGTGGTACAATGCTCTTCTGTTGATTCTAATTTGCTATAATTTCCTCAGACATTAAAATTAACAAAAAATAAGTTCGTGAAATATTTAGAAAAAAAATAACACGATTAGACAGACTGCAGATACCAGGATACGAATGGCTACCAAAAAACGTACCTGTTAGATCCGGGCTCACTTCGCGGTCTTCGAACTGTGCCTCAGGTCTGCTGGCTTTATAAGAGTCCCAAGTATCTTATCTCGATGAAGCAGGGTTTTTTCTTTAGGATCTTACGTGCCTCCACTTCGAAATTTTCCCCAAAAGTCAACTAACAATAAGCAGTTTCTATTCGATTTCGAAGAATATTTTTCAATTATGTAGTAAGGCAATCAAATATTACCGCAGACGCTACGACTGATGTCTGCATATTTTTTATACTTCTGAGGTAAGAGTGAACCAGATAATATACCGTATCTTGTATCATCCGTCAATAGCTGTTCGATAAATATTTTTTTTGCATAAAAAAAGTCGTATAAATGCCATCGTAGGTTTATGTTTGAAGTTGAGGGTTGACCAGGGCAAAAGAACAGAAACAGTAGACGTAATTGTTGCGGGTACTTTATTCGAAGCTGTCGGTTAGATGATAATTCTAATCTCGTCAATCGTTAAAATAATGATATATCTATGATGATATTTTGCCGATGACTTTCCCTCGATTTATTTTGATTATTTTTTTCATTTTGATAAATGCCATAATTCAATATCTTGGGATTTTTTCATGAACTAATATCCTGATTAACGTTATATGTTTTACGCATTTGGGCAATCATAATTTGATTGATTTATGATTTCAATTCGATTCGATTCTATGTCTATATACAAACGTGTGTATCTTATATGCTATTATACAATTATGATTGTCACAAACTTCCATAAAAAAAAAAAAGTTTCGTATTATTCAACTTCCATAACTCAGTTTTTAGTCTCTCCAAAAACCATTTTTCATTCGTTTTTCTCCTGCATCATTGATAAATGCGTAATAAGCAAGCGAGACCAAATGTGAGTAGAACACTGCCGATGATATTGTTCGTTCCGCTTCTGATCGTTTCCCTAAGCCACGCGCCGACCGCTTCTTCATTCGTTTCAATCCAAGCCAAGTTACTCCGAGCATTCGATATCCCGGTATTCGCAGCACCTGATAGAAGGGCTGCTTGGGCGATCGAGAAATTTTGCAGCTACACGAAAACGTGTTAGAAAAGAATATCGGTGAATTAAAGCAAAAAAGGAGAGAAATAGATTTAAAAATAATTCAAATGAAAACTACGTCACCTTAGTCAGCTGCTCGTTTGTCGTTATCCTGAGTCCAATTCCAGAGAGTAGAGTCGCGATTGACGAGGTACTGCCATAGCTGCAGAGAATGATTTCATTATTTCCGAACATAATGATCGCATTTTTAATAAAATATCGACGACTGTTAGTGACACTAATTTTCTACTGACTATGCTAATATATTATCAAAATTATTGATAATGTAGTCCAAGGCTGGTTCAACGTTTTGAGCACCTCCATAAGTATAAACAGAGGAAAAAGCGGTCGTTGAATCTTGGGGTCGAATTCCGGATCCTGTAGCCGTAGCGAGTTCCATGTACCTGGAAAATTTCAGGCAAAATATGCACCGGATGTTGTGGATATTTTAATGCTAAAAGTGAAAATTATTGTTGGGAAAATTTCCAATTTCAAATCCATATCTCTCTATCTGTACAAGTTTACGTCAAATATTTGTTGTCGTCTAGACAAGGCGCGTTATTTTTCACATTCGAATCCGTACAACGTACGTCGAAGGTATTCTTCCGATGATATCTGTGGAAATTTGATAATTTGATAATTTGATGTCATTACTTGTTCAGAATTTCCCTGTCTGGCGTACAACCGAGTCCTCGAAGTATCAAGACCTGCTCACTGGAAAGGTCGGTAGCCAAGTATTTTTCCCACAACAATTTCCAAACCGTTGAATTTGCGGTACGGATACCGGCGCAGTAAATTACGCTTTTGAGGTCTGGTGTTACGCTGAAAGTAAACAAGGGCGAGAGTCGGTCACGCGCATCGTAATTTTTTGTATTTCATTTCCCACCGATCTTACGCATTTTGATCGTCGTCGATCAACCAGCTCAGAAGTTTTCGATTCGCAAACTCCAGGCATTCGGACTGACCCAAATTACACGACCAAGTCAGCGCGTTTGTCCTGAGGAACTTTTCTACGTGTTTATCGTCGTCGGATTCTTCGTATCCCACTTTGTCCAGGGCACCGGCCAGCAGACCCGTAACGTAAGTCTGGAAGATGATGTATATGAAAACGAGCATCAACTCGTAATAATTTTCTTCTCCTAAATGTTGATCCGTGTTGGATTTTTGATCAATCGTTAAAATATCACGTAGATCGATAACAGTGGGCTCAATGAATGGCCCAGTTAAGTCGGAAATCGATAAACGTAACAGTTATCGGCTAGCTGATTTATATCTACGTTGATGTTGTTTAATAGATAAAACGTTGCCAAGAGTTGAAAGAATTTCGCTGTTACATACGAGACGATATACGCTTATCGGATTCCATCGGTCGAGACATTCCGAGCAGATTAAATTGTCGTAAATAATTCGATCGGATCGAGTCAAAAGCCCTGGAATTATTCGGTAGCATTTTGTTGATACTAACTTTAAAGTCGGCGTACGAAGCCGTTTCGGGTAACCATCTGTTCAAGTAAGTGAAAGCGCTGAACGCCGAGTACCACGGAATGTAGTCAATTTCCTGAGACAGATATTTGGTCACGCCGAGGGCCGTTCCGTAATCCAAGTAACCCGCTCTCGCAAGATTGAGAGCGTCGTCGATCAGCTGTGCTCGATTCACCGCTGATATTTGGGTGTAATTCGGCCCCGTTAGATGAGCGGTCAACAAATTCCAGTTTGTTTTGTCGTAGTTGACACGGTAGTACCCTTCGGGACAAAGAATCAATGTTATTGTAGGAATTACGTGAAGTCAAACTGCGACCTTGAAAACGGCGAATACGAAAATATACCTGTTTGTTGTAAATTCAGCAGAATCCAGTCACCGGCAGAGGGTACGGAAACGGTGGTAGTTGCGCTATCGGAAATCCAAGTGGTAGGAGTTGTTACGGAATAATCGGGGGCCGATGCGGTCGCCCAATTTATTGGAATCCACCAGGACACTTTAGGGTAGTAGGAATCACGATTTCTCAAAAAGAATCTTTCCTGTCGAGAATGAGAGAAAGGCAGACGTTATCGGTGGCTCGGAACGATGGTTCCAACTATCTTCGGTCGTCTGGTATCACCTGGCTCAAGGTCACCGCGCCTGATTCGTAATTCCTGCTCGCTGTGACCAGCGGAAAACCAGCCCGAGTCACCCAAGTATCCATGTGTTGTTTGACATTCAACGATTGACCTGCGTCGTCTACAGCCGTTTGCATCGACGCCCACAGAAGATCGGATGTACCGACGGAAAAATTACTAAATTGATGGGAAAATATCATGAAAATATTAAATGCAACCGATTATCGAAAATTTGAACGATCGTGGAATGGAAGAGAGGTGAAGTAAACGGATCGGCGGAACACACCGGACGTCGAAGAGATCGACTTACTTGGCATTGAGGTAATTTGTAAGACCAGCTCTGAAAACGGGGGTCGTGACGATGTGTTCCAACATACGTATCACAGCTCCGGCTGGAAATTTAAAAATAATTTCGATTTTGGGCCCACGATAAAGCGGCAAAAAAATGTTCGCCGCAAGTTACAAGCGTTGAGTAAACGTGTGACCTTTCGCGTAGGAGATCGAGTCGAAGATGTCGCTGATTTGGGCCGGGGTCTCGACGTCGGCGTTCATAGGATGGGACGTGCCTAGTCCATCTGCTGGAAAAGCGCTGGCGTGAATTTCCGAAACGACGAATTGCTCGTCGAGACGCCACGATGGTTCGATTTCGGCCGTCAAAAAGTATTCGAAGTACGTGGCAAAGCCCTCGTTCAGCCAGAGGTAAGTCCACCACTCCGGACTTACCAAATTTCCGAACCATTGGTGAGAGAACTCGTGAGCGACTACCGTCGCGATATTCTGTTTGTCCGAAGTTGTAGAAACACCATCTTCGTAGAGCAGATATCTCTCCCTGTAGGTCACAGCGGTATTAGACAAATTCAATCCGATCGTTCGCACAGAATTACAATGTCGATGTACCCACCTGTACGTAACCAGACCCCAATTTTCCATGGCACCAGCAGCGAAATCCGGTATAGCGATTTGGTCCATCTTGTCCATTGCATAATTGTAATAAGGGACGTTTGTAAATACCGCTAGAGCCGCCAACGCCTGGCTACCAAAGTCGAACGAATACCGTGCGGTGTCGATTGCAGATGGTCTTGCCCAAACGCCGAAAGTTTCATCCGAGTTCGATATGTTCGCGAAATCCGAAGCTATGAAGGCCACCAAGTACGTGGAGATCGGTGGCGTAGTCTCGAAGACGGTCCATATTTTTCCATCCGAGCTAAAGTTCGAAGACAATTGATCATTTTTCTATTTACTTCCGTTCAATTGGAAACCGACGAAAAAATTTCAGCTGTTGGAAAACGTGTGTTTTTCTTTTTTTTCGACCGGATTGCCGTCAAGATACGAATGAAATTTGTTTCGGCTTAACGTTCTTAGATGAGACGTCAAACCGACGACATCGATCACCAACACTCGGGGCTTAAAGCAATATACCTGCATTAGAAACTGATCTGAAAAGATACCGCTACTTAGATTAGATTCAATAGCTGATTTGATTGTAATTTTCTTTCTTGTTTCAATCGAATGAAGTTTATAAAGTTTATCGTGGAATAATCAAAAGGACACATCCAGTTCCAAATACTTAAAATCAACTGAATTGTTGATAATCGATAGGCTTATCAGCGTCGATGGAACGGTAATTTTTTTCGTTTTTTCGGTTTATTCATTTTCCATAAATCTCACCTGTCCACAAATTCATCCATGATCGGAGTATTCGCCAAAGCATGTTGGGACGAACTATGTTTCAGCCAAATGCTCACTCTGGCTTTCAGAGCCGGTTCATCGTAACAGGGAAACGCGTAACGTGCGTGAGTTGGTTCGAATTTACTCGTCGCTATCCATCTGGCAATGAAAATTGTCATATCAGTCGGCTGGTTTTTCGAGAAAAAATATTTTTACCGCTTCGAAAAACTCTGTACACGTGGAAAGACCATCTAACATTATGCAATGTTTGACATTATACTTATGTACAAACTCACACGGTGTTTCCTTCGAGATCGATGTACGAACTTTTGTAGAATCCGATCATATCATCCCTAAGATTACCAGTGTAATGAATGGTCAGGACATATGTTCCAATCGGTAGCGTTTCATTGGTATGAATCGATAGAAAATCCTTATCAATGTCATACGAATGTTCGACATCGTAAGAAAAATTCTCTTCATTCGTTAAGGTCGTTCGATTCTCCGCAATTATCTGCTCTTTGGAATGAATCGTTACGTCGTTTGTTGGTTCCAGGACCTTGAGGGTGATTTCAACTTCTCCGGTGAAGGTGAATTTGCCATTTTCGAGATCTGGGTTGAGTTTCACTTTATAATCAGTCGGCCGTGTTACTTTGGGAAGTCGGAGTTCACCGGTTGACTTTGTCGCGGTATCGGTTTCCTCGAAGGACTCTTCGGCAAGCAACTCATCCGGAGATGTCAACGGACTTTGTCCCGACAGTGCCAAACCTGAAAAACAACTCAAACAGATGTGAGCAAATTGTTTACTTTTGCAAATGGATCGCTGGAACCGAAGGCTGTTGCTTTTCGAATCGTGAAACAAGCGGTCGATGTTTATTTCCTCATCCGATCAGAGGTAGAGGTCAAAAGTGTAAATACACGAAAATTAAAACGTTCAAAACTTCCCGAGCATACAAATCTTGACTTCGCGAAACACGATGGACAGCTCAAATATAATTATTAAATTGCGTCACATACCTGAGATTATACATAAAACCAACAGTAGTCTTGATTCGATCATGGCGGTCTTTTATGATCGAAGTTATGCTTCGCAAGAACCATCGATCGCCTGAATCACGGATATTATATCGTGGAAATGTTCGTCCCACCAAAATGCCGCGTTATCTTATCATTGATCGTTTTTATATTAGTCTTGGCGTTGTTGTGCCACATCCAATTGTTGTCCAATTGTTTAATGTTCTACTTCGGCGCAGACTCTTTTCATCTCATTTCCAATTAGCATATGAGGTGAGCTTCGTCCCGATAGTTTTCAACCCTCAAAGAATTTTGTCGAAAAAAATGTGGACGAAATTTTTGTAGACTCAATCCTGATTGATCGATTGAATTTCGAAAAAGGCAGAAGAACAATGCACCCAAAACCATGATAGAAGAATGTGAATAAGCTACACTGAATTTCAAAATCGTGAAACTCCTATGGAGTTTAATTTGCCACATATGCGGTTGAAGGGTAAAAAATGGTGTGACGGCAGGATGATCGGTAAAGTTTACTGACTCAGATGACTCCGCTGATTAAGATCTGATTAATAATTGAAGGAAACAAAAAGTAATTATCTTTTGATGATAATTGAAATAAATATCGAAGATATAGTGTGGAATCTCTGGATGTGGGGTACCGATTACCACAAGCCAATCAATGCCACCAACCAAGACAGACTTTATTTGTCATTTGATTGAATATTTTTTTGATTATCCTTTCTCGTGATTTTTGAAAAGTGATAAATCTTTCAGAATAGAATAAAACCACGTTTGCTATGATAATTAACAATACAGTCCGATATGAATTACTTGATTACCGATCGTTCCTGATCCACATAATTTTGATTAAAACTCATAATGTCCAAGATCAGCCTTGAAGATTTGCATTGATGTTTTTCAGCTTTATTGGCGGCTGCAGAAGTTATCAATACGTCCTCCGGTTGCACTTGTGGAAGGGTTGCTAGCTTTTCAAGTGAAAAAGGTATATCTCCAAGTGTATGAGCAAAATCAGTTCTCACTAGCCCCGGACTTACGCTCTGAAACATACGATGCATTTTTTCTCATTGTTCTTTATTTTCCTTTATAGGTATTTGGACTCGCGATTACCCTAATTTTGATATTCGTTTCCGCTACGATCAGTTCCTTCCTTGCCACTTTTGTCATAGCTGTAACAGCAAATTTGCTGGTTGGATAAGTTAATTCAATCAAGCCAGCCTGTTAATGTTGAAAATATGACAGGCTAATTTACGCTCCTTCATGGATCAGCCAGAACATTTACTTTTAGCATTTGATCGATGTCTGCTTTTTCTCCGCCTACGTGAACATTTAAAAAATTACATATTAGGTATTGTCCATTTTTCCCCCAGATTTCTTGTAAAACCTACTTATTGATGAGTAACGAGTTCTTCAATTCTCTCTATTTGACTTGTAATAGCAACGACCACAAGACCATTCCTCGTCAGACCCTCGGCTATCGTGGCGCAGATACCGGAAGTTGCCCCGGTAACAAGGGTGACTTTACCTACCGAACGTGAACCATTACTTAAAATTCGAAGAGAGATAACTGATTCGCGTTATGATTTTAATTTGAAAAAATTCGTCTACACGCCTGGTCACTGATGGTATACCAAAAATAGAAAGCCCTGCGAATGCCCCCAACATCTGCCCCACTCCTTGGACATCTCGGTAAATTTGAATAAGTCATTATTTTTCATTCTCATTGTTCAAAATGAAAAACGTTTACCAAATAATGTTATGAGGAATATTTTTTAACCGAATGAAGCATATAAACTAAGATGGATATTTATATGGATTCCAATTTCCAATTCTTCAGTCAAGGCACCGGTTAATGTTGTCAGAGACCTCCTTGGTCGGAGGTTGACTTAAGAGCTTGATTCACAACTGTTTCAAAAGTTGACAGTTGGACGGATAGCAGAACAAAAATCATTCAGCGTTGATGAAAAGAGCACGTGAGAGTGATGCAAACAAATCGATAAACATTCTTGGTGCTTACATAAGAAACATATGTATACCATAACTCAGGAGCTTCAACGTCACAACTCAAAACAGATATGAGGTCAATTCGAGGGTCATTGCTACGAGAAATTCTAGTTGGCGGCCCAAGAAATGTGAGCAGCAGGAACTACTTGGCTAACAAACGCCAAGTCGGATGTGCTGATGCAGGTACTGGCGATCAAATTTTAATCAGGAAAAACTGAAGTAAATTACGAATAAAATTGCCGATCATGGATGGGATTGCAACGGCAGACGACGCCAATGCGAACTCTAACTCGAATTCAGTCGCCAACCTCAAAAGCAAGGAGTGTATGTGAGATATAAATAAGAAACATGAGCCATAAATGTTGACAGATTTTTTTTGCATGTACAAATCCATTGCAGTCGAACACAGAGTGTGACAAAGAATAATTCAGTAGCCTTGTATTAATCGTCATATCATAACCTCAATTTCTCTATTTCTCATAGCTCCGAGAAAAAACAAACCAGTTCTGGATGGAGCGAACGAAGAAAAATTATCCAGGACACTGTGGGATCCTCTCAACTTGTTGATCTGCCCTCCTGCGTATAATCATGCCTTGGTCATCCTGAACAGACCTCTGCATTGGAAGCACAATTTGCTCTTCCATCTGTGGAAAAAAGGTAGGCTTCTTTGTATTTATTGGTAACAACTTTCATGACACACCAGCAATGTACTCGATTTCCAATTCCTATCCCCTTATCATCATCATTATCATTCACATAATGCAGAAGCCTCTGGAATAAATTGAGAACATGCTTTCTACTCACTCCCAACAATCTTTGTGCCTTCAGAATTAACTCAAAGTCCTGACTATCGAATCATCAAATATGAGCGATCGCTGATACCACATATTAAATTACAAACTATTATTTTCCCTCTCCATTTGATATAATGTATGTTGGTTTGACTGAACAATCTAAATTAGATAACTATTAGATGACTATTTATATTTGAACATTTCAGCTCAGGTAACAGTTACCGTCGATGGTGGAACAGATCGATGGATAGATTACCTTGGTTCTCAAGGGGAGCCTATGGTCAATGGAAAAAATGACGAGTTTCTTCCCACTCTGATAACCGGAGACATGGATAGTATTTCACAAGACACAATTGGTAAGCTGCGCTCCATAGGGGCCAATGTTATTGAAACCCCTGACCAAGATGCTACCGACTACACTAAGGCCCTTGTCGAACTTGCAAGTTACATTCGAACTAAAGGAATAAAGGTAATTATTTTTTTTCAAGAAAATCTGTCGTCTAACTTAATCATTCGATCTTAAAACCACTATAAAGTTCTCTTGAATTTTTCTACTCTTGATATGTCAATGGGATACGGATAAATAATTATTATAAATTAATTTACAGTTACATGGAATTTATGTATTTACTGAAACATCTGGGAGATTGGATCATATAATAGCCAATATCAACACAATATTCATGGCTGATAAGCTCGTAGGTGATACCCAAGTATGTAACATTCCACCAGATTGAATTTTGATTTTTTTTTTTAAACTTATTGAGAACCATAGAAGTTTTCCCAATGCTACAGAAACAGCAGTAAACTCTTGCTAAAGTTACTTAGCTGGTGTACTGCGGTATTGTTGCCATAGTAAATGAAGTCGCTCGCTTACATTCATCATTTTCAGAACGCCTTCTTTGCCCCAGGTAATACAAGTTGCCAGTGAATCTTTGACGTGGCTGCTGCATCCTGGTACTCATAGGATACTAATACCAGAGGTTTTAGTAAGACTGCATTCTTGGTGCGCTCTCATGCCTGTTGGAAGTCGAGTTACGAGCATTACATCAACTGGGCTCAAGTGGAATTTGGGTATATAATATTTAGCTTCCTATAGCAATTGCAAAAGTCTGATTATTAAATTCTGTGGCTGGATGTTGTACATTTATCAGATCGTGGAACACTTGAGATTGGTGGAACAGTCAGTACTTCGAATACTTATAGCGGTTCTCGTGAGGTGACGGTTACTACGGATACACCGGTGCTCTGGTCAATGGATGTCAAGCCACTTTTAGAAACTTTTTGCCCTGAAACTCCTGCGTTAATATCGATAACTGATTCAAACTACTGAGAACAACTGGTCTATAAGTTGACAAACCTTGAATTCCGAACTTATCAAACAAAGTACTTAATTTTTGCGTTCGGAATACTGTAGCGTAAAATGTTGGCATTGGACCAACTAAAGTACCAATTTGTTTTTCGTTGAGTTTGGTGATGAACTACAAAGGAGACGTCAGATATTTTTGATAGATTTTGAATAAACAATCTCTCAAAATTACCTCCTCGGCACTGACTTTCTTTAACCTATTGGGTAAAGATTCGTTACTCCTAATGTTACTTTTTTAATGATTTTACAAAACAATGTTCGTTATGTTAAAAATTCCGCCAATCCACTGTTCCCTGATAACGAGCATTTTTTCCCTTCACAGCATTCTTATCAAATCGAACGGTCCTCAGCGATTTTGACCAAACGCGAATGAAATGTTATTCATTATCTGCAATACGCTACGGTACTCAATCTTCAGCAAAACGAAAAGAACCTCCTTGCAAACACTAAACGAGTAATCATGGACAGGCTGTCATATTCCAATTTCTTTGCGTAATACCTACTCATGTATATTGACATGGCCTTATCTTTTGTTACAACCTGATAGAAACAGCCCATATGGCTATGGTTGGATTTTCTCGTCGTGAACCTGACAATGAGTTGCTGGTGCCACTCGTCAGTCATTCGTTGAATGACTCGTTCGTCGTTTCTTATTTCACGTTCGTGAATGTGCATGCAGTTGTGCAGTGCGTACGCGGCGACCGGCGACTCGAGGACTTAATCAGAGGGTCTGTCTGCGTTCGAACTTCAAATTGCTTTTTGAGTTCGTTGCTCCGCCTTTTTCCGTTATTAAGTTATTTTAACGTAACTCAAGTTACTTGACGAGGACGTTTTTAGTTTGTCCACGACAGTCGCCGGGGTCGGTTGATGAAGTTACGGCAAACTTTTTAAATGTATTCTCTATCAACCGAGCAACGTTTCGACCTTTCTCGAGTTCAAAGTGCAAAGTACGTACGTCTAAACGTCTAAACGAGTGACCAAAAATATGGTGAAATCATCGGTCTAGGGTTGGAGGCTGTTCAACGGTTGGAAAATTTCCGGCGTCATGTTCAAAAAAATGAATCTAACCTCGCGGCACGTTGACTCGCGATGAGCAAAAGCAGGAGGGATATTTTGCTGACGACGTCGTCTGCCAGTCATAATTAATCCTCTTTCATGAAAAATCTCTGGCAAAGATTCAGGGGGAAGAAAAGAAATTCATAAGTGACTGACAACGGCTTCTAGATGGCATTTGTTTCTAAGAGCTCTATTATCAAACGAGGAACTAAAACAAACGAAACGTCATCCTAAATTAGAAAAGAGCCGATTGAGATTTCGTTTCATAAAAAGTAGTGAGTACATTCTTCACTTACTTCTGATATATAATACTTAATATTCTACACAATATCCTCTTCCAGCTGCATTTTTTTGTTTACTTTGAAAGGTATAATTGCAACGAATCGATCTGCTCAGAGTTATCCACATAAACACACAGACAAAGTAACAAGTGTTAAAATTCTAAGATAATAATTTCATCGCTCCACCTTTTCCATCTACCTGTTTTTTCTCTGTCTTAAATTCTTACAAATTTCAGGCTGCTAACAATCGTTTACTGAAAAATGGCCAAGACAAGCATCTCGTACATGGCTGGCTGTCTCGAGTAATCTTTGATCAACATAACACAGCTAATCACAGCGTCGCATGAATTATTCCCAAATCTGTAGATTGGCTTGGAGTAAACCTTGACCTTTTGTTACCCTTAAAATCTGTATGCTACTATGCGAAGTAATCATAACTTGTGAGTCTTGTTCAAAACATAATCAGCAGACAGAGGGTAAGCCTCGAATTTTTCAATTTTTTTCAATTTATCTACCATTTTTATTTTTCTCAGAGTATCCCAATATGATCACAAAAAAATGGGCACCTAATCGACTTCAGATCCGAAAAAAGCCAATAGATAACTCGAACTCTATTTGAGTATAAGCGGTAAAGAGCCCGGTTCCCTTTCTCTTACTAGTTTCTTACCTAATTACGTAATTATCTACTTATTTATCCATCCGCCCACCAGCTGGCCGAAGAAGCTTGTTCCACTGTGTACATTTGCATAAAATCCATAGCAATTAACAGCATAACAAAAGCAATACCTCAAAAGCGAATGATTAACGACAAACAATTTAAAAACATGGCAATTTATGTTATGAATTTCGCTTTTTTTCAGGTTTTACATCTAGCCCAGGTCTGGATGCCAATAAGTTATTGAGATCGTCAAAAGTGATGCCTGCAGGACAGGAGCACCAAAAAGCTTGACCGGCAGGATTTTCAGTGAGTTATTTCTATATCACCTTAGAGTAACACCATTGGATTTATTGCTCCGGTTTGACCGATAATTTCGGACGAATTTTCATACAGCTAGACCCTAGGCAATAACCAATGCTCATTATACGGCTTCCAAATTATGTTCGTCCACTCACAAGGTTATCATAACTAACTTTTGCAGATTAATTTAACAAATCTTATTGCGTCCATCACCTATAATTCCGAAACATAAATATCCATGGTTTACATTTTCTTATCAAATTATAAGAAAATAAAATAAATTGACATTATTCCTTTTGTATAGATGAGAATGTTAAAGAATGCGGACGGTTGGATAACAAGGAATTGGAGTGGCTTAATCGAGCCTGCTTAGCGAGCGAGCGAGCGTTGCGATGTAGACGAACTTTTAAAGAGCTACAATTCTTGGTGACGATTGGCGATTACGCTAACGTTGAATCGGCATAGTTGACGGTGCAGTAGATTGTTATACATATACACCTACATGAATTCGTTCATTCGCTCTAACTTACAACCGTAGTCGCTACCGCAGCTGCTGTCCGTCCATAGCGTAATTAGGGTCACCGTATACTCACTTGTCAGTAGTCATCGTCAGCCAGCCAACCAACGGCGTCCAAGGTTCTTCATGTTCCTTGATTGATATCGTTCCGAGGAGTCTTAGAATCAGACGCAACAGAGGAGGACCAAAAATCTGTCATTCTACCATTCGAAACTTGCCAGAAATTTTCAATTCCAAGACTTCGTACTACAAATAAGTGGAACGGTGCACGACTGCAGGGATAATCCTGGAGCTATCAAAGTAAAAACTTGGCGCCTCGGCGCGTAAAGGATAGGAGGAAAACTAACGAGTAAAAATCGAAAGTAACAAGAGGAAGAAGTGGAACCAGCCTTAAAAAAAAAAACACGAAAAAAGGGGAAAGGGACGAAAAAACGTCATAAAAAAGTGGTGAGCGGATCTTAAATATACATATTTCTACCGGGCGAAACAGACGAATTGTTCCTTCAATACATTATTCCAAAAAAACGTCGCAACGACGACGATCGCAATTTTTTATGTATCTCTAATTTCAAGGCGTCGCGGGATCACGAGCGCGGGAAATAGGATCAATTTAAACGGGCTTGTTGAATTTTATTTACGGTCGCGTCTCATTGCCGGCAATCGGCTTGACTTTCACACGTCTATTTACGGTAGTTACGTAGTACCATCGCTTACACGAATGTATGCACAAGTCATTCATCAATTTCAGAATCCAGTTGTTTTTTCTTTTCTTTTTAATTTTTCCAATTTTCATTCAGTTTTCGTACGACATGTCTACAGCACCTATAGATCCGATTGTACACGCCAACTTCTTTCCACCCCCCATTCGTCCGGAATTGCCCTTCACATTGCGAATTTTCCCCTCTCCTCGAAATCGACGAAGGGAATAGAATATCGAGCTTTACTCGTCGATTAACCCGCGCCAACGTCATGAGGAGTTGCCGCGCCCGATGATTGACCCATAAGAGCTTTTGCTCTTGAACTTTTAAACCGCGAAGCGTAACACGCGTATGGCCGGATCCCTGTACGATGATGATAAATTAACGATATACAGTCACTTCGCGTGTATTACGTTGATGGAAAAACGAGAGATAAAAAAACAACAACAAATACATTCCCATGCGTAAATCAAACTCAGATTATCATAAGAATATAACGTTATCAAACCCCAACGACGAAGGAACAATTCCCCCCGCAAAGATTGGCGGTTCTTTTTTTGTGTTTTATATTTTATTTCATTTTTTGTAATTTCATTACGTTACATACTGTACGTGTGATGTGTGGTCAAGTTGAATTTCAAAGAACTACCATACGATCGTTCGTTTGATTCCCACTCCAAGTTTTTCATGCATTCTACCGTTCGTCGTCATCCGGGAAACATCGCGGAGCGAATCGTTGCTTCTAATTCGATAATAATAGTCGCGTGTGTGCGAGCGATTGGAGTGGGACGGATAAAAAGAGGAGAAGAAAAGGAACGGGAAAAAGTGCACAGAGTTTGCTCATCATTGGGCGGGGAAATTTAAAAACTCTTCGAGAATTAATATGTTGGTTGCAGGGTGCGTCGTCGCGTGGTCGATTACGCAGTGATTAGCGAACCTGTTTAATAATCATTTGGAACAGACTGCGGTGTGCCGTGAATTGTAATCAAACCCGAAGACGGTCAAAAAACTGTGACGCGATTTTGTACATTTTTTGTCGCTTCGTTCAGGTATTAATTTATTATTTTTTATCGCCGTTCCATCGCTCGTGCAACGAATGTGCGCACTCGAGTGTCGTCGGTCCTTGGAAGGGCATTTCATCATCGTCGTGGAATTTTGTTTTTACAATAATAACGTTAATTACGATAAAATAAATAACATTTCAAAAGTTAGAGGCCTCGAAACTTCATCGCGTACGCAGGGTTTGTTTAAAAAAAAGTTTTGCCACCGCAAGCTGTGATCATGTTAACGATATATTCCTATCGTGTTGTACATATGTACATCGGGAATATACATACATACACAAAGCGTTGTCCTACATTTCATATGACACGCATTATGCAACAAGTGTAATATGTATATTGGTTGTACATAATTTTTTTTTTTTTTCTTTTTTCTGCAAACATTTTTCCTTCTCATCACGTTCAATCTCTTGCGGAGTTAGAACATGACGTGCGGTAAGCTTCCGCTCCTCCTACTTCCTTCGCTTCTCTCCTCCGAATTAAAACTGGTTTTTCGTTCCTTTTCTCTATGCGGCTTGACATATCGAACAAATTTCTGCGAACTAAGAAGCGCTCCCTCAAATACACGGATTACCACACCCCCTCGAAGACGTGGATCGACCAAACGATCGACGTAACTGATTCGTCGGTGCACACAAATCCAGAGATTTGTTCCAAGTATTGCTACTAAATGGAATAATTGTGATTGATAATCGTGTCGATGCCTCTTGTAAAAGTAAAGAGGCGTGCAAAAATTGCATCTCGTTAAAATCACCGGAGTGACCTTACGGATGCGGTTTATAAATTTGTATATGGTGTCAGCATCAGTGCCCTCACTACACGGTCATTGAACACTATGCTCCCCAAAGACAAGGATATTGGAAGGCTGCTGCGGGATGCACCTCATAATTTATACGTATTTTGTTATCCGCGAGAAAAGTCGCCACCTTGCGGTTAAGAAACGACGCATTGGATCGATCGTTGTACGTACATATGTATTATGTATGTACTAACGTTAGGCCCCACTCTTGAATTCTGTTACGTGTGTGAAATTTTTTAATTTTATTTATTTGTTTTCTTTCTTTCGAATTTCTTTGAAATACTTTTTTTGATTTTTGGTTCTCGAGACCGGACTTACGTGTGTAGGCAGGTGTAACGGTAACATTCGCTCTCGTGTGGAAACCGTTTGTTCGATCGATATGATTTTTATCGTACCCTTGATCATTTTACGTAAGGTCTCCGGTTACGTCAGCGTCGCGGGTATTTTTTCATCTCTTTGTTTCGACTAAAAGATCGAAGGGCCGAAGCTTAATCCCGCATAAACTGAACGAGTGAATGAAACGAGAGCTTTTTCATCGCGCATCGATATCCTCGGATTTTATTGTTTCGAAATTTCGTTATTTAATTAACACCCGTATCGCTCTCTCGTCAGTTCTCGGCATTTCCGGTAATCTTATTCTAATGGTTTCCATGTACACGTAACATACTTGTACGTACGTACATACGGTCCGCGGGCCGTATACTTATTATCACAATTCGATATCTTATCGCTTATTGCTCTCGAAATTCTTTGGAGTTCTGACGACTCGACCGTAGCGAATGGCTCTTATTATTATAGGTGCCTAGACTGTTCGTTATTGTTGCGATAATTTTCCACCATATTCGTACGATACGCGTGTACATTTCATCGAATCGACTGGAACGACGTTTTTGTTTTGTGGGTCGATAGAAGAACGAGACCATTAAAAATTGACATTGCTCAAAATTAGTCTACGTTTACGTGAGAAATAAAATCACGTGGAATTCAATCGGATCGATGACGCGACGGTGTTTCCTACTCTTCGTTTCTTTCCCACGATGAATCGATAACGAGTCGATCTGATTTGACTTTGAAAAAAAAACAAAAAAAAACATGAATTTCCGAAGGACAAGGCCGGAGATCGATTTTGGCGCAAGACGCCCGAATAAATAAATACCTCTGCATATACGTGGTGAAATTGTTTCAATTTTTTCGCAATCGATGACATTCGTCTTTCCAAAGTTGGACTTGAATACTTTGTTAATTTACGCACGTTATAATTACTCGATAGCTTGCATACGTATATTGCAGTACACCGACTCAACTCCGGATAATGTTATATGTGAATTTTTTTATTTTCATCACGGTAAAAGTGAAGTTTGCGAGCACTTTCTGTAACGTTATTTCGTTGGCGTTAAAAATAGCGTTTGTTGTCAGAAGCGCTCAGTCGGAGTATTACATAATAATCGTTGTCATACGTCTCGCAAAGACATCCCGTATATCGGATATAAAACTAGAACCGAATCCAGATGAAAAACTTCAGACGACTGAATCTTGGGGCTTGAAAAAAAAATCACAAAATTATCCCCTCCTCGTGGAATGGCGGAGAAAGCTCGCAGGAAATCCTGGTCGACGATTTCGAGTTCGGCTCTTCCGATCGAAAGCTCCCCCACCACATTCTCGTATCCAAAAATCAGCCGCCGCGGTTCCTTTGGATTTTCAAATGTACGGAATGACCGCGTGACACGCAACGTAACGCCTGACGGAACTTCCCCCAGCCCCCCGTCCACTCACCTGTTCCCCAAACGCAAATCCCCATCGTCGCGAAGGCTTTCGAATCTTGATAATCTCGATAGCGAATAAAGTTCAATACTCGTCATCGCCGTGCAATCAGCCTCTAATCGCAACGATTCATCCGCGCGAGGGCAATTAGTTCTGCTTGTATCTTGTTAGACTTTTGGAAAATTTACCTTGATTTTGATAACGTTACGTACAGGGCCCGGATCGAAACCGCTCATTTTCAAATTCGTTTAGAAGATTATCCGAAGATTAATCGAAATCCTACGCTCAATTTCACCGCATCTAGTTAAACCGAATTCTCGTTAATTCCAAGTAAAGAGAATCCAACTCTCCCGGATCTCAATATTCTATTCTCAATTATCTCCTCTTGTCGTTTAATTAGTTCCATATTTCGCGTGTCGCTCATTTCTATCCGTATTCAACAGACAAATTCGCACGCACTACCTGTACCAAGGTATACGCGCAGACACGCCGTACTTTCGTTTATTAGAACGAACCGACGCTGCGTGTGTATGAAAAAACAGGTGAAGAAGAGAGAAAGAAAGAAAAAAAAAAAACAAGGCAAATGGAAAAGGAAAAAAAGAGATAAAAAAAATCGCGAACGTGCACACGTATCATTCCGTAATAACGAGCTACACCTATTCGAATACAGCTGACGTTTCTCCGCCGAGACGATACGCAGAGGTGTTCAACGATGTGCGTATCATTAAACGGATTTTACATAGAAATCAGTCCCTAGGTATCTCGTCGTATCTCGTGCAGTCCCACTCGCGCCAGTCCCAAGCGAAACGCAACGCGAGACGCGCGAGCTTGCGGTGAAATAAGTACGTCGCTTACCACGCATCCAAGATCCGCCGAACTACACCCCGTGAGGGAAATCTTCGGTACACCCGATACGTGAGTAATCGACATCCCTGTTGACACATCCCCGTACCGGAGTCGGGGAATTATAAAATAAATTCCTCGTTCTCGGAGCTCCCTCCCGATCCTGGGATAATTTTATCCCAATGAAATCGAGTAAATATTTATACGTCGTTCGATGGGCTGCGACGAAAATATTTAACACCACTTGTTCAATCTCTGTTTATTCTCTTTCGTCGCTAAACACGCGTTCCCTACACTACGTACGTCTGCGAAACATTTTATTCCCTTTATATTTTGAAACATTCTTTTCGTTACACAAATGTATATACGCGACGGCGATAAATATAAATCATACCCACACCCGTGCGGATTGATTCGATTTGGAATAGGTGTATTAATTTTATAATACCGTGCGTACGTGTGTCCTATATGTAATATCATATACGACGACGACGATACGTCGAGTGTTATATTTTCTGAAGATCGTTCGCTCGCGCGTTATGGCGACTGAAATCTCCAGACTAATTCAACAAGCCTTGAATCGGTATTTAGGCTACCCAAACAACAAACGAGTCGATACACCGACGATAGCCATTTATTCCGTATCTGTAGTATCGCAAGCTCCCTGTTGAAAATTAACAAATCCACCAAAGAACCGTGTTAATAAAATCAATCATCGTCGTTATTGTCGTTGGTGATTATGTTCCTCGTTTCCCGAAAATTGGACGACGATGCGACGAACGAATGCAGAGAAAATTTCACCGTCGACGGATTTGATGATGCGAAATAACGCGATTGCCGAGATGATCGGATGGGAAAAAAAAGCACACTCCGTTCGATCGAAGAGGTGAAACAGGGACGCGTGAATTCCGGGGGCCGAATCGGTCAAATGAACCTTCGAATCGGTCGACTTCCGAAGGGAGAATGAAAATTGTAATTTCTCGCTTCGTTTCAGAATTTACGCATCCTCGACGGGTCCATTTATATTGTTTATTATTTTGGTATGGTCGGGCGCGGTGCTTTATTCGCACAGTGATTCGAAAAGAGTGGCTTCGGAGGACGTGGGCGTTGCCCCTCTTGCACGTTGCCGTTGCTCGCGAGCCACGCGGAATTTATTGTAATGGAACTTGATGTGGGCAGATAGGTGGCTAGGTAGGTGTACGTGTATCGGGGTGTCGTTCGTGTTCGCCGATATTTTATGTAACTTTGATTCGATTAATTTAGCAGCCATCTTCGATTTCTCGGGCGAACCACCGGGTGCGGTACTCCGCGTTCGAACGCCTCAGCACGTGATGTTAATACTCGACGGATCGGATCGCGATATTTTCAAGTTCACCTCAAGACGTACCGATTATCAAATATGGACGAATCCATCGTTCGACGTATTGAAAAATGAAGCTACTCCAATTTGGCGGGTTACGCCCTTCCGACGTGTGTTGAGTCGCCGCCGTTATACCTGTACCACGATAATTATTCAGCGCTCGTAAATCAAAAAGAAAGAGAGAGGAAAAAAGATTTGTCTCGAATCAGTTGATGAAATTCTTCTTCGCAAATCATCACCCGCCAGACGCAATTGTAATTTTATTTGACGATTCGTCGGCGGAGCAGCGATAAAATGTCAAAATTTACACCTGAAATTCACGTTTTACGAATACATTTTCCTTCGTCAATACCGATCGTTGTACCGGTTATCGAGTGATCGGAAATGAACGGAGAGCTGGCGCTGATTGAATGATTGAAAAATTTTCGACGTTTCAAAAACGTTTAACGTACTTGAATCAACGCAGTGGAATAAGCGATGTTTTATTTCTCACGTTAGTATTTCACTTCACACGATTAGGTAGTCGTCGTCAGTCACGAACAGTCTGCTGTGAATATCCCGCGTTGTTTAACGTCAAGTGATTTTTTAATCTCGGTTCTCTTTCTTTTCATTTCTTTTTTTTTTTTTTGTTCTCAAACGCAGCGTACAACTAATTTTTGAAAAGAAGCGGAGCTTGTACGAAAAATTCGGTGAAATTGAAGAAGAAGAAAAAAAATCATCTGGGTAATGAAAATTGTTTTCGTCGGTTGCATCGGTGCATCTCGGCATCCGACACCCTCCTGATAAATAAATCCTATAATACCCGTATCATTTGAACACATACCGTACCTATGGTAAAAGCTTAACTATACACATACGACTATGATTGTAATTACGTAACTCGGCATATCGTCGCTTGACACCATTAATTCCTTCGTACACATACACCCGTGTACGTACGTATGTGTGTTTATGTAGTTATGCGTTTTACTATGCAAACAAACTTGTTATACCCGCAGTTACATTAAAACATTTTTTAGTGTACCTACAAATAGTTTAGATATTCTCGATATTTATACATTTAATGATTCCTAATTTCATACACGGTTCGATTACATGGAAAGAATAACAACAACAACAACAACAACAACAACAACAACAACAACAACAACAACAACAACGACGACGACGACGACGACGACTATGATAATAACAACAATAATGTAAGAGAGACACCTGTATATGTATAAGTTGTACGCGTACGTGCCTTCTTTCGCTATCTATCGTCCACATCTCATGTGTTGTATTTTTCAAGTGTATATAGAAAGAGTCTCGTTATCGTCGTGGCGCAAGGTATATACATATACATATCTCTTAGGTATAATAATTGTCGTATACACATATGTAGGAGTGGAGAGTGACAACTCCAGTGTATTTGTTAAACGACGAATATTGGCTGAATTATTGCGCAACGGATGGGCAGGTTCGGATTGAAAACTTATTTCACGTATTCTCGAATTTTTGTTGCAGGGTGAAAGGATATCGCCGTGAGGATGGGGGCGATGTTTCGTAGCGAGGAGATGGCCCTTTGCCAGCTGTTCATTCAGCCGGAGGCCGCGTATCTCTCTGTTTCAGAACTCGGTGAAACCGGAACCGTTCAGTTTCGTGATGTGAGTAGGAGTCGATGACTCCGTTTCAATCGGTAATGTTTATTTTACGAATATGTCACACCCGGAGCGATGCTCGCCGGTGATCGTGAACCGCGGCTGTAATATGTAGGCTGCGTGACTTATCGCACCTCGCGCGAAAGATAGCTCTATCGTAGATATTCAGAGATGATTAAATCCAGCGGTAGCCGGAATTTGAAAACCGACGATTACGAGGATGAAATTGAACGCCTCGCGTCAGCTTTGTGAGAGTAATTTCAGATTCGTGTGGACAAAAACGTATCGTTACGTAAATGAAACGAATTTTTTACACGATGAAAATCAAACAACGATCGCCCTGAAATTCTTTGCAAGATTTTTCCTATTCGGATCGATTCGAACGGTTGACGTCAGCTTGGCAATTATAATTGTTGACTCTTTCGCAGTTGAATGCCGACGTGAATTCTTTCCAACGGAAGTTTGTAAATGAAGTACGAAGATGCGACGAGATGGAAAGAAAATTGCGATACATCGAGGCCGAGGTGAAGAAGGACAATGTCCCGACCCAGGATCATCTTCTCGAGTTGCCACGGGCTCCGAACCCTCGTGAGATCATAGACCTCGAGGTAAGCGTCCGGTCGCCGACTGTGGAACCGTACGGATCTCCGGCAAAGTGGCGGAGTTTCTGAATTTTCGTTGTACTTTTTCATGCAGGCTCATCTGGACAAAACGGAGAACGATATCCTTGAGTTGAGCCAGAACGCCGTGAGCCTCAAGAGTAACTTCGTCGAACTCACCGAGCTACGCCATGTCCTGGAAAAGACTCAAGTATTTTTCACAGAGGTAAGTTGATTCGATTCGATTCGTCAGGTTGCTTAATTCCGTTGGTTTTATCTATAAGGACTCGTCTTTCCGGCAGGAAGAAGTCAACGATTCGATCACCAGAGCTCTGATAAACGAAGAAACCGCCGTCCAAGCGGCCGGAGCCAGGGGACGCCTCGAGTGAGTTTGATAAGCCAGCATATTGAACGGAACAATCCCGCTGATCGGGATTCAAAGTTCCATCCTTTAAATTCTTGTTCCGGCAACTCAACGCACCCTCCGATTTTCAGGTTTGTCGCCGGTGTTATCAACCGCGAGAGGGTGCCCGCCTTCGAGAGGATGCTGTGGCGAATCTCTCGAGGCAACGTCTTCCTACGACAAGCTGAGCTCGACAAGCCGCTGGAGGATCCAAATACCGTGAGTGAAATTCATCCCTCTCTCGTATAACGCGCTTATCGACGGTACGATAAATTTTCCGACGAGGATTCAGAGATGAGAATATCTTTTACAGGGCAACGAGATCTACAAAACAGTATTCGTCGCTTTCTTTCAAGGTGAGCAGCTCAAGTCGCGCATTAAGAAAGTGTGCAACGGGTTCCACGCCTCGCTGTATCCGTGTCCCAATAGCAGCAAAGAGCGTCAAGACATGGTCGAGGGAGTTCGAACGCGACTCGAGGATCTCAACTTGGTACGAACTATTTCGTATCGTCTACATTGAAATTTGAAGAAACTAAACAAGAATACCCTCATCTAGTTTTATCGTTCCCTCTAGGTTTTGAATCAAACTCAAGATCACCGTCAACGCGTGCTGCACAATGTCGCTAAGGAGCTGCCAAATTGGAGCATAATGGTGCGGAAAATGAAAGCGATATACCATACTCTGAATCTATTCAATATGGATGTGTCTAAGAAATGCCTGATCGGAGAATGCTGGGTTCCAGTTGGGGATCTTACTATAGTTCAAAACTGTCTCACCGAAGGATCGGTTGGTAGATCTGAACTAGCTACGTTGATCTTTTCTAACTCGCCAATCTCAATGTCGAATACTGAACGTGGGCGTTCATGGTTTTGCTTGCAGCGTCTTTGCGGTAGTTCGATTCCGTCTTTCCTGAACGTAATACACTCGGACGAGGACCCTCCGACCTTCAATCGGACCAATAAATTCACCAGGGGATTCCAAACCTTGATCGATGCTTACGGTGTTGCTTCGTACCGCGAGGCAAATCCTGCCCTTTACACCATTATCACTTTTCCATTTTTGTTCGCCGTCATGTTTGGTGACGCTGGACACGGTGAGTTGACGTCCATTTCAAAATTCTTATCGAAAGAGCGAATGTTCAGGAGAAAACGGCCAAGTTCTGTACCGGTGTTATAGAAACTTCTTACCGTTTGCAGGGTTTATCTTGACACTGTTTGCGATTTACATGGTAGTTTGCGAAAAAAGTCTTACGGCTAAGAGGATTGACAATGAAATCTGGAATATATTCTTCGGCGGTCGATACATCATACTTCTCATGGGTTTTTTCTCTATCTATACCGGTATGATTTACAACGACATATTTTCAAAATCCACCAACATCTTTGGTTCGAGCTGGCAGAATCCTTACAACTGGGAGCAGCTCCACGCGGCAGAGACCTACGAGTTGGCACCTGCGGAGACGTTTCAGAAAAGTCCTTACCCTCTAGGTCTAGATCCGGCATGGCAAATGGCTGAAAATAAAATCATCTTCTTGAATTCTTACAAAATGAAATTGTCCATTATACTCGGCGTCGTACACATGATATTCGGCGTCTGCTGCAGTAACATAAATTTCTTGTAAGTATAAAACATGAAAGTCAACGCGTTGACACCGCGAACATTTTATATTTATACCAATTATAATTCAACAGTCACCACAAGAAATACGCTAGTATAATACTAGAGTTTCTACCTCAGCTGCTGTTCCTCTCGTTGCTCTTCTTCTACATGGTGTTCCTTATCGTAATCAAGTGGGTGCTCTACTCGGCAACTAACGGTAAGAATAGTGGGATTTTTCAGATGAAGTAATCGTCGCTAAAATTTTATATTATTCTAAAGAAAATTTCTTCGATTGCAGACGGTGCAAACGGAGCAGAAGGCGATCTCCTGACAGGAAGTCGCTGCGCACCCTCTGTGCTGATCACCTTCATCAATATGATGCTTCGTCAAAGCAGTAGTGACCTTGACCCGCGTTGCAGTCCTACCATGTTCAAAGGTCAAGACACCGTAGAGCTTATATTCATATTAGGTGCCCTTCTTTGCATCCCCGTAATGCTCTTAGGCAAGCCGATGCTCATTCTTTTCAACAGAAGGAGGAAGAGTAAATCCTATCCAGTTGTGGTCAGTAGAGACACGTTCGCCTTCTACATTTTTTTCTCTTTGATCTATTTACAAGCGACTCTCGATAAAATATTTTTTTTACAGAGCAACGGAGTTCCTTCCCAGGACATTGAGCTCCAGCCAGGTGGCGTTCCGAGTCCGTCGGGAGGAGGTGACCACGGCGGAGGTCACCACAGCATGGAAAATGAGGCTTTTAGCGAGATAATGATCCACCAAGGTATTCATACGATCGAATACGTCCTCTCAACTGTCTCACATACGGCGTCGTACCTCCGACTCTGGGCCCTATCGCTCGCGCACGCCCAACTTTCGGAAGTCTTGTGGGAAATGGTGTTGCAAATGGGGCTGAAGGCTGAGCCAGGCAATTATGTTACAGCCGTCATATTGTTCTTTGCTTTTGGGGCGTGGTCGCTTTTCACCGTCGCGATTCTGATTATGATGGAAGGTTTATCCGCCTTTCTTCACACGCTTCGTCTTCACTGGTGAGTGGAAAATCGATTCTTCTTAAAAATTCTTGCCAGGCAATACCTGCGTAATGCTGATTGTTTTTTTTTTTTTTTTTTTTTTATTTTTAGAACAACGATTAAATTTTATTTTCTTTTGTTACAGGGTGGAATTTATGAGTAAATTTTACACAGGAGACGGATACATCTTCCAACCCTTCTGCTTCAAGACTATCTTCGACGCAGAAGACGCGGAAGAATAAACGAATTGAAGCATAAACGTGAAACAGGGATAGAATTTTACCCTACTAATTTCACGGCCTATATTTTTTCATAGAATTTTATTTTTAATCATTACGAACCGATGGCGTGTAGACGCATGTTTTCAAACAGAATGATATGAGCACAAGGATATATCGTGAGACTCTATTTTTACCAGTAGCATATCGCCGTTTTCATCTATTTGAAGAAACAAGAAAAATTTTGAATAATTTTCCGAGCTTCCAGCTCTAAGAAATGGGAACAAAAACCACTTGCCTTTTCAACGAGTTTTTATGAAACAAAGTGCCTGATTGCGCCTCGCAAATATTGTATGCATACATGTCTATATATATATATATATATATATATATATTCAGTACCGAATTTGTATTGGTAGTGCTAGCTTGAACGGTCGGTTAAATCTGAAATTTTTCGAGCAATATTCTTCGAGTTCGTGATTATTTTCACCGTAACTTTTTGACCTCGATTCCTTGCGCTGCATAGCGAGGAAATTGCCTTAGTGTCGACACTCCCAGCTTCTCTGTACTAAAAAATATCTCGCACAATCGTTAACATCGTCGCTCGTCGGTGTGACGAAATTCAGGCATTGTGCGTCTATCTGAAAATGATAGAAAAAAAAATAAAAAAAAATAATAAAAAAAATAAATAAATAAAAACACTAAAAGAAAGAATAAGCGAAAGAGAAACGGCGCTTTCAAGCGCACAACTATCATTATACGCAACACGTGTATTCATTCCAAATGTAATTAATATTAATATTCGCATACCCAACGGTTTGTATATTGTACATATGGACGTTCGATGGAAAGAGTACAAAGCGTTTTCAATATTTTAATAAATTTATCAAAGTATTTTCTTTTTTCGTTTAAATCATGTGAGCTACCGTGCGGACTAGATGAAATTGCCGACTGGTAAAAACAATCAAATTGAACGTGATCTATTCTATAGTAGTACCGCAGATCAATGTTACCTTAATGTATATTAACGTGTCATAATTACATTATATTATCACAGCTATACTGAATTTTATTAAAATTTTTAATGATTCAACCCTCTTTCACGAAAAACAAAAACAACCCATACCCAGTAATCTCCTATTTGCTTCTAGGTACGTACGTACGAACTTTCGTGGAGTTCTTGGTGCAGTGGATATGAGGGTTGGAACTATCGGCCCACTTATACGAAGCCATTATTATTACGACCGCCACTCGACAGCGGGGGATGAAATCGACGTTACATCGAGCGAATCATCGCGAAGAGATAAGGGCATGCGCCTCCATAGATTCGCCCCTTTTACGCCCCCGCATCTCAACCGCCCACCCTCCAGGGTGATCTACGAATAAAACAACGAATCCTGGATTTCAACTAGGTAATCCGCTACCTTGGCGATCTCAATTTGACTGATTCGTATTTAGTTTGTCATAGATAGATCTATGATGTTATTATAATATTTCTCTTTGATTACGGTATACTGTTTTATCAATGGGTAATTTTACTTACAGTGGTTCCTTCTGATAAATTATTATAAATTATCGTATTGAGCTTCATCCTAGTAAAATTGAATTTTTTTTTAATTCACCAGTGAAACGCAAAAAACGATGCTCGGTACATATATTATTTGTCTTCGAATCGACCATCGTGTTCTGCGATTTAATCATTTGAAAGAAAAGAAATCTATTCAGCATTTTGATCCCATTTTCCAATTCCTGATTTTACAAAGAAATTTCAGCTATGTAAAAAATTTCCATCTTCTCATCAAAGGTATTTGGAGTCGCGTGGACCTGATGAAATGACTAGAGAATTTCGGAAAATACGTCGATCAAATTGATCTATAATTGATCTCATCGAGATATCTTTGATTTTGCACATTTCCGAGCGATAAATTGGCGACAACTTGGTAAATTTCATAGATAGATCAATTTAACTTGCAGATTCGGATTCCTGAGAGCGAAATACATTGGATCAGCCTGAGCAACTCTTCAAAAAGAATACAACTTCTCATCTCAGATTTGGAGAAATATCCAAGGATAGGCTTGGCATATATTCGGGGTAGAACGTAAAGTAATCTCGATATCAATTGCGGGATGCTTTTGTAAGAGGATTTGACGTACAAAACACGAATCTGTCGAGTAAATTAAGCTAGGCGTAGCATTTTCTGAGATAAAGCTATTTTCCCGCAGCTGCTTTTCCATTTATCACGTACACTCACCTCCGTTCAATTCTTTTTTTCAGGAGTCACACATGCAACCCACGAAGCAGTTTGGCCTCTTATCGAAAATACCAGACGATCCTCGGAGCATCTACGAAGCCTATCATCGTATTTTCGTTGCGAGGAATTTGTATAAATGAGTGATGCATTTTTTGTTAACAAAGACTATCGATTTATTATTACAATGTTGATTGAAATCAAAGTATTGTACGAAATATTTATAATGAATAAGTAATGTTATAAATATGAACGTGCTGTATACATTTTGACTATTGTTTGCAAATTATCAAATTGTTAATATGATGTTAATCGAATAGAAGTATTGTAAGAATATATTGTAAGCACACTATTTAAGTCGTTATACTCATAGAGGATAGATGTATCTGTGAGGAGGGAACCTTCATGGCATTATACGATGTCTCAACATGTATTTATGAACGTTGATTTATTAATAAACATCAACGACTATCAATACCCAATTGTTAATTTACTATCTATAACACCCCTCCACATTTCATTCGTGAATCATTAGGACATCATATGCATCCATATGCATGTGTATGCAATCATTCGATCATGCTTTCACTCAAAGAAGAAGCGATAATGCAGAGCTCTAGAATGCCGGCCCTGAAAATTGAAAGTTTGCCGAAAAGTGGAGATTTGTATCAGGAGAACAGGAAACCCGAGGAGGTGGTCCGAAACTTGGTGCCTCATCATGTGCATGCATTCAATCCTTCATGATTATTTCTAGTCTGATAGAGAGAGCGACTGATTCCTTGCAGGACTAACTATATGCCTGCCTGTGTATTTATTTATTCAATAAATCGTAGACAAAAGAGGGAAAGAATAATTTCTAGCTTTAGAACAGCGTTTCCGAAGTTTAGAATTTAGGCCAAAAAATTTTCTGGGTATCAGGAGAACAGGAAAACCGAGGAGGTATTCCGAGACCTGGTGCCTCGTCATGTGCATTCGTTCCACCCTGTTTATTCATTCCTAGTATGAAAGAGAGAGCGACTGATGCATTGCATGACTGACTGCATGCATGCCTGTGTCTTTGATCGTTCAATCATGCTTTCACTCAAAGAAGAAGCGATAATGCAGAGCTCTAGAATGCCGGCCCTGAAAATTGAAAGTTTGCCGAAAAGTGGAGATTTGTATCAGGAGAACAGGAAACCCGAGGAGGTGGTCCGAAACTTGGTGCCTCATCATGTGCATGCATTCAATCCTTCATGATTATTTCTAGTCTGATAGAGAGAGCGACTGATTCCTTGCAGGACTAACTATATGCCTGCCTGTGTATTTATTTATTCAATAAATCGTAGACAAAAGAGGGAAAGAATAATTTCTAGCTTTAGAACAGCGTTTCCGAAGTTTAGAATTTAGGCCAAAAAATTTTCTGGGTATCAGGAGAACAGGAAAACCGAGGAGGTATTCCGAGACCTGGTGCCTCATCATGTGCATTCGTTCCACCCTGCGTAGTCACTCCTATTCCTACAGAGTATGATGGAGGCCTTCGCTAGTTGCAATCAACGTCAATTGGACTATAACTTCTAAAGGGCCTTCGGTGATGGATTGTCAATAAATTTTAACAAATCATTGGGAATAATATTGATTTATTCAGATGGAAAAGTATTCTTCTACAACAAATGTGTTACAATGAAAATTCGTAGAGGTTTCTTATAGAATGACAATTTCAATTGATTCAGAAAGTATATGATCTATGTCTACATTATGAATGATGTATCGATATTTATTTGGTACACTAATGAGAAATCATGCAGATACACTGATGAGTCTTGTTTCCTAGATGCGGGAAAGAGATTCTCTGAAGCTGCCAATTCTTCACCTGTAATGGAAGAGAAAAGAGTTATTAATTCAGATACAACTGAATTGTAGAATTACTGAGTGATGAGTCATCGTTAACATTGCGAGTTGGGGCCAAATATAATAAGATATTCGGATGGGGCTTATTATTAAGTGTTCCTGGGGTTGGAATACAGTTTAAAGGTTCCAACAATTTCCTAATAACTCAGCATGCTTCATATTAACTGCTCCGAGAAGAATGTCCTTATCTCTGGAACGTTTTGCACAGTGCTTCAGCAGATGACATGACACGATATAAAGAATCAGTGTTAACCAAATGAGGACCACGTAATGGACTGCATCTTTCGTCACTTGAGTAAACGGAAATATCGATAACCTCCTGAACTCCAATTCTGCGCTGCATAGTTTGTTTCAATTGAATTCTTCACCATCATGAAGAAGAACATCCTTCCTGACACTTGGATAACCTTGTCAAGTCTTTCGGTGTTGTCGACGTTGTCTCTTGTCCTCTACTTCTGTAGCCTCGAGGCGTCGATCGGCGTCCTAGAGCAAAGCCAACCAAGCAAATTGAAGCACCTTGTAACAAGTGGTCAAAGCATATCGACAATGGACCAACTTTACCTACGATAATTCCTCCTAGGGAAAATGAATCAGCAGAACCGGTCATGCTATGATCAAAAAGCCTACATCACCGCAGCGTATTATTGTTCAAATTATGTTCAGAAGGACCCAGGGATCTCGTCTTCCCAATGAGTGACAAAGTCAGTTTGTATCAAGTTTGAATGGCATAGTTGATTCACCCCATGTTCACCGTGTGTTGTCGTAATTCATTTCTTGGCAAACACCTGAAGAAATATAATTGAAAAAATTATTTTTAATCAATAACAGGATCCCATCTATGTCCTGCTAGCGTCCAATAATATGCAGGCAATGTCACTTTATCTTAAATTCATGTTGAGGTTTTTCCCAGTCTTTAATCAGTTTTTTCTCTATTTTTGAATTATTTATTCAATGAGCACATCTCCACGAGTCCTTCGATGCGCCTCATGATTTTATATCCTCCTGGATTAATTCCTGATCGTTTTCTAATTTTTTTCTATTTTTTTCTGATTTTTTCCGATTTTTTCCCAATTTTTGAAAATATTTTTGACTTGTGCCGCCCCTGGATGAGTGCGGGGCTCCGAAAATTAGTTGTCCGCCCCTATTTGGTCACGTGATGACGTCACGTGGTCAGGTCACGTGACCGCACTCGCCGATACAGCTAGCGCCATGTGGCGGAACTTTCGTGAACTAAAATCCGGCAAAAGTATTGACTCCCTCTGGAGCTCGCGGGAAGCCGAAAAAGTATTGACCGCACCCGAGCGTCCGAGGAAAACCGCCGAAGAACGACGACCGCCTCCGAGCGTCCGAGGAAAACCGCCGAAGAACGACGACCGCCTCCGAGCGTCCGAGGAAAACCGCCGAAGAACGACGACCACCTCCGAGCGTTAGGAAAACCGCCGAAGAACGGCGACCGCCTCCGAGCGTCCGAGGAAAACCGCCGAAGAACGACGACCGCCTCCGAGCGTTAGGAAAACCGCCGAAGAACGACGACCGCCTCCGAGCGTCCGAGGAAAACCGAAAAAGTATTGACCCCTTCGGCTCCGAGCGCTCGAGGAAAACCGCAAAAGTATTGACCCTAATACCTCTCTTTCACGCATCACATTGCCTGACGTCAAGGGGCAAGAAACCTGGGATTTTAGTTCACGAAAATTCCGCCACATGGCGCTAGCTGTATCGGCGAGTGCGGTCACGTGACCTGACCACGTGACGTCATCACGTGACCAAATAGGGGCGGACAACTAATTTTCGGGGCCCCGCACTCATCCAGGGGCGGCACAAGTCAAAAATATTTTCAAAAATTGGGAAAAAATCGGAAAAAATTAGAAAACAATTAGGAATGAATCTCGGATGGTCTAACTCTGGTTAATAATTTGGAAATGAGGGAAAAAACTGAAATAATTCGGGAAAAATGGGGAACAGCAGGGAAAAACGATAAAATAATAAAGACTCACAAAAATAAACTGTGTAGTATTCTCCTGTATTTTTTGAGCATCAACACACGATTCTTACATTCAGAAATTGAAGTCATCGAGATCCTTAAATTTTCTAGCTTCTTTAAGCAATAAATTAGCGGTAACTTGATTAATTTTATAAATAAATTAATTTAATCAACACGTTTGGAATCCTGAGCTGGAAAATCGTAAGAATACCAAAAATCAATTCTAATTTTTTGCTTCAAAATCAAAAATAACCATAGGATACATGTGGTGTAAGTGTTTTTGCAATTAGAAAGCCTTTAAGATTAGATATCTTTAAATCAAACCTCAAATTAAAAGAATTGTCTCAATTTCCGTGGTACAAAACGGGCACGCGCTAGAGTGTACCCATCATTTCAGGTTATCTTTACATAAAAGGCTTCCGGTGAATTTAGCACAGGCACTATGACCTGATCTCTTAATGCTCAAACTCATTCCCAGGAATATGCCGTTAATTGTAATAACAGGAATACCTTCGAGTGGTAAGTCTAGGAGAACCTTGGAACTAAAAGAATTTTTCGAAAAAGTTCACCGTAAGAAAGTTGAAATCATCCACGAAATGGACGCAATAGTCAAAGCTGGTTACACAAAAAACACTTTCTATGCTGGTAAGTGTTTTGGGTGAACATAGTCTCTATCTTAGGAATGATTTTCCGATTCTTTTTCCAATACTCATGTTCAGCGTTACAGATTCTCGAAAAGAAAAAGGCATTCGCAGTGATTTGAAGTCTGAGGTTCAGCGACGCCTGAATCCAAATGACCTATTGATATTAGATGGAAGTAACTATATCAAAGGATACCGTTATGAAATATACTGCATGTCTAAACTTTACAAAACTCCACAATGTACCATACATTGTGATCTACCAATCGAACATGCCTGGATGTTGAATGAAGAACAGCCAGAGACACAACAATACAGCAGAGAGATATTCGATGCTCTAGTCACAAGGTATGTCAAATATTGAATAAAGTAGAAGACCTTAATAAACTTCTGTTTTCTGAAGAAAATCCGTCATCTATTTCTACCATTGATCCTCTTGGCTACCTTTCATTTATCTTATAATTAAACAAAACAGATATGAGATACCAGATAGCAGAAATCGTTGGGATTCACCTTTGTTTGCAGTTATGCCTGAAGATGAACTAAAATTTCAAGAGATTTACAATTCATTATACAATGTAAAGGCACCTAAACCTAACATGAGCACTCAATGTGTAAGTATATTAGTGCCGCTTAAATACCTTGGTATTCCGACACTAACATATTTTAATCAATTGATCACATCGTTTCAGGCTCCTCTTTCATCGACCAACTATCTGTACGAACTGGACAAAATTACGCAAGAAGTTGTTAGCGTGAGTTCTAGTTAATAATATATTCAATATAAACCAGTCTCTCGATCAATTCTTACAAATCATTTCCAGGCTATGTTAACGGCAAAAACAATGGGTATTGAAACGAACATAAAAATTCCTGGGTACGGTTTGACGGTCAATTGTTCTGGCACAGGCCCACAGCTGACAAGACTCAGAAGGCAATTTTTAACATACAGTAAAATGCAACAAACCGAGCAAAGTCAGATAGCACCATTATTTGTACAGTACTTGAATAAAAGTTTATAAAACATGATTAAAGCAAACACTGCCAGATGGCAGATTTTTCCTGTTCTTCATTTTCAGCTATTATCGTGGATCGATTCAACTTTAAAAAATTGATAACTTCCTTGAATTTCCAATTCACATCAGCCAACGCTTATTTCTTTTTTCTTTTTTTTTTTTTGATAAAAAATTATATTAGGTTATCGTACAACAACATAGATAATCTGTAATTACAGTATACATTAGTTCCAAGTACTTATAATGACATTTTTTTTTATTTGGTATTGTACCTAATTAATTGTAATAAATTTTTTTTCGCTTACAATTAGTTTATTTTTCCCTTCTAGTTTTCTATCAGTTTGTTCGTTTGGTTTTCATACGGTTAGTCAGTACGATTGGGATCACCACTATAGCATACGTGCGTAATGAAAAATAAAATAAATTTCATCAGATATGAATCTAAGCATCAAAAAGGCACTAAACAACCCATGAAATAATCCACTTCGCCTTTCAGCTATTTGTAAAATATCTAATAAACATACAATTCATAAATTACCTGCACACTTGACGTGACATATTACAGTACTCAACAAATTTGAGATTTCCTGATATTATTATTATTATTATTATTATTGTTGTTATTGTTATTGTTATTGTTATCATTACGTGTATTTGTATTTACATGTATTACATGTATTTTTTTGTCGTTATTAGGGGAGGAAAAAGAGATGGCGAAACTTAATCAAGTTTCACACCTGTTCGTGTACAGTGTATAAAATGATGTTGCAATTGTAGAAATTGGAATTTAACAGACAAGCTATACAATAAACTATAATTATTATAGATGATTTTATGATTTTATAATTTTTTACGATCATTCAACTTTTCCAATGCTAGTCTAAAATGCACAGAAAATTGACCCAAATACATAGTCAAATTAATGAAAGACGTAGTAATCGCGACAGGAGAAATTCAACCTATTTTGAAAATTTTAGAACTCCACTTTTCTTTAACTTTCATACAGTTAATATTTCCAAGAATTAATGGGTGATCGTTAAAATTCCAAAGGTTTAAAACAAAATGTTTTCGATTCAACTGTATAACTTACCTTCCTACGATGATAAGGTAATGATTTTTTTTATGTATTTCACCTATCAATCGTATCATCGATATCCTCAATTTTCCCGATGAGCTGAACAACGGTATTAGTGACGCCGTTTAATTTTCTTGTTCCTGAGATCCGTTTAATTCGGAACCATTAGTGTTGTGATTATTCGAATCAGCCGATGAAGTTACATTTGGTTTTCTACAGACGAAATAAACGCTGTTATACTCGTACTGTAGCATACTATTGGTATTTTGTGCGTAACGGGTTTTTACGTGAGTATCTTCTTTCTGAGGACAAAAGTTGTTGGACAAAATTTAATGGAAATGAGGAACGAATACATAGTGAAATTTCTTCTTACCTCCATACGAAATCCAAGACCTTCTATAACTTCACGAACAGCCTCGTAGCTGGGCTCTATTGAATCTTCCATTGGTATATCGCTAAAGTGGTACAACAACGGGCCTAAGTTTATCCAGACACCACCGGGTTTTAATATTTTATATATAGTTTCAATAAATTGTACTACATTGTTTGCACAGTCAATAAAAAAACATGTAGCCACGCAGTCCCAGTGATTGTCTTGTCTGTAAACCTGGGGAAATAAAAATCATACCGACCTATTTACCTATTTTTTATAAATCATTTTCATTCAATGAAATACCTCCAAAAAATCTCCAGCAGCCATTGAAAATTGTGCATTTTCGGGAAGGTCGCTTGGATTCACATCCGGAAATAAAACGGCATGAGTTTGATGCTCAGGTTTCAAGTTATTCATGAACTGATGGACCCAAGGATGAACCTGATACGAATTCGTTCCTCTGCATCTATCGAAATAATAAACAAAAGAAAGTCAAAAATAAATCAACTAAACAGATAAAATATAAAGCAACTTGGATTAACGTATAATACGTACTTGTTCAAAACGAAATGTGAAGCAAAGAGCATGAAAAGAGAAAATTCATTCCCTTGGCACGTGTAGCCTCGTCTAGCAATTTCATAGGCGAGGCGTCCCAAGCCAGCTCCTGGCACAAGAACTTGTACTTCTGACGGTATGCTGGAAGAAAATAACCGATGGCACAATAATTTTTTGTTACAAATGATGACGCTCGAAAAATGTTGAGCTCAATAAATGAAAAAACCTACCAAAATTCGGGTGGAAATTGTTGGATGATTTCGTCTATGATAGGTTGATAACAGGTGAGTCGTTCCTGAGCGCCTTCTTCGCTCCAGTCACGAACAAGCTGCTTTATAGTAGCCTGTACCTTTTCTTGATCCGCCAGAACTGGACGTGGATTTGGTGTCTGCAATCAGACCTACCTATGTTTCGTACAATAGAATTTGTATCTGTGAAATTAATCGATTGCACGATCCAAAGCTGTTTTAACGATGCTCGGATGATCGAAGACGTAAGATTTAGTCTTCACTTTGCGTTACAAAACATACTCGGAAACCACAGCTGATAGGGTCAAAAACATAAATACGCAAGGCACACCAAGGTGATTATTTCTTACACTTTCAGTCTGAGCAGTCGTCGGACTGACGTTCTCAAAGATATGGGTAACGTCCTTGATGATGAGTTTGATTATGTGGTCATTGTTTTCTATGCATCTTTTAATCTCCTGCAGATGTTCTCTGTACTTTGACAAGACCTTTTGATGATGAACCGGAAGAGACATGAAGTATGATTCTGTTTTTTTTACCCGTTGGAGGGAATGAGATCTGTGGGATAATCAGAGTGTAATAAAAAAGAATTATCTTGGTCAAATTGACACAAACAATCTTGGAATAGTTTGAATAAAAGTATTCAAAAAAATACTTGCACAGATTAGTAAAGATATTTGTAAGAATATCTTTCGTTAGTATAACGACAATATCTAAAAATAATTCACAGTAATAGTTAATCGAACTGAAGTGTTAAGGTTATGTAGCAGCTCGATTTGCAAGCCCGCGGGTTAACTCATCGTTAATAAATGGTAAAAAATTTATTTACCTGTAGTATTTAAATGCAGAAACTATGCGAAGAAAATGCATTCTTTCTTCCTCATCTTCATAAGAGTTGTGCATTTTTTTTGAATAAAGATTTGGCGAAAGATTCGGATCCATTCTTCTGACTCAAAAGTTCGCCTCAATATCCCTTATAACACGCGCTTTTGTTTTTCACAGATTTTCTTTAATCTCGTATCCCCTCTGCCGGTTTATCACTTGGTAGCACCGCCTCCGCACGTTCGGTGTTTGATCACTGATATATTTCTTCTTGTTCTTCCTCTTCCGTAGCTGGCTACAGAAGCTCGTGTAATAACAAAAATAAAAAAATTATAAAAAAAACCGCGAGAGAAGTGCCACGACGAGCTATAGGTCTTTAGGTATAAATAATCAGTGCGCTCTGAACCCGGTCTCGCACATTCAAAATTTACTACCTCTCACTGAATCATACGTATTATTACACATCATACTTATGGCCTAATCACATACGTAACACAATAGAGACAAGCGTCAGAATCAAGAATGAGAATGAGAATTGAATAAACTCTAATTACTTTTCAGTGCTGGACGTCCATTTGAATTCGCTGCGTACGATTTGGCTGCCCCTAAAACGAATCCGAGTCAAATAAATTCAATTAGCGTACGTACATTAATTTTCAATAATGATTATGTAATTAAATAACGCGACCTTGAATAATCTTTTCAGATATATTAATATCGATATCATTTTACTTCACATCTCCAAATTTGATTCACCGATAAAATTTCATATCGGTCGTACTGCTGAAATTTCTTATTTCATCTCCAACGTCCTCACCATTGGAGGTTCTACGGAAGAATGAGATTTGTTGGAACGTTCGCGGATTTTCTACTACTCAATAAATATCTCTCCAACTCTACCGTTAATCAGGTGAGACCTTCGGCTAACCACATGATAATTTCCGTTTGGTCATACGACTTCAAAATTCAAATTATGATAATTTAACTTTTTTCCTTTTTCTTCTCTTCAAATTATGAATTACTGAAAAAGGGCAAGGTTTTTAACAATCATCCAGCCCATTAATTTACTTTCAATTACTTATTAGTTATTTAATCTTATACTTAATTACCATATTTATGAATGATATTATAATAATAGTAATAATACATAACTGTATACGCGATGATCTTTTTGTTTTACTATGATGATTATTCTTGTTATTATTGTTATTATTATTCTTTTTTTTTTTACCATTGCAAGATCTTCTTCAACATTTTGAAGAAGAGAAAAAAGGGAGAGAAGACAGAAAAAAATTTGGAAGAATAATGAACAGTTAATAAAATCATCAGGCTCAACACAATTTTTTTCCTTGTATCCAAATTGATCTGAACACCCACCATTTATGAAATGTATATTTGTTTTCATACACCACTAAAAAATGTCAAACTGATAATCTGAATCTGCATGCATTTATCGTAAATTTATGAATATATAGGTATTTTGGTAGAGGTATATAAGAATTATTAACTCAAAAAAATTCTTCCCATACGTATGATATTCACATGCACCTGATGCTCGTTAGTACGCAATAATACATGATTAAACGATAGATTTATTGTTACCATAGCTCAATATAATCTATGTTGTTGCTAGTATTTGATATTATTTTAGTACCAGTAATATATCATTACAAATAAGTTGTAAAGTAAAAGGAAAAAAATTCAGTTCACTAGATTACCCTTTCGGACATTTGAAAAATCAAAGCAATATCGTATCTCTTATTGATAGTAAAATTGCTGTTCAGAACAAATCGGGTTATTGTGTAGTTAAGATTTGTCCTTTTACCTGACAACATCAAGCATTTTGTTAAAATTAATTTAACCAATCACTTTTCATTATTATTGTTATTGTTATTATTATTCCTGTCGTTATTATTATTATTACTACTAATATTAGTCAATAATCATTACTGTTATTGTTGTTGTTGTTATTACTATTATTAATAATGTTAATATTATTATTATTTATGTACAACCGTTTTAATGTTCTATAATTATGTAATTCTTTTTTTTTGTTGCTAAAATTTGTTTCTGTGCCATTGGAGATGATGTGCGCGCATGGAGACTTATGTATATAAAAATTATTATTTTTTTTTTTTTTTTTTTTTTTTTTGATACAGCTGTGTGTGACTTGGTGTTACTTATTACGAATTATTACGCTTATACTAACTTACATTGAGATCTAGTAGGTCACATTATTTTTCTATTGGCCTCTGTAACTATATGTATAATTTTTATCCTTATCACATAGAGGTATTATTATTTCATACATTTCCCATTCTTATCCAATTGCTGCCACTGATTAATTATTAGCATGATTAATTATATATTTTTTTCTCATCTATTTACACTTATAAACCCAGGAATTATGAATTCGTAATACCAATTTTCTCTTCTCCCTTTTTTACCCCATCCCGGTGATTTATGGTGTTTTGCTTTGATATCCATCGAGGTCAATGGATTAATGAAATTTTCCAATAAAACATAATATTCATAATCGAAAATAGTAATGATGGTTTTTTGTCCTAGAAAAATACACACAATGATGTAATTTTAGTGTCTCGTTAATGGCCTTTTTCTCCTTTTTTTTGTTTCTTAACGAAATCTTTGTACAGATTGTTCAAGGAATTTTTATAGATTTTCTTATCATAAAATAAATTTTACGGTTCAATGATTAGAGCTGATTTTTTCAACGGAGATAATTCACAGTTAGACTCTTACACACCCACACAAAAAGAATTCAATTTCTTCTTCAATTCTAGGATATATATGACGTGACAACTAACTTCATATTTTCTAGAATTATGAACTCTACCAATTAACTCGTTCTCAAGTTCCTATGATTTCTGGGGTACGCCTGAACTTTATATAATTAAATTGATGTAAAATAAACTTTTAAAATCAAAAGCGATATCTAGCTCAAATTATAAGTTGATTATTATAATTGTTGATTTATTTTTTTTTTATACTTTGCTTATCCGACAGAACTGATTAGGAGAGGAATTTTGTGTTCTACACGATACGTAAAGAGGCTGCGTAAGCCATGAGGAATAAAAAGTTACAGCAACACTTGATTATAATCTGACTCCTCTTTTTTAAGATATTGCAATGAATTATCCAGAACAAAATGGAACGAAATAAATTCTTGGTTTAAAAAAAAAATCGTTGATCACTCATGTAGAAAGGCTTGAGGGCAGAGGTAGGGAATATGCTGTGAGCAATTTATGAACGAATCGCAGTGAGAAAATCTACAGAAGGAAGTTAGTATTAGAATTTATTTTGTTAATTTAACATTACCGTTTGTGTATTCTATTTTATTTATTTATTTTGTTTTGTTTCATTTTGTTTTGTTTTTTTTGTTTTGCTTTTTTGTAACATATTAAAAACATTCATTTTCTAAATCTAGATACTTCTTTATAACAATCTATGGACATCGTGTATGCATTATAACGCACTAGATCTCTTATGTATGCTGTTGAGATATTATGCCTGTAATCATACGTTGGCTGCATATAACTTTGTACATACCTATGTCGGTAAAAAAAACTGTGCAAAGAAAATAAACAAAAAAAGAGAAAAAAAAAACACAACAAAAACCGTCATAATTCAATTGACTACATGCAACTGATTAGGGTGTGTCGTCTCTAGAACGATAATCATGATGAAAAGAAAATAGGTAACGCAATTGTCTTTTGCCTTTTCTACCTTGTACCTAAACTATTGTAATAAACTACTACTGGAGCCATCGTGCTAATAAAATCATGATAGTATAGGAGACTGCAAGTCGGAAAAACTCTTAAAAAAATAAATTTGTATTCACTTAAATAATTCAATAATATATATATATAAGTTGCTTAACTCTCATTACAAATATGTATGTATACGTATAATATGTCTGTATCGCCACTAGAGATAATAACTTTTATAATTTCGAATAGTTGATCAAAATCATTGATTGATTTCCCTTCTTTTAATACGCCGACTGAAAATTTCCCAAATAATAGCCATCAATCATCAATATATATATTTTTTCCCTTTTTTTTCGCCAATCAAGTTTTTTCCTTCTTTTTCCCCACCTATTCATTACCGTCAAGGATTTTTTATCTATATCCTATGGTGCAACTTGTAAGCAAAAAAAATCATTTCTTCTTCTCGTAATTACTAATTTATCATCTGTGTTGTTCTTGGTTTTGTTTCTGTTTTTGTTGCCATTTTTTTTCTCAAATAAAGGTTTAGTAGCGTCTGACCTTGAGATGATTGTTAATTTGTTGTATTTATTTATTTATTTATTTTTATTTGTTTTTTTTTTCGGTATATATAATTTATAATATACATGATAAGGTCCGCGTAACAATTTTTTTCTGACCGAGCTATCGTTAATAATAATAATAATAATAATAATAATAATAATAATAATAATAATAATAATAATAATAATAATAATAATAATAATAATAATAATAATAATAATAATAATAATAATAATAATAATGGTAATAATAGTAATAGTAATAGCAACGACGATGACAGTGAGGATGAGGATGATAATGATGATAATAAATCATTGAACGCGGCAGTATTTTACCCATTTGTTTTACACAACGTAATATCAATAATTTGGGTAGTTTTCTGAGAGAACAATAAATATAGGTAGGATTAAAACAAAAACCTACGTTAATCGATGATAATTCACGTATTTACTCTTTACCATTATTTTTATAATAATTGACAACACTGTTCAAGGTGAATCGATGAATTTTTTAGTCACTTAAATTTGTTTTTTTGTTTTTTTTTGTTTTTTTTTCCCGACATAACTTACAGTGATAACAGAAATCATTATTTCTGATACGTTCACGATTATAATAAAGTTCACCACTGTTTTATTTTATTTTACTTATTTACTTTAAGTTTTATTCGATTTAATTTTAATTTTAATTTATTTTAAATTATTTTTTTCACGTTAGGTATGTATTTAATGTTATCGACTTAACAAAGCCTACCTATTTCAGCGATTAATAGGAGCATCCACAATTGAGAAATAAATCTACAGTGAAATTATTAGTAATAGCTAATAATTGTAGGTATTATCGGCAGAAAAATGGTCTAAGTTATCCTAAGAACGATTAATGACTGAATGTGGAAAAATATAAAACTTAACTAAATGTACACAACGTTACGCTCCCCAGACTTTTACATGTCATATGCTTTTTATGTTACTTCCAGGAACAGCAGCGGCAGGAGCAGTAGAGCAACGGCAGCAGCAGCGGCAACAGCACGTAAATGTCTTCCTTCCTTCACGATAATTAATTTATCTCCAAATTTACATGAAGTACAAACTTATGAAAACCGGAAAATGTAACACAATGGTCAGTAATATAATTGAAGTATGTCGTAAGTATTTATCTAGTTACATGGTCACACTTTGGTGTCCGTCGATTACACAGTCGCCTCATCAAAGTCCGTTTCTAAACTGTCCAACAAAATTCGTCGGATAATGATGTTAATTAATTTCGTTGGAATGTCCCAACTGCACCACCACTCGGTACACTGTAATTAGCGCACATTTTTGTCCATCTCATCGTTAGACGATAACATATCAACACCATTTTATAACAACCCCCGGCAAAATAAAAACTCGCCTTAGTCCTGCCCGGTTTAAAATACATTGTCACGAGCAGAGCGATGCAACATTATAAAGATTCCTCGAAAGCAGCCATTAAGTCACTCTGCATGTTCATGTCTATTTGACCGGCCATCTGCAATCGTCGAAACACACGGGTTTGAGAATTGAAAATATTCCGTCTGAAAAACCTGGAAAATATTTTAACTGAAATGAAAATAATTTCATCCACTTACAGCCTCGCGTCTTCGACGTTCCTGCTCACGCAACCTTTGACGTTCACGTTCTGCCGCAGCTTTGTCCTGATTCGAAGAGTGCCCTGGACTACTGCTGTCCGTATCAGCGACTGCTTTCACTTCTTCTGCCCTCGTGGTAGCGACCATCGGAACAGCTGGCTGTTCCGTGACAGTTTTTCTAACTTTGTCCAACGCATCTTCTTCCTCTCGTTCTCTTCTTCTTTCATTCTCCTGTCGCAATCTTTCCCTCTCCGCATGTTCTTTCTGCTGGCGACGCACCTCTTGCTGTTCCAGTAATGCTCTTTGCTGTAATACGTATTATAAACAACAGTCATACGGATAATCGTGGAAGCATTGAGAAAAAAAAACAAATATCGATCACTGACCCGATCCTGCTTTTCTTTAGCTTGTCTCTTGAACGCCTGGAAAGTATCCCGTGCAGCACTTTTCATACTGGTCCCAGCGGCAGATTGGGGACTGGAAGCTTGCGCCAGAGAGGACCAGGAAGATGCATTTTTAACATTTTGTTCAACAGTCTAAAAGGAATTTTGTTGAAATGTAAAACATATCTAAAATGAATAAAAGATGAGGTCCTCCTACAAATATTACGATTTAAAAATTTTTTTTCACCTTGTTTTTAAAAGCTGAAGCAAAATTTGCAGCTGGGTTCTTAGAGTCCGGTGGAGTCATCTTCTTCTCAGGAAGATGTTGCGAACCGGAGTGATTGCTGATAGGTTGCATTCCCATAGCAGTCATCTCTGCAAACAGAGCTCCCGCTAGATCACCAGCGTCACATTGAGGATTAGTAAGCGGTTAGTGCGCGCAATGATTGTGATTTTCATATATGAATTCACAGGAGAATGCAAACGTTAGGAGAAGAGTGATGTAGCGTGCATAGGAAAAGACAAGTGTTAACGAGAAGTCTCTTTCTCCTTCTTTCAACTCACCATCCATAGTCTTTTGAGGCATTTGTAGCTGCGACATAGACAGTGGTTTTTCCTCCTTTTTTATGGGTAATAATGTAGAAGGATGTGCGGGCATGGTAACCATTGGCAGAGGATCGAAGATCGATCCCATAGTAATTCCACCTATTCCCATACCCATACTTAATCCAGATACACCATTATTATTGAGCGTATTAGGAGGTGAATTTTCTCGTTTAATATTAGCAAACCCGTTGGAGTGCTGCTGTGGCATCGTCATATTATGAGTACTTTGTATATTGGTCAGGGCAGAAGTAGTATTTATCATGTTATCCAGTGCATTGTGAATAGCGGGATGTAGGTGTGAGGCAAGACTCTGTTGCAAATTCATATTCAAATTAGCCATATTGATGTTGCTCAGATTCAGGTTCGATGCCATACTGGAGGTCATCATACTGACAGGATTCTTCAGATCCGACAGAAGATTCAGCGAACTGTTCACCGTCGTTGATGGTGGTTGGATCATATTCGATAACGTCTGTTCCAATGCCGTTTGAGTTGTGGGTACAGATGCTGCTTGAAATATTAAAATTGTAAAAAAGATATAAAGCCCAATGTCACCATGATAATATTGCAATATAAAAAGGAAAAAAAAGAAAAAGAAACAGCGTAACAAAACAATCCAAATACCTAGAGTATTGTATGGCTGAAGAAGATCTGTCTCTTGCTTGATAGTAGGTCCATCCGCATTTATAGATGAAGTTGTATTTGGATAGGAACTGACGGTGGTCTGTTGCTGAGTCGGTTGGGGTTGCACTAGCGGCTGTGGTTGTACTTGTGGTTGCGATTGTGGCTGTGGTTGTGGTTGTGGCTGCGGCGGTGGTTGTGTTTGTGGTGGTAATTGTGGTATCGGCTGCAATTGTGTCTGAGGCGGTGGGCCAACAGGCGAGGTCATAATGGTGTTAGTATTTGTTGGAGTGACACTCGGAGGTGGAGTAGGTACAGAGACCGACGGAGTTGGAGGATTCGAAGAGTTCGGAGGAGTAGGTTTCTTTGTTGGAGCAGCGGTAGCCATTGCGATGGGACGAGTAGGTTGAGCCGGCATCGAAGCATGACTAGCTACGGGTGGTATACCTTGATTAGCTATTACAGCAGCAACCGTAGCCACAGGCTGGGCGGCATTGCCTCCTAATAAAATCATGGTCATAAAATTAATCGCAATTATAAAAGAAAACTTTAACATTTTTAGGGATTCATACCAACTAATCATCTTAATAATTCGGACACTCAGTTATCAGAATTTCATCAAACATCAATACCGTTAAACTTACCTTGTTCAATATTTAAATTATTAGGCTGTGTTCCGACTGGTGGCTTAGACGTTGGTAGAGTGTTATTTGACGGCGGTTGTTGATTGTTCAATAGGAGCCCTCCGGTATTGTTCAAAGTCGATGCCTATGTATTGTTTTGTGTTTATTAATTTCTTTTCTACAATTTTAGAAATTTCAAATAATTGAATCGATATTGAACTGGGATCAACACATTTGAAAATAAGGCAGAAATATCTTGATAAAATAGGAGTTCAGATCAAATAAAACATTTAAAAATTTCAGATTCTAAGACAAAAAAGTTTAAAATTATAAATGGTTTCTTTCACACATCACCCATGGCATTGTTATCTTACCGTTGCAGGAGCAGGAGCAATAGATGCAGTAGTTGTGGATTTCTTGGTTTTCTTTCGTGGCGGACGATTGGTAGAATTTCCTGTAATAAACGTAACATGCATCTATCTCGGTATATGTGCAATCAATAAAGAATTCTGTCATCTTCAAAAAGTGACTTAATAACGTGGAGCTAGCATAATGCCAACGGTGCAGAGGATACCAGCCATGAAAAATTTGGAATCTACGATAAGTAGATAAGAATGAAATATAAAATTAAACAACACCAGTATTATATTTTCTAATAGATTTTATTCATATACTTAATTATAATTGTATCACTGTGTACAACAATGTTAATTTAAATATCTCATCAATTGTATGATTTCATGTTTTATTTAGTTTTTGTTTATTTATATTTTTTTTTATTATTTTTTTTTTTTTGTTTTTGTTTTTGTTTTTCATGTGGACTTTCATTTTAGGTTATTTTGTTTTCCCTTTCATTATTTATATTAAAAAAATCTTAATGCATAGAACAATTTTTTTTTCTTTCATCATATATATGTATCCATTTTAATCGTAGTTCATTCATTCATGAATAGGATTTATTTATTCATTTATGCATGTATATACATATACGTAAAAGTATAAAGATATAGGTATGTGAATGTATATATAGATTACATATATATACAAAAAATCATAACTATAAATTTATGCTTATTTAATTTTCTCCTCATTTGTTTGCTTTGTTTTTTCTTTTTTTCTTTTTTTCTTTCATAATAATAATGATTATAAAACGCTGACTACAAAAAACCATCAAACTCTAGTAATTTCTCATACAATACAGTAATAATTAATTATAGGGTTAATTAAAAGTAAATAAGAGTCACATAAATGGTACAGTATGGGTTTAACTTAAATGTGGATGATACAAAAGTGACACGCTCATACAAATAATCATTGTAAATTCGAGTCTCGATTAGCACAGCACTGAGATCGATGGCTTCACACTCCTACTTGGTGTCTATAACAATTTATTATTAAAAACCGTCCGTCGTGTCTACTGTCTCCGTAACCGTGAAACACATCTTGTTTGTCTTTCTTACTTCTTTAGAAAAAAAAAAATTTCCTTTTACTTCAAAAGAGCAATTTTATATTCTCAAACGATACGTAAGACTTGCGTAAAAAGTTGCTGCGAGGTAAGGACGATTAATGAAATATCACGTTGATCTATCTATAACGGGGGAAAAAAACAGCGAGACGGAGTTCCAGCCTAGCTTAATTTATGTAATGTAGGATTATTATAGTGAGCTGGTCCACCAGACAGAGGCCGATTTCGACTCTGCACTCACTCAAGCATCTATCCTCTATACCTCACTCGTTTTATTATTTTGTTGCGTGTGTACTTAAAAAATGACGCATGAAGTGTATTTTCTCTTTCTTGTTTTCACTTGATTAAAAAAATTTTTTTTTTTGTCTCTCTTTGTATCGAGTGTGTCTTACCGCTAGTATGTATTAATATTTCGTGATATATTAGGTTTTACTATTTACAATATGTGTATGTTTATTAATGGTGATATACGATTCGTTATTAATTTTTTTTTGTTTTTTTTTTTTGTTTTTTTTTTGGGTCGTTCAAACTTGCCTGATATTTGTCTTATTTAATATAAATTTAATTGATTTTATTTGATGAACACCGACAGATTCATCCAAAAAATTTCAATGGTAACCTGTGGGTATTGCGTTTTAATAATTAGAATTATTTCGAAGAGAAAAACGAAAATTTATAAATAGAATAATTTGATCAGCTCAACCTTTTTTTTTTCTCTCGTATGATCATCATCAATAATACGATTAGATTGGAAGGCAATTTGAATAATGTTATTAAAGAAATGCCCTACACATCGCGTTTTTAAACACTATGGGTGATCGTGTATTAACAGATGGATAATTTCTATCTACCCTATTATTCTGTTAATTTGTTTTCGCGCTCGCTACCTAAAATGTGATTCAAAGTTTTCTTTTATTCTTGTATATATAATATACATACAATCTGTCAGAATCGAGTGATGATGCGGGAATAAAATTAATTTTCAATTTTTTTTATTCTGGGCGATATTTCCTATCTAGTCTAATACTCATTATTTTGCGCAATTCGATAATCTTAAGAAATTAACGAACACTTGTACGAGTTTCCTTATTCATTTTTTTTCTTTTCTCCTTTTTTTTAAGTTTTTGTTCCGTTTTTCTTCTTCCCTTGTCATTATTTGAATATTTTTTATTTATCATTATCATTATGATTATTGTGATTATTATTTCAATTTGTTTTATTTACGTCCATCGTCTGACCGATTATTTAATTATTTATTTATTCATTTCTCTTTCGTCTGAATCAGAAGTAATTTTCTGCGTTGGTGAAATTCTTTTCCCTTATAATTATTAACTTGTCCATAACTCAGTGTTACTTTCTAAAACTGTTAAGTACGCTGCTGAGTTTCCGATCAATGATACCGATTAGATTCATTTGAATCGAATGAGTTTAGTGAAAAATATAGCGCTACGTGCACTTCTAGGGTATAGTGTTCAGTCGCAACCTGACTACCGATTGGGTGTATATATATGTACTTTTTTAAATGTAGAACTAAATTTACATGATATTTCAACAAAAAACGCTATCATGGAGCAGACTTTTACAAATAGAAATATTGTATAAAAACAAAATATCCCTAAAATTAAACTTGTTTATACTCGTATAAAAAAGGTCTTCTAAAAGTGTAACATTAGGACGGGTTAAAATAATAATAACTTGGTAAGGTCCAGCAATACGAATATCGCGAAACGGTGCTCTCTATGTACGTGCTTTCATTAAAGGTGATAATGAACGTGAACGTGAATATGAATGATTATCTGTTTCCTTTTTTTGTTCCTCTTTTGTCAAAAACTGTATCGTGACTAATGATAGGAATAAAAATAACCAGTATGTATAACTAGAGTTGTTATTATTATTTCGTCATAATAGGCATGTAAAACCATACCATTCTAGGTACTTATTAATTACAATAACAATATTGATCCGAGCAGACGAAGATGATAGTCACAAATTGATAATTTAATTTCCATGTCTTTTAACCCTAGTAATGAAAGTAGCTGATAGTGACAACAGTTGCTAATGAAGAACAACTAGTGGTAATAATACGATGAGTCGAACAACTGGATTTTCTCCAGCTGAGCGGAGTGCAAACAATGTGTTTGGAGGCCAGCGCGCCTGTTTTACTTACATTATCCGGATACCCGCTTTTCTTTATTTCTTTTTCTCTCTTTCTCTCTATCCCTCCCTCTTTCTTTCTCTCCCCTTTCTTTCATTTCCTTTCCCTCCTCTCGTGTCCTAATGATGGGCCTTTGGCTGCGTACTCGGCTCCGCTCGACGAGCACCTCATATTCCAATTTGCGAGCTCATTGTCAGTTTCGATTTATACTCAATTACTGGATGCCTTTGCTTCGGTTGTCCTATGATGTACTCCGAGACAAGTTCAAAATTTTTCTTAATCCATAAGGCTTCTCATTTCCAAGTTAACCATGCTAAAATACGTCGACGTAACTCATGTCACTTAGTACTTCGTATCCAATTCCTATCATCGAGATGATATGATAGGACGAGATGTACATTAGGCGCTTGTTTAATTACCTACAATGGTCAATAACTATTTCCTTGCACAAATTACTCAGGAGAGCATAACTTAGTTAACAAATAACGGTAAACTACGTACAATGGTTGAAATCTATCCTACAATGCACTGACTTCAAAATCCAGCCACCAATACACATTGTCTGCATTTCTTTATCGTGTATTCTAAGGTCGTTGCCTGATTAGTTTCATTTTCTTTTGTATTACTTTTGAAATATATATATACGCACACATATATACATATATATGTATATATATATATATATATATCTACGTATTCTCTCTAATATGCCGATTACCAAGTCCACTCATTTTAATGCAACAACGCTAATTCCGTTTCATGTAACTTGTGTTCCCTTTGTCGCTCAGTAAGAATTGTATCTTAAGATTCTCACTAACAATTTCTGTTATTAAATGATACGATATGAATGAACCAAATGTGACGTAGGAAACAAAACGTTCCAGAAAAGATGCGAAGAAAAAAAAAATAAATAAAATGAGATAACGCAATTCAACATTAACATAACTATCGATCTACTTATGAAATAATTTAAGTAGTTGAGTTTTTATAAAATCGCAATTTTTAATTGTTAAGTGGTGTTGTTTGGATTGTATGCGGAATGTGGGACATTGAAAACATCAGACAAGCCCACGGTGGAAACGTACCAATATTTGACACCACAGCTTATCCGAATTAAAATGGAGCGTCAAATAGAATATTTCAATGACAATTATTGAGCACTTTTTTTCTTTCTGTTTTTTTTTTTTTTCGATTGTTTAATATTAAAAGCTGTGATGTCGGAGAGGTACTCTTAATATAGTCTGGAAAAAAATCGCAGCGGCTGTTTTCGGGCAACGGAACGCACCGACAATAGCGACGGCAACAACATTAGGGCAAGAGAAAAGAATTAAATATAAATCGTTGGAATTAAGAATAATCATCATCATCATTTGTGAATAAAGCTGGCATGGCATGGTATCCTCTAAACACAGTCTGCACTCCACTAGCTCACCATTAATATTCTTACCATTATATTTTTTGTTTTGTAGTTTTGTCTTTCTTTTTTTAACACAAAAAAAAAAAAAAATTCTTATGCTACGTGTCGTTTGAAAGTATCGTCGTGCGATGTTGTAGACTCGTTTTACGAATTTTTCATTTTATTTTAACATTGTAATCAACAGTTTGAAAAAAAAAAGTAAACAATCTATCGATTTCAAACGGAATACGAAAGAGGGAGAACGAAGAAAAAAAGAAAAAAAAAAAATTGTGTAAACAAGTCGCAACAAAACTCGACGGTAATTTTCAACATTATAAATGTAACGCAGCGCTTAGCGTTACACCGATAACGCCGTCCTATGAAATAATTATATTAATGAAAATCATTCATCGCCTCCAAACAATTAATTTTTTTTCCCCTTTTTTTCGTTTTGTTTTCTCTTGGATTCATTGTGCAACCCGTGTAAGGAAATTTTATAACATATATATCAATATTTTCATTTTACATATGTATATATCTATACATACATATGAATCAAGTCCGGCATTGTATGTGTAGCGCTACAGCTGATACATAGATCACAATTGACATTGTCAGTAAAAACAAAATCTACTTTGACTTTCATGTTTGAAACGAACTATTTGACTCAGAGAAAGTATCAGCGAAAATGATCATGGATGTGAAACGCTACTGAACTGAAATAAAATGAAATGAAATATTCATGTAATGTTCCCTCATTTCCAGAAAACTAGAGTGTAGGGAAATTGTGTTTAGAAAAACTAAGTGATTTCTAGTAGTTTTTTTTTTTTTTTACGCCTGATAAAGAAAGGTAATTTGTGTCTATATGTGGAAAATGACAGACAACGTATTTGCAAACCATGTATCAGCCACCCCCTTACTGCGAAATTGTATTCGAATGATAATTTGGTTGAAATATTTGAATTGATTTTGGGAAATTCAATAAATGTGTGAAATATTTTTTAAAAGATTAATGTATCAGATTGTAAAAAAAAAAATTAGGTTGTCAACTTGACTGTGTTCATTTCAGCTACCAACTCTCGATGATTGGTAATTCAACAAATTCTAATCACTGTACGCACTTGAAATGTTTTAAGCTACATAGATATATTGTCATTGCGAGCTACACAATATCAATTTAATCATAATATTGAAAAGATATTTTTTGTGCTTTACAGTAAATAATGAAATTTCAGTGCAGCGTTTATCAAATAATAATAATAATTACCATAACAAATTTAGAAGAGGATTTTTTTTGTACTTAAAACATTCAAATGCTGGGTGACCAGTACCAAATGTTCAATAATATTATTACTTCAGTTTAAATTTGAATTTCAATAACTTTAACTACTAGGTGTAAGTAACTCTTGTTCCCAAGCAAGAGTTTTGATAATGGAAACAGTTACGTGAGATTTTAAATTCTAACCTGCTTCGCTGTCGCTCGAATCACTGGAGCTCGAGGAAAGCGAACTACTGCTGGAATCACTGTCACTGCTACTACTGCTAGATGCTGAGAGTCTCGACGGTCCACCCGCACCTCCGGTCCCACCAACATCCACAGATTTACTACTGTCTTCTGTGGGCAAACATTACACAAATTTTCATTCAGACACAATTGCAACATTTCAAATTTTTTGTAAATTCGAAAAAACATTAAAATTTGATATAATTTCAACAGGAACCAACTGTCTACTCAAAAGTAAATAAACAAACAATCAGAATTAATTTTCGTCCCATCGGTCTCTCCAGTTTCAGTTTGGGATGAGCGAATCTAGAATTCCAGGATTTAGTGACGGTGTGAAATTTTACGACCAAACATTAAATCTGGAGAGAAGAATTTGTCAAGATTTTTAAATAAAATGTAACTGATGTTCATTTACCTTTTTTAGCAGGTTTTTTGCAATTCCCTAACTGCCCTGAGACATCTTGTAAACGCTTTTCCAGCTCCAGTTTTTTCTCCGCCATCTGTTCGTCCTTGGGTTTACCGCTAGGCTTTTTATCTGTAATTTCAAAATATGTACTCCGTATTAGTTATCGTTCGAAAATCGAATTTCTTGTTCTTTGCACAAATTGCTACAAGCCTGTATCACACTTTGCGTATAAATAAGGACTCACGTGGCTTTTTCCGAAGGCAGGAAGCGACGTAACTCTCCAACTCTCTAAGTGTAGATGGCTTCAGAGTTTCAAAGTCAATTTCAATTTCGTCAGGGTTTGAATCCCTGAGCGAAGGCTCTCGTGATTGGATAATGTGTACAACCCGACCTAGTTTGTCACCTGAAATGGAAAATTAAACATTCTAAACATTCAAATAAGAATTAAAATAACCGAGATATATATCCACACCAGTCACCTTTTGAAATAAAACTCGAACTACTTAAAAGGAGAGGGGAGGAGGGGAAATTTAAACCCACCAGGTAGTTTGTTAATGTCCAAACTCAGCTGTCTCTTTTCGTCATAGGACATCGGCTTGGCATTGTCTTCATCCTCAGAGTCAAAGGCCAACGGAGGTGGCTGATTGCTAGCATTCTTTTTCTTATTTCCTGTAGATCTGCTATTTGCCTTTGGCCTCTTGTTAGCTGTATTTGTCGTCGCAGCTTTTCCAGGTCCTTTTGCTTTACCTTTTGGCTTCGCATTTGCGGCGGCAGGTAGGTGATGGCTAATGCTAGGACCGGAATGGGCCTTATTGGGTCCTACCACCGCAATAGCAGGATGATGAAGATCCGTGGCCATGCCACTCGGCATCTTCAAATCTCCGGCACCCATTGCAACGCTTGCTATACTTGCCCCTACGCTGTCGGACACATTAGAAATTCTTCCACCAGGTTTCATCAGTTCCTTCATTGCCCCGCTGTGACTACCACCGCTTAGGCTAGCTCCCTTACCACCTGACAACTTTTTCGGCTTTTCAGGCTTCTTCTTTTTACTCTTCTTCTTCCCACTTTCTTCTACCAACTTCCTCATCTGTTCTTGCATTGCTTTTAGCTATTGGCCATTTGAAATCATGTTAATATTTGCCATCGGGGAAACCGGTGCAATAAAAATACATCAGATATTTCTGTTCAGCTAAAAACTTTAGCGGGATAAGAAAATACGAAAAAATTTATCTCACCTCTCGTTCAAGGGCAACAAGCTTTTCCGTACGCTCTTCTTCTTCAGAATCATCACTCTCCGAAGTACTCTCAGAGCCAGAACTGCTGCCGCTAGTACTGCTGCCGTTAATGCCAACTAATCCACCGAGTGGTTCATCGGGAATTTTCGCATACCTAAATCAAAAGTTAAGAGTTTATTAAAAAGTCAGGTCGGGCAGAATGTAACAAACACAAGCGATTACATACCTCATTTCAAAGACGTCCTGGAGTTTTCTCGCCATTGCAACGACATCGTGATCTGGAGGATTATACTTGTAACAATTCGTGAATATAAGTCTTACGTCACCGGCAAACTCTTGCGCAGTCTTATATTCACGGGTGTCCATTTTATTCTGTGCAAAAAAAATTTATTTTCATGATTTTTTTTTCCTCAGACGAAAATAGAAATTAATAAATAACTATGTGGAAAATTTGTAAAATAGTTAATAATAATGAAATTACTGTTAATACCTTTACAGTTCCAAGATCCATCGGTTTTTTGATGATCTCGTGATAGTCATGGAGACCAAGGAGTTCGGCATCTACGGGCTTATAGAATGGCCATGCGTAACCCTGTAGTGTGTTATGAATTAAATAATAATTGTCTGTCTATTATTCGGCGAATATTAATGTTGTAGCCAAAATTACCGAGTGCTTTTTCGAGAACAGCTCTTTTAGTATTTCATTACAGGATTTCAAGGCTTCTGACAACTTCTCCTTGGATTTACCACCCGCATGTTGTGGCTGAAATATGACAACCGGTTACGAACAATTCCTGAACAATTTATCCACTACGAGCGCTTTGGCTACCGAATACTTTTCTTTTGAAGAAATATTATAAATAAATAAATTCATCGTTTCAAAACTGAAGAAATTCAGAGAAAAGTAATCAGGTTTTGAAGAGATTCAAATAATGATACAACAACACGGATGAAACACGGCGTGCCTTAGTAGGAAACAGGGGGTATGTACCTGTTGGGCCATGGGCCCCATCAGGGGCATGTTGGCCTGGTGGAACGGCACCAGGCCGTCTTCTGCTTGCCTCGTCGGCTGAAACAGCCCCATCATCAACCCTCTGTTAGTATGTTAATGCCATGATATGATTACGTAAAAGAGCACACATACAGCAAATATAATGATAATCCGTTCGGACTCCCACATCATAGTAACAATAACAATATTACAACTACATAGGAAGTTGATGATGTCAAGAAATGGTTTTTTGAAATGAGTTGATTATTTTCACCAAAGTGGAAAAATTCTTTTTTAAATGAACGAAAGTTGAAAGAAACTTACCTTCTTGATTTGTCTGCCAGACTCCCGCCGCGTTGAAATCTTGGCATTTTTTGCGTCAAGTGGTGGGTGGTAAAGGGGTTCGAAAGAGTTAGCGGTTGGTGTGGTAGTATCAGCCTTTCTTTTCACTCCTTTTTTGAGCTTGGCAGGCTGCGAGGGTGGCATTACGGTAGGTGCAGTGGGAACGGGCAGGGGTGGAGGCGCGGAAGGTGGAGCTTGTGTCTCCATCGCAGCTTGCGCATGGTACCCACTTGTAGGAGGAACAACTTGTTGGGGTAAGGAGTTATGGGTCGCCATAGGTGGCACTCCTATGCTCGCTGGAGGAGCTATTGTGGTTGTGTTAGTGCTGCCAGGCACAGAAGTCGGAGCCTGAGTCCCCAGTGGTGGCATTGGTATGATTCCCGTCGTTCCTGCGGATGTCGCCGATGGCGTCATGCTGTTCGGTATACTCGAACTTACAGCAGCTGCTACAGAGGATGGTCGACCTCTTCCAGCTCCGACAGGAGCACCCACAGCCACGCCTGGACCGAGGCCAACTCTTCCAGCGGTGGCCTTTTTACCTTTTGGGCCTTTTGGGACGGGTGGATCTAGCTCCACCTCCTCCTTTGGCATTTGTGCAACCTGAGAATTTTACGATAAAATCAAATTAATCACGCGCTTGAAACGTGATGACAAAAAAATAACCCAACCACATAAAGTCCAAGGCTTACCTTTGTGAGAAACAGCTTCTCGAGAGCTTGTGCCATTACTACCACATCTTCTCCTGGCTTGTTGTACACGTAGCAGTTGGTAAACATCGTATTGAAATCTTGAATGCATTCTTTGCCGCTCCAATAATAATTGTTTTCTAACCGCTTTTTTATCGTGCCAAGATCCATCGGCTGTTTGATGATTTTGTGGTAGTCCTAATAAATATCATTACATTAAACCATTTACTCCCAAAGAAATTCTGTTAATCGATTGTTTATCAACAAGTATTTTAGCGTACTGGCAAGTTCAGCTTTTTGGCATCTACAGGCTGTTGAAAAGGCCAGGCAAATTGGTGCTTCCATACTGGCTTGAGTACACCTTTTTGGAGAAATTGAAGCTGATTGGTAACGCGACCGGGTCGAGTGGGCGGCGGCACTACGGGTGGTTGTACCACACCGTTTACCGGTTCAACGGCAGGCTCGTCTCTAGGAGGTGGTTCCTTCGGAGGAATAGCTGGTGCACTCGACGTCTTACCAGGTGCACTCGTCTGTTGTTGAAGAAACAAAATTTAATCTCAAACTAGGAGACAACTGGAACGATTTCTATGAATCTGTACAGAATCTGCAACGCCCGGTGCATTGATCTTGCACGGGCAACTTTTCTTCTAATGCAGTTGTACTTGAATGAAGAACAAAAATTATATTTGAAAGTAAATAATCGCAATATTAATACAGGAGCTGAAACCTAATACCAGCAGAACAAAAGAAGAAAGATTTAAAACTTAAAAATCAGGGCTGAATTTGCTCTTGCATAATAAATATCAAGTTGCATTATTTCAAATAAATTGAAGCGCTTCAAATTATTATTTTTTTTTTTTTTCTAGGAAGAAATCGTTAAAAGTGCTATTGCTACAAGTAAACGCACTGATCTGTTCCTATAGCTGAATTCAATTTCACGCCACTGATGGACATGCAATGCAAAATAAAAAATCATCCCATGCATGCAACAAAAAACTTAGGCTATATGATATTTTGGTGAAATCCATGAGAACATGATGAAAAGAAAAACGTAGAATGTTGACATTCAACAAGAATTGGGCTCGGATAAATAGAAAATATTCAATTATTAGTTCATAACTTTAATCAAGCGGCGCAACAAATGTTAGTATAGGTTAAAAGTAGGTATTTTTCATTTTCCAACTATTTATCGATGCAGTAAGAGATCGAATTGTATACATAATTTATAGCCCACATCTTGTAAAAGGAAAAACTTTAATCAGGTCAGAAGACCAACACAATAAAACCAAGTAGAACGGAAGATCAGCGACAGAGAGACAAGTAGGAAGAAGAAACAGAGCTAGATTCAAAAAATATTGCGATACGGCAATTTGGTTATTTGTTCTTCCTTTTTTATGTTGTAATGTAAATAAAAAACCGTCAGAAGAGAATCTCACCTTGGGTATATTACACAGCCTCTCTCGCTCCTCCACATCTAACTGTAATTCATACATACTTTTCAGTCAAACAGCATTCACAAATTTTATACAGGTAGTGTGGTTAAAAAAAAAAATACAAAAAAAGAAGATATATCACGTAATGCAGAAATTGTGCATTCGAAAATGCGTGTATCCACATATTCTACACAATGGGAGACAAACGTAGGGAAATACGAAGAACAAAGGATATTATTAGTGAAATTATCATTTTTAACATGATCAACGACATAAAGTTCGAATTGCTTTAAACTTTCGTATTGGAAAATAAAACGAATTTTACAAGTAATAATTAGCAGGATTGATTAATTTTCTCATATACATGGCATTGTAGAAGAAACAAAAAGTAAAAATAAATACTGTACATTCAATGACTAGATTTAAAATTTTTCCAAGCATTATTCGGTTAGTGCTGAATGGATGGGCTAGTATTTGTTAATGATGAGCAATTAAAAATAGCAAATAAAAACAGATGTACAACAATTCGACATTATGCATTGAATTTTTGTGTGTCTAATCAATTACCCTGTTATAAGCAAAAATAATTATCGCCAATCAATAAGTTTGGGTAGATAATGTCTCGAGAGTAATTATGCCTTTCAATTTTGGATTCATATTTGACGCGATGAAAGTTTATTTAGAATTTAAGGTAATGACTGAGGTGACTGCAAACTAAGCCAAGAATTTGGTTTCCTTTCGTTACCTAACTTGGTAGTATTAAGATTCGTATTTATGCCAAGGAGCCGGTGCCTCAGAAAATTAGCCACTATGATGTTGATTTATTAGATAGGTACGTAATGAAATACTTACAGAATTATTTTGCGAGATAGTGTCCACCTGCTGCATCTTGACTTCGCTTCTGTAAAACAAAAAATGTATTTTTGATACAACTGAAGAGATAAATCGTGAGGTTCAAGTTAAATATATACAGAAATGGGTAGCCAATCACTTGCATTCCAAGGATTCCGTTGGAATCTTTTGTATGAAAAATGAATCTACTATATCACACCTCTTGTGTACAAATGGATACACGTGTTGAGATTCTAATTTTCCAATGCATCGGACTTGAAAACGGTGCCTGACCGCTACACTGCCTACTCCTGTTATCTTGTGCATGTGATATCAACCATTCATAATGAAATTCACAGTTGTCGGAATAATGTTGTCATAATTGAAAAAATGAGTTAATTCATGTTAATGCAATTTGATTTATCAAATGTTTAATAAACCGCGAACTTCACCTACCTTTCAGACATATATGGAACATAAACGCTACGCAGCAGGTAACTGCTTTACGTTGACAGTTGACGTTACGAAGCTTCATCAACAACCAAGCTTGCAAGTATATACTCTGAAGTGAGCATCATAGCTCGCTAATTGGTTGCTGACGAGATGATTGGGCTGTGACCTGGGAGGTTGGCACCAAGGCGGCATAACACTACTCAAGCCTACCGAACAACGGCGGCTCTGATGTCAGCCTTGTACTCTGCAGTGATTCGCCGTACCTCCAGCCAAGACTTGCGACTCTAGCAACATCTAATAACATAACAATAGGAGCCCATGGTTTACAACCCTGATATGACAGATGCATTTTTTCCTTAACGTCAATTTCATTTGCGTGAGCATATATACTCTCCTCTGTTTTCCACATGCAAATATAATACAATTCACGTTTGAATTTAGATAGTAACGTGGTCCAAAATTTGTACGGCTCCCCTGTGATAATTCTACAACTTTTACAATGGGTGACGGAGCATGGCTTCGATCGTTTTACAACATTTGTCAGGATGAGGAATAATTAAGATAATGTGACGTGAAATTAAAAGTTCTGGCTACGGCATGAAACAGAATAATCCGAAGTGAGAGCTTAATATGACATATATCATAGTTTCCTGGTTCAGAAGGATGAAAAATAATAACCCAGCAACCAGGTGGCTTGCAGAGGCTTCGTACCCAAGCTGATCAGAGGCACCGAACACAAAACACTAGTCACTAAGATAACTGGCAGGTAGGCAGGCAGACGGACGGCGGGTAGAACGAGATCAGCGGATAACCAACGCGATAGATGAGCACAGTTGATGAGGAAGGCGACGACGAAGACGAGGACGATACATGATGATAAAGATAAGCTTTGGTCCGAAGGCAAAAGAACGGGAAAAGTAGGAGCACCACTAATCTTGGTAGAGGTAGGCAATAGCCTCGTCGCTCGTCCTCGCTCGTCCTCGGCCTCGGTCGGTCTGTCTGTCTGTCCGTCCGTCGTTCGTTCGGTCGAGCTGGCTGGCGGGATCCGCGCCTAACCAAAGCGATAGAGAAAGACGTCAGTCAGTTGATAGGATGTTTGGAGGTACCAAGTAATCAGGAGAACGAGGCTTTTTCGATATCAACAGAACCAAAATCGGTCGATTTATCGGGTCTTTTATTTCACGTAGGTTTCATTCAACATGGCGGTTTGCCCACTCGGGAAAGAAAGCTTCGAGGTCTATTGATATGTTTCGTTATTTATGCGGCACACCGGCGTACATGCACCGATATTCATGTCACAATTTAATCGTGTGGCACTCAGGATTATAGAGAACCACCTACCTGATGATTGCCGGCCGTTTTTCAATCGGAATTTTATCAAAAACACTACCACTACGCCTCGGAACTCGCTCTACGCTTTCTCCCTGCTCGCTAGCTTGGTGTTATGGCCGATCCGTTCCCCGCCGCCAGTCACCAGCCGCTGCCCGCCCTCCGTCACCTCACTCGCACTATCATAAAATTTATTCGGGGCAGCCCACTCACGTTTGTCCATTTATTGTTTCACCTTGCATTTAGATTTATTGATAATATCGTATCAGTACCCTGCACCCAAATCCGCAGACATTTTACTCAGCCCTTCTATTATCGGATGCTTTTCCGTTCCCATGATGATTTCGGATCTACAAACTAACGATCGCAGCACCAACAATGGCTACGCATTCTTTGCAACGTACAAATGGTCCGTTCCGATGTTCCCCCTGTACTGGGTTCTGCGTACAGCTTTTCACAGATTTTTCAACCCTTGTTATCTGATACTGATGGCCAAAATTATTGCGTACAATTAAACGGTCCTCTGTGAAACAGGGAATAGGTTTTTCAAACAAAATATCATAGTACACGATATACGGACTTGATTACATTTTATTGTTCAACGTCAAAAGAGTAGACTGCAGTCAGATTGTTCCACCGTTCCGTATGCACCCACAATGCAATTCGGACTGCCACAAAATCTATAATAAAATCTAAACGTTCAATATTCACAATTACAAACACCAAAACAAATGTCATAAATATTGTCACCATTTAAAAATCAATTCATCCATCTAAAGGCTGTATAATAATTTACATTTCAGATATAATACGTCGACGGTGACATCAATGCACATCGAGTTCCGTTAGTTTTATAAAACATGGCGGATGTACTGGGGAAAACCCTGTAGAGATTATCAACAAATAAAAGAACAGGACATCTTATACACTAACTGCGAACTTTGATCGAACAACTTTATTTTCATATGTAAATTTACCTCCCAACAACCATTCCAACTACACCCTCTCGAAATACCAAATATTAGCAAATTATTTTATGGAGCTGACCAGTCTACGTGCATGGGACGACGTTGTCAGCCATATTGCAATGATGACGAAACAAAATTTCATACATACATATAGGTATGTATAGCCGACGGAGAAGGGAGTTCAGTAACCTCCCACAATAGGCGTTTCGGTGCTAGCTCTTATGCTTTCTCCAAGCTAAAGCCAAACGCTCGCATCAGTCGCTCAAATTCTGTTGAAAAATTCGATGACACATTTTTGATTGTAGGAGCGTATTTTGCAATGTACAGATATGAACTTGCAGCAGCGTAAAATTCCAATGAATCTACACCGGCATATTGTTCACCGATCTAAATAATTCCCCAAACTTCTTCAAATGCAGAGCACAATTTGGTACAAGTCAACGCACCCGAAAGAGGATAATTACTTATAGATATTGTATCTTCGGCATATTCTGGCTTAACCTGAAATCAATTGTTCAGATGTCATCGGTACATCAAACGTTCCTCAAAGAATAGATGAAGAAAGAGTGGTTAATTACTCACTTGACCATGGGCCATGGCCCCTACAACAATGGCGATAGGTTCGTCAGCAGTAACAAATTCCCTGGGGTTTTGAACTTTTTTAGCGCTGAAGGACATAGCTAACTTGCGGCAGCCTACAGGGAGATGATCGGTTACGGGATTCTTAATAACTTTAAGTAGTTTCATTGGTCCGTCAGAAGCTCTGACATTGAACTTGTGAAGGAGTTGTACTGTAATGAAATATGATGAAATGTAATGATATTTAATGATTTACTATGGTTGAATTTCTCACCCATCAGACCAGCAAACCGCTTGAAAGTCCTCGGTATCCTAGTTTGCGGGTTCACTTCGATCAAGACATTTTTTTCCGTGTGAACATAAACTTGGAGTAATCCAGCCCTGTTCAAGGGGCTATCCAACAACATTAAGAGGCACTGATGTGCGATGTCCGGCCTGGCAGTCCCTGGGTCCCGATTATTTCTCTTTAGTATATTAGCATGGTCGTCGCAGTTTAATAGCTCAAAGCTATTGCCGACCTATTCATTTAGAACAAAGGAACAAAATCAGGGAATTACGACTTGTTACGGGATCAGTATATCAACATAAAATAACCTTACTTTGACGGATTCTAGTTGAGCGCCATCCAGTATAACTATAAGACGTTTCTCTTGGTTTTTAATGTGAGCAACCTGTAGATGCTTTGGCATGGGATCAAATTCAAATTCATCTTTGTCATCACCTTGTTTTCTTTTTTTCCCCATTTTACTTTCCAATCACCGAATAATCAAATAAACAATAAACTCACGTGTGTTTCCTCTGAATTCGTTGACGGTTCAGTTTACGATATGCGATAGTTATAGGTCGATCGTTGAGTGTAAGTTCGATCCTATGTTCGATCACTCTCGATGGTTCGATTAGCGCGCGTCCACAGTAATCGATGGTTCGATTAGCGCGCGTCTATAGTAATCGATCTATTACCAGGTTTGAAAGTTTCCTTATGATAAAATAGTTATTACAATATTTAATGATAACATATCCATTGCAGTTAAAGTTACTCAATAATTCTTACTGATAATCTGAGTACCAACGAGTTCGAAGTCATTTATTCGTCTAAATATGATATTGAACTAATGTATTATGTATACACAAAGTATATTAAATTACAGTATTTACAGTAGTGAATTTCTTTCCTTCCGACAAATTCCTTTCAGATTCATTTTATTAATTTTCTAGAATTTAAAATAAGCTATTCGACCTGCTGTCTGGATCCTAAGGTGCAACCGCTTCATCTTCATCTTCGATGACACCCTCCAGTCTCATCCTAAAAAAATATGTATTTATGCAGGTTACTTTGGTTGGGCAAGCTATCGATAAGCTATCAGATAAAAAACGCACCTGGTCTTCGAAAAATTCATAGCTTATTGTATGAAGAAAATGTGTATTAAAAAATCATTTAAGCATGCACAAGGTCTGTTAATTCCACTTGAGTCTTGATGAGGGTTGAGGAATTTTTTCAATACATGTACAAAGCTTTGGGTGCGAACCTGTGACGGAAAAACGATAACAAAATTGCTATTTAATGCACACAGGGACGATGATATGAGCGCAACAATTATCCTATGGAAATGCGATAACGAAGAGTTAAGAAGCTTATTTGTTGAGTTGTGTGTTTGATGAACGTCATAATTATTCACAGTCGTAGATGCGACGACTTCAATTATCTCCTGATGATATTTGTCGTGTGATACTAACACATGCTCAGGATGGCTGCGAATCTGGTCGATCAAATCCGTTGGTTTTAGATCAGCAATGCAAACGCGATGTACCGCGGTAAAAAGTGGGAATTTTTCTGTCACACCACGACTTGTTAGCATCGCGAATACTTCATCTGCTGTCGCTGGTCCCTGAAGTTTCTGACCAGCCAAAAGTTCATCCTCCAGCTGCTTTATGGTCTGCAAAATTAATGACAACTTTCATATCTACTGATACGAAGGATTTAAGTTTGCTCACCTTTCCAGTTTTCACAAACTGTTCGCAAACCCTTCGATTCCTACCACCGTAGCAAGTTGTGATCAGATCTGCAACGCCGCAGCTTTCGAAAAATGTTGAGAGTTTCGAACCCCCAAAAAATGTGTCAACGAATTTAACCATCTCCATTAGTCCCAGCCTAATAATCGCAGCTTTTGTATTATCACCTAGCCCAAGACCATCAACGAAACCCGCAGCGCAGGCAACGATGTTCTAATGAATCAAAGAAAAAGAAATTGTTTAGAGTAATCATCAAAATCATTTGTAAAACCTGCAACTATTTATGTATGAGTTTATCATACTTTTAATGCCCCGCAGACTTCCACAGCTTCGGCATCTTCTACGACCACAACCCGGAAGTTTTCCGTTTGTATCATGTCTCTTAAAAGTGGAGCGGTACGCTTGTCTTTACAGCCTGATATATTAAAAAATTCAAAGATGAGAAACTGAATCTATCGATTACAAATTTTTCTATTCATTTGCCTCACCTATTGTAGTCTCACAGAATTTTCCTTCGGCTACTTCATTTGCTAAATTTGCACCCATTAGAACATAGCACTGAATTTTCAGATTCTTTTCAATGATTTTTGATATGAGTTCGATGGACTGTCCCTCGCCTTGATCAAAGCCCTGAAAATGGACAGGTTTTTATCAACTTCTAATAAAAAGAAGAAAGATGAATTTATTTCAGGAATAAACCTCACCTTAATCAGTGATAATCCAATGGCTGTTGGTTTAATTTTGCCCAGCATCGTTGCACATAGTGTACGAATGAATTGATGGGGGATAACAAAGATCAGAAAATCTGCATCTTTCGCCGCCTCAATGAGGTCAGGAACCGCGACCTTACAACATCAAAACATGGTAAGAATACATGTTAGTATAATATTGGCATTCCTCAATCCAAAATATATGTTTCCAGTTTTTCTTTTTTCAAATAAGTACATGGAATTAGTTTACATGTCGTTCACCTGAATTTAACTGTCATCCATTCATCACAGCTGCGTTTGCAGCCTTGAGATTTTTTAAAACTGTCAAACATTTCGACGTACGACAGAATATTATTATTTACGCCACGCGATTCGTTTTTATGCTCCAACTTGTGAGCAAGCCGAATTCAGAATCTCATCTTGTGAGTTGCCAGCGGTTCGAAAAGACCGAATGATGACTTGAGAAAAGTTGTTATATCAAGCAATGGCGTCGATATTTTCAATTTTAAAAGTGTTGAATCACTACAAAATAACCCACGTAAGGAAATAATTTTTCGCTCGTCATTTACGTGCTCCGTGTTTACGCCGATGTCCATTCTGACGTCAAAGTAATGCCCGGTGTGGTGGGGACAAACGACTAAGCAAGCGATGATAAACTTCGATATTTTGCATCACACATTGCGACGTGCAATTGAATTTAAACGCTTTCGCAAAAATATTCGTACTGCAATTTGAAAACTAAAAATATTTCACTCAATTTCACGTTTTAGGATATGGTCCAACGGTACAACTTTCAATTCATGAGAAGAAATTTCAATGTCAATTTGAGGATATAATGGATGGAAATTCAAACATGCTGCGTAACGAACTATCTGGGTGGAGTTTTCTTCCGATGAAATATCCGATCAAGTACAGTTTCGTAATAAGTTACGTCATTGTGCTAAATACAAAGCAAATACTACATTGGGATTACGATAATCTTAGCGTGTAAAATGCGCGTCGACACATGAGCGGTATGTATTTCAATACCGCATCGCTGTCTTGACAGAATTAAATCTGCTGAATGATGTTTTACTAAATGATCCGTCACGTTATCCCCACCAAACTGACAACACTGATAGTAAGCGGTTTTCATACGAACGATACCAGCAGCACAAGAATGCAGATTACAGCGATTATACCGCAACTTACGTTGCTGTGGCAGACTTATAAAAAGGGAGCAACACCTTCCAACAGCATCAGTCGGTTCCAGCTACTCGCAGAAGCACGCAACGCAAAGTATCCGATTTAAATCAATTCAGAGATAAGATCTAAAAAGGAAATAATTAATTAAATAAATAAATAAATAAATAAACATGAGGTTGAACACTGTAATTCCAAATTTCGAGGCCCAGACCACTCAGGGTCCCATAGAATTTTACAAGTGGCAGGGAAATTCGTGAGTAATTTTTTAATTTCATGAACCGAAAATTTTTTATCTTTTACCGTACGGTGTAGTTTTGGAAATAACTTTTAATTTTATTTGCGAATAGATGGGTTGTGCTGTTTTCGCATCCGGCTGACTTTACGCCCGTCTGTACAACAGAATTGGGTAGAATCGCTGTGCATGCACCAGAATTTTCTAAAAGGAACGTAAAACTTTTGGCTCACTCATGTGACGCCCTTCAAGATCACGTTGACTGGGTAAACGACATAAAATCATACTGCAGAGATATTCCCGGTGATTTTCCGTACCCGATTATTTCCGATCACGACAGAACCCTCGCTGTAAAGCTCGATATGATCGACGAAGAAAACAGAAAAAATCCAGACTTCGCTCTCACCGTTCGTGCCCTATACATCATCAGCCCCGATCACAGACTCAGACTTTCTTTCCTCTATCCAGCATCCACAGGACGTAACGTCGAGTGAGTATAATATAGAAAATACAAAATCAATTCAATTATATCGAATTTATAACTAAACTCACGCCTTGATTTTCTGCTTTGTTTTTCTACCAGTGAAATTTTGAGGGTCATAGATTCCCTACAACTCGTTGATCGTGTCCCAGAGATCGCGACCCCAGCCAACTGGGTGGTAAGTTTTGTGAAAACATTTTTTCGTCCGTTTGTTTTTCCTGATTGATTGCACAACTTAGCAATTTAACGATTAATCACGGCTGACCACTGATTACTTTCTTTTCTCTCTTCTTTTCACAGCCAGGTGACAAAGTCATGATACTGCCAACCGTACCAGAAGAAGATCTTCCAAAACTATTCCCAGGCGGTGTCGACAAGGTCACCATGCCCTCTGGTCAAGTTTACGTCCGCACAACAACCGATTACTAATTTTTTCCTTCAAATTTTCAATACCGACCAACCACGAGATAATCAAGATGCAAAATGCCATAAGACAAATATATATGTATATGCTATTTTATATTCTAAATAAATAAACCAATATATCATACGTATACCATGTCGATACTTGTATAAAAAGATACCTTACCTCCCCTCGACCCGCGACCAAAAATCATTAACGATAAAATATACTCACGACATTCTCAGGAAGTTTGTGACCGGGTAGATATTTGACATTTTCGTGTTCCTGGTTGATAATTTCTGTCAATTTTCTTCCGTTAATCATCTCCTCGTAAACGTACATGGTTACCCTCTCCTCGAATTTATTATTGAATTTAACGGTGTTAGCTCCAACAATTTTAGCTATCGCTGATCCCCTGAAAAAAGAAATTGATATCAATAATAATGACAACAACAACGATGATAATAATCACAATAATTTAAGAATAACAATAATCGTAAGATGTAGTTATTAACTTGTTATAAATTTTCTGTTTCGTGATGATCGAATTTAATTAATTATACAACGTGCGTTACAAAATTCAAAGGGCGTATTGCTGATAAAAATAACCGCTCGAAGGATGTCCCTATTTGGTTTATACAATCTAATAATCATACCCATGTACGTTTGACCTGAATGGTTGACATAATCTGCAGGCATTGTGCAGTGATTCACAAATCTATTAATAATTTATTAAAATATAAATCTGGTCCAAAGTCAAGGTAGCCATCTCAATGTATAGTGAGCGGGAAACCTTGCTCTCCATTACCTACAGCATATAGCCAACGATCGAGCTGTAGGTCGCGATCAATTGTATTAAAATACTTTTTCCCACATACCGTATGTAGTACATCAAATTCATAATTTGCTGCATGAACAGATAAAAAGAAAGGACACAATACTTCTCTTTATGCACACGATACGGATGATGTTAATAAACCCTTGGTTCCCGACTACAAAGTAAATGAAACAAAAAACACATTTCATGTTCGCGATAAGAAAAATTTCCTATAAGAAAGATCAAGAAGAATTAACGCAGAAATTGAAGTTGATAATATTGTGCACTGGACGGATGAAATAATTTGCATTCAATCGAAATCGCAATATGGTGCAGCATCACTACACTCATAACAACCTTGGTTCGACCTTTATTATTGCAGCGGTGTAGCAAACAAAAATAATTTACGCAATTGTCATTGCAAATATTCTTGAGGATCGAATATATGGAAGTTTTTTAAAAAATTCATGGACAGAATTATACGCGTTCTGCTGTAGAATCTACAAATCCATAAAAATTGTTTCTTCTGATCTGTTTGTTAGACGAAGAATTATGGTGCGATAAGGAGCTTGGTTAATTAAACTTTTCATCAACCTTGATGAAATAATGAATTCAATTATAAATATAATTGATGCAATTTTTTGTTCTTTCGGCTGTTTTGTAATATAACTTTGAACACTATTTTTCGAAATACGTTCTTAGCTCACCAATTTCCACTTCCTACAATGCAGACCTTCTTCTTGGTGCGTCCCATGTCTGACATTTATTTATGCCCGCTAATTTTTTATCTCTGTGAAATGAATTATTTGATTCTTATTATTATTGCTGTCAGTATGGGATGAAATGGAATTATTAAAATTCACCGTCACAGCTGATACCGATGATATGCTTCGTGCAGGAATTTTGTGGAGGGATTTACCGCCTCCAACAGAGTAAGTTGAGTTAGTGATCAAACTGCTCTTCGGCCTGCAGCAGTCAACACAAAACGTGTTTGCGTGATATAAGTCGTACTCCTCGTCAACTATGAGCTGTCCCTGTCCACAAAGCTGGACCCTAGCCAATACATACGCAATTCTTGAACGTAACGTAACCAGGGTGACCGCCAAAACATGCCGAAATTAGCGGCCATAAGACCTCCAATATTTTCTTACCCAGTGATTTTAAAATTTTTGTATGAATATCGACTGATTTTTGTTCGCCATTTTTTTCTTTCTCCAGTTTTCAACGGAATAATATCTCGCAGTGTTTTGTTATCATAATAGGTACATCTGTGGACACAAATTTTCTATTTTTTGGGTATTGTAAAAATTAATCATCATTGTAATGTACATTGCGAAATGTTTATCGACGTTGAATAAAATTTCTAATGAAATAATTAATATTGATTAATTGAGTAAATAGATATTTAAACCAGGTCGTGTACCGCTGCGGGCTGTTATGCCAAGTCTGGCCAAGGTCGCAACCTGTAGGTACTTCCTCATACATGCTTATATGCTTCAAATAATTTTATATCCTTCTACTAGGGAAGGTATAAATTATATTGAATGTTCCCTGTATCAATTGACAGACTATTCCTGATTATCGGTAATTATCTTGCAAAATAAATTACGAAATTAAAATCACGTATTGTTTCATCCACATATCACGTTATCTCAATGTGATAAAGAATATCGGCCTTTAAACTTACGTGACTGTTTAATCACTTGTTATACGATAACGAACTAAAGCGACTGCTGATGTGAAGTGAAAAAAAAAAATAAAATGATTAGTTTCAACCCAGATGGCAAAAATTCAGGATTTGTTCTTGTTACTTTCACTATATTACCTGTCATATAAGTATGTATGTTAAACCTACATTAATTTCACCTCGCTAATAAGATTTGAATGATTATTTCAAAAAACGTCGAGTCGAATAATCAATAATAATTTAGAATGATGAGATTACCTAGATAATAATAATTTGAAGTGAAATTCCTTTTTACTTATTAATTATTATGAATTAAATCCAACGGCCAGGTTTTATGGTACCCAAAATGAAACCGTTTCTAATTTTATTTTATTTCCTGTGGCTCTAAGCAGTTAATTTCGTTTAGTAATTGTGAAATTGCTTTGTTTCGTATCATTTGGCTTTGTTATGATAAATGCAACGTCATTAATAGTAACTTTTTAGTTAATATTGATTCATTACTGTTGTTTCATTACCTGAGTAGGTAACTGCAAGAAGAAAGTTCTTACTTATTAGATAAAAAGACAAGCAGATAATAAACAATCGTTGGTGGTCAAGGGCAGTCCGTTGTGAGCACGATTCAACACCGTTATAGTTCAATTATGAGGTCCAGACCTGAATGATGTTGAAAACATTGAATTAGAAATAATGAAATTAACGAAGTTGAAAAATAACCGAATTACCGACTTGCCATGTCTGATTATATCCTCTGGATGAGATCCTTGCATCATTGCCACAACTGAATACTACAGGGGCAGGGGAAAACAGATTTAGCCCATTCGCATCGACTCTGTGTAACAGCCCAATCCACGGCTTCGTCGGCAATGAAATAGAATCGAAGAATAGCATCCTTACAAATGGCTAAAGCCAGCAATCCCGTGAACAAACAAAACAATACGATTTTCATGCTCAAACAAACTGTACGAGTCCTGTATACTATCACGGTTCAAATACTTCTGTTAGATTAGTCGACGGTAACCTGAATGTACCTCAAACAAATTAATAAATGTATTCCATACAACAAATATTTATTCAGTTCTATTTGAATTTAATACGAAAGAAAATATTTATAGCGTTTAGCTCTCACTCTTCAGCTGGTCTGTGGAAAAATATATTATTATGGATGAAAAAACCTAAAGGTATGAAAAACTTAATTACAGAATATTTAAATCTTGGTGAAATTTAATTTGAATTGTAATAATTACATGAAAATAATGATACTAATTAACTGCTGCTGCTACGTGATCATCGGTGTCTTCAGTGATCTTATTGGGGACCCATATACTACTGTTAAACTTTTTTGCTCTCTCCTCAAGAATTCCATAGGCAAAATGATTGAGTAAAAGTCCAGCGGGAAGTGCGACTCCTTGGAATCTGTAGAGTGTCCCAATTTCATCGGTAGATAACTTGTGAATAGAAGCAATGGTACATTTCCCGATGTGACTGGTATTTCCAACCATTGGCCCCTTGCTGATTTCTATGTGTTCTCCCATTCTGTAGAGGACAACATTGCTGTTATTGTTCTTTGCAATGTCTGGAATTTGCATGGATTTGTACGGATTGTCTTGGAACATTTCTAGAGCAAGATCCTCTTTGACCTCCAATCGTTCAATGGGAATTTTCTTCTGACTTAACTGCACGAACAGAGCGGAGAGTGACTGTAATTCCGCTGTAGTTGGCTGCCAGTCATTAAAACCAAGACAAATATCATGCACAAAACTACCAGATCTGAGGTTTGGTGCCGGAAAACTGTGCAGGTGAACAGCGATATCATCCTTGAAAGCATTCTCTGCAACGGCACCTAGCATCAACGAACATGTTCTCCAAAATGCTCTGTTTACAGCCTGCTTGTCAGGGGTACTGGTCATCAAAAGTTTGAGATCGCATGCTTCGACAAGTGGTGAGTGCATGTCCCAAGGTACGCCGTTTACTTCAGCAAGAGCTGCGGTGTTCCTGACGCTTTCAGAAATATGTTGCGCACAGTTGTAAGGTGTGGAAATAAACTTATTCATTACCAGTGTCACGTCCTCGGTTAATCCCAAGTATTTCACCTCTATTTTCTCTATTCGACCGACTGCCGCACGTTGACGCTTTTTTTCGTTATCAAAAAGCTCATTTCGTTTTCTTCTCGTTTCTATTTTCGGACTCAGAGTACTTAGGCTTCTCAGCGTCGCCGGTAACTGCAATTTTAAGTTACCGCAGCTTACGATCATCTTCGTATAGACCAACATTTCACTCTTGAGGTTAACTTGACGGTAAAAAAGCGGAGTGAATACCGCCAGCTAGTCAGCTGTGTTGAACACTGGATTTCCTTTCAATGAAACTCTGGCATACTGTTAGTATTTCTAAGGGCTTTTATGTAAGGCCCTATTCGGAAATTGCTATTACAGAGTATCAAAATACAAAACTTTTCGTAATTACTTTTTCAAGCCTTCCTCTGCGGACATGCAAGTGTACGTACTTCCGCGTTCCTTTTTCTTGAATGAAGAAATGTCGGACGTGGACTGTCGACTGCTTGCGCTCTTCGTTTTGTTTCAAAGCAGACGCAGCAGTCTACACGAACCAGCACGAACTCCAATTTTGAATTTGACAGCTGAAGGAGAGCGAATAATAAAGAGAAATGATCTCTTTCCGCAAGGTATTGAAAAAGGCGCGAAATATATTGGTCCTCACCGGAGCCGGAGTATCCGCTGAATCTGGTGTTCCTACCTTCAGAGGTGCTGGCGGTCTTTGGAGGACCTATCAAGCTCCGAACCTTGCTACACCAGAGGCTTTTGCTGCAAATCCTTCATTAGTCTGGGAATTTTATCATTACAGACGTGAATTAGTACTCGGCGTTCATCCCAACAAGGTAAACGCTATTTTGAATCCATCAAGAAACAAACATGATTCATAATTCAACCAATGACTGGCATGACTTGCAAAAGCTTATTCAAGTATCAAAATCCATCAGAAATTTGTAGTTCCCATGGGGTATTCTTGTTGTGATTGATAGGCACATGAAGCGATCGCAGCCTTTGAATCCCATATGACTAAGCAAGGGGTCACGGTGACGATAGTAACACAAAATATTGATGGACTGCATCAGCGTGCAGGTTCAAAAAATGTTGTCGAGCTACATGGCTCTCTATATAAAACACGATGCACAGTCTGTAAAGAAGTAGCGGAGGATCGAAACAGTCCAATATGTCCAGCCCTTGAGGGAAAGGGGTAATAAAAAGTAACTTTGGAACACCTTGATGAACAAGTTTCGAAAAACGTTCTCAAAATTACTGAAGTTGAATCAGCTTGCCAATCAAATTGAATTACGTTACTCTTTATATGTTTGCCCAGAGCTCCAGACCCAGAGATAAAATCATTGCCGATTCCGGTACAAGAATTGCCACGATGCAAAAAAGCCAAATGTAAAGGTCTGTTGAGGCCTCACATTGTGTGGTTTGGTGAAAATCTAGAAAAAGTTGTGCTTCAAAGAGCTGGTAACAAATATACCTGACACATGCATGGCTTAAAGGTAATTCTAAATATTCATCATTCATTTGATATTTATTTTTTTATATTTTACTTATTAGAAGAGGCTGTGGAAACATGCGATATCTGCTTAATTGTTGGTACCTCATCTGTTGTTTATCCAGCTGCGATGTTTGCTCCGCAAGTGGCAAATCGAGGAGTACCTGTTGCAGAGTTCAATATTGAAACCACACCAGCGACGGACAAGTTTGAGTCAGTAGTATACGAAAATTTGTTGCATTTTTTTTTATCTTGCCCCTCCCGAAACACTTGTTACTGTAAAGTATAAAATAGTGAATTAAGGTCGTTGCTAAAGCAATAATAATTCTCTTTTTAGGTACCATTTTGTAGGCCCTTGCACAAGTACAATACCAGAAGCTTTAGCATTTTGATAACTACAATGGTGTTATAAAAATGGATTAATAAAGTCAGCCTACTGTTGCAAATTTCCGTCGGCACTCCCAAGTCCAACAGATGATGCATCCAAAGTGTTTGTTTATCGGAGAGCCTGTCCTTTGGCCCTTTTACCTCGACAACCTTGATCTGTAATAAAGCGGATGATCTTAGGTGATGTTGAAATAAAGGTCATTGTTTTAAATTGCTTAGTTATTATCCTTCCATCAGTGATTTGATTCTTGACTCAGTATCAAAGAAAACACAAACATATCAATTAAAAAAAATTACATTTCCGTCATGCCGATTCCAAACGACAAGATCGGGAAATCCTGATCGCCACACGACATAATTTGAAGTTATTTTTTTGCAAATTCCCAGCACACCAGTAGTTCCCATGCATCGAACTATGTCCTGAAAATATGGAGGTGAATAGGGTTTTAAGATCTGGAGGTTTATTTTGGTTCATGAAAAACACCAAAATGTAAATTTCTGATTTTTACCTTTAGTTGCGTGCCAGTAATCACCGAAGAGGTAGGCAATAAAGATGTATAATGCTTTCTTATTTCAAATGACGTTTCAATAACGTCACTCAATTCCTCAGCAGTCAAGCCTTCCAATTGTTTGAAACGTTCATTGATCTGATCTTTTCGGTTCGTGTGAAATTGCGATGTATACAAATCTAGTGGTGCTTCCTGGTACGGGTCTAAAAACGCTCCCGGAACTGAAAGTGAATATATTTCGTCCCATAGAAGCAGTCCAAAAAGTGTGATTGGCAGAGAGCCCTCGCAATGCCAGCCTTCTGGGTAACCCATAGTTTGATAATGCAGCTGTGCTCTATGCTCGACTTTACAGAATCCTTTGTCGCCAGCCCCCATATCTATTGCCCAAGTGCTCTTTCGTCCTGGCTGGTTTCTGAGATGAAATTTCACATTAGCAGAGTTGTGCACAGGGTAAGAATCTATCTTCCAGTTGGCATCATTTTAACCTCACCCTTGGATCATGTTTGCACTGACTGATATCGCCGGAACCTTGCTCAATAATTTTTTGTCAATGAAACCTGCCAGTCGGGATTTAATATCTGCTGATAGACCTGATTTTCTATTAGCTAGAGCAGATGCTCTTTTAACGAGAGCGAGTCGGCCGGTCTCTGAAATGTTGGCAAAAGCCAATCCCTGTATAATCATTTCAGCTGCGGAAACAATGTCCTTTCGGTGACTCGTATGGATGAGAGCAAGCTCGTCAAACCATTTAGCCTTTTTGTTTTGCATCCAGTGTTCTTGTTTGACTAACGTATTCAACATGATAATGACATCAGGAATGAGGGCTTGTTCTCTCTTGAAAAGTTCTAAGCAACTGGTAACTATTTTAATGCACAAATATGGTTCCAAGAATCGTTGAAGATGCTTAGGTAATGACGTGTTTCCTTGCCTACAGTTGTACAAAGCCAGCATAAACACAAAAATCAAAATAAGATCACACAATCTACAATGGATAAAAATTCTTGACTGCAATGGCATTTCATTACCTTGTAGCATTCGTCTCGAGGTCAACAAATCTGCTGTATGCTTCTTGACCAATTGGTATCAAAGATTTCCACTGCACCTCATCAGTTCTTGGTGTTTCTATTACTTGTTTATATTTCTTCCACCAATCGGTGTAACTGATGTAACAAATAAATCAAAAGCTACCATCAAACAAATTTGAATCTTCGAATAGGTTTGGTTACTGATTTAGCAAGTAGAATTCTACATACCGGATTAGATGTTCTCGATCCTTAAATATTGGATATAGTTCTGTAGGTATGATGGGGAAAATTAAAGTACCTTCCTTCACCATTGTCAATTTGAAAAATATCTCTGCAAGTGTAATCTTTGGTTCCGCCGTTGGCATAAATAACACAATTATTCTTTCGAATAAATTTATCACACCAACTGGCAAGGCTATGCAATGACCCAAGGTATTTAAGACAGTTTTTCGCAATACTGTAATTGGACTTTCCATTCCAGGAAAGAGGGCCTTGGTGGAAGTATTGTTCAGTAACGCTACCTGAGCTGCTTCCTTTGTCTTGCTCTTCCAAGGTATCTTGGACTTCCGAAAAACATCGCGCAATTTATCTGCTGATAGCATAGCCAGAAGTGTTTCTAGACTTTCATTCTCTGTTTCTGCAATGTTATAGAACGAAATTTATGAATAGTAGCTTGGAAATTTAAAACTAAGCAAAGAAAGAACTAGAGGCTTACCGGAGGTAACCAGTTTGGATTTTTCTAACTCATCAAAGTATGGCTTGAGATCAATACCAATTTCTGGATATTTATAAGTGCTGATTGGCTGCCAGCGATATTGTCTCTTTATTAGTCTTGCGAATAGCATTTGTGCTTTTTCTGAGAGGGCAATAATACTAAATACCAAATCAAGTTCATCGTCATTGAAATACCCGCAGTTAATAGGATTTGAAAATACGTTTGTGAGAATATAAAATAAATGCTCTGCATGTTTCTCCCATGGAATATTCACCCTCTTTATGTCATATTTGGGTAAAACTGGATCAACTATGTAATTAGTACAATCTATCTCAAATTTATTTTCCATGTAAAGTTCTTCAAGATTAAAATTATTTTTTGGTAAGATTCCTTGTCTCGATAGATTTAAATTATCAATCATTGCAGATACCAAGTCAGTATCTATGGCATTATCTCTAAACAGCTTTCCTGGACTCCTATGCCTGATATGCTTAATGACAGACATAGACCGGTTTCGTTGTGCTTTTTTTCGTGGTGTTAGTTCTCCGTTATTTCTTGATTGAGATGCAGATCTCTTAGGGCTCCTTTGGGTCATCTGCTCGAGTTGGACTGGAACATTGTCTTGCGTGTCCAAGATTTCTCTTTTCACTGTCGATGGCTGTCGTCTTCTGATAATTTCTAAAGTCACAAAACTGGCCTCGTTAATATCTTCAGTTAGGTCTACAACATTAGCAGGCTGCATATTGATAGTTTTCGATTCGACAGGAGTTGGCGGAGACGTGGGATTTCTTTTCTTTTTTTTCTTCGGGTTCTCTTGTGAACACTTTTGTGGGTTCACCGACCGGAAAAATTGGTCAATGGATGTTTGTTTGGACATTTTCTCTGTATCCTAACCACGAATTTTCGCAATGCTCAGTGTCAATCAGATTTAGAACAATCATTAAATTTAGGACATGCACAAAATAAAAACATGCAATTGTAATTTGTTGCAGTTGACTAAATATTTTTTTCACTGAGATATGATGCTCCTGTCTGAGTGGTTGAAGAACTTTATACGGAATTATACTGAAACGCGGTAACAATTCCGATACACCCTTCGCAAATCAAGTGAACGTAAATGCGCGCCAAAAACCATGTGTTAAACACGAATCATTCGAGTTGAGGTTTTGGTTACAGGTGTTACTGCAGTAAGTTGAAATTATTTTTTGCTAAGAAGATGTCCTTCGTCAGTTAAGAATTTGGAAGAAAGACGTATTAGAAGATGAGTGATGAAATGCAATGAATTAACCGACTTACATTCTACAGATGCAGCTAGGTGCTATGTTTAATTGTAATGGCAAAGTGAATCCAAGTGACTGGCAACTGAGCGAATTGGGTTGTTTATTCTTGAAGACAGAGATTGAGAATGTACTATTTTCCTCACAAGAAAGCCGTAGCTTTTCAGGAAACATTGAGCTCTTTGACTGCGTCACACCCCGGTCAACAGCAGCTCTAAATCTGAAACACCTAACTTCTTGCACGGAGTAAGATCAATCTCATTTCCCAAAGATGAAAATTGCCCCAAAAATTCGATCAAATCTTAATGGCTAATTCCAAGCATTTAATCCTACTGGAATTTATACAGAATGAAAATGAAGCTGCTTAATCGTAAAACTCTTCCTGGCTCAAGAGCGGCACAACCAGATTTTTATTTTGCAAGGAGGAGCATCTGTGAATTCCTAGTCTATATCCGCTCATATTTATACAGGTGAGACTGTTTCACATTTAACAGAAGAAGAGAGAGAACTAAAAAACTCTAATATGACATGTAAACTGACCTTCATCACTCTTCACTTAGCATCAAATGGGACCCAATTTTAATAAGGAATACCAATGATTACATCAGAAAAGATTTTGAAGAATTGTTGTTGGTATTGAAGAATTTTTTTATTGGATTAAAAAGCTTACCTGACGCAATGTTTCATTATGCTGCATCAAATCTTGGGAATAAGGTAATTTTTAAGCAGCTGCTCAAAATATACAACTACCACACTATACTTTGATTTGATTTAGTGCAATCAACAAGAATTCCACTTGTATCATGCACACTTGGAGCTAAGGTGGCTTGGCGTAACTTTGCTGCATGCAATAGAGTGCCCTGAGAGTTACACGGTGCAAAATGACTCGATAAAAGAGAATACTTGCTTCTACACACATGATACCATCCTCTATCAAACCACAGATCTGGATGTTGCGATCGCAGCAGTTGTTGATGATCTTATTTACATTGCTGTACACCTATTTGAACGGGTGTGGATCATTAGTTCTTGGATATTTTAATTTTTATCTGAATTTCAAACTGGAAGTTTTGGTTGGATCGACGAGGTACCGCTTACTTAATTTGTTTCCAGATCCAAGTAGACGACCTTCAAGTCAAAACACCCTACAGCTGCACATGCATGCGAGAATTATGGGTGATGCTCCAAATATTTGTTGATAATCTAGCAATCAATAGAAAGTCTAAGGTAAAAACAATATAATCACCTTTAACAAGTCCTCGGCTATTTCTGATCTCAGACAACTTTTAGCCATTCTGGAGCTTTATCAACGATAGTCTGGACACACAGTTTGCTGAAAATGATATTCAGCTGTCTACACCAGAGAGAAGAACTTCAGGAAACAGTTCTTTGAAATATAAAAATTCAGAAATCTTTTGCCTATGGCTGATCTATCATTTGACTCTATTGTACGGTTTTAATCTGGAAGGCGACTATGTAGGAGTAGCTTCTACCAGAGTGCGAATCATCATTTTTTACTTATCGATTGATCTATGCTTTTGGTTAATATTTATTTTTATCGTCAACTTAGATCCATTCGAATCATAAACGGATAGAAAAAATACTGAAAGTGTACGTAAGCAAAGGTGGCAAAGCCGGTGAGAGGACAGATATTGACAGAGAGCTACAAGGGATGATACCTCTCTTAACAATCCTCAACTGCGAATGGTGGCAACAGCATGCCCAAATTGTATCTCTACTTTGGGAGTGTTTTCACAAGAGATTAAATACACCGTTCTTATTACAGACAACTGGGCCATGGTTGGTTTCTATCGAAAAGTGAGTAATAGCCTTTCAATTTATCATTTCCATCAACTTATCAATTATACTAATTCCAATTACAGAAAAGGGCCGGCTGATATTCTAAAAGAAATAAAACACAGATTGGACGTTAACTTTTTGGAGCAAAATAAAGTTTCGTCTTACGGATTGTTTCTTCGATTATTAGGTGATGATCACAATATTTCAGTACGCTTTTTTCTACCCGCCAATTATTGCACCCAATATATGTTTAGAGAATCAACATTTTTTTTGTTTTCAATCCAAAGGGATATTCCTACGGAAAAGCTCGGGCAAGGAAGATTCCAAGCATTGGAATCAAATCAAGGGTAGAATTTATTCAAAATTCACCAAAGGTAGGGTAGCGGAATTTTCTGAAACAGGTCTTTATAATTTCATCTCCCTGTTCCTGACACTCGCCTTAACAACCAATATCTCAGAAGTCGTGAGTACATTTACATTCTTTCCAAAGTACATTCTGAGAAGGCAATAACACATGGTGAGTGAAGAAGATAATTTAATTTTATGTTTGTAGTGTACGATAATGTTTGAACTCTTACCGTCCGTACTGTCGGAAAATCAGAATCAAAAACAACGTATTATAGTTTGGAAGGGCGAGCTGGCAGTACTTTTACTATTTGCTGAGTGTAAGATAGATTTTGGGAATGTGTCGACCAAATTTTTGAGAGAGGTAAACGTGTATAAAGTTGGACACGTTTATTCCGACAACAGGACAGTTGACCTCATAAATTTGCTAACCATTCTAGGTGGATGCGGTAAGTTGTAGAAAAGATGGAACGTCACGTGTAATGCTGACCACTTACATCGATGTGCTGGATGAAATTTCCAAATCCAGTGAAAAAATGGAGCTATCGGAACATTTACTCATCGGTGGTTGGATAGACAGATACCTCTTGGAGTGTTCTCAGAATAAAGTAAACGCTCTGATTGTCGTAATCCTAAATATAATTAACAAATGCATTCAGTTAAGAAATTCGCGTACCGAAATTGGTTCAGCTCTGACGGGAAGCCCACGAATGTTGGAAGCCTTGTGGTTGCACGTTGCTGGAAGAGTAAGAATGTTAGTGTTAGACGTTCAAACATACGGCAACCATTATTACAATTTATCAGATCTTGCCACAAAATTCACACTAGAGGCAATGAATGAACCAGTTACAGCTGCTCGCTACAAACAGAACTTTGTCTCGTTGTTTAAACATTTTAGCTCTTCTCCAATGATTAAGGATGTCAGGTCAGTAACAGGCGAAATTTCCAACTATTTGTGTTTCGATAAAATTATAAACCAGTTATAAATTTCCAGAATTATTCAGTCTTACTTGACTCTGATTCTACAATATGAAGAGGCGGTAACTGAGCTTAAGAAGAAATTACAAAACTTTGACGTCCTTATAATACAGGTTCGTCATTTTCACAGTCCTTTCAACACCACATTCACCATCTTTGATCGAATCTTTTTATTCAGGCTTGGATAAAATGTAGTGTGCTACAATGCGAGACAGGAAATAATGAAACTGGTTCCTTGACTCATTACGTTCTCAACTGTGATGAAATTAGCCAAATTTTCCAATCAAAATCTGATTTGCAATCCGCAGAGAATAATACAGAGCCAATTTTTCTACTAATGCAAGCTTTTATGACGAGACGCACAAATTCGCAGGTATGGCTACCACGGTTGTAAATAGTTTCAAAGGATCATGAATCGTTTTACGTTCCATAGACAGTTGTGCAAAGTTCGCTGCTCGCCAAAAAGTGCATAGAATATTTTGCCAACATTGAAAAATGGGCAATGGCTCCTATAACAGAGGAAACAAAGGACACTGAACTCACCCACTGGATATACAGAGGTGTCGGAAAATTTATATCCTGTTGCAGTCTGATGTTACACAGCAAAGTAAGCCCATGCGTAATATTATAAAAAAAACTTTCTAATCTTCAACCGTTTTTGAATAAATTTCTGCATTCCACTTATTCTTCTTAGAGTCAGGCAAATAGCATGCTCATAAAATTGATCAACACATTCATGTTGTCTGACAAATCATGGATACCATGCATTGCCAAGAGAATATTTCCAACGGTCATCTCAGGGCTGTGCAATTTAGATGTAAGAGGTGACATGAGTCTTCAAATAACAATGAATAGTCTGTTTGAGAAATATTTACCGCATTTGATTGCCAACCATAAAATTTCTGAGGAACTCTTGAAATGCTTCTGTGGCCCCAAAACTGGAATGATTCTTGAAAAAATCACACACAATTTCATTGTTTGTCAAGATGGCACAACGCACAAACATTGTTCTTTGGTAAAGTTTATAGATACCTTGATTGATTATAACCTAAAGTTTTTTTTAAATATTCGTGTCACATTCACAATTGATTTTGGATTTAGGTCATGTTCCTACTGAAGCATTTAGTCAAGAATGGTAATGCGTATGGATCGAACATCATTGGTATGATAATAACTATTTGCCTTCCTCGCATAATTGGTTGCTACATGAAGGTTCAGGATCTCCACAATCACAGGCAACAAACAATAGACCTAATACAGAAGCTCACTAGGTGTATGCACTACCGAGAAGATCCTATCAGAAGGTAAGAGTGATTATTACTATTATCCTTTATTTTGCATCACCTGAGTTTTTATGTCTTGTGATTTTTCCTTAATAGAGAAGAAATGAAACTCGTGTTAGCGAACACTATGCCGACACACCTGTTAGCTACGTCGAGGGTTTTTTTCCAATTTATGAGCTCAATTTGTAAAATAATTCCCGAAATCACACCGTACCTCATATCTAGAATTGAAAATACTATACACAATTTGGAGAAGAATAAACACCCGCACGTTGCGAGCCTCAGGTAATAGTTCGTGAATTTCGAGTGCATAGAATTATTACTGAAAATTTATTTCCGATTTCAGGTTTTCACTGAATCAGCTGCAAACAGGTATTCAAGTACCAGGTTTAAAAAGGTAACGTCACACAACGATCGAAGACAGCTAATCGCTTTGTCATAATTATTCTTCAAATGTATAATAATTGTATTGTTTTATTATAGTTTTATCATAATATTTAACCCTAACAATATCCATGATTTACACGTGCTTAATAATTACGTACGAGCGATTTCAAAGTATCATTACCTCGTCCTCCGACTTTAGATAATTTAAATCTCTCACTGTTAGTGCAGTCGGATTAGACATAAGTCCTAAAGTGGACGCATAAAGGGAAGGGAATTTTTTGTAGGTAGATGAGACCTCCTCTTTAATATCATCTGGATGCGATTGTATTTGATTGATTGATTGTATCGTAAAAATTTGAAGATACTGTATTTTGAGATAAACTTTTTCCTATGGATTTTTTCATCAGTGCAGAATCGACTGCTAATAAGAAATAATGAAGGTATGTAGGTTGAATCGCATCTACATCACTCGCTCATTAGTTCATTACTTGTCTCAGCGGCCTTTTCCACCGAGACGCAAAATGAAGGTCTATATCTACAAAAATATTTCCTACCCTCTACGAGCCCACTGCAGGACTCTGTCGATTTTATGCTCAATTCAACCGGACTATAATTCTCAAAGACGGTCACCGAGAAGACGGTATATCTCGGAAAAAAATCGGTTTTCCTTCCATGATAGCGAAATTATAATTTTCATATACTTTTAAGGTGAATTTGCTCAAATTATCGACTCCATATAATTGTGAACTCTTTAGCGACGTTTAATACAACACAAAACGTTTACTTTTACCTTTGACGGTAGACAACTCCTACCCTTCATTCCCCCACAGGTGACTGAATTATACTTTTTTTTTTTTGGATTTATTTTTTTTCCAATCAAGCATCACATACCAATGCCAAAAACATCCGCAACTCGATGGTTCCAAAATAACATTCTACACTTAAGTAGGAAAGTGAGCTTTTTCAATCTCACCTACTCGATTGATGGATCATTTCCGATGGGAATGACGAGAGCGGTGATGTTTTAATGTAGATGTAGAGTTTGTAACGATGGGAATGGCCGCCGCAGTTGAAGGTGGAGGTGAACGTCATCCAATCAACTCCAGACGAGAAATTGCAGCACGAACTGTATTTCGTAACCCAGGGTCTACATTGCTACTAAGTAAAGATTCTAGCCTCTCAACGTAACCATCGATATTCTGCAGAGTGGCTCCGTCGTGTGTGCCTGAAAGTATTTATAAAATGAAGATGGAATATTCGAGGTAAAGATTTACTAAAATTACCTTGAAGAGGTATAGTGGCAAAACTGCCCGCCAGTTGAGATCGCAATGAATCGAGATGACGCTGGAGTGACTGATTAGTTGCACGTTGTTGGCTGGTTTCAGACTCTAATCGATTTACAGCTGCATGCAAACTGTCCACGTGACGTTGTAGCACTGCATTTTGTGCCTCATAGTCTGAAGTCGCTTTGCGGAGCTGACGAAGCTCAGCTTCACATGCTAAATAGATCAAAACAAAAAAGGAATTTTGATGATTGCAACTTTTGTGATCCTTGAGTCAATTACCTTTGTTATGGTCCAGAAATTCTTCGGTGAAAATCGGAATATCAAATCCGGAAAAATCGTGATCTTTCTCCGGTTGCACTTCCTAAAATCATGGAAAATCAATCAGCGAACTAGTTAAATGAATATGAAATCAGTCTACACGTACATGCTGCTCCAGAGTTGGCTCAGTTCCATTTCTTTCTTTCTTATTTTCACTGTGTTTCTCGGTATTCTGCTTTTCACTGAATAGGCGATACGCTTCGGTTTGCTTGTAGTCGTTCACTTCTCTATTATAACGCTCTTTGTCCTGTTCAGCTGCGTCCAGATATTGCTGCAATTGACAGAAGTTGTGGAATTGGGATAGGAAGAAAATAAATGCAGATTCTTATCCTCAATTAAAACTCATTTACTTCAACGGCTTACCTGTTTTTGATCTACTGGTAGGGAACTCCATTCCGCTGCCAGTACTTTGGTAATTTCGGCAAAAGGCATCGTAGGATTATCAGTTCTAACTTTTTCCCGACGATCATTTAAGAAGCTGAAAAATAGCGTGGATTCACAGGCTAGTCCTAACAAGTCATTGATTAACAAATTACCGAAAATATCCAGTCAATGGTTGCTTGGGTGCTGTAGCGTCTCTTGGAGCCTTCTTCCGTTTTTTACCTCTACTAGCAGTTGCTGAACCGCTGCTTGCGACAACTGCAGCTATGCCTTTTTTTGGGTCATTGTCGTTAACTGAATTGGGGACCTTATCCTCTATGCTTCTCGGTGATTTGTCTGCAAGGATAAAACTTTGAATGTCACGGTACTTTTGAGTTATCTTTAATCTGAGCACATATTCACGTATTAGATTAGAATTTCAGCCGTGCTTTTTGGTTTAAAGAAAAACACTCACTATTTTCTGCCTCTCCATTAAGGGCGGGTTGTTCTGACCCTCCATTTAATTCGACCATTTCATTAGTAACAACAGCTTCACTCATTCTTAAATATTTTTTGTAAATTAATAATTACATTGACATACTGCGCCAAAATTATATTTAAACATGTTCGGATCAGGTGACGTACAGTACAAGTATTTTTAATGAAATATGTTGGTGAAGTTGAACAAGCTGTGATCTTTAAAATGCGTTTTCGTTGATTGCGGTATTTGTTTACAAAACTTCCGATTCCACAGAGGGTACGATGAACGTAGTGACCGAACAAATAAATTATAAATCTTTCGCGACTTTTGCTCGATATTATGATAAATAATCAAAATCTCTTTGTAATTCTTTTCATAAATAATTCGACGATACGGTACTCTATTATTAATTGTATAGAAAGCGAAGGACGCTTTGTTTAGGTTAAGAAAATGAACCTTCAACTTTTTTCACTCGATTTTAAAGTCGAATCTCGATAGTTGATATAGGTTTGTATATCAAAAATCGCCATTCTAATCGCATCGTCGATAGTTCAAAAATATGTATTTGATAATAAAGAAGATTATTAGATGAAAAAAATTAGTAGATTTTATTCAAAAGAACATTACGTACGTTTATTAGGTATTGAATTGTTATAAATATTATCACACACTTGTTATGAATGTTTTTTTCCTTTTGTTGATTATTTGTTTTCTTGATTCGGGATGATCATATATATAATATATATAAATATAATATAATATGTTTAATAGCGGCTATTAAACTAATTACTTACAAAGTAGTGTGTTAATTATGTACATCAATAGTTGCGTTTTTTAATTTTCTTGATGAATCGTAATGAATAATAATAATAATAATTAATTAATTGATAATTAAGTAATATGAGAATTCAAAAGCAAGCAGCCTCTAGAAAATTACAAACATTCTGAATAATTTTAGTGTTTTCATCCTATCTTCTTTCTCTTTTTACCTTTTGTGATCAATAAATAGTTATAGTAACGAGAATTATCGTTAGTATCATCACGCTACCATTGTGGTGATATTAATAAAATCGATAATTTGGTGTGTGAATATAATATGTTATTATAAAATATCCTAAAATTATATTTTTGCGGTGAAATATCTTTAGGCCTCCGATAGGCCATTTTTCAATTAGACGCAATGATCATTATGGTACATAACACTGCACATAGTATCTATTGAGGAAGATTAATTTCCAACCGGTCTACTTTCAAATAATTGCAATATATCAAATACACATTTTTTACATCTAAAAAATATTAAAAAATTAGACCTAAAAACTTTTCGCAATTTTTGTTATTCTTTAAAAAATTCATTTGACCAAATAACTTTTCTGCAACGTTGTTCGACCTTGTACAAACCCAAAAATATAAGAAAGAAAAATTGAAATATTCAATAAATGTAACAACAGAAAAAAGAATTTCTCGAAGTTTTGAATGATTAGAACTATTTTTTAAAAAGTGGAAAAAAGTTTTACGTTCTTTACAATTAGACGCTGATGAGATATACATTTATGAATAACGTTAAAATGGTGAAGACTATACATAATAATGGGTGATAGTTAAAATAATTTAAATAATTATCAAGTAATTGACCATCCACGATAGTAAAGTACTGTTTAATGTATGAAATAGAATTGTTTTTTTTTTTTTTTTTTTTTTTTTTTTGTACCTTGACTCGATACAGCATAAAGGCAATTTTAGACATCAATAGAAATGTCAATTTATTACTTCATAACGTATCTTGATGACGAATGTTTTTTTTGTTTTATCTAAGTGGAAATATTTCTGAGCTTTACCACAATTCTACGATACTTGTGATTATTTTTTTCATTCTTTCTTTTTTTCATTTTCCATTTTGTACAGCTTTTGTATAAATGTTACAAAAGTGCGTGTGTATATTTCGTGTATAATTATGTATGTATAATTTACATATGTATCCATAATCGTAGGAAACAAGCATGGCAAAGGCATAATTCATTCGATTGATTAAAACTGAGGGCGAAGACAATGCCTGGCTTTAGTTTAATTGATATTAACGAAAAAAAAAAACGAAACAAACCACACATCGAACGAAATCTTTCGATTATATCTATAGATCGATGCACAAGGTTGCAAAATTTTTTTTTTTGTTCTTTTTTTTTTGTTTCCGATAAAACACACTTCCATTATGATATTATCTACGGAAGAATATGATCGTATAACTTTGAACAAACAAATCAAGTGTTGATTGTGTCTGTAAACATACATAAACTCACAGTCAGCAATGGCAGTAATTTGAGTAAATCCATTAAGGACAATGGCTCAATTATAGTTATTTCTAATTTGTCGTAATAACAATATTTATGTATATTATAAACCCATGTACACAGAGTTACAAAATATTTGTCTAGCTTTGTTAATAATACTTTGTTTTTACGTTTTTTTTTCCTCCGTTCTCTCTCTTATGCGGGATTGATTTTTTAAATCAAACCTCTATTTTGTTAGCTAGATTTGTTAAGAATATAAAATATATATAGAAATGACGTTAAGCTATAACATATAATGTTCCGTAATATACAGAATGACCCAAGAATAATGATATCTTCCAGCCTTGTAAATTTTTTCTTCGAACAACGAAGGCATGATTAAATAGTTTTATGATTCTTTTTTTTTTTTTTTTTGTTTTTCAAATTTTCTCTCTTGTTTTTTTATCCCTGTGATTTTATGTCCACGTTATTAATTCCTCATATTATGTCGAATATCATGTTTTTATCATACTTGCTTTTATGGCACCCGACGTATGATGCTAAAAAATCATTAAAATTATAACTTACAACGAGCTAATTACCAGTTGAGGTAACTACACGAGGTAATATAGATATAATGTGACAAAATTAGACGGAAAGGAATACCATATACATACATATGTGTGTATATGTATACCTATATCTTTTTCGTTCCGTAAAAAAATGAAAATAATTATTTGCAATGAGATCATGAGAGTGAGTGACTACTTGGAGGGGCATAAATAAAAATATAATAATAATAGTAAAAATAATAAAAATAATGAGAATGATGTTAATATAACCAAATAATATTTGACTTTAATGTCGAAGGAATTCCGTGATGAGCTGCCATAGCTGTGAGCTGAGCAATCGAACTTATACTAATGAAGGCAGAGACAAAAAAAAAATCGAAGCCTCAATTTAGATATGTTACGTGGCTTGATGTCAGATAATTCAGAAGAATTATGAAGAACTCAATATCAGATTAGGTACCATTGATTACTCACCTACTCCATCATTTTTTTTCCATTGAGGAGGTGGGGAAAAGAAAAAAGAAATAGAGCGTTACGCTAAGTTTTGTGACGATCGGTACAAAATTAGCTACCTAAATTGGCAATTGGCGGCCCGATAGCATTTTCTTTTTTTTTTTTTTTCTAACCAAAATGATGTTAGTAACGAAAGAGGCTATCCAATAGGCTGGAATGATAATTTCTCTTCTCAGAATACCATTAGTATTTTCATATGTGTGTTGCATAAAGAAGAGACAAATCACACGATAAGAATTTATAATATAAAAAAAATCTTTGCTCAAAGATTTCATCTTACTATTAATATAAGTTATTAACGATAGCCTCCGCTATTAACATTCATCTTTTTTTTTTTTTCGTCACGATTGGTTGGTTTTCAGATGGCACGTGTTATAGGAACACATTAGCACTCAAATTCCGACGCGGTAATGGCGTTCAAGTCTTTCATTAATCCTTCTAAATTTGCCATCTCTTGGTTCAATTCCTCTGTGCTATAAGACGGCTGAAAAATTAGCAGATACAAGTACAATGAATCTTGTTTTTTCTTCTATTATCATGATTAGAATCTCTTCGACTAAATACCTTCAATCGTTCAACCTCTTCTGCAGTGTGCGATGGGTTTACGACAGAAGCTAATCTGTTTTTCGTTATTTGCGTTGATGTTATAGGTGGTTTTTTGTAAGGGCTTCCAGATATCGTCGGCCTCACTGTAACTTGGGAAACTGTAAAATTAGTTTGCAAAAAAAGAAACATCCAGAATGAAACGGATTTATTTGGGAAGTTAATTGATATCGTCCAATTTAGGTACTAACCACCGTGTTTCTGCTGAGCAGGTGTCGACGGAGCGGATTGTGGGGGCGGCGCTGGTACGCTAAAACTTTTAAGCGGATGACCTTGCAGTCTTTTGGCATTCGCATTTTCTAGAACACCAACTGTGCTGTTTGGCTGACTACTAGAGCCGTAAACACCCGAAGCGTACTGATTGTTAGCTCCATATTGTTGATTACCCGCAGAATACGGAATCTGTGAGATATGGAAGATTCAAAAACCGTTCAGAGCATGTAACAGACTATCGCTACATACCTGAGTTTGAAGAGGTTCGTAAGTGCTTGGCATACTGCAAGAATCTGGGCTAGATTCTGGCGTTGGTTCCAAAGTAACGTGAGCTCTACTCAAACTGTATTGAGCTGCTGTCCTTGGATAACTTGGCCTGACCGAAGGTGCATCGCCACATGAATTATGAATAGTGGGTTGCGACATGCTACTATTTACTATAGGAGTAGCCGTCGCCATTGCTGCAATATGAATGTGAATATTGTTCAAAAAATAAATTCTCTCTTTCAAAATACTTTAGTGTTATGATCCCGATGCAACTTGGTTAAAAAAATTATTAGTTTTGTTAGCTTGTATGATAATGTGAAAAGGGTCCGTATGCATTGTTAGGAATAAAAAAAGGCATCGATAAAAAAAAAAAATTATAATTTCAGGATTGAAAAAAGTGATGTGTACTTACGCTGATGTGAAGGAAGTGTATCAACGGGAAGGGTAATGAGTTTAGGTTTATGACTTCCTCGGTTGTGTTGTCTTGTGAGGGTAGAACATTTTTCATCGTTGTTACCTGATACGCATTGAAATAAAATTGAAAAAACAAATTGTCAAGATATAATAGGGCAGTTTGATATCGCGGGAATCAGTCGATAGTGTTTCTACACAATCTTACCCATATAGCTAGGCACATAGGTACGTTTATCCAAAGAGCTAGAATTTATGTGCATGCTATCCTGGCTGTAATCCTGATTTCCAGATCTTGGCAAGGTATTGCTGACCACCCCGCTGGTAGAGGCTTCGCCATTGATCGAAGATTTTTCTAGAGCTTTGAGCTCCATTTGATCATGATGAATCCAAAGGTCGGGTGGCTTGATATTCGTTTTCTGATTAGATTCTTTTATATATCTATAAAAATTTTGGGTCGATTGATAACCGAAGAAGTTTAATGAGTTTTGATGTCATTTCTATCAATTGCTATCGAACAAAAGGCGAAAATCTTACCCCTTTTTGTGATCCGGAGATTGCGGGGTTCGGCGACAGCATATAACAACAACCGCGACAGCCACACCAGTAACAAATACCACAGAGAGTCCGACTATTATGTATATCATCATATTGGAAAGCCCTCGACCGTCTGTTAAATTTCAATTAGAAAAATTTCTTATGCAGTCAACAGCCGATTTTTGAAGGTACATTTTTGAACCGCGTTATTGGTAACATTCGACAATCGAGCGATCGAATAAAATACACAATTAGAAAAACAGAAATAACTTAACGAAATAATAATCAATTGATTACTTTGGTACATCATGCGATCAGAGATAAGTTCCGATCAAATAAAAAAAAAAGAGGAAAATAAGGATTGTGATCAACGTAAAAATCTTACCTCGAGCATGCGGAACGTCATAGTACACAATGCCATTGCCTAGCAAAGACATAAAAACAAAGAATAAATGAACATTTGGGTGCAAAAATGACAATATTCTACTACGAAAAGTGTGAAAATTCGAAATTTCAATTACAAACAAATGTGCTAAAAATTTTGATTGAAGTGTCCTTTACTCACTTAGAGGTGTTTTAAATGGAACAGTAGATGAAAATGGACCGTAGCCTTTAGAGTTGCGGGCCTGAATCTTGAAGTAATAAGTCGTAATAGGCTGTAAGACTTTTATCATAATCTCAGTCTGTTCTCCAATTATGGCTTCGACGCGCCAATCTCTGTCCCATTTTGTATTGTCCGTTGTATAGGATATGACGTAACCTAAATAAATAGGTGACAATATGTTTTCCACCACGATTTTTTACGGCCCCGTTAAACAATTTGTTTTTTAACTCACCAGTAATAGGACCATTGGGCTGCTTCGGAGGTTGCCAATGAAGCATAACAGCTGTTGGATGACCATCTACGGTCTGGACAGTGAGATCCCGAGGGGGTGAACTTGGCGCGGCTTCGTGTGTCGTATTCAGTACTACCATACTCCAAGGAGATTCTCTTCTTCCCTGAGTTCAGTAAATCAGAACATCAACAGTTATTTTTTATTAGTACGTGATCATCGATTTGTTTTTTCTGCACACAACATACCTTGACCAATTTAACGGTAAATTCATATGGTGTGTTGGGTTTGAGGTCATCGATCATACAATTCAGATCCGTAGCATTGTAATATTTATATCGTGGGTTACTACTGTGGTGATAAGATGTGTATCGTACTACGTAATACCTCTTGTCAGTCACATACTGTACAGTAAAAAAAGTTAGAGATTAAGATTGAACCTGAGCTGGGTTATTTTGAAAATCGTTCTGCGAACGTACCTGACTCTTCGGTAGGGTACTATCAGTCCAATAAAGTACCATGGTGCTAGCTGAAAGAACGATAGCTTTTAGTCCAACAGGTGGAATCAGAGGTACGATAGATTCTGGTACCGAACGTTCCATAGTTCGGACATTGGCGTACGCAGGGTTTCCTGCCCCAACTTCGTTCGTCGCTCTCAAGGTAATTACGTATTCTGACATCGGTTCTGTCATAAATAATAGATAAATTCATTCAGATTATTCGGAGATTTTAGAATGAATAAAAATTTGTACACTGAGCATTGCTCGAGGCTCACCTAACGATTCGATGGTATAATAGCGTTGTTTGCTGTCTAATTTTTGAGTATGATTATCCGGAAGTCCCTTACCCCATCCCAAGGTATAGCCACGTACTTTGATACTTTGATCCTTTGGAGGATTCCAAGACACCAGTATTGAATCCGACATAGCTTTAGCTGTTGTGATTGAGTTTAAGCATACGATATAAATATCGACCGTGTAGATTACTGTATGATGATCAAATAGAAAAACAGCTGCTCAGCTTTTACTTACTTTTCAAGTTGATTGGAACATTGGGAACTTTAGTTTCATCCAAATCCCTCTCGTAAGGTTCTATGTCCATTATATCACTCCAAGGTCCCGTTCCATTGACGTTTAACGCGCATATCCGAACTTGATAAACCACGTGTTTTTCTAGTCCATTGAGTTGATACATTCTCTGGTTACTCTGTGTAGTTATGTATGCCCAATGTCGTCTGTCGTGTCTGCGATACTTAATTTTGTACCCAGTAATCACTCCATTTTCTCCTTCCAGCGGAGGTTCCCAGCGAATGATTATACTCTGTTAAATGGGAATTGTTAAAAACTAGAAATCGAAGGAGCCAATTATTGATCAGGACTATTTCTCACAGTGGAATTGCCTGCTTCCAGTGTTACGTTGTGCGGAGGTTGTGAAGGTTGAGCACTTAGAGTCCGAACAGTAATTTCACTGGTCGAAGCACCAGGTCCATTTTCATTGACTGCCTGAACCCAGAAATTATATTCAGTGAATGGCATTAGTTCTACAAGTTCATACGTCGTCCCAGTTGTCTCATGAACTTTTCCTTCGTTGTCACCCTGAAAGAAAAACCAATTGTTTCAATACGCTCAAATGGGAAAAAGATCTTCGACTTACTTCTATATATGTAATAATATATCTGATAACTCTGCCGTTGGTTATCAAAGGTTCTTCCCATGTCAAAGCAACACTGGTGCTGTTTGTTGGATGACCTTGTAAATTTAGAGGTGGTCCGGGAACATCCGCCTATATAAGGGAGAGGTAAGAGTGATTGTTTGGAAAGAAGAATGCACCATTTGTGGGACATTCCACGTCAAACGGGCCACTTTGTCCACAATATTTTTTGAACTTGGAACTTTTTAGAAAAGTGTCCTACAATCGATTTTAAAAATACTTAGAAGCAGAAAAATTACAAGACATATCGATTGGTTTTAGTCGTAGACCTACTTTGATTCATCGCAATCCATGCATAGGTCGAAATATTCGAATTTCTCGGTCTACAAGGGGACCCGAGCTTAGCTGGAGTCAGGTAGCCACGGGCGCGCGGTTTGTTGTGGGGCGTGACCTCTGCTCAGCCCCGAAGGTGACGTCTCACAACAAAACGCTACGCTGCTAGCTACCTGACTCCAGCTAAGCTCGAGCTCCCTCGTAGCCGAGAAATTCAAATATTTCGACGCAAGCATGGATTGCGGTGAATCAAAGTGGGTCTACGACTAAACCCAATCGATGTGTCCTAATTTTTCTGCTCCCAACAGCGAATAATTGATGATTACTCGATCGATTGCATGAGTAGATGATTTTGGCTTTCAGATTTGGATTTCGAAGCTGATTATACGTGAGATTACTCTTGAAAAACCAAAAAAAATTCGATTTTCGAGCAAAAAATAAATCATTTTTTCAATTGGGTTTGATATGCTTTTCTGACGTATTTTGACCTCAGGAATCCGAATCTGAAAGAAAAATTGATCTATCTCTAAAATTGAGCGAGTTGTCGCCAATTTTCAGCTTTTTGGGGTCAAAAATAAAAAATTGATTCTTTGGTCTATTTAAATGTAATTTGAGCTCAGGAATCTGAATCCGAAAGAAAAATTGATCTATTTTGAAAAATAACCGAGTTATCTTCATTTTTTCGCATTTTTCGGCATAAAAATGGAGATATCTCGAAGGGAAAAAATCGCAGCTCAATTCGGACAACGGATTCGTGTTCCTGAGGTCAAAATACATAAGGAAAGTGCCATACGATCAAATTTTAAAAATAAAAATTTTTGCCAAAAATTTGAGATTTTTCCAAGGGGTACCCCTTACGATTTTTTCAAATTTTGGCCGAAAATTTTTATTTTTTAAAATTGATCGTATGGCACTTTCCTTATGTATATTGACCTCAGGAACACGAATCCGTTGTCCGAATTGAGCTGCGATTTTTTCCCTTCGAGATATCTCCATTTTTATGCCGAAAAATGCGAAAAAATGAAGATAACTCGGTTATTTTTCAAAATAGATCAATTTTTCTTTCGGATTCAGATTCCTGAGCTCAAATTACATTTAAATAGACCAAAGAATCAATTTTTTATTTTTGACCCCAAAAAGCTGAAAATTGGCGACAACTCGCTCAATTTTAGAGATAGATCAATTTTTCTTTCAGATTCGGATTCCTGAGGTCAAAATACGTCAGACAAGCATATCAAACCCAATTAAAAAAATGATTTATTTTTTGCTCGAAAATCGAATTTTTTTTGGTTTTTCAAGAGTAATCTCACGTATAATCAGCTTCGAAATCCAAATCTGAAAGCCAAAATCATCTACTCATGCAATCGATCGAGTAATCATCAATTATTCGCTGTTGGGAGCAGAAAAATTAAGACACATCGATTGGGTTTAGTCGTAGACCCACTTTGATTCACCGCAATCCATGCTTGCGTCGGAATATTTGAATTTCTCGGCTACGAGGGAGCTCGAGCTTAGCTGGAGTCAGGTAGCTAGCAGCGTAGCGTGTTGTTGTGAGACGTCACCTTCGGGGCTGAGCAGAGGTCACGCCCCACAACAAACCGCGCGCCCGTGGCTACCTGACTCCAGCTAAGCTCGGGTCCCCTTGTAGACCGAGAAATTCGAATATTTCGACCCACGCATGGATTGCCAAAGAATGCGAAAAAATGGGGATAACTCGGTCATTTTTGCAGATAGGTCAATTTTTCTTTCGGATTCGGATTCCTGATATCAAAATGCTTCAGAAAAGCATATTAAACCCAATTAAAAATATTATTTATTTTTTATGATTAAAATTAATCGAGTTGTCGCCAAATTTTCGCCTTGTGGAACAGAAAAATTGAGATATCTCGATGGGAAAAAATTCGTAGGTTAATTTACTCGCTGGATTCATGTTTCTGAGATCAAAATACGTAAGTAAAGTGCCATGCAATCGATCTTTACAATACTTTATCTTTGGCCCAAAAATCGAAAGAAATTTTGACTTTTGGTGTTAACAAGGGATCTGAGTATGGTTTCCGAGACCCCTCAAGACGTCAGAAATGTTTCGTCAAGTTCGATAAATATTTTGTAAAAAGTGGCCTGTTTGAAGCGGAATGCCTTATGTATAATAATCGTGCAATAGTTAATTTTATTTTTTTAATAGCTTGCCTCAGATTGAGTCGTAACATCAAGGATGGTACTAGATGCCCCTGTCCCTTGAGCATTTTGCGCAACCACACGAAATTGATACTTCATGTTTGGTTGTAGTCCAGGTATTACCCCTTCTAATCTATTGTGCAATGTATTTACAACTCGTTCCCTAATTAACAGTGAAAAAATAATTTACTATATTTAATTATCGATTTTGTAAACACATCGAAATCTTATTCTTACCTCTGTGATCCGTCCTGTTTATAATAAACATAATAAGTTAGAATGTCTCCGTTAGTATTCTCGGGTTCTCTCCATCTTAGAGTAACAAATCTTGTGGAAACAATGACGGCGGTAAGATCTCTCGGAGCAGATGGAATGCTGCCTTCGATGGAGTCCAGGGTATCCGTTTCGTCTATAAAAGGGGGTTCAGGGTTGATCAGGGAATCGGGATCGCCTAAAGTGCCCAATATATCCGCAGGATCATCCGAAGGACTGATGGAAATTTCAGGACTTTGGGCAAAAGCTGGGAGCGTATGACCCAGAAGGGTGCTTGGGTGCTGCCAAGTGTTGTTGTACAACTGCCGATGCAGATGTTTTTTTGGAAGTAACTTTGGAGTCGTTGTTTTATGAGCTCCTGATTTTTCTAATTTTAGTTAGTTAGAAACACAGTTACGGAATGGGATAAGAGAAAAAAAAACAAAGAAAAATACAAATGAAAATCGAAAATCAACTGAAATTATAACAAAATAATATTAGTAGTAATAAAAATGAATAAAAAATCACCCATATTGAAGATAGCTTGTTTGATAGAGTAAAATAACGATGTTAAAGAAATTTCACATATAATTGTACACTTCTTACATGCTATTCTTTATTCTACTCACTCGGCTGGTTAATGATCAGTCGTGCCGAAGCCTGAATGCTGCCTGCAGGATTGACTCCTATGCACTGAAAGATACCAGCGTCAATTGGCAATAGTCCGTTGATCCGCAGATTGTAGCTGTGCGAAAAGTAAAAAGAAAAAATAAAGTTATAAGTTTTTTGCTTCAAAAATTGATCGGTATAAATTACGAGGGTGAGGGCCCAAAATTGTGCGATTATTAACACCAACCCATTGACCAGTTGCCAATAGGCGCTCAGCGTAATTCTTTCACCATTTTTCAACCACGTTACTTTAGGCTCAGGCTTTCCATATATCTCGCATTCCAACTCCAAGTCTTGATTTTCGTTAGCAACTTTATCGACCGGTTTTTTGACGAATGTTGGAGGCACTGAAGAAAAAAGTATTGTTTTTAATGTGGATCGTCTTGCAGACAATATAAGACGGATAAAATGATGTGATAAATTTTTAATCACCTTGCACCGTAACCTCGGCCGAAGCATCCAAAGTTTCTACTTCATTTTCAGCTCTGCATTGATACAATCCATGATCGATTTCTCTAATGCCGGTAATCATGAGACTGGATGCGGCTACGATTCGGTACCTGATCAATAAGAAACGATCATTTGTATTCAAACTCTTTATTCTAATTCAAGAAAAGACGTGGACTGTTATTCTCATATTACCTGGAGTCCAACGACGCCAAATCAATAGCAATGCCGTCTTTGAGCCAAAAAATAACTGGCTTGGGATTGCCGTTAGCTGCACACTCCAAAGTGACAGTCGTTCCTTCTATAGCAACTTGCTGCATGGGTTTTGCAATAAAAACAGGTGCAGTTGTTTCTTGATCTGCAAACGACATACGTTACCCTTCAAATAAAAATTCCGCCGATCAAAGTTTCACAGGACAAAAAAAAAAAATACCGACCAATATCGCTCGTCAACGTAGCGAGCTGTGCCTTGTTGCTGAGTCTATGTTGTCCGAGTCCACTCGCATTACATCTGTACGATCCAACATCCTGCGATTGTACGTGATCAATTTCCAAAGCCCCCGAAGGTAATATCGTCATCCGACTTTCATCCAACAGAAGAGGATGCTCGTCTTTCAACCATTGAATAGTCGGAGGACTCGAAGATAGCGGCAAAACGCAGCTTAAGTAAGCAACTTGGCCCGGATAAACCATTGTGTCTTGTGGTTCTTTTTCAAAACTCGGCAGACCTAGAAATTTGAAATTATGGTCAATAAAAATACGACGAAGCGGAATCGATTCGAACAAGAGCGATCGCTCAATATTATACCGACTTGCGAGCCTGATGGTTGCCGTTCTTGACACAATTGCTCCAACATTGTCTATCGAAGCTAGGCATTGATATCCTCCGGTGACTTCGGAGTTCCCAGGATAAATTCCATTGATATACAAAGATCCGTTGGCCAGCTGCGATCTTCATGGAATAAAACAAGCCGGTCGTTGTTAAGCTTTCAAAAGACTCGATTCGATCCAATCTTTTCTGTGTTTTTTTTTTTGTTTTTGTTATTATTATTTTTAATTTCACAAACCTATAGCTATCCCCGATAAACGATATCGGCTGCCCGTCGTCGGTCCGCCATTGAATCACTGGTGATCCCAAGGAACTCTTAGCCACGCAGTCCAACCGAGCTGGTGCTCCCTGTTCAACTACCACATCTTGGGGTTCTACGATCAGTTGCAATCCGCTTCGACTTACGGCTGTCATGAAACAAACAACATCTCAGAAATTACAATCGAGTATTAATTAAAAGATAAATAAATAAACTAATAACAACAACTCATTCGATCGAGCGATAAATCAGATCTACAACATGCAATACGTTTCCAGAGTAGACAACTATAATTGTGAATAAAGAAAAAAATCCAAAACTCAGGTACGAAGCAGAAAAAATACATAATAAAAAAAGAGAATGAAGGAAATTAACGAAGAATTTCCGGTCTTTTATACATCGTTGTAATCAGATAATAGAGCGCGAGTAGAAAAGGTATAGAATCTATTGTATGGGGAATTCTAGGTATCCTAGAGATCCAGAACACATTATAAGAGAATCCCCAACGAGGATATCATATTCATATTCCTTAGTTTTGTAGCTTTCCTTTTTTCATTTGCAGAATTTACATATTTTTTTTCTTCTCAATTATCATTTGAGAAGTGAAATCTGTTCGACTGGATCCCTTCAAGATCGAGGGACGGAAGGAAGCACGTTTATTATTTGTACTCGCGACTCCGCGATGACTAGAAATAAAGGGAGAGGATCTGCAGCAGTTAAAAGGCTAGAAAAAATAAAGATAGAAAGAAAGTAAGAAATAAAGAAAGAAACGCCTTGAGGTGTGGAAGAAATTTGTTAACATCGCCTAGACTAAACTTTAGAGAAAATAAACATCAGCGACTATTTGATTTACGAGCATATGTACTACGTACAACCCGCCGAGTCGAGAGAGAGAAAAAGAGACAGAGGGAAGAAAATGTCTTTCTACCCGACAACCTACCGCACGATGTGCACCAAAATAACACCATGCTATAAGGTGCACATAGAGCTGTAATAATACCCAGAATTCTATGATACACAACTAAATACCGGCGTACCACGCAAGGTAGATTCTTATCGAGGAAATCAGAAGCTCAGGGGTGAAATAAAAGAGATGATCATTCTTTGCCCCACGGGATTTCAAATTTTTATTACACGTGCATCGTGTGGTCGGTCACTATATTCTCCCTTGATAACGGAAGGGTTGAAATCGTTGCTCGCGTGGTATTCGTTGCGTTGGTTGAAAAAAAAAAATAAGAAAAAAAAAAGGAAAACCCTGATCGATAGAAGTAAAAGTTTGCGGGGGTCGTCGATTGAATGACAAATCTATTTCTATAAATACGATATGTTGAATAATTACGATAGTTTTACGGTGATTGAATTATTTTCTTTTTTCTTCTCGTCGTCAATTTCGTAAGAGCGTATACCTACGTCCAGAAAGATATAATAAAATAGGATCTCGTGGATATCCTGGTAGCGTCGTTTTTTAAATGGAAACTATACATAATGTACGTATGTATACGAAATTTACATATATACTTTAGATATAGGTCCATAATATAGGTATATATCGTGTCGAGAGAGACCACACCCTGAAGCATTAGCGCCCACGTAAATTAAATCGACATTGGTAAAGCGTTTAGTCGGTGGCACGGGACTTTCTCGCCCGTTGCATTTTATTAACCGCGTGGAGGAAAACGGAATTTTTGACAAAGGTGTACGGGTATCTACGTACGTAGGAAAGAAATGCCAGCAGACTGTACGAAACTGGATACGTGGATATAAATTTTCATTCTTCTTTCAAGGATTTTATACCAAATAACGACAGCGGTCCGCATCTTTCCTTATCTTTCCCGCATCTCACCTCGATTAATTTGGTCAATAGCATGGGGCAAAAGTTGATGATCGGTGAATCGACGGAATACGATAATTAATTAATTTCAGACAAAGTCGTAGCCGCGGGTAGCAGAGGCTGTTGTATTCGCCGACGATAAATTTTATCTGCAATGACCACCTCGCAAGCAAAGTGCGACGTGAAAATTTTATCAGGGAATCCGACGATCTGATCTCCGTTATACGGACGGGGTTCCTGATATCTACACCATATGTGAGGTATAATAAATCTACGATTACAGAAGCTGAGAAATGGCGATAAAATTTACTATAAATAAATCATCTTGACGTAGAGAGGAGAGAAATCTGCCCAGCGGATACTGAAATACCAAAAGTTTAACACCCGCCGATTTTATATACCATAATCATATCTTGTTTACATTGCAGTAGCGGGCAAAATCGTCGTCACGGTCTGTAAACCCCGCGAAGAACGACCTACGACGACTACGAAGTCGTGTTATGCGGTTTAACTTTGATACTTTTACTTAAATTCCCATTATTTACCATACGACGTGTAATGAACAGCTAATGAATGATAATAAATAAAATTGACACGTTCAACGACCGGATAAAAAGTCACGGAAAAATTATAGAAACGCACCTCTCACGTTGTATTTTTTGATTCTTCCTCAAGCCTCTCTCTCTCTCTCTCTCTCTCTCTCTCTCTCTCTCTCTCTGTCGCTCATTTTCTCGTCATTTACACGGGTTGCCGGATGTTCACGTTTTTAATTAAATTGTCGCTATGTATACATACTATACGGTAACCAGATATCAACATACGGGACAAACATTCAACAACATAGCGCAACAACCAGCCATAGCAAAGGAACATAAGAATGTAATTCGAAACTACCCGGGGACATCTTAGGTTTTCGTACACCTGGGCTCCGAGAGGGTGTACGAAAGGGAATAAGAAGAATCCAAAATGAAAAGAAAATAATTGGGGAAGTTCGCCCATGCGTCACACGTTCGTACACATTTGTCATACGTACAAATAATAATCATCGAGCAAAAAGTACGACGAAATTACTATGGCGTGCTTTCTGTCCTTTTAATTTATTTATTTTCTTCTTCCATTCCGTCGGTGGTTTTGACTCTTTCATATTTTCACATGAGTTTTCGGAGGACCGGGGCAAATAATCCATTTTCCCCCGACACCCAGCACATTCATTCCTCCGCCCCCTTCGATATGGACTGCGCGCATGCATGGGGGTATTTTTATCGCAAACCTATATTATACGCGATATCCATGCAATTATTTCTATATATCGGTAGACAATGGGAGCCGGTAGTTTTCGGAGTGGTGAATTGAACCCTGGGGAAGAGAAGATGGGAGGTAGGGGGATAGGGGATAACAGAATTACCTCGAGGGGTAGTTAGAGGAGAGCAATTGGCAACCCTGCAAAACCAACCCCTGTATATACCGTATACGAAACTTTTACTACTTTTCCACTCTTCCACCCCCATGTTTACACATTTTATACACCTATACGTATGTTCGATGTGAGTAGATGTTTTTTCCGAGGATGCACTACGGATCATAAAACTCCGCTTTACTCTCCTCTGTAATATGTTCAGAATATAAGTTTTTCTTTTGGTTTTTTGCGTAAATGAAAATTAAAAAATTAAACCAACTCGTATGATATCGTAATTAATTTACACTACTACGGTGCATCGCATAGCATAATTCGTGATGTTATTTTAATTTGTTCTTTATTTATTTTTTCTCTTCTACTTATTTCATCAACGTTAATTGGAAGGTTAGTCTGAGGTTTGTCAAACGATGCAGAAAGTTTAGAGGGGGACTGAATTAACATCTAAATTAAAGATGTAGGTATAGGAAAACTATAGAATATAGCCTGCCAGGTACGTTACCCACATAGAGTTATTATCTGATGTACGTACGTACACAAAATGTTAAATTCTGAAGATGAAGGGGAAGGCGATTGGTACAAGTGTTGTAAAATATAGAAATGAAAAAAAAAAATCAAACAATTCAAATATTATTGCGGACATTATGATACACACCTGAGCATCGCTGTTTTTTTTTATGATATTGTCTAGTAGTATTGGTAACAGTAGTAATAGTAGTAGTAATAGTAAAAGTAGTAGTTGTAGGTAGTAGCAGTAATAGTAGTGGTGGTAGTGGTGCGGTAAATATTTAATCGTGCTAACAAGGATGAAAAATTCATGATGTACCCACGTAATGTGTCCACATGAGGATTAACATGGGAAAAAAATTACATAACTATCGGTGAAAAGAAAAATAAAGATATTTTCTCGATAATCTAGAGATTCGTATTTTAATTATGATCATCGAATTTTAAATGAAATTTTGAATTTCGAGTAAACATGCGAGTGCAATAATCTTTGTTGATGTCCGATTGTATATTTTTTTATCTTATCTGTTTTTAATTCTTCTCGTCTTCTGCTGCTGTTATAACGTCAATCTGATATTTGACGTGATAAGACTAATACAAAAAAAAAAAACCGATAACTATGTTTAAATGAGAGATTCGAATGAATAATAAAGGTTTAATTGCGGCATTAGAACAGATAATTGGAGCATCAATGAAAAGACTTTCCGGTTCATAAGGGCGAAGATAATTCATTGATCGATTTAACAAACGTGATAAACGTATGAATGAAAATAAAACGTCGGTTTCATAGATTCTGTGCGACATGTGTTTTTAATATATTCTGTAATGAAAATTACCTTGGCCGACGATTGTCAACAAAGTTAGAGAGATCAGTGCTACCCTCAACTCCATTGGAGGCAGTGTGCGTGTATCCGATATTTCAATCTTGAAAAGATCACCAGTTGGCTACCCACCCACAATACTTCTCATCCGATCACTATAAGGTAAAAATTCAACTTTGAACACATTATAAATTTATACTTTGAAAAGAATATTCGATATCACCGCACTGCTCTTCGCACTTGAATGCCTCATTTTTCATCCGATAAACGATGTATTTTAATTATAAAACATGACTAGCGAACCGATCCATTCCTCCGCATTGTCGAATATTGTAAACTCTCTTCAGAATCTGACGCGACGCCATTTTCTAATACCGCTAACAACTTGCGCCCCCATTTAGCTCAACCCTGAAACATCAACCCCCGCGAACTTGGAACCTGAAGTCAGGCACGAATTGGAAAAAATTCAACTAGTTGGATAACCCGATGATAAAAAAAAAAATAGGTAGATCTCTGCGAAATTTTTGTTTGTTGGAAACTCGCTGTTATTTCCGATAAAAATTTTGACGGTTTACAACCCAGGAGTTGGACGACTGGATTTTCAGTATTTCGTGATTCGTACAATGGATTGACATCCTGATTGACTGTATCAAAGGGAAATAAAAATAAATCTCTTGAGGGGAAAAAAATTGGAAGAAAAAAAAATTTCATAAAAAAAATTAAAGACAATATGGCCGCGCCTGGGTGTTGTGGGTAGTGCGTGATTTTCGCAAGAGATTGACGACTCGTAAACAACTCTGTCGTACCACTGGTGTTAATATTATAGCAGATATTGGATAATTTCAATTTGTTAATGGGCGGGCGGACTTTTACGGAATGCTGAAACGATGCTAGATGCCATCCGAAGCGTGGTGAGTAAGAGCGTGACGATGGTTTTAACGTTCCGAACTTCTGGTCTGTCTATTTTTACTCGTAATTCATCGATTTTATTTTCGCGCAACATAGATTTTCCAGATATTCATTAACCCCGCAAAGACAATGGCTGATATTTTAGCTAGCTAATCATTCTCCATCAAATTTTCACGTTATCATTAGTTGGGGGTATACTCAGCTTGAAAACTCTCTTGTTGTTGTTATCATTATTATCAGTTAGCAATTCACGAGTCAAGATTGATTAGAATTATTCTTTGCCGTTAGGTTTCTGCCGATATTATTTTCTACAAACACTCATTGTGGAAGTAGACCTTCGGAGGACTGCGCTGAACTCATCCTTATTGGAAAACTTGCCATTCTTCGGATTTCGTTTTTAGTCGTAGACTAAGCATACCCTCACTACTCTGCCGGTCGACTCAAACTACGGATTGGCATGGATAAGAGGGGTACGTTGAGTCGAGATTTTTCCCAATCTTGTTCACAATACACAGCTCTTTAGAATACATAGAAAAGTCAAAATTGTCAAACCAAGTTGGATGTTTTATTTTTCTGCCTTGAGAATCCACTGTATAATTGACCATCTCCTTTGTAAATCCGATCTGGTTCTTAGTCATTCTAATACGCTTCAAAAGTTTGCATGCCCTTTTACAAATCTGAAATAAAAATGGAATGAACATAACGATGACCTTGGAGAGACGCATAAGATGCTTATTTATTAATGATAAATTTGATTTAACTTCCATCAACGTACGCTTTAGTTTGTTTGTATTAGGCTGGTACTAATATCGTCTTTTATTATATCAATTTAACGACGAAGTAACAGGTGCTCTGCATGTGTAGTCTGAAGTGAATATAGATATTTTCTAATCCTCATAGCAAATCACGTGTCAATAAATAAATCCGATAATTCTACTTGTCGATCGATTTTTTGAAAGACCATTTACAGGCTAGCTAGATTTATCGTTGAGTTATGGAATATGTAATGTTAATATTATCTATCAATAAATAAAGTGCCAAGTGTATTATACGCATTACTAATTCCTAGGGGTGGAAGGTAGCACTTTACTGAGACTTGGAGACTGACAGTGGTTAAAACGCTGGAGAAAGACGGTGGAGCTTTGGAGGAGGGGGAGATGTCTGCTGGTACCCAAGGCGAGATTCGGGTCGGTCCATCCCACCAGGTTTGCCCGATTCTTTGGAAAAACCTCACTGCTTCGTAGCTACCTTGCCAATATGGGATATTTTTTTTTTAGGCTTGTTCATTTTAAGACTTTCCACTCGGTTAAACTGCTAATGAAATAAAAAAAAGAAGAAATTCTTCGATCGATAAAAAGTTTGTTAAATATTAATACGCACGTGATAAATATTTCAATTTGCATTGCATTTGCAAAGGTAACATTTTCGTGTTTGTGTGTATATATAATACAAATAGAAAAGAAACTGAAAACTTTCAGACCATTCTTACCTCACTTAAATTAAGTTAAAAGACTTTGGTGACAGTTGATGTTCGGTTGACGCTTCTCAAATTCTGTTTTTTCTCTAATTATCTTAGTGCTTTGAATAAGCAAGCCGGTATACATGTGTGCATGACTAACTCGCTTTGGCAGTGGTGCTAACCGCGCGCTACCCTGAATTTTGGGTACAGGAGTTGGTTTCTTGCCAGGCCCGGTTGCCTGAGTACCGGCCGGGCATCCCTCCTGGAGAGCTTCATCCGGATCCAGAGTTCTCCAAAGAACGAGAGGAACTACGATGGGTTCCGGCCATGGCTTTGGACGGAGACCTATTGATGTACTTAAGAGCTGCCCGATCTATGGCTGCCTTTGCAGGAATGTGTGATGGTGGATCTCCCGACGACGGTTGTGTAGCTGCTTCCCGCGACGATACTACCATTAACGCTTTGGATATTTTACACGACTCGGGCTACGATCCCGGCAGAGCCCTCCAAGCACTAGTCAAATGTCCCGTACCGAAAGGAATTGACAAAAAGTGGTCAGAGGAGGAAACTGTAAGTACATACCAGCTGCATGATCATTTGTTAATAAAAATTGGAGGATATTAATTAATACCTAAGATAATATCATAATTGTGAATATTGTTTATAAATTTATTAGTGCATAAGTTTTTCTTTTCTTCCCTTTATTTGCAGAAACGTTTTGTAAAGGGTCTTCGACAATTTGGAAAAAATTTCTTTCGCATCAGGAAGGATTTACTACCCCACAAAGACACGGTGATTATTTTCCGCTGGCTGACGCGAGTCACATCAAAACTTGCGATATATTTCTTTTTCTAAATTGCTATTCCTGTCCAGCCTGAACTAGTCGAGTTCTACTACCTGTGGAAGAAGACGCCTGGCGCAAACAATAACAGACCTCACAGAAGAAGGAGACAGGGTTCTTTGCGCAGGATTCGCAACACTCGCAATTCCCGTGCAGGTACACCTAAGGAAGAAGTTCCTACTCCTACAAAAGATACTTCACCCGCTGCTTCGAATCCCAAAGAACCTGCGTCTGAGCCGGAAACGGCACCTGCTGGGACACCAGCGAGCAATAATCCCGGGGGCGAAGTCAGCTCCGTGACGGAAGATGATAATTCGGAGGAGGACAGCGATTCTAGAGATACGAATACAAACGGGACAGCTCAATCCTGTCAACATTGTTTCTCAACCAGTTCAAAAGACTACCAAATCGCGGGAAAAGATCGACTACTTCTTTGTGCCGAATGTCGAGCGCATTTAAAAAAGACTGGAGAACTTCCGCCCGCACCTCCCTACCTATTTCGCCCTGTCCCTGCCGAATCGCCTGACAGTCCAGGCAGGATGAGAACTCGAAATAAAGCTAAAGAAACGCCCAGACCAGCCAGACCCAGGAGAGCAGGTGGAACCGATACGCCTGACCAGGAAAAGCAACAGCAGCAGCAGCAGCAAACGCCTGATAAATCTAAGAAAAAATCGTCAAGTAAACCAGAAACGCCGAGAAAAGGACAAAAGCGTACGCAGGCTGAGGATCCTGAAGAAGATAAGGATTCGCAAAAGCGCAAACGAGGAGAAAGGCCCGAAAGCCCATCTGAATCTCTTACAACTGACAGTAATTCTTTGATGGATGAACCTGAAAGAGAAACGGAGGGTGAAACGAGCGAGAATCACTCTGTTCCGGTTGCTGTTCAAGTTGACGAACCTCCGAGTCCTGTCGTAACGACACCAGAGGAGCCGCTTGAACCAACACCAGTTTCTACACCTGTTCCTGCGGCTATTCAAAGCCTACCAATTTCAGTACCAGTTATTCATTCTGTCGACAAAAAGCCGACGATAGAAGAATTAGCGGAGGCCAAAGAGCAAATGGAGGAAATGCCAATGATGATGAACCAGCCTTTGAAATTGGAAGTTCTTCCAATGGAGAGAGCCATGTCACCTCCGGTAGAAGATAATAAAGAGTTAATTCAGCCGATAAATGCAAGCACCCAGCAATCGATGGGTGGTGTCGATATTGGCCAGAGTATACGAAATCTATCACAGCCTAATATAGTAAACTCACAGAATTGCACGCAGAATTTACAAACGTTGCAGGTCGCACCTCAAACCCCGCAAGTTATGCCACTCAACATGCAACATCCACCCCAAAATATACCGGTGAGCCAAAATATGCCGCAAAATTTGTCCCAGAATCTGTCTCAGAATTTGTCGCAGAACTTATCGCAGAATATGTCCCAGAGCTTGTCGCAGAACTTGCCTCAAAATATGTCGCAGAATTTGTTGCAAAATTTGTCTCAGAATTTACACCAACCTTCAAACTTACCATCAAATATGGGAAACCCGCAGAATATTGGTTTACCACCAAGCATGATTGGTCCTCCAAGCATGGGCAACCCACACAACATGCAGCAGAATATGTCCGGATCTTCATTGAATCTGAGTTTACCTCAAAATCTGTCCACTAATATATCGCAGATGCCACAGCTGTCAAGTTCTCCGCAACCATTGGGACTGCCAGTTTTACCCCCTGAAATTAGAATGCCAGAAAGAATACCGGAGGATAGACTGCCTCCTAAACGTCATAGGGATAATAGAATACTCGATAGGATGTCTGAGAGGCTCCAGGAACAGCCGGATGGAAATGGTGAACTGGATAGGCCGGAACCTCAGAATTTATTCCAGCCAATTCCACCGCCTCAGAATATGATGCCTATCGAAAAACCTCCTCCTATCGCACCTTACTCGTTAGCACCAACGCCTCCGATGGAACCTCAAAATCTCAAGATCAAACAGGAGATTATTCCTCCTGAACCAGACCCTCTACAGAGCTTAAAAGAAGTAAAAGTCCCTGGATTTCAAACAGGATTTCCCGGTCCAAGTTTGGACAATATTAAAAAGGATCCTGACAGTGCTAGCAAGCCTCCAACTCCCAGCAAACATCCTATGGTACAAAATAATCAGCAAGTCGCCCAGATACAGTCGGTAGCAGCATCACCTACCCCAAGTTTGCCACCGCCACCAACTTCCATTCCACAACCGGTCATGCATCCGTCTCAGCAGCCGAGTCCCCACATGGCGCATCCCTTCCATGCTCATCATCCGCTGATACACCATTCGTTATTCGCTGCTATGCACCCTTATCATCACGGCGGAATGGCTTATCCCGGTTATCCACCTGTTGGTCCATATCCCCCGTTTCCTGCCTATCCATATGGTCCGGTCCCTCATGCAATCCCTCCTCCGTCTCCTCAGCGAAGTCAAGAGAGTACCACTATGATGACTGCTCATCATTCAAGCACAAGCTCAAGCGTAACGAGAGACGAGGGTGACAATTTGATTGCAACGCACCACCATTCCTCTAGCATGCATCAGGCGACAACCTTACATCATGACAAGTTGATGACAATTTCTTCACACAGTTCACATAGCCATTCTCACAGCCAGTCTTCGCATAGTTCTCACAACGCTCAACGTAAACCTGCCCTAGTCTCAGCTTGTTTAACTTCTTCAAGTTCGGTGCATCATCATCATCGCCCACCCCAACCACAACCGCCTATGCCGCCAGAGCCAAAACCTGAACCAGAATTGGTTGAACCAGAGCCGGAGGAACCTCCGAGTCCTCGTGGGCCCTCGCCTGAACCACGAATGGAAGATTCCGAGTGTCATCGATCCCAATCTGCCATTTTCCTACGGCATTGGAATCGTGGAGAAAACAATTCGTGCACAAGGACAGATCTAACGTTTAAACCAGTTCCTGATTCTAAACTAGCCAGAAAAAGAGAAGAGAGATCAAGAAAACAGGCGGAAAGAGAACGAGAAGAAAGAGACAGGGCTGCTGCTCAGCAGGTTAGAAAAATGTCAACTCCAGAAAAACAACCCGAACCTTGTAAGCCACCTAGTCGCGGGCCTCTAGAACCTGTTGTGTCTCCATACGATCGTTACGCAGCTAGACCTGGTTCCTATGCAGACACACCAGCTCTCCGGCAGTTATCAGAATATGCCAGACCACACGCAGCCTTTTCACCCGCGAGGCACCCTGGCCCACCAGATCCTATGCTACATTATATGTATGGCCCGGTCGCCAGGGAACGACTGGAGCTTGAACATTTAGAACGAGAAAAAAGAGAGCGTGAAATTAGAGAGCTGAGAGAACGTGAATTGAATGATAGATTAAAGGAAGAACTGCTCAAGGGGGGTCCGAGATCAATGCCAGGCAGTGTCGATCCCCATTGGTTGGAAATTCATCGACGCTATGCAGTTGCTGGTCTTGCACCAGGTCCTTCCGGTCCTCCTCAGGGATTGCACCAGTTTGGTCTCTACGGCGCGCCTCCTGGTCCTAGCCAACTGGAGAGAGAACGTCTAGAACGATTAGGTATGAAACAGTTTTATTCCTTCCATTTCTAACTCAGTGACTTTTTTATGTGGTAACAATTGTCGTGATATTGTCTGCGCGAATATGTTTGCAGAAATTTTTCCTTTATCTCTGACCATAGAAATAAATTCACCTTTTTTTCTATAGATTACGATTCGACACAGATCTTTGTCACATATATCGTATACTGATTTTCGTTTCAATGAAACGATTTCCAAACTAAGATACTTGGCTATATTCAAGTTACCCTCACCAAAAGAAGGCACTGATGTTTGAAATTGATTTGCCGTCGTTTGAAAAAGTAGTTGATCATGAAGTAGAAAACATCAATTGTTGATAACAGTATTCCAATGGTGTATAGATAAGATTTCAGGTTTCAGGTATAATATCAATCTTTTTCTTATCGGAGACATGTATTTGAATCATAGGACTTCCATTGTGAAATGTTCCTGTTGCCAAATGTATCATTTCAGTTAGAACAATCGATGAATATTATTAATTATTATCAAGTTATGAAATCAAAGAGGTGACAAGTACTTGCAATTGGAGAGAAATAACTTTCACAAAGATTACCCAAAGCTCGATCGAGCATCAATGTAGAGATTTACAGAGATGCGGTAAGCAATGATACCTGAAGTAAAACAACTTACTGAACGTACATTGTAACATGAATATGAGAATCCTTAGAGTTGGAAGAAAAATCCTTGAACATCCTGTTACCGATCACAAGCTCTGAAAGGAATATTGTATCGAATCACCCAGAATGAGTTCCTTTTGGATTCAAACTCACAGAAAGTTGAATCTGATTCAATATCTTGGAGCTTCCTTACAACCCTATACCCATCAGTGAGTAGTTTATTTCACCGAAGCGCTGTCGGGTTTAGGAATACCCACGGTAGCTGGTGGGGGGCCAGCAGGGGCAGGGGGCAGTCATCCTTCGCACCATCATGGCCAGTTGGACGAGCGGCTGGCTCTGGCTGCTGACCCGATGGTCCGGTTGCAGATGGCTGGCATCTCGCCCGAGTATCACGCTCACACTCACGCGCATACGCACGCGCACACTCACTTGCACCTACATCCGGGACAGCAGCAGGCCCAGCAACAGGCTCAGCAACAGCAGGAAGCAGCCGCTGCTGCGGCTGGATTCCCCCTGCCTGGTAGGTGATAGGATCTTCGCCGTTAGTTAAAAACATCCCATGTCGAATAACATTTCACCTGCGTCTTAACCATTTAATTATTATGAGAAAATATTGGCTATTATTTTGTGCCACAAACCATGTCTGATGATTGTACAAATTCTGCACTGGGTCGCTTTACAATTCCACTATTTTATTTTTGTTTCACGTAGCTGCCGGAGCAAATTATCCCAGGCCAGGTCTGATGTCTCGAGATCCTTCGATGGGTTTACATCCAGCTGAACTCCTTGGTCGACCATACGCTGACATGGCAGTTCACCACGAACAGTTACAGCGTCACTTGATGATGGAACGAGAACGTTTCCCTCCTCATCCTTCTCTCGTTGCCCATCATGAGGAGTACCTAAGGTTTGTGTTGTAAGAAAAAGAACAAATTCTCTTTGTTACCCGTAAGAATAATCCTGACGCGTTAAACACTCTATCATAAACTAACCTTGCGACTAACGAAAACGTTTTTTTTTCTTTTTTTTTTCTTCCTTATGTTTTTTAGACAACAACGCGAACGTGAACTAAAGGTACGGGCCCTGGAAGAAGCTGCACGAGGATCACGACCTTGAGCATCTTTCCGTTTTCATTCAGATTATTTTCAAAAGTTAGGGACGCAAGTAGCATAGTTATAAGAAGTATAAGTCATTATGCTAGTGCAACCAGAAGACATCTACCGAAATCTATTTTTAGCATAAATCCTTCAGACTTTTCAAGCCTCTGGAAATTGTCTGTCATTTATATTACGGATAAAGAAACAAACAAATTAGTCGACAATATTTGTCGACCTATAGATCACTGCCTATAGTCGATTTCCTTAGCATTGTAATTATTACCAAATAACGTTGGGGTGCAAATTACTGAAGGTAAGAATCTTTATGTTTCTTTTTCATACGAAGCCCGAAATTACTTACAACATCTCACTTTTTGAACCAGATAAAATATGGCTAACTAAGGGACAGTTCACTCCTAAAGCTTGACCAATGTTCTTTATTCAATCATATACCTATGACAAATAGCGTTATAAATCCGTTGCCGATGAAATCGTGAAATTCATTTCTCAATTGACCTGGCACAGTGACATTATACTAACAATAATAATGATAGGTAATCATAATAATAGTAATAATAATGATAATGATAACAAAATCATAATGAATCTAGAGATGATGTTTAAGCTAAACAACAATTGAGCAATGTTATTTATTTTTTTATTTACACGACGCATATATAGCAGAATAAGAACGCCGGACTATTTTTTAATTAGCAACTTAGTACAGTTCTGTACCGTATAAACATAATGTTAACAATAATAATAATAATAACAATAATAATAATAATAGTGAGTATAATCAACCAGAAAAGAGAAAATTTAATTAGAAAAAAAATATATATACATATATTATATTGAAAAAAAGAATAATCTTAAGTGCAGACAAAAAAAATGAAGTGAACGAAACAAAAATAAATAAATAAATGAGAAATAACCATAATTACCAGTAAGTCAGAAATATTCGATAGAGTGGAAGAAAAAAAAGGACAGAAAACCAATACAAAAAACAAGATTATGCATAAATCGTCGTTATCATATTATGATAGATAACAAAAATAATAATTAATACGATAATAATAGTAACATTTATAATAATAAAAATAATAATAATAGTAATATAGTAATATTAATAATAGTGATAATAACAGTAATAATAACTATACTCTATTGTGTGTATCGAATGGTAACTAAATTTTATAAAAATACACGAATACTTCGACGGAAGAGCAGAGCCACTCTAATTAGTTTAGCAGATGCTTTTTTGCTGGTGGTGCCTTGTTTTTATTGAGTGTAATGCGAGATGCAGACTCTGACCACTTGTTGTGGGAGTCCCACTCACAACCATGGCTCACCATGCACGGACCTACCTACCCTTTGTAAATTTTGTGTAAGTTTAACTCACATTAACATGTGTGTGACACATGTGTTTATGGGGGGGAAAAGCTGTGGGAGGAGGAATTTAAGCGCATAGAGGAGATCTTACTCATTCATAAAAGAACTTTAAGTGAGCAAAGAGCATCTCGCGATAAGCTTGAATTTTTTGTTTTTTACCCTTTAAATAATTTCAATAGAAGCCAAATTAGTTGATTCATCAATTTGTGTATCAGTTGTTTAGATTTGTGTAAAATTCTGGACATGGCTGCTAGGAAAAAAGATGAACCTGGTAAACAACGATGCCAAGCTAATGCTAGAGAGCGTGATCGTACTCATAGGTAACAGTTAATTTGAATAATTATTATTGGGGATTACTTATTTATTGTCAGCGTGTATTGAAATTCAATGTGTTGTTACTGCGATATATCTTGAATTTGTTTTTAAAAATTTTCAACAGAACAGAAGATTTCTTTACAGAAAAATTAACGAGTTGCTATTTCAGAAAATAAAATTCATTGTATGTTCAAATCATCAAATTCCATTGATAATAAATAATAGCAGATTACTGTTTAATTGTTATTTGGTCAGGTGAATAAAAATGTTCTTTGTAATCAAAGTAAAATATTTATCGTATCATGCAACAAGTGTTGGTGTGCTTTATCAAGAATTGTTTAATAATCCCTAACTTTTCTATCGGTGTAATTATCTTGTATTCGATCGGAAACTTTTGTTCTGTTTGACGATTAGCCTAACTTGAAATAGTCTTTGGATCAGTTCTACTCCTCGTGTTTGTTATAAGATTCCGAAATATCCTGACATTATTCTTTGTGAAATGAACCACTAGTATTAAATGTATTGCGTTAGTGTATTTCAAGTAAAAAAAAATGCAGGTGCGCTACTCAAGAATCGCAATCTTCACTGTGCAGCGTAAACACAGCGTTCACTGCGCTTAGGACACTGATTCCAACCGAACCAGCCGACAGAAAATTATCTAAAATTGAAACATTGCGCTTGGCGAGCAGCTACATCAGCCATTTGGGGGCTGTTCTCATCGTCGGTGCTGCTGATCAGCCTTGTCTACGATTAGAGGAGAATCACTTGCGATCAACAGCTACTAACTCATGGAATAATGAACCGAACAACAGACCTCAAGTCTGTACATTTTGTTTGGCTAAACATAAGAAATACGTGAGTATCATTTATCACCTGCCAAAGGGTAGGACTTGTGCATTTGTTCAATGTGACACAGAGTACATATTTTTAATTTTTTTTTAGAATTTGAACGTCGCCTCTCAAACAATATCGGACTACCAAAATCAAGACGGTTCTCAATACATTATACTTTCTGCAGGATCTTCGTCGTATTTTGATTTAGACCCGATATACTAAAACTAAAATTAAGTTCATAATTGTATATTAATTGTAAATATGAAAGCGATGTAGAGTGAAATAAAAATTGCTGTAATTTTGACTTAGCTTGCGGATGGTGTTAAATAACAGCAGACGATCATCGCCAACGATTTCGGCCGGTCAAGTGGTCAGGTTGTGGGATACAATTGTTTTCGTAGCCAACAATGCAGTGAGGAAGGACGTTTTCGTGTTTCTCCGGTTTCTCGTTCAGCGTTTTCCATTTCAGTGTTTCCTATTCGGTTATCTATTACCACATAGATAATATTAATAATTGATCATGTTTATCTACGAATTTAACCATCGCTCATGCTTGGCGGGATATTAGGTGAGATTTAATAGAAAAAATTTTGTACTCCTTTACACCATAGCAACCACATGAAACGCACCTCGCCATCATCTCCATTAGTTTCGAAACACCAAAATTTTATTGAACTCCAACTTCACCAACTCGATGTCATGATAATTTATATTCTCTGTTACGAATCCAAAATTCTATCATTTTTTCGATCTCTGATTCAGATTTGTATCGCGTTATTTTGAATCCTTTATACACGGCTTATTTTTCTCGAAACGCAGCGCCATCATTCTCTGCGTTATTTTCATATTTGTAGATCTTATGGATTTGATGGATGGAATTTTCTGTGGAAAAAAATGGCCAAAAGATTTTAGAACCATTTATAATGTCATTGACCTTTTGGAGCCATTAGCGGTAACGAAAAAGGGAGAAAGGTCTCGATCACACCTATTGCAAAAACATTTGAGGATCCTTTTTAAAAAATTCAAATGGCTCCGCCGGATATCCGGAAGCTCTCCTCGATATAATTAGACGGCGATATTTCAAAATGGCGACCACTTGATGGTTTTTTCGCTAGAGTTCACCACCGAATAGTCGGTGGTAAATAATTTGTTGAAGACGCGGGTAATTCTTAATTATTTGATCGTTGGTTCGTTTTTCGAAGAAACATAAATGTTAGACAATAGGTAATTGTATCAAATTACATATTATTCATAACAGAAATTTCTAATCTGCTTTGAACTGACCCATTTATTTCTTTGCTGATAGCATTTATGTCTGCTATAATCTCATTATAAAATACGCCATAACCTTAATACCATATAATGGTATTGTCAGAGATCAATCACGTAATATATTATTTTTTGAATTTGAAAAAATGCTCCTCAATATCGCCCAGTATTTGAACAATTCTAGTTTAATCCTCGCCCTATTTATCATCCCCATTTACATGTTTGCAAATTCTCATTAATTGACAATGAAAGGACAATAGTAGAAAATAGTGGGAATCTAGCCCCACACGCCGGCCATATTGGTATTTTCCAGCTATCATGTCAAATGAATTTGTTTTTCTTTTTTCCTAAACAATTTAGTTTTTTTCTTCTTTTTAATTGAAAAAAACGACCCTCGATATTAATCACATGTTAATAATCAGAACCTCGTATCAAGCTTTGAGAAATTCTCTACCTCAAATCACAGAATATTTTCGGTTTTTTCGCGATAGAATTTGGCTCCCCAAATGTTACTGCTCAGGACCGATAAAGACAGGTACAAAAGCGATAATAATAAAAATAATATAAACAGGGATAAAAGAGAAAAATATCTTTCGACTGTTCGTGAAAATTCGCGTGAAGTACTAGAAGAATTTCAATGAAAATTAATCACCTGGCGATCCTGGTTCCCGATGGATTCTATACGATTTACAACTGGCTGGAAAATTAATTGTTTTGCGCATTTGATTCAAATTGATCAAAGTGGGCGCGCGGTAGCCATCTTGTAAAAGTGTTCTGTGTGGTGTTTGGAGGTTCTACGAAGAACAGGAGCTTCGCCAGAGGCTGGGAGTCCTTCTGAAATCCTCCTAGCGGTCCTTGGCAGTCCCTGGGTACCCAGGTGACGTCCCGCTAAGCCAGGGGACCTTAGTTACTTCGGATTCTTCTCTGCCCCACAAAAACACTGCCGGATTCTTCAGGATAAGATGGTGAGAGTTTTTCACAACATTTTCCACATTATTTTTCTTCCCTATCTTCGATTTCTTACATTGAAAACTCTTTCCATTCAACGCAATCGATACTTTTAATTCGTCTCACGATATTGAATACTCTGCACCTGGTGGGCAAACCTGATTGAAAATTTCATTTTTTTTCTGTCATTTCTTTTTTCCTCATGTATAGATAAATGTCTTGTCTATGACAATAGTTCTTCTCTACATGTATAACTATATCGTCTGTTTTGGTTTTATTTTTATAGGAACTCATTGTTGTTCCATTGATCGGTTAACTTAAACCATTGCTAAAAGGAGGTCATATACCGATAATTATCAAATGGAAAAAAAAATTTAATCGATCAATGGTCAAGAGAAAAATTAATTATCAACTACGATTTTGCTGACTTTTTTGTTCGCTTACATCATGGTTATCGCAAAATGGATATCAGATGATGGACATCAAACGTCAAACATCAGATGACGGACCAAACACAATTTTAAGTACAAAAACGAATAATATCGAGTGATTTGTGCCAGTTTTATACTTAAAAGCTTATTTCTGAATCATCTCATCTACGAAGTGTTTGAGTTTCAAGTTAGAATAATTCTTCAACTCCAGCAACTCTTCACATCTAGTCCAAAAAAATTGCTGTCCCTTATTTTCTGTATTTTAATAATTTGCTTTTTCAAATATCCAAAAAAAAACAACAAAACATCTGTCAGCTCAATTCTCAAACCAGTCGTATCTTTGGTTTGCTCAGAGTTCGGCGTCAACTGGGGGTACAGAGGGGTCAAGTCCAGCCTCTAGCCCTGCATCTGCAGTAAGTCTTGCGATGGCAGCACCCAAGTACGGCACACTAGTGCCAAACCGTATTTTTGTTGGAGGAATCTCAGCCAGCACGAGCGAAGCAGAACTTGCCCAGCTCTTCTCTACATATGGAAACGTTAAAGGAACAAAAATAATCTCCGACAGAGCTGGCGTGTCTAAGGGTTACGGATTTGTTACATTTGAAACAGAAGAGGAAGCTAAACGGCTTCAACAAGAGGTGGGGCCAGGAGATCGCTTGATCTTTACACCGAGAATTTTGAAATTTTGCAAACGTTTAAAATTCTAGTGATATCTACCTTCCAATGAGCAAATGTTTTAATTTTTCTAGTCCGAATGTATTGTGCTAAGAGAGAGGAAACTTAATATTGCTCCGGCAATCAAAAAGCAGCTGTTCAATCGTTCTTTTGATGGTAGTTCAGGTTCTCCTCCAGCGGTACCTACGAGCACCTACTATTACACAAATGGTGAGCAATTATTTTATCACTATTGGTTATATTTTCCATTACCAATTGATCGATCGAAATAATTTCTTAATTCTTTTCAGGAATGGGTCTTGCTTATCAAAATGGTATGACCTTTTACAATACAGGAGGTCCAGCTCCCGCGACTCCAGTGGCTCCACAGGCTGATCCTACGACTCTATACCAAGCAACGAGTGTATTTGGTGAGTAATCGAATTCAATACCTATGATAATCGATGGAAGCATCTTCAAGAAATAATCGAAGATATTTAAATCGTATCGGTTCTTTTGCTCCAACTCCAGGCCCTCAAGCGACGGCTGGTCATCAAACTTTTGCTCCAGTGATGTATCCCTGTCCTGCGCCATCTTTATACGTTCCGCAGCCATATCCATACTCTCCGATGCCTGTAAGTTTGATTTTGAAATGAATAGTTTGATTCGGTATTTAGTTTCGGAGGTTATTGAGATCGGTTTATATGGGTACCTGAATTAAGTAGAACTTTTCTGCACATTCTGAAGAAAGATTATTGAGTATTTAGGTATTTGAATTTCTCTTCTTTTTTTATCCTCATTTTAAAAAATAAATGGTATATCGGTTACGGTTGACAGACAAACGGTCTGATGGGCGAAGGCATACCACCAGCGTTTCTACCCAACCCTCAGCAACTGCCCACTTACGTACTTCTCGACGCTATACAGTATTGAGGTCTAAAGGTATATGGTCTATGCTACGTGTCCAGCATGCGTCGCACCACTTTAAGCACTCTTCACTCATTTGCTACGGGTGCACTGCATGTCTTTCAATGTAGCATGTTCCGCTTACTCAACTGTGTCGCTCCTTGTTTAAATTTGTGATCAATCTGCAAAACACTCTCACACTGGCTGCATTTTGTGTGAAAATTTTTTTTCCGCTGTAGCTAATTTCTCCTTGTTTTAAATTGGTGGAAGGCATTTGCCGTTTGGCTTTCAATCATTTCTGATGGTTGGATCATTTATTTGATTATCTGTAACACAAGGTTATCTATATTTTAAACGCCGCATCTTAGAAACCTTCGATATTGTAATGTTGATTTTTTTTTAAAGGGAATTTTATCAATTCGACTTTGCTTCATGAGACTTACTAGATCTTTTGTTGGTCTCATTTTCAATTACTTGTTAACATATCGTGCGCAGACAAAAGATCTAGAATGTAATAATACATGGTTAAATTATTCGTTTGATCTGCATTGCGACAAACAGGTAATTCATGTTACGCTACATTTGAGCTGCAACTCATTGCATGTGTCTGGAGATCACGAGATTGATTATTCTCTAATTAAAGACAACGCATCAATCACGCTGCAATGCGCGTATATATATATTACTACAGATACTACACGTATATATAATATTCTTTGATCGATAGAATTGATCATAAAAAACTTTACTCTGAAAGATACACATATTTGTAATTCCAGTACGAGCCGTATTACGCGGGGGCAGCAGCAGCCGGTGCACCTCAATACCTTTATGCGACTAACAGCTCGCAGAATACTTCCAATGGCGGCGGCGGCTCATCCGGTGGTGGTACCAACGGCACAGGTGCAACTAGTCCCCCGGTCGGACCACCTCCAGCTATTGCATCTTTGGCCGCCCCACCGCAGACTCATCACTTTTACGCCCCCGGAGCTCCCCCGCCTCATCATCATCCCCCAGTACCTGCGGGACCTCCGCAGCCACAGGTGGATCACTTATACTACTCTTTTGCAGCTGGCCCACCTCCTCCGCCTCCTCCGCATACTCAGATAGGCCTCGCAGACCAGCAGCTATTATTGTACACGACAGATGGTACCTGCCAGCCCCAACAATCTAACGACAGTCAGGGACAGCCACAGGAGGTAAGATTACTCTGCGTTAAATAACCTTATACGATAACCGCAGACTTTTGTCTGGGTCCTTTGAGTTAGTCGGTCAACAATACGAGTGGGAAAACGAGCAAACTCTAACTTGCATCGGATTCAATGACTAGAGAAAACAAAAGAAATGAACAAGAATGTTAGTGCTGCCAAATCGACTCCTGCAGGTTCTATAAAACTTGTGGCATCCACTCGTTGTCAAGCCACACTGACCCGACAGCTCTGTGGTTAAACGTTGACCCTTAAGACTTCTCGGTCAGCAATACTTTTAGTTCCTCGGTGGCCTGTTCACTTTCCAAATTTATTAGACTAGCTTGCTACCATTCAGTCGGGATTCATACATCAAATTTGAACGGTTCACAGACTTGCTTAAACGATAACGACGCAGACGGTAGCGTCGCTCAGATGCACTGTAGAACGATCGTCTATCATCCAGCGACTGTCTACATTCCACACTCCCACGCTCCTCCGTTTCATCAGTCTTCTGGGGGACCTAGTCTTCTGCCAACACCAACACCTGCGTCTCAACCACATCATACCTCGCTTCAATCTAATATAAATCCAAAATTACAAACCATTATGTCTCAGCGTGGCGATTATTCAAAAGCGGTCGTGGCTTCGGCACAGGGTAGTTTTGTCAAGTCCCAGAATTTAAGTATTTCGTTGATTTCATCCGGTGTACATCATCAGGGTAGCGGCTATGGAAAAAGTCACGGTGTTTCAACGCAGTCACATAAATATGCTAGTTCGCAATCAGATTTTGCTCAGAAATTCACTGCCAACGTAGTGTCAACGGCTCGCTTTCCCGCTCACCACCAATATACCAAAAGATCATCGGGCACGAATGCGGGCTCGACGATGTATTTTCCTGGGCAAAGATCTGGCTACGGTTCCCACAAATCAATGGGTTTTGCAACAGGCGCAGTTTTGAATGGTTTTAATTATCCCACATCGTGTTCGGGTCCTCAAAAAACAGGAGGGTATATAACAGGCCAAAATTACGATACTTTGAGAGGTGGTAGCTATAACTATATACAAAAAAACAATACCGGTGGTCAATACAAGACCAGAAGAAGCTTTGACAATTCCAATAGTTCCGGTCAACAGACATCTGAAAATTTTCACACAACCAATCAAACTGTTTCTCAAATCACTCACAACAACAACAACACAGCTGATACCGCTACTACGGTAATTTCTGAAAAATCGTCGAGCCCGCCGCCTGCCCCATATTCTCCAATGACTCGGCCCCTCCCAACCCTCTCACCACCCGTTCCCCAGGTCCAGTTCTACGCTCCGACTCAGAACCGTTATCAGCCAGCGATGCCTCCACCGTCTACAACATCTGGTCAGCAACAACAACAGCAGCACCAGCAGCAGCAGCAGCCTGCACAGCGACGATACACAGCAGCTCCACCCGTACGAAGGCCATCCGAAAAGTATCCTGGGACACCGTCCCAGGGTTCTATGTTACGTCAGCATAAGTACAAAACCAACGGATTGATGCAAGCGGGTGGTAAATCCACCGACGACAGTCTAGGAGGAGCCGGCGATGCCCCACCCGGCGTTGGTCGAATGCCATTAACCCCACCGGGGACTCCTAGAAATAATCACCCTGCACATTCTACCACAGATCAGAACCAAATCAACGATACTTGTCACCAGATACAGGCATTGAGCCTCTAATTTTGATTACGTTTCTTAATGGTTAATAATTAAATGACCACCCGAGGAGTTGAAATATCAATTTTGCTCTACAAATACAAAGAAAAACAAAAAATGAAATGAAATGAAACAGCCGCATACCGACAGATGGTGACAAAAAGCGAATACATAAAATAAACAATAACATAAACAATAATAATAATTATAACAAGGAATATTATAGTTATTACATATGATAATGATAATAACTTGATATAACACTTATAAGAGGAATTTGTATATAGGTGTATGAATATTCATAGAAATCTCCGGATCTAAAAAGTTTTTGTGTGTGTGAAAGTAGGGGAAACAAAAAAAAAATAACCAATAGCAAAAAACAAAATTAATCACACGCGCAAAACGAACTTTTATTTTTTCGTGATCTCATTCCTGTGACCGTGTTTATGAACGTCGGGACCTTACAAAGTGTGAGTTAAACAAAAAAAGAAATTCCCCAATTTATTGATTGATTCGTTAAAACGATGTTATTGAGCTCCTTATTAATTGTAAAAGAAAAAAAAAAAAAAAAAAACGAATTAAAAAAATTGTTAAATATTTATAAAGACAAGTTGAAGTGAAGAAGAGGGAGAGAAAGAGTAAAGCAGATAGCTAGTGATGTAGAGAAAAGAAAGCAGAAAGAGAGAAAAAAATAGAGAGAGAGGAGATAAGAAAAAAATAACAATAATATTTGAAAAAACAAAAAACAAAAAGCAAATAAAAGGTGATGTAATTGTATATAAGATACTATGATTAATTAATTAAAAATATTTAAATATATGATATTGTTAGATGCGATATACACGAGATAATATATTATACATAAATATACTATATACACATATATTAAAACATATACTGTATCGCGATACACACAGGTATACAAAAACATAATATTACAATACCTATTATACTTAAATATCGCTGCATACATACCCTGTAATATTGCTTTCATTTTCTATTTTTCTTTTTTCTTTTTTTTTCTACTCCTCCAGTTATTTTGATTCCATATTTTTCCTTGGTCGTTTCTCGTTTTTCCCCCAAACTGAATGTCAAATGAATTTCGTTCTTTATCTCACCTCCCTGAAACAAATTAAAATTATACATATATTCATATAGGTGTACATAATTTTTTTTCTCTCGCTCGTACAAACGCATTCATATATAAATATATATATATATAAATATATCTATTACAAATATCTCTCCATATATATATATATATATACACACACACATAATACATACAAATCGATATTGTACATCTACGTGTCATGCGATATGAAATAGTAATAATCGGTGCATGATAGGCTCGAATGAGAAACGAGAGTATGTAAGAAAATTAAATTTTGAGAAAAGGGAAAGCAACAAACAAAAAGCTAAAACAACAACAGTAACCGAATCTTTCACGAGCAAGGCTAGATTAGTTAGAAAAAAGACAAGTAACATAATAATCGAATGGTAGTCTGAATTATAAAATTAACATTGAAATAATAATAATAATAACAATAATAATAATAATGATTATTATGATAATAGTATTGTAATCGTACAAATCGAGCGATCGGTCATGTGTTCAAAAAAAATTAAAATAAAATGAAATTATAGTAATGATAATAGTTAGATATTATAAATATATATACAACATTGAAACGAATGAGAAGAAATGAATATAGAGAGGAGGCAGAAAAAGAAGAACGAAAAGATGAAGAATGAGAGTTGAAAAAAAGAAAGACAAAAAAAAATTGATAAAATAACTCGAATAATAATTAGTAATAATATCTATTGTTACATATATTCTAAGTATGGAAAAAAACGTATACATATTTAAATATATTAACGATAACGATAATAATAATTAATTGAATAATAATAATAACGATAATGAAACGATATTATTATCAAATAATATAACAAAGACAAAAGCATTATCGATAATTGTTATTGTTATGTTATAATAATATTAGTGAAATAATGTTATTTATTTGGTAATTATAATAACAATAATGATAATTATAAGAAAAGTATAAGAACGGAGTTATAGGGAAGCAGAGATAAGACGAAGTGTTAGTATTCGTATAACGGTTGCTCAAGGCACTGCCACGTCTATTTTTCTTCTTTTTTTTTCCTTTTTTTCTATCTCAATAATTTATCACCGTCGCACTTATTTAGTTCGTTATCTAGATTAGAATCATCATTTTTATTATTGATAACCAATGTTACTGTTCTATTGTCTATTGCCTGTTCCTTATCCTCCTTTTCCTTCTACTTTCACCTCCTCCTTCTCTTTCTTCTTTTTCCGACGAAAAATAAGAAAATATAAAAACGAAACGAAAACCAGAAACCCGAGAGCGGACAGGAATCACTCGTCGTTATCGATGATACACACATTATTACACGTATCATTTGATTAGAATTAAATAAATAAAATTAATAATAGTAATAGTAGTAATAAGAATCATAATTTATTGTGCGCGAACCTTGTCGTATTATTATGTAGCTTTTAGCATGATATAATGCAACATATATGTATATATACATATGCATAACTAAATATGTAATGAATATAATAATTACAATGATAATAATATTGACGCTGATGACGACGAAGAGGGCGGGGGAGAGAATACGAGGGGAAAAAGTAACGTTGTATAAAACGGTGGAAGAAATGAAACGAGTTGAAAGCAAAAATGATAATTTAATGGAAAAATCGAATAGAATTACATGAACGTCAATTCTCGTATGAAAATATAACGATCCCCCTCCCTCCGTCGTACGCTATAAAAATTCCGAGTGAATAAATTATTAAGGGAAGGGAAGAAAAAATTATAACAAAAACAACGATGAGAATTATTAAGGGAAACCAAGAAAGAACGATGAAAGACAAAAATGAAACACACACACTCACGAATGATATTTAAAACAAATATGGATGGAAGAAGATGAGCGAAAAAAAAATAAAAACCACATAAAAAGAATAAAATGAAATATATAAATGAAATGCAAAAAATAACAATAACAATAACAATAACAATAATAATTTAAAAAAATGTGTCGGCTGTGAGCTTCCAAGCAAATAACAATAATTAAATTATTATAATATTATTAATCAAGAGAAAGAAAGGAGGAGAAAAAAAAATATTTAAAAAAATCAAAAAAAAAGAAGAAAAAAGACAGAAATGAAAAAAAACGTTGAACGATATTCTATACCTTGGAAAAATATTGTTATGGAGAACAAAAAAAAGAATTTCTTTATAATAATAATAATATTAATATTAATAAGAAGAAGAATATTAATGATAATAAAAATAATAATAAATATATACATACATATACATATATATAGATGAAGAATTTGTTATCTATTGTCGTGTGTTGCCGTTATACTTCTTTTCTGTTCACGGGAAGATGATAATCAATTAATAAACGAACGAAAGAATAAAAAATGTAGAGCAACAGAAAAAAAGAAATCCACAAATGAAATGATTGGATATAAATATGTACATATACGTGTGTCGTAGGTATTTGTTCGTTTGAACGCTGAATATCTACGAAAAAGAGAGAACAACATCGAAGGCCTATTTGATTAAGTGGGGGTGCAACAATAATAAATAAAATAAAGCAAAGATAATAACCATAAGAAGGATAATAACGTTGTATGTAATTATAAAAAAGAATCGATGAATTCACATACAAAATGACCCGCCAACTAATCAGGCTGCTAACAATAAGAGAGAATGAGAAGGAAAGAAAAAATTTGAAAGAAAACCAAAAAACCAAAATGAGAGAAAGGAATAAAAACCAATTGATTTATTAAAAAATAAGAGTGCCTTCTATTTGTTTTTTCGTGGTTGTATTGTTATACATTTGTTGCGTTACGTTCTCCAAGAGTCTCTATAAATGTTGTTACGAACGAGGAAGAATAGAAAGAAAAAAACGAAAAAAAGGAAAAATGAAAAAAAAAATTGTTTGAAAATTGTTGTTCCTCTATTTATTTATTAATTTATCGGCCTCGTAAAGCCACGCGGTAATGTGACGACGAATGCCCAGCGAATTTTTCGAAGTGACAATTTTGAAAAAAATTAAAATAAACAAAATAAAAAACGAAACGATGTTGCGTTGGTATTCGATTTTGAAGAAAGAAAGACAAATATGCAAATAAGAAAAGAAGGGCAGAGAAACAGCTCTGAGAGAAGAAGGAAAAAGAAAATTTTTGAACGAAGGGAGAAGAAGCAAAGACGAAATATATTAAACGAGAATAAAGGAATAAAATAAAAAATAATAAAAATTTAGAAGATAAAACGAAAGAACGAATGGAATGTGTAGTAAAACCAAAATTCTGTTATAAAATAATAAACATCTTTCGAATGGTCATTCTAGTATTACGACTTAACAAATGAGTATATATGATGAATAAATTCAAATAAAATACGAAGAAAAAAACGAAAATACATAAATGAATAAATAAATAAGAAAACAAAACGAACAAACAGCAGCTAATTTCGGCACCTATTTCTATGTATGATACACAAGAAAACAAGAGAGCAAGAGAAGAGGAAAAAAAATTATATATTCCAGCAATATTTAAATATCTAAAAAACATAAGGAAATATAAAGAAAAATAATAATCAACAATATTCAATATACAACAATATTCAATATACAGGAATAGAATGTAACGCCAATGATCCTTGCGTTCAATTTAGCGCACAATATTTTATCGATCCGAATTCTCATAGATCTAATTGTAAGAGAGAACAAGTAGGAAAGAGAGAGAGAAATACAAAAACTAAAATTCTTGACTCACTGTAGTAAACGCGATACATACATGTATGCAAATATATATAAAAAGGAGAGAAAAGTGCGCATTATTGAACGCAGGATAATGCGAGTATGAATAAACTAAAACACATATACATACATATATATAAATATATATATATATATTTTTAACATTATTATATATATATATATATATATATATATATATATATATATATATATATATATATAAACGCGAATGCGGTACATTATATAAGATAAATGAATAAATAAACGAATGAAAAAAAATCTATGCATAGTAACTATATATTATACAATACATATAAATATATATACATATAGCTGTAGCATTTGTGAAAAAGGAGATGAGAAAAAAAACACGAGGAAAAAAAACTTAACAAACGAACGAAATAAATAAAATGCGTGAATCAATAAATAAATAATTAAATAAATAAAATTATGTACGTATCATACACACACGCGTATACCTAGATGCAAGATATTTTAAAGACCTTCATACGATTGTCCGTATTTGTTTAATTTTCTTTTATTTGCTGTCGTTTATTTATTCATCTATTTATTCTTGCTCTTTATGGTCATACTTGTCGAAGAACATTGTTAAACCATAATACTCTTGAAATGGAAAATTCAGTACACTTCATTCGAGAAATTGTTTGCAACCCATAAAATCTCAAAGAGAGAAAGGAATCAGCTGGTATGATTATGAATTAAAAAAAATACTTTATCATTATCCTAATTCTGACCGTCATTATTATCGAAGTGCACCCCTTTCTCTATTACCTATCTCGTTTGTAAATCATACAAATCTTTATCAAAATGCGTTCTTCAAGATATCTTGCTCTGCAACGGGAGAAGAAAAACACAGAAATAATAACGAAAGATTGCAAATAAAGCAAAAAACAAACCAAGATTAATACAATAAAAATTAAAGAAACAGAATAATTATGATAAAAATAATAAATAAATAAATAAATACATAAAGAAGCAAGAATATATATCAAAACCGAAAAAGAAAAGAGAAACGCAAAAACATAGAAATTAAATTAAACAACACAGAACTTCACGTAATGATATAAATTATAATTGAAACAAATCACGTGTAGGAAAATAAATCCATCACGAGAGCATGTGTCAAGTGTTAAGACACCCGTACATATAAATATTCTATGGTAATGAATGAAAATGAGAAGACGAAAAAAAAAACCAATGAGAGAAAACAATAAATAAATCAATATATATTATATATATATCCAAGTATACACGAAATAATAAAGACGAAGAAGGTAAAATTGAAAGAAAGAGAAAAAAACTTCATTACAAATGTAAGAGGTATATTATGTATGAATATATTATGTATGCATGTACGTATAATTTCGTTAATAATTTGCGTGTGTATGTATGTACTATTATGTATATTTACGATTTCGTCATGTGTACACATGCTTGTTATTTACAAAGCAGAAGAGAAAAATAAATAATCATAAAATTAAAACTAAAATTAAAATTAAAATTACAGGTAAACGCAAGAAGAACAAATAAGTAAATACCTGAATGCATAAAAAGTTTAATGAGAGAAAAGTATGAAAATAAAAAACTTAATCGGAAGGTATAAACTAAAAAATAAAAAGATAAGCAGCAAAAAAAACGAGTAGACAATTGTGCATGAAACGACGATGAACAGATAAAATTATGTATTACTATAGTTGGAAAATTATAAGAGTAAAAAGGAAAGGTGTAAGTAAAGAAGGAAGGAAAAGGAAAAGCATAAAAAGAAAACAACAATAATCTTCATTGCATATGATACATGAAAGAAGAAATAAATGTATTGAAAAAGAAATCATTGATTTTTTCTAATTAAATAGGATAACATTCCAATAACGATACTCCCTGTTGGGTTCCAGGGTACTTCTTTCTTACTTTTTCGGATTTTTTCTTGTTTCAGAAGGGTAAGTAAAAAACAATAAGGGGTGGAAATCGAAACGCCGAATCAAAGGCAATTCAAGTCTCAAATATTTATTGATTTTCTTCCTTTTTCTTTGACCAGCGCTGACCACAGACCGATTGAAAATTGCGTTGGCAAATTAGAATCCGATGATGGTTGGATCATTTAATCATGAGTCAAACCATCCCAGGTGTATTCCTAATTGTTTTCTTTTTTTTTCTGATTTTTTCCGATTTTTTCCCAGTTTTTAAAAATATTTTTCATTTGTGCCGCCCCTGGATGGGTGCGGGCGCGGTAAATTAATTGTCCGACCCTATTTGGTCACGCGATGACGTCACGTGGTCAGGTCACGTGACCGCACTCGCCGATACAGCTAGCGCCATGTGGCGGAACTTTCGTGAACTAAAATCCGGCAAAAGTATTGACTCCCTCTGGAGCTCGCGGGAAGCCGAAAAAGTATTGACCGCGTCCGAGGAAAACCGCCGAAGAACGACGACCGCCTCCGAGCGTCCGAGGAAAACCGCCGAAGAACGACGACCGCCTCCGAGCGTCCGAGGAAAACCGGAAAAGTATTGACCCCTTCGGCTCCGAGCGCTCGAGGAAAACCGTAAAAGTATTGACCCTAATACCTCTCTTTCACGCATCACATTGCCTGACGTCAAGGGGCAAGAAACCTGGGATTTTAGTTCACGAAAATTCCGCCACATGGCGCTAGCTGTATCGGCGAGTGCGGTCACGTGACCTGACCACGTGACGTCATCACGTGACGAAATAGGGGCGGACAATTAATTTACCGCGCCCGCACCCATCCAGGGGCGGCACAAGTCAAAAATATTTTCAAAAATTGGGAAAAAATCGGAAAAAATCAGAAAAAAATCGAAAAAAATTAGAAAACGATCAGGAATTAATCCAGGAGGATATAAAATCATGAGGCGCATCGAAGGACTCGTGGAGATGTACTCATTGAATAAATAATTCAAAAATGGAGAAAAAACCGATTAAAGACTGGGAAAAACCTTGACATGAATTTCAGATAAAGTGACATTGCCTGCATATTATTGGGCGCTAGCAGGACATAGATGGGATCCTGTTATTGATTAAAAATAATTTTTTCAATTATATTTCTTCAGGTGTTTGCCAAGAAATGAGTTACGACAACACACGGTGAACATGGGGTGAATCAACTATGCCATTCAAACTTGATACAAACTGACTTTGTCACTCATTGGGAAGACGAGATCCCTGGGTCCTTCTGAACATAATTTGAACAATAATACGCTGCGGTGATGTAGTTGTTTCGATCATAGCATGACCGGTTCTGCTGATTCATTTTTCCTAGGAGGAATTATCGTAGGTAAAGTTGGTCCATCGTCGATATGCTTTGACCACTTGTTACAAGGTGCTTCAATTCGCTTGGTTGGCTTTGCTTTAGGACGCCGATCGACGCCTGGAGGCTACAGAGGTAGAGGACAAGAGACAACGTCGACAACACCGGAAGACTTGACAGGGTTATCCAAGTGTCAGGAAGGATGTTCTTGTTCATGATGGTGAAGAATTCAATTCGAACAAACGGAGTATAATTGCCACCGAACAATTCCCATTCTCTCAAATGGCCTAATTCTATTTCAGATATCGTTCCAATTTCAACATCGACGGTAATAGAATGTCATAGAGCCGGACTGAAGCATGCAGCGTTCAACTTTATGCAGCCTGAATACCGAACGCAAATCCATGCCAAATGTAGCAAAAAAATTGAAGCAATTGTGAGGAAGGCTCCAAAGACAAAGGATCCTGAAGCTGAGAATGAGCCATTGACACCTTGTCCTTATTGCCAAAATAAATTACCTGAGACGGAAGTCATGTGTGACAAATGCAAGAGCACCATACCTTTTTGCATTGCTACGGTAAACTGTTTTAGTAATTATCAACCACTAGTGGTTAATGTGGGTAGAGTTGAAAAGTTTTAGATCTGAAGATTCGTACCAATGCTAAATAATCTGATAGTTTAACTATATCTTTGCCATGGTGTGAAATAATAATTCTTTGTTTCGAAATTTGTGAATTTCAATGAAATTTATTCTCACTCAGGGTCGTCACCTTCTGAAAGAAGACTTAACAGTTTGTCCACAATATGAGTTTCCCAAAATGGCAACTGAGTTCCTGCGGTGAGTGGCTCCCAGTTCTTTTTCATTTCTTGCATCGATTCATTAGTTCTGTGGCGAAGAATTTGTGAATTTTTCTCCAAAGTTCGTCACATTATCCATCTGCAAACTGTTTCTATTTTTTGTCAGAGGTGTTGACAGTTATTTTCGTTTTTTTGTAGAATCATCGAAAGTGAAGAAGTTTGTCCAATGTGTACGGAACATGTGGATCCAAAAATGGTGTCATCGAGCATCAACATTCATTCATTCCTCGATGCACAAGATACCAATGTTAAAAAGGTTTAGAGTTTCTTTCAAACAAAGTGCGCTCACATCTGGAATAACTGTGCGAATTGTTGCCATAGCTCACTATTTTTCCATGAATCATACCTTAGTCTTAGACCAAACAGTTAGTACAGTGTAGGGAGTACAATCTGTGGCATATACGGTTCAGATATTCTGAACAGATGCTGATCTATCGAATCAAAGATGATACATAGTAATAATTATTGAATTCCACTCAATCCTTCCTTTGATAATTTTTGATAACGAAAACCTGATATATTCAGCCATCGAGCAGAAGAATCGTCTCATTCAATCGTCGGGTGTTTATACATGGTGACTCTCAGAAAACTTTGCTCAATTCTCATGATGAGTATCTCCGAGGCGGATACCTTGACAATTAAAGTTGAAATGCAAAGATCAGTTTACCTATAACATATTGTAAAAAATTAGGCGAGCACGTTTGACGTTAGGTATAGCTGAATTTGTTGATTGAATTAAGTGATTTGTCGAATTAATCAAGTTGCCGCTAGTTCGGTACTTAGAATAGCTAATAAATTTGATTATCTCGATTACTTGCGGTTGTAATTCAATTTCAGAGTGTCAGAATGATGTTTTGATGCTCAAAAAATACAGAAGAATACTACACAGTTCAATTTTTGTGAGTCTTTCTCATTTTCTCGTTTTTCCCTACTTTTCCCCATTTTTCCAGAATTATTCAGATTTTTTCCTCCATCTCCGGTTAATTAATCAGAGTCAAACCATCCCAGGTGTATTCCTAATTGTTTTCTAATTGTTTTCTAATTTTTTCCGAATTTTAACAATTTTTTCCCAGTTTTTAAAAATATTTTTCATTTGTGCCGCCTCTGGATGGGTTGCGGGCGCGGTAAATTAATTGTCCGCCCCTATTTCGTCGCGCGATGACGTCACGTGGTCAGGTCACGTGACCGCACTCGCCGATACAGCTAGCGCCATGTGGCGGAACTTTCGTGAACTAAAATCCGGCAAAAGTATTGACTCCCTCTGGAGCTCGCGGGAAGCCGAAAAAGTATTGACCGCCTCCGAGCGTCCGAGGAAAACCGCCGAAGAACGACGACCGCCTCCGAGCGTCCGAGGAAAACCGCCGAAGAACGACGACCGCCTCCGAGCGTTAGGAAAACCGCCGAAGAACGACGACCGCCTCCGAGCGTCCGAGGAAAACCGCCGAAGAACGACGACCGCCTCCGAGCGTTAGGAAAACCGCCGAAGAACGACGACCGCCTCCGAGCGTCCGAGGAAAACCGGAAAAGTATTGACCCCTTCGGCTCCGAGCTCTCGAGGGAAACCGCAAAAGTATTGACCCCAATACCTCTCTTTCACGCATCACATTGCCTGACGTCAAGGGGCAAGAAACCTGGGATTTTAGTTCACGAAAATTCCGCCACATGGCGCTAGCTGTATCGGCGAGTGCGGTCACGTGACCTGACCACGTGACGTCATCACGTGACGAAATAGGGGCGGACAATTAATTTACCGCGCCCGCACCCATCCAGGGGCGGCACAAGTCAAAAATATTTTCAAAAATTGGGAAAAAATCGGAAAAAATCAGAAAAAAATAGAAAAAAATAGAAAAAAATTAGAAAAAATTAGAAAAAAATCAGGATTAAATCTGGGTGGGTGCAGCATCATTAGGCGCTATAAAGGCTTAGTGGAGATGTGCTAATCGAAAAATTAAATAAAAAATCGAGAAAAAAAAACGAATTAAAGCTGAAAAAATCCTCAAATAAATCCAAGGTCAAGTGACATCGTCTGCATATTATCGGGCGCTAGCAGAAGATAGAGGAGATCTAGTGATTAATTAAAAATTAAATTGGAAATTGGGAAACATTTTGGATAGACAGGGGGATAAAAAAGATTTTGGAAACAAGAATCTGTTAGTAAAATGCAACAACGGCTGAGAATTAATTCAACGTGAGATATTTCGTAGGTCCAGTTCATTCGAGGTGAATAAAAAGTTTCGCATCTAATTTTCAATAGCGAGCAAGCGATGAGTTGGCGATGGCTCAATCAATTTTATAGATAGAAAATTCAATGCAATATGCAGACTCGAATTATGAAATACATACGTCAACGATAACGATCAATAGAAATGTTGGAAACTTCATGGCAATATGAATAACTGAGCTATGGAGGGCTAGACAAACAGAATTTCATTATCTGGCAAGGTGGGATTTCGCAAAATGAAAAACATGTCTATAATCATGTAATATATTTTTCAAAGATACTCAAACAATAGAGCAACAATATCTTATTGATTAATATATACAGTTCAACTATCTATCGCATCGTAATTAATATCAGTGATTAACGCACATGTATATTATAGGTTCAGCAGAAAAAAGTAATTGCGTTGGAAAAGCTAGAGATTAAGTTATGAAATTATAGCCCTTTTATTTATTACTAAAAAAGACCTCACGGTTGCCGGCAATGTAACAGGACGATTTTGTCGTCGATCATGTCGAGATTGTAGATGTATTAAAAAAGCTACGATCTTTCCTATTTCAAAAGCTCATTTTAATGAATGACATCAATTCTGTGTAAATATATAACTTTGCTATTTCTAAAATTTCAGTGCACTAGGTATTCAATTTTCTCCCCTCCCGATCAACAAGCATTCACGATTATTCACAACGGTAGAAATCGTATTTCAATCTTATTTTCTTCGCTCTTCTATTACGGCATCAAAAAAATGACTGGGATCAGAGTTGACGAAAGATTCATCTAATTTTGCGAGAAAAACTAAATCATTTATGAAGTTCCCCCCCCCCCCCCCCCCCCCCCCTTGCAATCGTCAGTTTTTAACCGCTGTAAGACATGCATTGTTTTTTTCCTCTCGATGTGCCTATAATTGACTCATATTATCAACAACACTTGAAAGCTCATTGCATAAAATCTGAAAGGTACATAATCGCTTCGATTGTCTCATTTTGCTGGACAATAGATTACATAATCGGATTGATATACTACATTACAATGATGCTATTACGTTGATATTGCCGTTTGATATGCTATGAATTGACGAGAGAAACAAAGGGATGACGGTATAAAAAAACATGTAGGTGTGTTATCATTATCATAAATATCAAATATCATCATAAATATATATTGTGTATAATAATTGACTAATTTTGGTTTCTTACGTGTTTTTTTTTCTCTCATTTTTCCGACGTCTCTTTCTCAATATATCCTTGTTCGACTCAAAAAAATCTCACAACTGTATAAGTTGTTAATTATCATCGTATAATGATTACCACGATAACTCTGCTCTCCTGCAAACACTTGAACTACCATAAAAACATTCAATATTCTCTTTCACACACCGGTCGACAAGTGGTAGCTCTCAATTTCGCAACGGATCGAGACTTTCGAGTGAAAAATCATCGGTTCCGATTGAAAGACCTCTGCTAAATCCGTCCTGAAATAACAGAATATCGTCTGAAATTTATTCATATTTGTACTCATGCCGATATTGATATTGATATTTATATTTATATTTATATTTGTATTTATATTTATATTTTATATTCATACTTTTGTTTATGTATATATTGATATTCGTAATGTGTTAGTCTTCGTGATTTATAAATCTATTTTTCACCTTCATTTCCAAAAGCCTTTTATCCAACAATCCAATGGCATTCTCGAGTTCTTGCTGACTCGGATCAAATGTCGCGGTGGTTGCTCCGAATTCTCCCATCTCAAAGGGGTCTCGCGTGTCAATTTTAGTGCCGATTGACGGTGTTGGATTAAACGGGACACTGCCGAATAAATCCTCTTTTACTCCGTTCTGCCTCCTAGAATCCTTAGCCTTTGGTGGCGGGGCAACTGCGAGAAATAACGTCAGGAATGAAGCTTCGAATGGTAAGTTGACAATTAAAAACGCCAGATGGTCAGATGCCAGGGACGTAATCCATCATGGTTATAAGGGAGGGGGGGGGGGGGGGGGGGAGATGCCGGACACCACTACTCACGCAATGGTGGAGAACCCGCGACTCCGTTCGCTTGTGGGAAAAACAGTTGAGCCGGAGATATCTGCGGCCCGTCTGAAAGAGGATTATTGTTGGATCGATGATTGTTAGCGGTTCCATTGGTCAAGCCTTCGTGCGCTCTTGGGTTAAAATCTTCCTCAAATTCGTCCATGAGAAGACCTTCGAGTTTGGTGCCGACCGTTGGCGCCGGCAGCTCACCGCTGTCAGAGAGAAAGAACGATCGGTAGATCGGTAGTGACGACGACGTTGTAAACAGGAAACAGTCGATTTCATTCGACTCACCTTATGAAATCATCGTCGAAATTTTTTTCAAAACTTCTCGGAGGCACCGGTGGAGGCTGTTGTACTCCGTTCGATGTATTTCCATTGCTGTCGCTGCTCGCACTTGAAGACGATTTACTAAAACTCCCATTCAGTCGAGGTTTGCTCGTATCGGTAAACGATGACGAACAACTGTCGGGGACTACAGGTGCGCTTGGCACATGCAAAATGTCTGGGAGATTGTGTTGGGATAGATAAGACGACACGTCAGCCTGCAAATTAAGGTCCCTCGTTGGAGTTGCAAAAGGTAGATTCAACAATTCGCAAGGCTAATTTTCGTTTATTCGTATTGCTTCGCATTTTCGTTACGCTTACCGCTCCTTTTATCGTGGCGATGTCTTGTAACCGCTGCCTATAGATGTTATTTTCATGTTCTAATAGTTTGATTTTATGCTGGAGTACCATGTTCCGCCTCTGACTTCCCAGATCTCTGCCAGAAGTTTCTAAAAACCTTCTGTAGGCAAGATCGAAGGCTTGACCGATCGTGAGAGTTATCTCCTCTGACAATTTATCACTGACGAAAACAAAGCAGGTGTGCCCTTCCGCGTCTTCTTCCTTTGCTATGAAGCTGAAGAATTTCTTCTCTCCTTTATCGTCCGCGCAATAGGATATTCGATGCAACGGGTATTGATGCATAATTCGCTGTAAAAATAGGATGTCACAATTCAACGACCATTCGATAGAATATACATTTAAATCCTACAAGCATCCCTGGATACCTTTGGCGTTGTCTTGGTTTTGGGTTCCTGAATGGCGACTCCGTCTATGCTGATCGTCAATTCCACTTTTGGCGTTTTCGTTCCCTCACTTTTCCTCAGTTGTTGATTGAATTTCAATTTGCACGTAGCTTCCTTAACTACATCGATGCCCTTCGGTTGATCTACCTCTGTACTTCCGAGATACTGGAAGAGGAACAGAAAATATTCCCACGAATTGAGAAATGTTCATTCCCTTCGCGGGACTTGAGACCTCAACTTATGCAGAACAATGGTCAGTCGGTATTTGGGAAATGAATCTATGTCGTACAATGTACATACGTATGTACATACGTACGTACGTACGTACGTACATGAATCGAACATCGTGTCTGTGAAATTATAAATTGTCGATTCGATTCAGGGTAATTAAATTTTGTAGCAGTAAAAGCTCAACATTATAAACTACAACTCGACGACATTTCAAATAATTTCCGCCGCCTGAAGACATAATACAGGTTTTCAAGTTCGTCCAACTGCCTTTTGGATTATTCGTGTATGTTACCGCAACATAAAATATCGCACACCAGATGTCGAACATCCTTGAATCACGCGATAACTGGGGACAGTAAATAACACTTGGTTCGTTGTTGGTAAATATTATACAATCCACCCGATCCGAATAACTGGGATAAAAGGTCCGGAGTAATCGGTGCCTGCGGACGACGGTGGTGGAAGTTGACGGAACAAGCGATCGTGCGGTAACTTGGTCCGTAACCTTGATCTGCCCCAGGTGTTGCGGCGAAACGGAACATAAAACTTTACTCAAATTAACAATAATTACCTTAACTAGGTAGGCAATGTGACCCTTTTGAAGCGCGTCTGGGGAGTGAATCCAATTTCTGTTGGTACCCCCTGAAAAAGTTGAATAAATCGACGGTGAAAATAGAAAATTTGAACGTTGTACAATTTCAAAGTTCTTATTCTCCGCAAGTTTTTTTTTTTTTTTTTTTTTTTTTTTTTTTTTTTTTCCACTCACCACCATTCTTGCTGGGCTGATTTTTGTTGTTTGCAGCATTTTGTTTCCATTTCAACAAAGTGGAATTCCTCATGTTCTACCGTGGCCTGCTCAACGGTGTGACACCGGCAGTTAATTGTCTGTAACAAAAAATAAACACGTAATATTGTTTACCTGCTACGGAATGAATCGTACAATTTTTATTTCACCGCCAAAAACCAAATAGTTCATTCCTCGATGAAACGCCATCGTCTACGTCGAGGATAAGTGCGGCTTCCTCGGATTGTAAAATAAAGCAGACCCGGCTAATAGACCGTGTTCAACGGCCGAGCGATCAGCCTTGGCCACGAAGGTCATATCCTTTCATGTTTCATCGTTTCGCGAACGAGAGTGATCTGCAATTTGAACTGACGTTCGGTGCACGTTACGGTGAACGATAATCAGCTGAGATTTGTCCGATTCGCATGAAACGATATTTTGCGCATAACTCGATCCAGCTCCAATTCGAATGACACGGACGAGAACATCGTGGCACCGGCAGATGTAAAAATATACGAAAATCAGACGATGTAAATGCTTCGATAAACGACTCGGAGAAATAAACGAACGTGATAAATCAATGGGGAAAATGAGTAAAGACAGACCCTATCGACGTTGAAAACAGACGCCTCGCTTCTGCGAGAATATCAAACTGTGCTAATAAAGTTGCATAATTTTCAAGGCAAGAATCCCCCGTCATCTTTAAATGCGACTCATTCCCTCTACCATCGGCGCAAGCGAATCGTTGGAAAAATCGATAAAATAAGATCGGACAACGCGCGAGGGAAAACTTTTTCTGCAATGAGCCGTACAAAGAAACCAATGAAAAATACATCGCGACAAATGCATCGGTGACTCGGCTTCTGCAATATCTTCATACTCGTCAAATCCAGATAATTATAGCCCTTTGGTTTCCAGGCATTGAAAATTATTGGCATTTTTCCACGATTGCGAGCGAAACGAAAATGCCCGGTGCGACCTGTAGATCAATATCGAGAGAGGTGACGACGTTCGGTGATTGCTCGACACATCGAGACGGAGAAGAACAAACTGCTTCGGTTGATTTTAACCGCAAAGGAAATCACGGCGTGCAATCGAACGCATCTTACGATCGCCCGCGTGTGAAAGGGTCGCGAAATGTCCGTATGCGCTTCTCCACTATTTCCGCAGACTTCTGCCAGGCAATGGAGTCAACATCGAGTAGACAACGGCTCTTGTGAGATGCCGAACATTTCGATCGTTGCTTTATTTCCATCGTAGCGCGGATACACGAGTTGCGCTGGAAAACTATGGTGGAAGACCGTAACGACTCTGACATAGATTCAAGTTAAAGTGGGAGCCACCAAGTCACGGAGAAAGTGCATCGAGCCTTTTCCAATCGGGTACATCGACGGGGAAAATCCCTGCACTTCTACCCTATTATCCGACTGTACCGTACTCGATGCTATCTATATCTTTACCTTCCTGCCGTGAAATTGGAACACGACATTCATTCTACGATCACAATAGGAAGTCAGATCGAATGCATAAGTTTGTACGGGAAAAATCTCCGTTACGATGTTTTATAAATGCCGAGTAAAAGGTTTCCGCTTACACTCGCGTTAAATAACTCGTTAGCGAAGCATATTGTTCGATGAATTTGACACGATGACCTTATAATCGCGGCGGAGTCGTTATTATTACGATTCTTGAATAATTGAACGAAGATCCCAGCTGTATACGCATATCTTGCATTTCATCTAGCGCTGAACATTCGTGGAGCGATCTCTTTGATTGGCAAATTATACGCTTTCAACTCTCTGGAAGAACTTGGCAATAACAAACACATTGATCTAGAATAACAATCCAAGAGTTCGTCGAGTGGTTGTTGTTCCTACTGTCGTCGTCGTCGTCGTCGTCGTCGTCGTCGTCGTCGTCGTCGTCGTTGTTGTTCGCTAGGCAGAGTTTGAAGTTCCTTTCGTCATTCGGGTCGCTCACTCACTCATTCGCTTGCTCAACGTTCAACTTCTATTATTTTGCTTTGAAACTACCTCGTTTCAAGAGTAATAATCTCTTGTATGTATAATGTAATTCTGCAGAAGACACGTGTTGAGAGAATAACGGAATCGGCTAGATAAGATAATATTCATTCGGCATTTTTCAAGTTGTAGTTGACGATATTCGAAAAAGACTTTGAAAGATCGGAAAATTCCGTCTTCTGTTCAAGATCAAGAAATCGATCTTAATTTTAAAAAATCGATTGGAATCTTCAGAATCGTAAACATTTTGTCGATAGACGCAAATACAAAACAACACGCCAGCCTTATAGAGATTCAAATTTACAAACGACACACATTTTTTACTCCTCATTTTATTATCATTAATTCCTCAACTCCTATTTTATTCGGAAAAATTCCGAGATAGAATCGAAGCAATTAACAATTTTGCCGTCAGCGGCGCAAATCCCCGTGTGAAAATAACTGTAACCCCCGTCGGTTCTACCGTTCGACCGCATACCCGGGTGTAGTACGTACGTACATTTTAACATATACGGTACAGAAGAAACATAGACGAATCGAGTGTGTCTACTTTTCAATTATAGACGTAGAATTGATGCGACGATGATCGAGGATTCGCTCCGACTGTCGCACAAATATTTGGAGAGCAAAACCAAATGGGGACGGAAGGGATATCATATCCTTTTGCATATAACGACGCAGGGATAACGAATTTATCGTCAAAGACGAACAACTCGCATTCTCTCCGATTATTCGCCAATACGGCAATACCTATACGCATATCCTCGATGTACCTTTAACAATAGAAAAGGGAAGAACAGATACAAGTGAAATCAATGAAAAGGAGAAGACACCCTTAGCAGGGGAACTCTTATCGTTTAATCGAGCCGCGTTGCCGTCAAGTTTCTCGACAATCACGGTTTCCGGGGTTTTCAAGGTAAAATCGTTGCCACGAACTCCAAACGAACACAATTCGTTATCGTCGTCGCTGACAATGAATTCAGAACCGCTTATATAATATACTATCGTCATTAGAATCGGTCGAGTTATACAAACGAACGACATTAAGAGTCGATGATCGTCGAACTTGATTTTTGAACTGAGAAATTTCACGGTCTAACAATTCAAGAATTCTGACGGACGTTCGATATTCGATCAATTCCTGTGGACGTGGGGCTATTTAATTTTTTGAAATTCACCTCCCGCGCAGCCGGAGGCTTCCTCGACTCGAAAAAATTCCAATGATATCCGTATGCAATACGTAATATACGAACGACGTACGAACGATATTTCCGGTTAAAATTTCATCGCTCACCGGTCGGAGGATAAACGATCGCCGGAGATTTCAATGCTTTCAATTACGACTCGCAACTAGGTTGGAGGGGGGGGGGGGGGGGGGGGGGGGGGGGCGTTCGATGAAACCGGAAAAAGCTATAAAGACATTCCCGTTGAATGGGCACCGAATTCAAAAAATCACTACCCCTTGCCTTCTCGCTTGTTATACTTTGTGCGACAAAATATTTCCGTAGCAGTAGAATTGTAACTGATTTTTTGCGTACAAATAAGTATCGTTTTTCAACTCACTTCGGATAAAACCAGACTACCAAGAACGCGGTAAGAACTAGCTATGGTCTTTGCCGATGGCGATGGAACTCGATTGATATCTGGTTCGATCTCCCTTGCCTCTCGAGTCGTTTGCCCGCCGGATACAAGTTTGTCGTTGCGAGGAGCGCGTAGATTACGAGGCACAGATTTATAAAGTTGACGTTTCGTTGGCTGGACGTCGAGGTTGTCGCGTTGTCGCAGGAGGTCATCAACGGTAAACAACGAGCAGGAGCAAGGAGGAGGAGGAGCAGCACCGGCAGCAACAGCGGCAGCAGCTGTTGTTGTAACACTGAAAACTGTGACGGCTGTAGGTGAACCTTACCACAGAAGCGATCGGCAACCACCACCGCATCCACCGCACAACTAGAAAAGTTACATACAAGGTTGTACGTACGTACGTACGTACGTACGTACATAGTTATTCCTCCGTTCCATGAACGTCTGTGGATGGCAGTGCCAGTCACCGGCTGTGCCACCGCGCACCGTTCTTCACCCGGTTGTCCGGTGTAAGCTGCTTTTCCACCATATCGCCGCCTCCAATCGCGATCTTCTGTCCTCTCTCTCTCTCCACTCCGCTCCACTCCGCTCCGTTCCATTCCATTCCTTTCCACTCCACTCCGGTGCAGCGACTAAATTCTATCCGGCCCGAACAATTCGCCTTATAACGAAGGCAAAAGGCTCGGCAAAAGGCAACCCGAAGCGTAGTAAAAATTTACCTTTGACATTAACTGTACGTGGCACGTCAACGCACAGCGAGAAGATGGGCGTAGGTGCAGCGGCGGAAATGATTTGGCCATCCGTTCGTTACTGTGCCGATTTTCATCCTCCGGACCATCTCGATCTAATCGATCGGGAGTTTGCAGAACCTTTGAAAAATTGCGGAAAACAGGCGAAAGTTCAACATACGCGCGTGGAGACTAAATATTTCTCGTCCCTGCGATGGAAGTAGAATTTTTTTCAACGCAATTTCCCGTCATTCTCAACCAATTGCTTCGCGAACCAAGCAAACGGACGAACGAAATCGTCGATAAATGCGTATTGTAAAAGAGTCGGAGCTGAGAGAAATACAAAAAAATTTAAAGACGAAGATATGAAACCGGTTACAGTATTGTAGGTGCCTGCATGGCGTGCCTACACATCGGGAGCGTACAATGTATACGATATAACAACGATATCCTTCGCGACACCTGATTCATTTCTAAAACCGAGCGCACACGTACACCAACGCGTACATCGGATCACGATGAAACCGACGACGACGACGACGACGACGACGACAATCACTACTACAGCACCTGTACTGTGAAATATCGGGACGTCGGGCTTGCACGGAGAATCATGTTTCCGGCGTGGTACGTTCGAAAGAGATTGGACCGAAACTCGGGAGGGATCGGGAGGAAGAAAAGACTACGTTTTGTTAGCGTGGCTCGAACTGTTTTCGTACAATCCCCCCCCGCGAAAGTATGTCGGACAACGTAGCTAACAAGTAAAATATGAAAGATCCAACGGACGGCCGATAGGGACGTGGATCAGGGGGCGATTCAGTACAGGAAACAGAATAATAAACGACTCGATTCCTCTTCGAATTCAATTCGTATAAGGGTTACTCCCGTTCCTGACTCCGCTTCAACATTGAACCCTTGGTAATGATCCGGGGTGATCGAAAACGTGAGTGCGGCACATACACAGTGTAGGTAGGGCGGTGGATCTATCGAGTCGCGGTCGATCGTCGTCAGCCAGATCCCTGACGATCGGTGACGCCCCACACGGAGTTGCGTTGGTCGAACTACGCGAATAATAAATACGTAGGAATACCACATAGACGAGCTAACATGAATTCCCCTTGCCTTTCGAGTTCCGAGACACTTTCCCTACTTTCTCACAATCGGTGACTCCTATTTTGTGACGGTCTTCGACTTGAATTTCATACTCACCGACGACTCGCGCACGCTCTACCTACATAAGAAGCGTACGCGGGTGGGTACCGCGGAAGCAAGAAAAGCATCAAACTATCAACGGCGGGAAGCACGATAAAATATACACAGTATAGGTACATGTGTAGCTACTGTAACGTTGTTCGTTGCGCCTCTGCGATGACTTTTTCCGTCGCTTTCCCTTCACCGTCGTATGCGGTTATACGAAGAGTGAGAGAGGGAGAGAGAGAGAGAGAGAGAGAGAGAGAGAGAGAGGGAGAGAGCGTAAGAGAATCAAAGACGCGTGAAAATATTTTGTCAAACGTGTCGGACGACGAGGTGTCACAGAGATCGGTCGAGAGTCGGGAGAATTTGAAAATGAAACTCTAGCAGAGCATATCTCGCACGGTGTACCTACGCAAGGTGTGCGTTTGTCTACGCACGTATCCCGTTTGTTCCAAATCTCACGTACGTTTTCCGTTTTCATCACTTGCGAAATGTGCATTATGTGCCTCGGTTGACGGTGCGCGATGATCGCGACGTCGGCGACGATGATGTTGCGCAACAAACATACCGTACATTATACGAGTGATATAGGATACGTACATTTATGACACGTATATCGTACATCGCATTGCGGAGAAAAAGATCTACGTTCTAAATTCAAAGACAGAGAGTTCTGATCACACGGGACAAATATTCCTTGAGCGAAACACACGCGAAAAGAAATTTGGGGGATTCTGGGGATCCGCGTACGGGACTAAAAACAACTCGTTTCATTTTCAACCGTTTTGTATGATTCGCGAAGAAGTTTTCGCGGAGTCGTGGGCGTACGGAGTGGCCAGTTTCCACATATTGTCCCTGTACGCTTACCTACATACCGTAATTGCCCTCGACAATTGCCCTCGGAAGAAGAATCTCGTCAGCGTTGAGATTTTGGCTACATCGATCTCCGTATTCGCGGTGCAGCGACGATATGGAATTGCGATAGATTCGGTATTATTATTTATTGTTCGTTATCAAGTGGGCGTAACTCTATAATTAATTTTCACGTCTGCGTAACGGGGGGGGCGTCGGTATTTCGTTGCGAATCACGATGATCGTAACCTGATATATTGTTGTACCTATATACCATGTATAGGTATACAAATGCCACGCTGCATCATTGTTCGCTGATTAATTATTTGTTTTTTCCTTCGCACTCTCGTCGTTCACGTTCAAAAAGACGGAAAATGTTAAAGGAATATAGTATACCCGATAATCATTCGACGTCACAACTTGGAACTGAAATTATGAGTACATAGTTGTATACCTTGAATAATTTTTTTGAAGATGTATGATAGTTTTGTTACGGAGAGAAAAAATATAATTATATTCGATTCAACGATAAACGACAAATTGCATTCTTTCGCCATTGAACGAGAGGGGGGATTGCCGCGAGGTTTTCATATGAGAATATCGTATCCGGATGTTTCGAATTGATGATCGAATCCAATTGTAAGATTACCTGCGTAAATCGCACGGTTGGCACCGAATCTCATTGAAAAAATTATTATATCATGAGCAGCTAACATTCGACAATTGTCAGGCAAATCATTCCCTAGTTCTGATTTCTCTCTCTTTCTTGCGTGAATTTCGAAGGATATCTCCAGCCGAGCAAAAAGACGAGTACTCCGTCGCATCTCGGTCAATACAAACACATGGTCATACGTTACAATATCTTTATGCACACACGTGTCACAAAGATATTGTTCTACCTATCGTGTGGTGCGTGACTCCGAAGGAAGTTTGTTTTGATGATGAATATAAATATCATTTATATTGCTATAGGCAACTATACCTAATAAGAGGTATGGTCTGGGGGAGCGGGCTTAGGTGATATTGTCTTGTCCCTTCTTGGTGTTATCATTATCATTATCATTATCATTATCATTATCATTATGTATACTATGTTGTTTTATTTTCCTCTGGCGTTTTACTTCCTGCAAACGTTTATCTGCATACGTTTTGAAAGAAGGAAAACAATATCGAATAAAACGCATCGGAATGGATTTCAATTTGACAATGAATAAAACTTAGAATCGGTGAGTGGGATCATTTGGGTGTAAACGTTATGGTTGGAAAGTGTTATTATCGTTGCTCGACGATTTCTTTGTCGTACTGTTCAACAATAAGCGCCAGCACGGGTACTCCGAACAGTTTGACTCGCTCGCATGGGTGCAGCGGGAAGAGAATACGGTAAAAATAACCGAATAGAAAGTTTACAGAAACTAAAAACTGACGATGTAACGGTTGCACGATCACGTTTTCATGATCAAAGTACTTACGACGAGTACGGGATGAAATACGTATAAGGTATAGCACGTGGAAATCCGCAGCGACGTTTAAAACCAAGGGTCTTTCAGCCGATGCATTGGTCTTATTTCTCAGCGTTTCTGCAAATAAATAGGGTGAAATGTTTTTTTCAGCTTACCGGCTACTAGAGTTGGGATAGAGGAGAGAACAATGCTACAGTTGGTTGCCGATTCAGCCTGGAAACGGTTTGACCTTTCAAGCGATCTCTGAATCCCACCACCCTACGCACGTCACGACACACACGAACGGTTCGAATGTTGAATGAACACTGAGTTCTAACGGCGTCATAAAAAATGCACATCGCCCTCTCGCCATCTCTCGGCGTTCGCAACCCTATCGCAACGAGTGCCATCTTGTAACTAAGTCTTGAACCGCATGTGACGCCCCCAATGAATAAATCCATTGGGGAAAATTACTCCGAGTAATTACACAAGAGTCGCGGATGAATAAAATGATCTTCTAAAACTATTCAGCGACGATTTCGTATTAATTTTCAAATAAACTTCATTACCTGGGAACATATAGTTTTATTCCAGTAATTTTTTACATCTATCCTCTGACATCTGTCAATTGCCACCCCTAACTTCAACTCGATTCAAGATGGCTACCGGTGGATGTAGCAGTCGATGCGGGTGACATGTAGAATTGTTCATAAAATCTTTTCAATCATTTGATTAATAATGAGCGGGCGTGAGAAAAATGACATTTCCATTCATTCTGATAAAATTGAAGACGCTGTGGACCCCAGAGTACAGGTAAGCCAGTGAGTTGATTTATTTTGAAATATTCTTCGCCCTACTTGTGATATTGACATTCCCGATGAGTTCGATTTAAATACCTTTTTTTTTCTACTATTCAGCGATTCATTTCACCGCACCTTGTAACGTACGTACATACACAAATAAGCGCGACGACCCAGTTATGTAGTTTATCTTACAGCAGATTAATTGGCTAAAGTAAGATATTGAATGGATTAATCCACCTGATGTTAGACATCACCTTGAAATAAAATCATAAGTAGTTATGGTTAAATCTAATCGATTTATGTTGATTATTTTAAAACGGCAATTTTTCCTTGAGGTGTTATTTCTGATTATGAGCTAATACGTGAAAGTACGAGTTAAACTGCAAAGGTCACGAGTTTATTTAACGAGATAATGATATGAATTGATCATGTAGTAGCTGTAGAGGATTGTATTTTTCTGAACAAACATAGACTTACGTGATATTATTTCAGATCGAATTAGAGCGTCTCAATACTGCAACAGACGATATAAATAAACTAGAAGTTGATTTGCATGTAAGTATAACAACGATATTTTCTCTGTCACATTCTAAATGACTGGAGAAAGTTCAAAGCACAGTACAATGAACAGAATTGATACGTCAAAGGCGTGAAGATTGAAAACTGCTTGCGACTAGATTTCATTGATGGCATTAACTCACGAGGCTCCGACCTATAGATAATAAGGTGTCACCGAATCGCTACTCTGACGTTTTAGACAGACTAGGGCCTCTTTCATTCCCCATCTCTATGACAAAACAAATTTGATGAACTAATAGTTTCAACTGTGGTATTTATCTGTTATCGTATGTTATTAACACTTTGATTGCCTACAATATTAAATATACATGTTCTAGAAAGATTTGAAATTTTCATCAAGACCTGCGATATTTCAATCCAAATAATTACAATGAGATGATAATTTTAATTTAATAGGAAGCAACAACGGCATTTCGAGAACTACTCTGGGAATCTACGGAGAAGGTAGATGAACTGGGTAAGAAGCTATGCCCTTGGCTCGAGAAGTCAAGGCCTTATTATGACTCTAAGTTTGAAGCAGAAGAGGTAAATTTGAATCCCACTCAAGTCAGGTTGAGTAATCGTCAATCGATTAATTCCTTCATCATTCCTAGGCGCTACAGGAAATGCAGAAAGCAGCGATAAGATTTGAAAGAGCCAATAGCCAACATGCCGCTGCAAAAGAAACGCTTCATCTCGCGGAAGAAGGGTTGAGAACTGAAGGAAGGTGCTTCGATCATGCCTGGCAGGTATGGAGAAACGAATATTCCTCTTAGCGAAGTTAGTCCGTTGTTTTGTATTATATTTTGTACTAGGAAATGCTGAATCACGCTACATCAAGAGTAAACGAATCCGAGCACGAACGAGCCCTTTCAGAGGTTGAGCACAAACGGACCACGGCTGTTCACCACAGGGCAGAATATAATGTTCAAAGACTCCACAGAGAATTGAAAGGCGCCATAGCTAAATCGAGGTATACCGTAATACTAATCAAAGTTATATCGGACGTTTTATTCATTAGAGCTTGATTTAATATTCTTATCAAGTTATCGAACGCGTTAGAAGTTGCATGATTTCTATATTTATAATATAATAATGATAATAAATTATTACACTTGCTCGAAATTAGGATTTCACTTGGTTGTAGAAAATTATTTTTAGATGCTACATTTGATTTTTGTTCCAAAGTCTCATTTTTGTTTTGGTGACAACACCTTCGTCGATATTTACCTCTTTGCAACCAAGAATTTACGACTGTATTTTCAAACACTGAATAATTTTTTTTTTTTCCAATTCCAAATGTATGGTGGTATATATTGATTTTTTATCCTCTCTTACTTCTTATTAATTATTTCGAATATTTTCACGTAGAGTTAGCATGTTTACGTCCTGGTTATGTTGGCAGTATGGGTGCACGTCGCAGCTTACTCCTGATAAACAGTATCGCCTACAGGCACAACTTACTCATGTTGTAAGTTGGATAGTAAATTATTTTACGTTATCTCGGTATCACTGATGCTACCCCTAATTGTAGAAGTGATGATTTTGGCGCTACGATCCCCTCTATTTGTCTCTTGTTTGCTACTTATTATTAATTGTTTATTTCGTTGTTCGAAAAAGCATGTACTCTATGTCAAATCCTCGGACCAAATTATTCCAACAAATAGCACAGAGAAGCCAGGGGTTTGTAGCAAGTATAGATTTTGTTTTTATATCTGCAAACATAAAAACTACGATGAAATAGAATAATCAATACTCAATGAACTGCCTAGGCCCTATTACGAATTGGTGGATCATCTCGAACAGATGCTGGACGAACGAAAGCTCAGAGTTAAGATATTGGAAAGATCAGTTGCCGATGCAAAGATGACCTACGCCGAAGCTCTTCGCAATTTGGAGCGTATTAGTGACGAAATTCATCGGGTAATAAAAATAGAAAAACAAAATGGCAAAAAATATTATTAATCTATGCTTGAAATTGACTTGAACTATATTTTTTCATGTGCTTTTAGACGCGGAGATACGATGGAGCAGACTTCCCCTCTCAGCAAACCGGAGATTCTGCACTGTATTCGTCTAATCAAACTAAAACTGCCACACCTACCGATTCGAGCATTACTGGATCACCGGCTGGTACGGACTACACGAGCGACGAATATCTACGGCTCCCTGCAAAAATGGGACCAAATCCTCCTTGTCCATTACCAAGTAAAGTAAGTATTCGAAAATAGATTTCATGCGCGTATGACAAATGTATGTGATCGTGTATTTTTATTATAGGTCGATAACGATCCGTCTTCGGAGTATCTAGGCCTAAGCAATTTAAATCTGTGTTCAACGGAGCCGCGGAAATACATAAAGAGAGACCGACCTCGCAGTATTCCGACGACAGAAGTGAAGCATATCAACACTATAGAGAACCAATCGAGTACATCATCCCCGCATTTGTCAAATACAACGTCATTGTCGCGAGTAAAAAAGACAAAAATAATATCGCCCCCAGAATCTGAGAAGAAGAATAATGCCGTACATAATGGCGACGAGTGGACAGAAATTAGCTTGGGTAATTCTTTGGAAGAAACTTGTTACAACGATGAAAATTATTCCGACGAGGATGATCCGATTCCTTACAAACCATTGCCAATGGATTTTAGCCCAGATGCGAATAATTCAATGACTATAAACGACGATAGTACGCAAACAAAAGAGGCACCAGTTTATAAAAAATTGGTAACACAACAGTCCTTACCTGCTATGTCCAAGACTTATGATATTACACCGAATGATAACAAGGTGGAAGTCATTAGGAGTCGGTCTATTAGAAATAGAGCAAAACTCGACAGCCGCGTAGCAAATTGGATTTCTAGGAGTGCAGCTGCCTGTGACGCAAGCTGCAGCAGTTCCAGTAAGTATGTGCAGTAAGTGCTGGAATAAATAAAACTGTCTCAGAGTAGTGAATCGAAACTTCATCACTTTTCAATTATGGCAAAAGTACTTACGCAGGTTTATAATTCTTCTTTTTATCAGATAGTTCTAGCCGCCGTCAATCTTTGGATATTTTATGGAGCGGTGGCACAGGCGAACGTGTAAAAGAACTATTGAACCACGGAATGATGATGCTAAACATATCTAGCCTTACGGAACGACGATCAAGCGAACCAAGAACCACTGAGAAAGATAAAGAAAAGGCAGATAAAGCAGAGAGAGCGGAGGCTAAAGGAAAAAAGGTTCCAAGTCCACTTGAGAAAAGTATGAGCTATTTGAATCCAGAGGAAGAGACCTCGGATAGCGAAAGTCTGGCCAGGTTTGTCCGTTTATCGTTGTATCGCGTACGTTATAAGGATAAAAATTTGCTTTGCGCATTGAAATAAAAAATTTGCTATGCCTTCTAGTGTGGGAGATGTTAACTGAAGATCAAATATCTTCGTTAATGATGGAACAAAACATAAACGAAGTTTGTGAAGAGATTCTTGGCACTCCGTTAGTCGAAGTGTGTCCGTTGCTGCAACAACTTCAGCAACAACAATAATGCTGGGTAAAAATTAGTCACTAATCTAATCGTGAAACTGAGAAATAATAATAATGGTATGACAGAAAGATCGAGATTATTTGTAATCACGAATATGATAATAATACGGCGAAATCATCATGGTGGGGTAGTGTATGAATAATTGAATATACTATATTCTTTTATGGTCCTCAAATTCATCGTCATTCCATTTTAAATGGGACTCTAGTTTCGAAAAAACGGTACCCGTACTTTTGGTCATTTTAGTAAAAAATCGAGAGGAATAGGTCTCCGGTAGGTATAGCTTGAAAAAAGAATAACTTTTCGAATATTGTCTTGATCGCAAAAGTGATCAAGAAGGGTGGGAGAGCTCGACAAAATTACGATAATACAAATTTGTTATAAAAATGATTTGTTTACGAACAACGGAACGACAGAAATACAAGTATCACTACAAGAATAAATAAGTATATGCGCGCTAGTTTCGGTTGTGATCTAGTCGTCGATGAAAAGCAATATAATTGTATAGTCAATTATAGATAATGAAATGCATTTATTAAAAGTTAGAGTATACCATATGTGGAGAAAGAAAGAAAGAAATAAATAAAATTCATCAGAGTAAACAAAACGTGAAGCGGCCGATTAGTGCCAGTTTTTGAAAGATAGAATGCAAATGATACGAATAGAGATAACTAATTGTAAGACGAGCCATTGGTAACCATCATAATGATAATAATAAAGGATAATTTACCGATGAACCGTAATATTATAGGTATCAAATTTATATGCAGGCGGGTGGATTAACGATCAGCTTAATTTACTTTGCAAGTGTTTTTTCACATTTCCTGTTCTCTTTTTGTTCCTGTTGTCTCATGAAATTATTCGTGCAGTCATTCCTCAAAAGATAAAAATAACAGATAATTACAGAGAAAAGAAACCAAGTATCTAGGTTCTACGTTGAAATCATCGTAATAAATAATTGATGACAGTAGCGAATGTTATCCAAATAATGGAGACGTCGTACACGCATACAAAACGAGAACGAAAACATGAAATAGTGAACGAATAAATATACAAAATAAAAAAAAAATAAATATATAATAAGATAATGAAATTGAAACAAGCTCTGCAAATGATTGTCTATAGTTAAAAAGTGTCTTCCTACGTCCAGCTACTTGGAAAAAAAAAAATTCTCAATTTCGTTGCTCCTATTTTAATCGATTCAACATTGTTCAATTCTTTGACATTACGAAATTTTAATATCTTGCTCACATCGACTATAAATAACTCCTACTACTTGTACAATTCTATGCTATTAATCACGACGGCGTTCAACTTTGCCTATCGTAGGTCGCAAATTTTTAACTCCATGAGTCTAGATCGACTCAGTAAAAGTACTCTAGTTTTATCAGAGACATTAGTATACGCAAATAAACGACAGTCAAGTCGGCGACTTTTCTTTCCCTAATTAAAAAGGCAATGTTATATTTTTCTGTAACAGGTTGTGGAACTCTATCCATGATAACGATACGATCAAGCGTACATACCGCATACAAAAAGAAACAAGAGAGAATTAGAGTTTGTGGGAATAGATTCGATGACATGTAATAGAAGACTGGTATAATGGAAATTCAGTCGATCGCTTTCAACATGCATTGCCAATTTGATCGCTGTTTGTAGTACTTGACGTGTACAAATTTAAGGAAATTATGATCGAGCACCTATTGTTAGTAAATTGATAACTTGAGTCACTTATAGCGAGTAAATAATAACTGTCGATGTATGATATTGTATAATCTATTCAAAAATTGTAACGTATTGTAATTGTATCACTGAACGATCATTTCAAAGATAAATATATTAATATACTATCATAAATATAAAACTAATGAATATAATTGTCTTTTTATTCGATTCATTCATCATTTCAACTCAATGGATTTGAAAATGATTTACCGGAGAATCAATCACCTTCAATTGAATTGCGACTATAATTTATTATGTCAAGTCGGCATATACAATAACAATATAATTAGATTTTTTAATTATTAGCGTGAAAAAATCTTAAAGTATTACAACTATTATGCTTTTTTTTCTTTGTTTTCTTGCTGTGTAATGGGGGCGCCTCTTTTACAAAGGTTCGCTATTCAACGGTCATTGTGCTAATACATCCTGTATAATTCTACATCCTTGACTATTATAACCACATTCTCTCCTCATTTTTTAGAAATCGATACCGCAACGAAACAAACCCTGCAACGTCGATAAGTCAGATTGACTATCTGTGGGCAATAGGAGAAAATAATAGAACAAACTTCACCGGTGAAGAAATGCTTCGTGGTATGAAGAAATTATTTTGTGAGAAATGTTTGTCAAGTTTGATCCTAGGTCAACTGTGATCTATAACAACTCCTCACAGTTTAGTTTGTTACGGTATACCGCTACCGATGAAATTATCTCGCAACTAATTTATTTTTCCTCGCAGTGAATTCTATTTAGTTTAGTAAGTTAGTACTTCAATTTTTATTTCGAAATTGAAAATCATAATTTACTGTGAAATTAAAACGTCGCAGAGTGATTCCGTCCGTGGAGAGTTTGCAAGGCGATGCATAGATATACCGGCTATCAGTTTCAGGTGAAAGAAGGGCACAAACTTGTAAAGAAAAGCCTACTTCGACCAATTTTCAAATCAGCATTGTGTCAAATTATTTATGAATAAAACAGAAAAGAATTTTATTTCAAATTCATCGGCAACGTACGCAAGGTAGAGTTGACTATCGAGAATGATCATGAGCAGGGAAAGCTGTTTAGCTTTGTTGTAGAAAGTCGATCACTTGCAAAGTTTGCGTCAAACAAAGAAGAGAAGGCCAAAAAACTAAAGTTAATCTCCGGAAAACATCAGTACCTCTAGTGAGAATGCGGTCCAACGGTAGATTATCCAAAACGTGACGCTTTCATGCGATACATTTGACAACAATAATTTAAGTGGAATAAGATTATGATAGTGCTCAAAAACTTAACAAAACAAGCTTCGAACATTTAACGGCATTGCCATCACACTGCCTCAAGATCTTCCAATAACCTTATGGATTATCGTACTAACTAGTTATTAAAATTCATCATTATTATCATATTATATTATATTATATTATATTATATTATACTATTAATATTATATTATTAATATTTCTTACGTTTTCTTTACTATCAAATATATTATGTACACAAAATTGGTAAACATTGAGACATGCATTCAAGGTCTCCTTGAAATAAACCAGAAACGTACATGTATGTACCTAGAGTACACATTGTTTTCTTTCCTTTCTTGGTTCTATACATGAACGCTTAGATAATTCTGATATTTTCAACGCGATAAAAGCCATTTTTGCTATTCCAAATTCAGTTAAAAAGCAATTTAGTGCAGGCAATTGTTTGGAATACCAACTCTCTGGTTTGAAAAAAAGTTTCATGGCTACATATTCACTTTCTTTTAGTTTGAAAAGAAGAAAAAAGAAATACAGAAAAGATTTTTATAATTCCAAATTTTAAATGCCACTGTTGCACACCGGAAAACATTCAATCTAATTTGAATAGACTGTAGGTATGAGGAAACCAAGAAGAAAAATTCATAGATCACATCAGTTGACTATTGATGATTGAAAAGGATCATCATCGGCGATACGTAATGATAACTTCTCATACCTTCAATTTCATTATTCACTCGACCATGATAGACTCTATAAGAGACTCTATATAATTATAAAAGTGTGATGTATATCGGTATATACGAAATTATTCGTTTAATCTGAGGTTTAAAATGAAAAACAGAAAACTTTCAATGAAACATACTTGGCTTAGACGTATAATCTAGTTTAAATTAGGAGTAGTAGTTAAATTTGAATTTTTTTTTCTCCGTTTTTTCTTTTGTTTTTTCTTTGGCACTTCAGGGCCGATTCCAATTAAATATTTGTAAACACCTCTATTCAGAATATATTAAATAATTATCGATTATTAATTACTACGTTAACCGCTAAGTAATAATAACAAGTCAAGTAAAATGATACTGAACAAAAAGAAACGTTAAATGGCACAGAACAAAAAAACTTACGCTTACGTTTGATTTTCGTTCGCTTTCAATTATTGGCAACTCGTTTATTTGCTCATCATTAGGTAACACCATTTTTCTTTTTTTAATGCAAATTTTATAATTGTTATCACTCTCATGCTTATCTAATGTCCGTCTTCCGACTATACACATTTCGTGTTTATTTTAATTTATTTTTTTATTTTTTGTGCATCTTAAGAACCTCTGACTAGCACATGTGACGGATAAAATCCATTTTTAGGTCAAAAATTATTTATATTATCAGATTCACCATTGCCATATATTTCATATACTTCCGAAACAAAAAAAAAGACACGGACAAGCCAATACAAGTGTAACAGAACTGATGGTTAGTTTGGTAGGAAACAGCAGCGTATAACGATTATTTAATTACTCAACTGTTTGTTACTCTTTATAGAGTCAAGTCTAGTCAAATTAGCATTTATTTCAACGTTCTGTACGTATATCCTCTTCAATGCTTTTTATAACAACATTTTTCAGTCAACAGTGATCAACTCTCAATAATTGTCTAAAAATCAGAAATTAAATAGCTGAACAATATAAAAATTAAGGCGTAACGAATTACTGGGAATGAAGGAATGTTGGAAATTCTTGTATTCATAATTCAGCGATCAAAAATTAAACTTGCAATTTAATCGATGTTGGTAGTATTTACCCTCGAACGAATAATAAATATCTGGATACTAAGGGTCCCCGGCTCTGGATGTTATTTTTATTTCTGATCCTTAGTGGAAACCACATTTCATCGAGGATTGTACGTGTAATTGTTGATGAAAAAAAATGTCTTGATCATATTTAGAACTACGAAAGGAGGACAAAGAGATTTTATATGAACGAAAAAAAAATTCTAAATACTAAGAGATGTTTTTTACGCAGATAATTTCTCTTTGAACAAGGAATGCATTTGCACACCGATTCTTCAAGCATTTTCATTTTTTTTCTTGAGTTTTGCTTTCGTCAGAAATCTGATTTGTTGAGAAAATTGACGATCATTTGCTCGCGTTTAGCACCAAATCGGGCGAATCGTTTGAGTATTGCCACTCTGAGAGTCTGATCTTTTATCTGATTTAATATTGGTTAATTCTTACTGTCGTTGCGCGGGCTTGCTGGCTGGCTATTAGCCTGTTGGGCACGTTGTATGTATATGTTCAATAACTTCAATTTACTACCGTATAAAGAGGTAAGATGTGGCATAAGCGCGTCTTCACCAACAGCAGCGTGAATTGCCACCATGCAAAACACCGCACTTTTACGAACAGTACTTTCTCTGTCATCGTAAGCCTAGAGAGCGATAGAAAGAGATGGAAAAAAAAGAAACATAATTTTTGTTCAAATTTTTCGGGTCTTTGATTTCACATCTTTGACGATTGGGGGTTACAAAAACTTACCTTTATAAGGCCAGGCATTATTTTCGATAGATGAGGTGTTATCACGCCAGCACCCCAGTGTTCCACTATCTTATGTAACATTTTAATTCCTCCCATATTTTTTGGAAACGGTTCCGTCGATATTATAGACGGTATCAATAAAATAATTTGGTCAGGTGGTAACACTGTCACAATTGTAGCAGCACACTTCTCCGCTACTCGGAGAACCTGCGAGAAATATTCAAATTTAATTTACGTCTATGATTATTATTGTAATTTTTGTTAATATTACTATCATTATTTCATAATGGGCACTGGGAGATAAATTTATGATTCATTAATCTCGGTTTACTTGATTGTAGGCGAAAAGAAAAGATGATAAATTCAACAAAAGACTTTATACCTACAAGTGCCTCAAGTAGATAATGCGGTGATTCATTTGAAAAATGACCAATTGTTCACATGCGCAATCATTGGTATTAGTTTTCATATTACTATATCGACGAAATCAATTAAATATTTATAGGCCAAACCCACTACAAAATACAAACTGCTACACAAACAAACAACACAGATACCTCTAACTGCTTTACCATGGCTCGACCGCTACCAGACGATGCTTCCGGATTGGGTTCATCAAACTTGTGTGCGTGCAATACTTTGAGTACGATCAGTTCGATAAATTGTGAAAACGACTCCGTCAGTTCCGGGCATTTGAGCAGTTCTATTAAAACCTGCAATACCTCGATTTGCACCTCTTTGTGCGGACTTGCAAGATTCTCTAACAACGCTTTCAACAGTTTCCTAAAAAATGATGAAAAACAAATAAAAACCCTTTGAAGATAATTTACGAACTGTCGATATACAGAAAATGAACAAAAATGTTCACACACATACCTAAAATTTTGTTTAATGTACGGTATATCTCCACCCCGCACGTAAGACTGGAATTCTTGTAACGAGGCTACTTTTTCTGCTTCGTGACCGACTTCTTCTTGAAGTATTTTCATCATATTGTCCAATACTTCAGGTCCCCTAATTGAATCTGGTGATGAACCTTTCAAAAATGAATGAAAATAGAGCAATTTTCAAGTGTTTTGGACAACATACATATTCACTAGCATTTCTTTACCATGAGTTTTGTAGCCATTATTTTCCTGCGGAAGTATAAGATCACCTGCAATCGTATCACTGGAACCATTCAATGTCACATTCGTTACCGTTCTACCTCGCTGCGTTGGAGAAGAAACCGACGACGAACGTCCCTGTGAAAAATGTCAATTTCTATTTGCGAACAAATATTACGGCAAAAGTATATTCCAGCGCGATAACCAGGTAATAAGATTTCGTCCTCTTGATTATTCGGAGACTTGCAGTTTACTCACTGAATTCGATAATGCAATGCCTTCCATCCTCTCTTCCACATCTGCCATGTTACTGATTCCACTATCTTTACTCGTCGTTGCTCTTTCTAAACGATCAAATCCATAATTTTGGATTTCAGCTGTTGTTCGCCTCAAACATCTGGAATGTACCACGTATTTACAAATTACGGGGAAAACCTGTGTAGTCGTGCAATCCAAACGAACAATACTGACTTGTAAACCTCTTCAGGATTCAAATTGTCGTCGTCCGTCATACGGGCTGGAGAGTGAGGCATCTTAGGAGGTGGCGTACCAGGGGAAGCAGGGTTACTAGCTCCCGCGGATCTTCTGAGATGATTTTGAACTAAGGGTAAGGCTGCTTCCTAAGATAAATCGAAGATCGATCAGATACTTTGGAATAACGTTAACGCGCATCTCTTTAGTTATCGGTACATACTTGGTAAGGTCTTGGTAAGTCAGAGAGTATCATCGTAACTTGAGGTGTATTTAAATTGTAAAGTGCTATAACGGCATTTTGAGCATGCCTTCTGACATCTTGACTTTTCACGTCATTCGTCCAGTCTAATAATCTCGCCAGAGCTGATCCCCCCGAGCTGTTTAGTGCCGAAGGTTCCGCAGTATCGGCGATTTGCGTTATGAAGGTTAACGTTGCAACTTTAACTTTGGAATTTGGTGTCTGGGTAGGATCGGTTAAAAACCGTAAAACAGCCGGTAACAGCTGCTCGCCAGAGAAGCACTCTCTGAAAAAAAAACGGAAGATTATTGTCAATGACTATGTCAAGCGGAATATAGCGGAAAAACTTGACAGCGTCAAAATTTACCTGACGACATCCAAGCTCTTGTGAACCTTAGTTTGTATCGAGGCGAGTATATCTGTACCAAGTTTGTTCAGAAGTCGAGCGCACAAGACATACAACCAATCGCCCAAGTCCTCGTTATGACTCGCTATAAGTTCGTTCAAAGTATCCAAAAATAAACTGAATACTTTAGTATGGGAGTCCATGAACATTTTAGCGAATATATCTGTTATCTTTCGCAATTCCGTTGCTGTCAATGTATTTCCGTTAGCAAGAAAATGTTGGAGACCGACTAAACCTTCTTTACGATCTCCCCAATGCTTACGGTTGCAGTTTTCAATGATTTCTTTGATGTCCTGTGATAAAAAAAAAAAAATGAATGAATTGGAAAAAAAAAATTAAAACATATTCAGGGGGTGATTAAATTGGTTGAAAAATTGTTTCAATAAGTGGTAAAAGAGTTCATTTGTGTTTACCTTATTTTTCATATTAATGATATGTCACGATATAAAATGAAAACAAAATAATAAACAACAAACCTTAGGGATGGATTGATCCCACAAATCGCGATACAATCTTTGTTGGGATCCGCTCCATGAAAACGACTAATGAATGTGTGGATGGACAGAAGACGGACAGGTTCACAGCGTATCGCGTTAGTCCAAACCAAACAAACACGCCGCAACAGAAAATAAAAAGAAAAACCAAACATGCATTAGCCACATCGATCCACGACTGTCAAGCTTCGAGATGATACTTGAATTTCATGTTTGCATTATGTATACATGTATGTATGTATGGTATATACAATAATATTTGAAGGTTGGGGAAAAAGAACTGTGCAAAAAAAAAAAATCATTTGATAAAAAACAGTCATTGCGAATATTGAGAAAAAAGACAAATAATAATTATCATACACGAAGACACATGATGGAATGATGATGTAATGAAACAAGCAAGTTATCACAAGTATTTTTCACTACTAACCACTACGAAATTACCATGTGTACCAAAACAAATTCTATTAGAAGAGATGAGATGATGGAATAGAATTTTTGTGGACCTTCAAAGTTTCGATACTCTGAACTTTTTTGTTAAAAATAATTCCATGTAGTTCGATTTCAAGGTACTCACGTCACTAGGTCGTCGAAAACTGTCCATGCTTCGCTCTGAGCATATGCTGCTAGTTTCACTGTCATCGCTATGATCACCTTTACCCCTTGGCGTTCTTGTGTAGCTGTCTATATTGTCGAAAGTCAGAGCGTCGGCAAGCGCCGATTCTGCTTCTCGGGATTGTTGGAGCATTTTTTGAGCCATAACTGGCCTTGTTGGTGGCCGGTCTGTCGGGGACATATGAAGATTTCTACCTCTGTAAAAGAGACCCACGAACAATCATTATAGAATAATTTTAATGGAAAGCTGTCATGAAATTGTATCTTAGTTTTTATTTGAACTTACCTAATTTTACTCCCAAAGCTCTTGTCCATGCCAAAACGCTGCGGACTAGGTTCTCGACTGTTTCCTGTACTCCTTATACCCTGACCGGATAATCGTCGTGGCCTTGCAATAAAAGATTCTCCTTCTCTGTTGTACGTTGCATAACTCAGCCTCGACGATGGCGAACCGGACCTGCTGCTGGCTAATGTAATAAAAATCCGATTTTGAAATTTCTCTGTGAAATCTAAATTCAGTAAAAAAATGTAGAAATTTGTTTACGCTGAGATTGAGAAACTCCAGAGACTCTTGTCCGAGTCCTTGCTGTTCTTTCTGGACTAGGGATTGCACTCTGATGATCTGGAGACTTGACTGCACGGGCTACATGGAATGAATAAACAAACAGTTATCAAATTAAAGGAAGTAACATGAATGTTTAAATGATCAAAACACAGGTAATCTTACACCTGATTTTCTATGGTGAGATTATTTTCTGAAAATTGAATCGCATGATCCAAGGTATTAAAAAATGGTTAGGAAAAATTAGAGGGCTGAAATTAGCACTAATTTTTTTCACTCACGTAGAGTTGCTTTTTGTCGATTCATATTGGCGTATACCATTCTGGCCTTGGCTCTTTGTGCTGCTTGCAGATCTATTGCGCTGGTTGATCTCACTCCAGGTGTTATGCGACCTTAAAATACATGTCAAAGTATAAAATTTACTCTTAGAACTGGAGTTTACAGAAGCCATGTATCATGGTGTGTAAAAAATTAAGGAAATTCCGGGAATGCATCGTACAAATAGCACTGACATTTGTTTCTATGATCAGACTGTTAAGGACTCTTATTTACCTTGAATGTTCAATTGAACAAAAACTAAATGAGGTATTGGGTTTTAAGGTCCGAGAAGAAACAAAGTCAACGATAATTAGATCACTTGTTCCTAAATACTTCTCCAATGATTAATGTAAATAATAGTTTCAATTGTCGCTTCCAATTTCTATAATTGTTGAAGGATTAAGAAATAGAAATTTACTTCAAATTGAAGAGAAAATAGAAATAAACAGTAAATGAGTAAATAACGTTCAACAAATAACAATGTGACTACGGAGTTGTGAAGTAGAGGGTATGATATATATGAAAATTATTTTTCATTTTAATTACAATGATTATCGGAAGATCTTTGTAGAATAGGAATGCCAGATTGACGATACGATCTAGGCAAAGACGGGGTTCGCTTTATAGGCCCGTGCGCTGCTGACTGACCATGGTGTAAGCTCTCTGTACTACCTTTGGTTTTTAGGATAAGGTAATAAAAGTCCAAAGCAGCATGGAAAAAGTAACAATAATATCTTAATTTAGGAAGGCGATTATCAGAAACAATAAAATATAAATGGTATCATTCGATCAAATAATACGTCACACTGAATGAGCCTCAGTGTGTTCATATAATAAATTTCAAATAGCAAAATAGCAGCTGGAACGATCAACATGTTCCCCTAAAATAATCATTTTTTCTTAACAAAACTGTACAACATTCACCGTTAAATTTACCTGTAGCACTCATTGTAGGTCTCGGAGCTCTAGGGCTTATGCTAGTGGATCTTGCTACTGCATTTAGACTGTTGATACTGCCGCTGTTACTGAGAGACATAAGCGACCTTTTGTAGGTGGCATCTAAGCTATTGAGCAAGATTTCTGCCTGTTCGGGAAAATGTTCTTTGAATGCCCAGTACGATCTGAAAACAAATTGATAAATTAATGATAACAAAAGCAACAACAACAACGAAAATGGTAAGAATGATGGTAATAATAATTAAACCCGGATAAAAAATTGAAATTCCAAATCTTTATCAATCTCACTTTCTTGCAGCTGCTCGTGCCTCCGAATCGGAATCTGCCATGCCTTTTTTGACGGCATCCTGTAAAGCTACGATATGTCTCTGTAGGATTGGTGTGGCCCAGCATTGAAGTATCAGATGTAAAAATTCACAAGATGCTCGTCTGATATCCTTGCTTTTGCTGTTCAAACTGGTAGTTATGATTGGAATAAATCTGGCACTATGAGTATTTTGCAAAATGAAACGGACAGCTACCATACCGGACGTGGCCATGACCTGAAATGATTCAAACAATTGCACATTGCTGTAGAGTGATTCTTTGAACTTGAACACTATGAACATCGGATAATGTTGATGAATTTAAAAGAAAAAAAGATGCAATTATAAAAGGTTGCTGCTGAAATTAGAAACGGTTAACGATCAAGGGGAACGGTTAATTTTACACGATAAAGGTTGTTCTAATACGTCTAACAATTACGTCTGTTTATTCAAAGTCAGACCTTGGCACTGTTTTGTATCAGGTTGATAAGAGTCGGTAAGACACACTCTGCAAAAGACGCGAACTTGTTTCTCAACTGTTGACTCAAGAAAGCCATTGTTATGGCTGCTTCTCTGACAACCTGCGATCTTAAATCTGTACAGGCTGCTTCGAATGGTCTTTGTACGTTCTTTAGACACTCAGTGAAATTGTCAAAATTTGCACCTCCCGTAATAAGTATACCTCTCAGTTTCTTCATCTAAAATAAAAGAAATGGTTAGATGAAACTTTGTCCAACATAAATAATCTCTGTTATTAGTTGAACGTCCCTAAACTTACACTCTCGTTCCTCTGTTTCCAGTCTTTCTTGTCATCTCCAACTATATCTTTAATACTCTTCATTTGTTCCTCCAGATCTTTTGCCGAAAATAATTTCACCGCTGGTACGTCCTCAAAAGCTGCGAGAAAAGACTCCTCGTCGATTGCTCCTGCTTGACCTAAGGAGATAATTTTAAATTAATTAGTATTACTTAGATTTTTGCCTGATATCTGATTTTCACAGCATAAAAATGGCGAGAAAAATGAAGACTCATTGTCAATAATATCGAATCTTGACCAATTCACAAATGTATTAACTACTTATGAGACCGAAATTTATGATATGTCAAACAAAAAGAGCATCAAAGCCAGATCAATGGCAATAGAGTGACAAAAAAAAAATCTAACACTTTCAGAGTAAACTAATGAACCAATTCAAAATGTGCTAAATGAAGAAAGAATTGATCACTATAGGAGAAAACATAGATGAGATAAATAATTTGTCTGATGCATAAGATATGATAAGATGTCCGGTAGAGTGCCAATGAAATTCAAATAATATCTTTCACTACAAAATAGTTTGACCTTTAAGAATATATCAGTCATGTTTTTATAAGTGCTAAAAATAACATGAGTCACATTTGAATTATTAACAAACGATGAGTCTACTCTACCGTCTAAGGTGAAACTATTTCGTTCGTTTTAAAACATGTTGTAGTGATCCTATGACTACTGAATCTATGTGACAGAGTGGCAATAATTTAAGACGCAAAATTGTCCATAACTACAATAAATCAGCTAAGATTTAATCTAAAAAAAAATCATTTACTTGAGAATAGTGATAGGTACCTGCCGCTGATTTCGCGGATGAACTGTATTTTAGATGTGCCCGTTTCGCCAAAGAGGTAACACTACCAGAAGGAGCTGTTACACAGGGAATAGTTAGCAGGAAATGTTAAAATGAATGATTCTAAATAAGGAAAGAACGAATTTCGTGGCCTTCATTCGGTAAAATAATACTATCTCCTAAACTAATTAATTACAATATTACGGGCTAAAATGTTGTGAAGTACTATATTGCACGTAGGGTATGCAAAAATTATGGTTTACTTTGAGTTAACATCCAAATATGATCGACGAGCATTCTTCAAACAAACTTGCCAGGAATAATGACAAAGTAAAATACTTTGGACTTGAACTTACAATTATGCAAAACATTGAACACTAGCAGTGCGGTATTAACATAGTTAGATAATTTATGCAAAAGGTGATGTTTCATTGTGCTATTTCATTGGTATTGAAAAATGTATGAAAGGGTACCTGTCGTTGACTGTACAGATTTAGATGGTCCGAATTGTCCTCTTTTTTGTGAAACACTAGTAGATCTCTTGACCGGAGCTGACTTGATCTAATTAAAAAGAGAAGAAGGTTTAAAGTGAATATTTGATTTTTTGATAAAATTAGCAGACCACCGGTTGACGACCACTTTCAAAACGAAAATAGAATATTTGGAAAAACATTTTTCGAGAGATCAATGATTTTTTACAAACACTGATCGAACTGGAATGAACTTTCACTTACCGCTCGGTCCGGTTCATCCTCCTCTTTTCCAACTAAAACAAAAATAGAGAATCAATTAGTTAATTGAATAACGCAATCTCTGGACATTTCAAACGAAATCATGTTTTGTTCTATTTATTTTTATCATGATGTACAGCTGAACTTTTAAACGAAGCTAATTAATTTTCCTAAATCAACATCAAATTTAGTAGTTTTTCACAGAAGACGCAATACTTTATGATTACTCAGATAGTTAGATCCTTCAGAAAAATCAACGAACAGTGGGTGAGATTCGTGTTCCTAGTAAAACCAACATATGAAAAGGGGGTATGAATCAGAAAATATTTGGATTTCAAGAGGAGATACTGCAGTAGGTAAAAACGTTTTTGTTTTCCAGAACGAGCGTTTTGTGCTCTAGTGAAAAAAAGATAACCAAAACTGAGTAATAGATCCTGAGAGAGCTAGGCCAATGAAAAATATTTACATTATGAACGTTTATGTCATTCAAATGATCCCACTACTGTAAAGAAATATTGCTGAGTAACTATAACTGACAATGAGTAGGTTACTTGACACTTATGCAGGTCGAATTCAGCTTCGTTCAAAAAATTTTGCAAGCAACTCGTAGAACCCTTCAATGTTAATTTTTTTGTTCAATTATAATTTTATACCTAAATCAGGATAGAGCCAAGGTGGTTTATGGATATCGCAATGACATCCTCTGGCTCTAGCGCCAGGATGTTTAACGATATTGTCCCATTGTAAAATCCAGGTGCTACTTGGATCCCAAATTTCCCTGTCCATGCTTGGGAATCTTACTAGTCCATGTTGTGAGCATCTGTGCCGATTCGTTGTGATCATGTTTTAACAACTTTTCATATCAAAAGTCAATTGACGGTTGGCCCCTAAAAGCGAGCAGTCTTTCTTTCGCTATACAGTATCATTTGACCATCTATCGTTTCAATTTGGGAATATTTATTGTTCGCTCATTACTTATAGAGAGCTTTCATCAAATTTGATAAGGAGTAATGTATGTGGTTGTTAGTAGAAAATTAACGATGACACAATACGAGCTTAGTCATCTTGGAGAGATACTTGAACCTAGGCACATGAGAAATACATCAAAAGCTGTCTTTGTTGTTTCCAATATTCTAGGTAAGAGTTGATAATAATGATCCAACCTAATGACTAGAATAACAACAATTACAAATAAAGATTCTTAATTGATGTTCAGATTTTGCTGCTACATACGTTTAAAAGTCGGGATGACTAATTATTTTTCTACTGCAGAATAAAAGCATCACAATGTACGGGTAGTTTGATTGTTCTGTGCACCAGATCATAAAGAATTAGATAAACCACATCGTGTGGGAAGATGATGAAAAAAACCCAACAAACGAATAAAAATTCTGCAATCAATCTCTCAATACTCACAATCATCAACAGAGGACAAAGTGATGCGTGCTGCATACAAGAAACGTTTAGCGATGAAAACTCTAAATACAAAAGGTGGTCAGGTAAGGTAAAACCGGCTAAAACGGATGAAGAATGGAGGCAATAGACGTTCACCTCAAGAACACTCTCACAGATATTGCGTAATCTTGAGGTAGTTGGATCTTCGTATTATAGTCAAAGAAATATACGATGTGCATATGTATGAGTAACATTCCTCAGGTAAATTCCCGCTTGTGATACTCGCCAACGATGCGATACGACCGACGACGAGCACAGCAAATCTACAGCCTAATACATGTGACCAGAGTATAGCTATGCAAACATCATGTAGATATGAATATGTATAAGACGAGACATCATGAACATCTAGTAAAAATACAATTATTCTCTGATAATTCAAATTGTCATTGCTTGAATCATGAGCTTACTTTTTTGCAGCTTTATCCTTTACAAATTTGATTATGACAAATCTTTTCAACATAACAACAAGCATCATTTGCTCTTTTCCTCTGAAACGAATACGCACAATGATTTTCACACCACGTGTGGTAAAATGTCTGATAGAAATCCAAACGAAATGAGGCGGTAGCGCGGTGACCTAAAATCTATGGAAAATATTAAGTAAACTGCAGAAAAATCCTATACCGTTCGAATCAGGACGAGTCACAGGCCTGGTAAATACTTGACTTACAGTTATACATTTTTTTTTTTTAAATACACAGAGAATAAAGGATGAAAGTTGGGTACGATATCTTCATTGTTAAAAGAAAAAATTGCCATCAACTGAAATTACACTAGCATTTATAATGCGTCGATGATAAAAATCAGGTTGAAAAACCAGTTTCGCATGTTATTATGGAAAAATCCGGCGCTTTAGGTGGAACGTAAGGTAAATTTGAATCCAGCGAAAAATTACACCCGTTCGTTTGAGTACTTTGATTAATTTTTGTTTTTTTTTCTCAGCGTTATGTATTCTTCGACCTTTTCAAGGATGCAAATAAATATCTATTCACTGTTGGAGTTTTATCGCTGCTTACAAAATGAATTATTCGGCCGCGTTTGTATAGTTCCGGATTATGAAAAGCCTATACTTGATGCTGCTGTTCAAGACGGATCACTGATCACTGATCACCGATTTGAAAATCAAGAGTCGCGAGGACGGAACATCGCACCGTAACCACGTGCTGACTCCCACGAACAAAACATATCACCGATGACCCGGAGTACTCAAGCAAGCCTCAAACCGTGGTCTTTGAATGGGGCAAACCAGCGGGCATGGAAAGGTTAATCCAAATCATTGAAGGATCCCTAGATCCAGAGAAAAAGAATTGTAAAGGATATTGTACATGAGAAACATAGAAACTGGTAAGGACCAAACTGTGAATCAGAGGTCTGCACAATATCCCTGAAGATAACGAATAAATAACCGATATTTATTTTACCATTACCAGTTTGAACCCTTTCAAGGATACCACAAAACTATGAACATAACGACGTTAAGTTTTAATGGAAAATTTTAAATAGGACTTGCCGTTGTTACCCACAACATGGACACTTGAAAAATGCACAAGTAATTATCCATTGCATAATATTACTACGAGAAACGAATGCAACGAATATCAAAGGTCTTTGAATTTCCAATGGCAATATGTGATCCGGCTATTTGTTTACAAACAGTAATATAAGGTAATATTCATACAAATTTGACAAGGCGTTGTACTGTACAATAGCAAAACGAATAAGTCAACATACAGTAGATTTATCATTTGCTATTATTCATAACGCAAGTATATATTTATAGAACATTGTTATATCACAATGTCGCTGCTAGCTAGGCGATATGAGATACCTGGATTGATGAATCCAACGAAATAGTGAGTCAACGATGTTCATCACTTCTAAGAGGAAATATTTTCTTTGTGTACAAGAACTATAACTCAATATGTCGCTACCTTTTGCGCTAGAAGTATTAAAAGAATAAATAAATAACTAAGAACTATTGAGACTTGCAAACAACTCGTTGAAGACATTGAAACAAGGGCTGTTGAAGGTTATTTTGTGATTCTCAGTCCGAATATCACGTACTTCCTATCCTAAGAAGACAGAAGTTTTTCAGCATGGGTAAGCCAGCATCTTGAATACCAAGCTAGCAAGGGAATCACCTTTTCATTTAAACTCAACATCGTACATGACGAACAGACTGTACATGACAAACACTGTTCAAAATTTTTTATCCTCTAAGGCACCACAGTACAATGAAAACATTGAACTAAATTGATTTTTTGGTAGCAGATCAGGAATACAAATCAGGTTCATCAACGTCACTGTTTTATAAAAAAAAAAAAAACAATTCTTCGTTCAATGAAGTTTTAATCAACATCCACCCGCATATATTATTTCATCACATTATCTCTAACAGACGCAATATTTGCAGTTGAACTTTGAAGAGTAATAGACCGATATCGTCGTGAATTGATTCCAAGTAAGACGAGATGGTAACCCTATGGATGACATCAATGATTCAAAAAGGAGACACCGTCACGCGCGATGTTTTGCCAAGCATGTAAGATCGTTATACTATAACTTCCTAGCTGGGCTTGACAGATCAATTGCAGAGAATATGCTAACAAATATTTCACAAGAACGTTTCGACCTCAGTAATATTCACATCTCATCTTGTTGTTAACAAGCAAATGGATGTGTAAGATATTTCATAAGTATATGCTTATTTGTAAACTACTAGTACGTGGAATAAAAATCGGACGACACTTAGAATCTAGTATGACTTTTAAGGTATAACGATCATTCGATCCCAATCGTTCTTCACGCGCTAAGTTTTTCTCGTGGTTCAATCGCTGATAGTGAATAGAAATAGACTGTTACTCACTGTCTGAGGAGCACATTGCCGACGGCAACACATCCCCTGCAGCCTTGAGCTGGTCGAACTTCTCAGCCAACAACAACCACCTGAAATCAATTGAACCCAAGTGTTAGAAAAAACAATCGGGTCAAATTCACAAAATTATTAGTCAATCTATGAAAATAACAGCCTCTAAATTGAATTTTCCGAACAAATGGCTATATGGACACTGTTGATGAGATACCTAATTACTAGTGAATGAAATAAATTTCATATCTCTCCGTGAGACGTACTTTGCCTGGGGTACGCTGTGTTTTCTTTGTAAATCCAGTCGCAATCTTTCGCCTACGTGTCTGTAGATATCAGCCAAAGTGTTCAGGGCTGTTTCGCGAACTTTTTCAGTTGGATCGGAGAGAAGTTTGACTATGTTTGGAATGACTCCTGACAATGCCATTTCGTCAGCTCCGTATCTGAAAATAATTAAAACGCATCATCGATCCTTTATTTTCTAGTCAACTAATTTTTAGCGGTACATTAAAATTTCCATTTTATTGACGTGAACAGATTGGTAAAGCGTAATTTAAAGTGTACCTACTCGGTTAATGTTGTCGTGAGAAGAATGAGACTTTCTTCTCTTAATTTGGCATTTTTGTGACCAAATGTTGGGTGAAGTTTCTCCAGCAGTTGTTGAGGTGAAAGGCTTCCTTTTTCCATGAGTTTGAGAAGAACCATAGCAGCTTTTTCTCTTGTCGTATCCTTGCTATCCCCTAAGAAGTAAGATAAAATTAATGAGTTGATTAAGATCAGTGATACAATGATATCAATGAGTTATTAATAATAATTCGATAGTCTTTTAGTATCTCAATAGACCAAAGATAAGCTCAACATTGTTATTCGAAATAGTTTAAGTAAGATTCTGCTATGTCTGTCTAACATCATAGTGAGATTTTCCTGTAAACCATTTAGCATCGATTAGATTCCATAGTATCTATTTGACAATATATATCCAGCAGATTGAATCGGGATGCAGAAAAGGGAAAAGGAACACAAATTCTGTGGCAAACACTAAAAGTATGTTTTATCGAGTTCATTGTGTTTTGAAACGTCCACAAGAACATTTACGTTTTATTTCACAGTGAAATAACTATTGGAAGACTTCTCATAGTGATTCAGTATTTTGTTGATCCTCGAAAAATCGACAGAACTAGTTTTTTTTTACTTACCCAATCTATCAATAGTGGGCTGCATAATTGTAGAGATGTAGGGCTTGAAATCCTGGCCCAGTCGATCGGCGAGATAAGTAAGTGCATCCAAACCATTTTGACAGACCTTTCATAGTAAAATTAAAAAAATTTTTGTTAGGTTTGAACGTTGAAACAACTCAGATAGTTGGTACTGATTTGAAAAATCAAAAATCTGAAATTACATGTCTGATAAAACTACATTTTTTATAGCTGACTATTAATAGAGAATAGATTAAAACTTCAATAATATGATCTTACTATTTGTTGCCAAATCTGCTCTTGAACTATACATATGAATAACCTCCCCCCCCCCCCATGATGTACTGTATGTATCTTGTAAATGTATACCAATCATGTGAATATGGATAGTTCCACAAAATAAGATATAGTATTATTCACTTTCATTTTTTGCTAACTAGGTGAAACTCTACCTCAAGAAATAGTAGCTGGCACTCACAATGGTGGGTACTTATTGAAGATTTTTTCACTGTTTTCTGCTATTTCAAAATCAAAAATTTCATGAATTCTTACTGATAATTTTCAAATCTCGAAATGACGATACAATTGTTCAAATTTTGGAGTATCCCAACTACGTTTGTTGTTAGACTAATTACTCACGATCATTGGACATATCGGCATATAATTAATGTAATGTAAAATGAGAAAGCAAAGCCAAAAGTGAAACCCAAAGTTATTTGATGACTGATGAGTTAATGCGTGAAAGGAATTAGGGTACTTATTCAATTGATTGATAGTTATTCCTTTGACCGAAAGGCCCTTCAATTCAATCTCCAGTCTTGAGAACAATGGAAAACTAGCGACAATGCTGTGTAGGAAAACTTTGATACAAATGAATTAAACATAACCCAGTTGGCTACTGGTTGTGTGGGCGAGTAGCCACAAGTCTTGCTATACTTATGAGAGTTTACGACTGGGCCCCAAAAATATGGCAACAGAGTGCAATTATACAAAACTATTAGAGAAAATTTCAAAGCAATGCTTTGCTGTGGTCTCAAATAACTTGGCTGAAAACTGAGGTAGATGATGGTGCGAGTGTGGGCAGCGATAACATTTGTGAGAATGAGACAATAATTTTTTGCCATTTTTAACAGACGAGAATAATAATAAGAAACAGTGAATCTGAGAGGTGGCACAGATAATGAAGAGCAGTGCTAAATATAGGAGTGAACGGTGCAGCATGATTACCAACACATTGAGAAAAGTGGATGTATTAGATGTATAAAGAGATATGTAGGAGACCATGAATCATGAATAATGTAAAACCTGTTCAATTTCAACTACTACCATGACCTAAGTTTGTATTAATCGACACTTCAGCCTTTCAAGTCTCACATTATACACAAGGTACAATGGCTCATTTTTCAATCTCACATGTGATCCATGTAATGCGATACGACAAGATTTACGAGAAGTGGAATAGATGAAATTCATTACCAGATTGTTAACCCTTTGATATCTGTAATAATATATTTCGACTAATTTTTTTATCAAGGTAACAAGGTCTGATGGCTAAATTTCCATCTCCTAGATGAACACTCAATTTTGTCTCGGCGAAAATCTACTTTGAACGTTGTATTGTATTCCTTTGGTTTGCAATATTTTTTACCTCTTAACATCTATGGCACGCATTATTCATTTATCTTTGCGTTTAAAAGACAAATTTCTAAGAGTAATGTTTCACCGACTTATTCCAATTATAACAATGAGCATTCAACCTGAGTACAAAGTCGAGCAGCCAAAACCTTGTTTGAATTGAATACTCAGCTCAAACCTGAACTGACCAACTTGCCATTGGATACTCACAATCAGCATACATGGTGTGAAAGTTTTACCAGTTACAAACAACAATTTGCCCAGTATAGATTTACAGACGTTTGAACATAGATCTTATCTACTTCCAAGTAATTTTCAAGATATCACAAAGATGAAGAATCTCTCCGGAGAAATTAAAAAATTAGTTAATTTATTTGTTTATTAATTTATTAATTTATTTATTCATCTATTTATTCTCCAGAAAGGAAAACTTAATCGGAATTAAATACATGGAATATGAAGTACTTAAAAATATTCGAAAATGTTTCATTTGAATTCTTTATTTACCCGAGGATTTCCATTATGTAGCCAAGGTATGAGGTTGTCGACGAACAGCCCGATGTCTTGGCATTCGATGCTTTGGTTGAAATCTCCCAAATAAGTTAGAAGCAGGTTACCAACATGTAATTTCTTTTTAATGTCTGTAGTTGACAAGAGTGGCATAAAGCCATCCATGTCTCTTGGGTTAATAGCCATAACCGATCACCAATTGATATCCAATTTACTTTTTACCGTTTTAAATGGTCATTTTATGAATTTTTGTCACATCTCGCCATTTTAATTCATAGAGCATGAAACTTTAGTTTATGCCTTGACTGAAGAAGGATCCTTAGTCAACGGTTCATGGAACGAATCACTAGTCCCTCGATCATTCACCATTTCGAAACATCGTCTACCTAGTTTTGAGAGTGAAGATAGCCGTCTGATGCTTTAATGTGAAATGAGCACACGTAAAGAATTGTCTGTTTTATTCGCGTAACGTCATTTATTTGACATTTGATTTCTTTCTATATCATGTTTGAATGATCAACACTCAATTCGTTTGGAAAATTTTTGAACAAATAAGACAATTTGTCAATGTGATATTACACTAATATTAATTTGAAATCTAATATTTGAATTTATTCAAAAGTCATTAAGTGGTTATGTAATAAATTTCGGCAGACTTCATAAATATTTCCCCATTTATTTAGCTGATATCTGAGCAGGACAAAAATAACTGAAATTCTACTTTCATCATTTCAACATTATGTACGACTCAGATTCAGAGTACTACGAAGGAAGCGCTGTCCTGGGTACATGCTGTAACGGAGCAGGTAGCGTTCACCTTGCTCGATACAAACCAAAGAACACATTTGTTGTGATAAAAAAATTTAACATGGACAATCGGACGCACGAAGAATACGATCTTGTAGAACAGGAGATATTAATGACCAGACAACTTCAGCATCCAAATATTCTTCCTTATCTTGCTACTTTTGTATCTGGTCATAACATCTGTGTTGTATCTCCACTGATGGGATATGGGTCCTGCAATGACTTAATTAATGAATATTTCCAAGAAGGTTTACCTGAAATTGCTATCGCTTATATTCTGAGAGATACACTTCAAGGACTCGATTACATTCACAAGAGAGGATTCATCCACAGGTTGATTCCTATTTCAATAACCGAATCATTGTCTTTGAGTTCTATTCAAAGCAATCCTGGTTTGCAGGGCAATTAAAGCCAGCCACATACTCATCTCCACATCTGGACAAGCCTGTTTATCTGGCATGAGATATGCCTGTGAAATTGTGAGCCATGGTAAATGGCAGAAGACTATACATTCTTTTCCAAAGTCAACAGCAAATAATCTGAAATGGCTTAGCCCCGAGTTACTTCAACAGGTTTGCTACAGTAACCCTTGGCATTATTATTTGGATCATGATCGATAGAAAATTCAATGTCATTTGCATTTTGCAGGATCTCCATGGATACAATGAGAAATCCGATACTTACAGCTTAGGAATGACAATTTGTGAGTTGGCCAATGGGGTTGTACCTTTCTGCGATACATCGGCTACCTTGATGTTAACAGAAAAGGTTCGAGGAAGTGCACCGCATATCCTTGACCGCTCAACGTTTCCTGCAAATACAATGGATATTGAAGATCCTGCGGAAAATGGTAAAAAGTTATACCTTCACAACTGAATGAGGGCCTGTTTTTTTTGTACGTTAATAGTCTTGTTTTACCTACACTTCAGGTGAAACTAAATTGGTCTGCGATAAGATTACCGGAGATCGCAGTGCGAGTAGCGGTAGCTTGGACACAGCTAGGGCTCGGCTCCATAATATGTCTAATAGAAAATTCTCCGAACCATTCCATGCTATAACAGAATTATGTTTGCAAAAAAATCCCTCCGATCGTCCGACAATGAATCAGCTCTCCGCGCATCCTTTTTTTAAACAGTGCAGGAAACATGATGAAACATTGAACGAAATTTTGCGCTGCGTAGTTCCAATTAGTGAAAAACACATTCACTCGGCAGGTGAGAAATTAATCGTTAATATTTATCGTCAAGCAAGAAAATCATTAATGATTGCTGCGCCACTTAACTCGATGATCAAATTTTCATTTCAGGAGATTATCTCGTTGCTATTTCGACTGAACAATTGGTGGACTTGGATCTTGAAACTTGTCAATGGGATTTCTGAGCCTGAGACTGTAAGTAAATATAAATGTATCGCTCAGCCATCACTGGTGCTGTCAGGGTCTGATCTGATCTTGGACTACAACAGATGTATGGATAGGTTGAAAATCGATTTTTACAAAAGTATGACAAAGCCATCAAGTTATAAGGCATAATAAAATATTACCTACGGTAAATCTATTTTATTTAAAGAAAAGTTCGATGGATTTTTATAGAAGCAACCTGTGGCAACAATGTTGCCACATACAATAAACCTGTGGCAACATACATTAAACTAGTTACATGCTCATACAGGACAATCGTGAAACAGTTATAATCTCATGTATCTTGAACACAATAGCTGCTAGGTCTCTGTACAAATTTTTCTCTCAAAATGATGAGACTTTTTAATATATTGATTTACTCTAAATACTTAACCATGAAAAATTCTACAATGGCACAGGCGAGACCTTCTGAAATAATTGAAATCTAAATATTTCTTCAGCCCATTCCCTAGCTGGGCGGTTTAATTCAAAGGACTGTATTAATTTTCACTAATTTTCTAATGACTGCACAACTTTTGTGCGTATTGATGTACTATGTGGATAAAATACACAGACTTACTGCAAGAAACGGAAGGCACTTCTGTACAGAGACAATATAAGACTGTGTTCAATTATAATCAGGGTATTAAAATTGATGAGATATTCTAAAGGTCTCGTGAAAAAGAAATCATTTTCTTACATTGTCCAAGACTTAGCTAAAAATTTAATCATCCGATATGCATTAATTGTCAACATTTAATTGGTACAGGTACTGATATTATTTTTTACAGCTACATAAATAAAATTTTCATACGACTTTTCTGAGTTCTACAATCAATTTTGTCTTCTACAGACTGTTCTGTTGGTGCCTATTTTTTATTCGAATGAAAATATAATTCTACATGTTCGTAACACGGTATAAACTCTTAACAATTTGTGCGAGCAAAAAAGATACACAAGATGGAATAAACATGTATCCACAATTCGCATTCTCATTTGTTTTGTGAAATACTTTAAACAGGAATATACTTATTCATACGTCCTACAGTAATTTTAGAAATAACAACGTTATCAGTATTGATTATTGTACGCGAACATTCTGTATTCTTCTTTTCTTTCATGTTTTTAATATCGGCACTTTCTAATAGAAAATTTTATATCTTGGGCATTTTTTTTTTTTCAAATTATTGGCTCACTTAAAAAAAAAAACCGAACAAGACAAGTTGAAAAATAAGTTAGATATCGCAATCACTCGCAAATTATTAGAAAACGAATATTTGTTCGGACTTTTTTCTCTTCATTCCCACAAAGATAAACAATCAGCTTCAGTAACCCGAGGTAGTAAGATTTTTTTTGTAATACCCTTCAAATAATCACCAGTCTCGTAATCTACTTTCCATCTCATATTTGAAAAAACAAATGTTTCGCTCATGCTCGGAAGAATATCGATTATCCGTTATAGAAATTTCTTAAATTCACAGTCCATCTTCAGTAATGGACTTTTCATCGATTTTACAATACGATATTTTTCTTTTCCTTCCACCAATATTCAGACACCAGTACGACAAACTGTGATGTTTAAGCATCTCACCTGATCACATAGTTTTGGTTATGCATCAATAATTAAAAATCATCGATAAATCTCATAAGTACAAAATTACTACCACTATATCTAATGATGCTTTTCAATCGCATCTTTTTCCCTTTATTGTTAGATATTTTCTACCGCACCGATGCTTTATCGCTGTATCAACGTTGTTCGATATGCCTAGACTTTGTTTCCGATGTCACATAAAATTCTGGCTCAGATGTTACTACAAATATGTAACCTTTTGTCAGTTTGGTAGTGGTCTACATTGAACACAGTTCTCCATGGTAGGGAAAAGGTATCTCTCAACTTGAACAGTTGCTATTTCAATCTCTAATTCTCTCCTAATATATTTGAGCGCACTTTTCAACACCACGTCAGAATCCGCAGTGTTATCTACAATTCAGAAACAATCAAACTATCAAAAATATCATGGAAGCCAAAAAGAGAGAATATTCATTCGGATTTTTTCACTACTTACTAATTGCCAGATGAACAGCGAGCGCGTATTTGTCGAGCGTCAGCGACCAGATGTGAAGATTATGAGCAGTCTGTACACCTTCTATATTACAGAATGCTTTCAAAATGTCCGTATATTCGAAATGATGGGGAAATCCTTCCATCAGTACATTTATACTATCTCGTAATACAGGCACTGTTGTAAATAGTACGATCAGTGAAAATACGCATGTACAAATTGGATCAGCTAGTTTTGCACTCGGCTGTAATGAAGGGAAGAATTTCAGAATTTATCAACATTTTAATGAAACCGTGTGCTCGCCCACAAAACTGTAAAATCGACTGACTTACGTAATTTTTAATTACAATTGCAGCCACAAAAACTCCTATGCTTTGAATAAGATCTCCAACCACGTGTATTACTGCAGCTCGCACATTTATATTTCCTGGAACATCTTTCTGGTTATAATTGTGACTATGCGAACGATTGGATTGTAGGCCTTTATGACTATGGCCATGGGAAACTTTCAAGCAAATCCCATGTAGAGTTAGTCCCATTCTGTAATATAATGCAAAGTTTTTAGCACTCCGAAAATGGCAGAACTTGCATTCATACTTCGATTTTCTACTAACTCCCTTACATGATATTGATAATGATGCCTATTCCTGCAACTAGCATCATAGTATCTGCATTTATTTCGAAATCATTTTGCAACAAGCGTAAGACGGAAATATATATGAATATTCCAGTGAGTACCCATATTATAGCAACGCTGAGCAGCGCTCCCAAAATTTCTGAAAGCAACAAGAATGTTTATTCAGCCAAGTGCTGAATCTCTGTAGATCATTGTTAGGTATATTTATTATATGAATAGGGATTAACCAGCTCTGTAGAACCCGAATGACAGTCTTTTCGTCGGAGCTCGTTGTCCGATCCAAATGGAAAACATACTGACTAAAAATCCAACAAAGTCTGACAACAGATGCGCAGCATCCGTCATTACTGCCAAACTTCCTGCTAAATGACCCCCAACTATTTCTGCTAACTGCAATAAAATGATTGCTCCTAGTTAATTGAATGAGGACTATTATGATATGTTATTATCATGAATTCAGTTATTGTTTACCATGAATATGAGGCACATGAGAGATGCGGCGAGTAATTGACGCCATGGACTAGAATGTCTCCGAAATGGCTTCGAATGGCAGTGTTCCTGAACGTTGTGAACATGACCGTTTTGAAGCGGAATATTAGTATAACGATCCTGTAATTTTTATTAACGGATTGAATAAAGTATTGAATTAAAAAAAAAACTAATAAAAGATTTCTCACCAACAAAGGAGCCTCGGTGTTATCGCCAGAATTTAGGGACAATCTGGTTTGTGGAAACATGATGCTAGGTATAACTACATTTGCACTGAACTCCTCAATTTCAGCCGTACTGTTAATATCTTCCGTCCATGTTTTGAGTTTACTTTCGTAGCTCAAAATGCTACTTGATGTTGATAACTTTCTGCATCTAGTGCAACTTGACTCGTTATTGGCTAGGAGATTTTTCTCACACTCATCCCCGACGAATTCATCGTTGAGAGGATCGTCGCACCGATGATCGCAGTGATGGGACATGTTTCACTTTTTCAAAAAATCGACTATGAACTGTTGATCCGTTGCATATGAACAGGTAATCCGTCTTGAGGTTAGGTTCTTGATAATAATCGCGTGTTTTGATCTTCTCCACTTTTTGACTTGAGAAATTTCGCAGGCCAAATATTGCCCCGGGTTATTAGGTGTCACAGCTTATTTTCTATGTTTTCATTATTATCTTATTCCTTCTCAGTCTACCAGAACGGCTTAAATTCGAGCATGAAACCCAACGAAACACTTGACACAAGCTATTAAATTATTGTAACTTATCAAAATGGTTTGCTAACAATAATTGTTGTATTTGTATATTTTTGCCATTGTTTTAAAAGCTGTTCACGTCACGGACCGATCATAAGCTCTATGGACCGATCATAATTTTACGGTGCATAGATAAAACTAGTTACAATCTGAACCAAAAACAGTTAAAACGCTACACCCACAAGTCACAACATAGATGGAATATAATCTGATAAGAAATATTACCGCTACTTCTTGCTGTGATGGTATTTGGTAATTCAATTGAATTTTCATGTCGATATAAACAATACGTTTGTTATTATAACTTGAAAAATATCAGTCAATCTTTTATGAATCACGGCTTTCAGACGATGAAATTTCATGCCGAACAACGTGATGACAGTTCATGGGAAAAATGCCAAGCGATACGCGATTCCAAATAGTATCGAATCTCGAACAGCTGGAACACCATTTTTAATCATTTGAATTTGATTTTAGCGCAAGATCTAAAATTCAGTCGAATTGCTCATTGAATTGTCGATTACAGCCACTTTTGGCTTGTAGTCCGAATGTAATGTAACAAGTTTGTAACTGTAGACTGATCATTCGATACAGATGTAATTTTCCGCAATTCAGGAACTGACTTCACGTTTCTGACAATACAATGGAATTATTCCGTAATTATGATAACAGATAAATACGTCACGGAGAGGAATTCATGAGGCAGCAAACATGAAGTAGAATTGTTACAAATGATAGATATATTGTATGAATGTACATGATTGTATGTACCGACGTCCATATGTCTATACGTGAACTATGATGCTGTGCTGCAGTTTCTGGAAAAACGAAAACGAATGTTAACATGTGTATCTTCATGGTTCATAATCATTAACTTGGCGGTAATTGGTGTTCATACGTATACCTATGTAAATACGAACCCATCCATCTACAGCTACATCTGCATTATCAGAATCATATCTACTTAAATCACACTACGCGTTGATCGATAATAGCATTGTTCGATATACTACGATAATACGCACACAATGTAGTGCGGGTTGAATACCTATTACATGACGCACAGTGCGGCGTAAATATTATTGTTATGACAAGGATCATGGCAATGACAATGATAATAAGAATGATGTTTGAAAAAGAATGATTCGATAAAACTACGCTTTACTAATTGATACCACAAATATACCTATTTTTCCAGCAATAAAACCGTTGATTCTTCTTCCATACGTCATCCACGTTTCCTTTCATGGCCGGAAAATATCGTCGGCAGATATTTTTCACGTTGATGCCATTCGTAGTGGTTGCGTCATCGATAATTTTCATTGGTCCTTTATGGACACCGATTAAAGTACACCGTAATTGCATATAATCTTCGACGACCTAAAAATATAAAACATGGTGTAAAAAATGAGAACGTGTACCTTTACCGATTCGTTTTGCTATTCTCTAGATAGGTGTGTATAAGTTATTGTATTTACTTTAATTCTGTCTGGCCCTGATTATTGTTATACCAATTAATATTACGTGATCGTTTGAATTCCAGTGTGTCGATACGCGGATAAAACGACGATGATGAATTCATAAAAGGGAGCACATACCGCAAAGAAAAGTAAAAAAGAAAACATTGCACGATATACCGATGAGTGGGGTGAGCAACATTACACCACCCATATTACGTATACAGTTTCCTGCTGTATGTAAAATAATGGAAACATAGCATACGACAATTCGTTCTATGCATCAAGTGCAGTGTAGAGGAATATCAATATCTATTACCGATCAATACCGTAAGAGCGATTAACAATTCCCCTCTTGGTATGCAAGAGACGGTAATTGCATCAATACTTCAGTTATAACACACTTCACGAAGTGTATGTCGATGCAGAGTTTAACTTTTTACAACGCATACAACATAATATCTATGTATAGTTGCCAGCGAACGGTTAGGTTTAATAACTCACAATTAGTATCGTTAAAATAACCGGTTCGAGTACAAGCTTCACACTTAAAAACAATGATAAATTTCAGTTATACGCGGAAAATTGACAAATCAAAATTAAATACATTTACGAGAAAAAGCAATAAATCAAAGGTTACAGTTGAATCGCTTTTGTCGATCGGATGCACCAAAATTGCTATAAAATAAACGAAACGAAATACTTATAATTCATCATCCTATGGAATATAGTGAGTTTATTGAGGGCCGATTTCGTGACCGCAGTTTCTTGGCACCTTGTTCGGCTAGCAAACGAATATAAATTCAGGGTTACGGTGTATGTATAGGTATAATACACTCTTTTCGAAAACCGGTATTTCTTGAATCGTATGGAAGCAAATATTTTAGTCGTTTTGGTTTGCAGAAAAATATTTTAGTAAATACAACATGCCGGATGCGCAATTATATGACAAGTCCATTCGATCGACACAGTCGAATCAGTGTGAATATTACAAAAATGTACATAAAATAGTTGGGGAAATTAATTATACTTCGAGCGATCATTCATGATAGTGACGCGGCAATATTGGAATAAACACGTACATAGGATACTATAAATTGTGAAACGCGCGTCACACATGCAACGTGGCCATTATCTAATTCCTAATATTATCTATTCGTACACTAAAATATGCAGTAATAGTACTACTGTTGTTTTACCTTGTACAGTTAATACTTCTGTACGTTTCGTTTTCCAGCAATAACGAGCTCTCAGACGTACTGCATTACATCTAAACGCGTGATTTGCGACCTTGAAAAATGGGTAGATTATATATTATATTGCAATTCGACTTTCGCAATTATGAACAACTGTTGGAGCTGAACGATTAAGAAAAAATTCAAATTATAGAAATGAATGCAAAAATATAGAACGAGAATAAAATAAATCTTTGCATACGCGTACACGTGGCTTAAACGTTTTGAACAGTTGTTGAACCTCGTTAAAAAATTACCGTACTATTCTAACAGCAGCTAATCGCAAGAGTGTTCTGTTTTTAAAATCTTTTACCATTTTTACTCGGTGTTTCAAATGTAACCTTGACCTGAAGATCAGACGTCTGGTTTTACGACAAGCTCCTTTTTTTGTTAGTCCTATTAACCATTTGGGCGTCTAATAATTTTCATCCTGCAAAATTTCATATTCATTAGTACCTCGTAATTAATTACTATTATTATTCGGTATAATTATTATTTGAAAAGTTTATAATATTAACTGATATTTCCTCTAGTATTATTTGCATGCGATGATCATATAACACAGCAAGAGCCGGAAATGTGGTACATGCAGCTCGTTATTTCGCTGAATTTCTCTTATTACCAACTTATTTAAAGATTTACCGATTTTGATTATTGAAAGGTAAAATCGAATCGGTTGGAAATGCCGAATGATCATGGTATTCTCCGTAATGGACGGTTAGTCGGGTTCAAGGCCTTGACAAAATAATCGAATTTCAATTCTGGACTTCCAGGAGCTGATTCCAATAATATGGCTCGATATTTTCTTCATAATAGTCTCCAGATATTGGTAAATATAATTATGTGTAACTTGTGGAAATCTCAGGATTTCTGTAACAAACCAAATTAAGCCATACATACCCTCAATAATATAAGTACGGAGTCTAGGAGAATTTGTTGTCATGTATACTCATTGTCAAAACACCTTTTCGGATATGTTAAATTTACTTCACAAAGTATGATTCGCACATGTGTATGTATGCGGAGAATATTTTAATATGAGCACCAAGTCGTTCCTGGTAAATCCACCACGAAAGTTCATCGTCAGCATCATCATCATCATTATTATCATCTAGCTACGTTTTTAGTTCCTGCGATTTAAGAGCGATTGGGAATACTGAATTTGTAATTAACGCGCGTGATGTCTTTTGATTTTTTTTCGGATTTCAGGAAATTTAAATTTTTTGTAGACGTTCATAGCCATTATCATATACTTATAATTATACAACATATCCAGAATTGATTAATTATTTAGTACACTGTATACATGCTATACCTGCCTATATCACAGTTAAGTATCAACAAAACCAATTGATAAAATATCCATCAAGTATGACAAATCTATGAATATCTGACGTCGAATTTAGATTGAAAACTTAATTCTTTCTTCTCAAGAATTCATTTATTCTAGAGTTTGTATCAGTTTCCTGACGCTAGCAGTACATACGTTACCAGTACCGACTGTCTTAAATATCGAGGTTCTATTTCTGCATATTTTTTTCGTCTTTCTTGATGAAAAGTACTCCAACTCTGTTGTGAGTAAATCAAAAAAAAAATGCGACTATCATACGGTCCATATGACGATCAGCTAATTGCAATAGTCACGATCTGCTATCATTGAAGTTCTTACATATAGATATAGTTCTTATGATCATCAGGTTTACCAGACGTAGAATTGCCTCTTAGAGCCCACTGATTGATCTGCAAAGATGTTCAAAAAGATTATGAAATCATACTAAAATTGAGAGAAAAGAGAAGAAAATAAATTATTATTACTACGATCTGATTATTATCGATCTGATTATACAGAATTTGGTACCTGGTTTGTCAGTAAAAATAAGACTGAATAAAATTCCAATACGTCTATTCAGATTTCAAAATTAGCATACCGGATAGTGATCGATTTTTTTGTTTTTCGAATATCAATTAATAGTTCGATACCGGTTATACCGGCACTAGCGCGGTCATCTATGAAGGCTGCAAGCATAGTTCAATAAATTATGTTATTGTTTTCAGGTTTATTAGCTAATAAATAATGTATCTGTTGTGATAATATACCCATATAATGTAAATATTTTTTTTTACGGACACGACTATTGGCATATTTTTATTGTACATTAATATATTAGTGCATCAGGACGTGGGGGAGAAAAACAAAACAAAAAAAAATCAAGTCAATAAATAACGTACGTACAACAGCTCAGTGTACCGCACTCATTCCAATCAATCATTACGGAATGCAAAACCACAGTTTCGAAGAAATTATCTAATTTAAACTGAACACGCAAACATTCGTATCATGCCAGCTGCATAAAGGAGCAACGTCGTATTGGGATTTAGAATATGAGACAAGATTTGGATCAGTTTCGATTTCGAATTAGGTATAAATATCTTAATAAATGTTTAAAAATTAACATTCTTCTTTGATGTTCTTCCCGCGCTGCATAAAATTATTTTTTATCGTTCCACTGTTGAAAAGAAACAAAAACAGCACGATCGATAGCAACAAGTAATGGTTGAGTATTTGTGGCTTCGGTAGAAATGATTGCCCACTTCAGAGATACGTGACAGTTTTAAAGGACAGGGGAAAAATTAAAATGAAGCCCTTTATGCATAGTGAGAGTGAAGCACTTTGTCTATAGTAAAACTATCATCGCAGCAACAGCTAGACTTTAGCAGCAGCACGAGATAGCAGCAGCAATATAGCAGTCTAGCCTGGTGCAATGCAGTGATAATAATTGTAGATAACCTCAAACTTAACCTAGATTAAAATGTTGATAGCGAGCTGATGTTTCCGCCAAATCAAATTTAGTAGGTCGTGATAGCAGGGAGTCTGTTCATTCGATGACAGGCTTTCTGCCATCAAACAGTTTAATTGAATCTCACCAAAAATTAGGTAACAAACTTGCTTGCTATTGAACCATCATTTTGTACATGTTCGTATAAACATATAGTGCTTCAATAATTATTGAGGATTATAATGCTGAACCCTGTGAACAGTGGAATTTTAGGGAAAGTCTAAATCTATTTTTATATGTCCAAAATATCTGGAAGTTCAATTTGACCACAACGCCAAGTATTATTTCACAAGATGCGGCCTGTTTCCTGCTCTCCTGTTGGATTTTGATCATCAAGAAACCTTGTAGCTACACAGGTCGAGCCTTCATACATGTCTCCTCCATATGCAGATTCACCGCAAAAGCATTTCTTCACATACACATCTATACAGCGCTCTATTATAAACAAACACGAATACGAAAATACATATGTAGGTAAAAATCTGAACAAATGGTCAATACATTAATCTGACGCACACAATTGCCTTTCTTTCTCTATATACATATGTATATGTACGTATATATAAACACACATATTCAATTTCTCAGGTTTAAGTTAGTTTAGATAGAGAAAGGACAATTTTGAACGTGTCTCTGGTTGTGTCTTTGAGCATCAAGGTGGTAGGGGACAGTCATTATGATGTTCGGTGTCTAAAGTCATGAGTAGATTTCTCAGTTTGAAAACAACTCTGGCACAGAGTAGACGTGCTAGAACAAGGCTATAGGATCAGTGGTAGTTGACTAGTGGATTTTAGGTTTACACTAAAAGTTCATACACTGTACTATAGTGGAAGCATATAGAAATAATTGACATTGAAAAGTGTATCAGAACTGGTTTTCAAGGTTGTACACTTCTTGTTCCACAGACTCGATTACAATAGACTCTTCAACAGCGTTGAAATGAAAATCTTGTAAGCCGTCATATAAGCTCCATGCTTCAGACACACTGAATTATTTTATTATTCAGTTATTCACATTACTTCAACGTATTATTCCATCACCTTTTGACCCATTGTGACAAAGGTTCAATCGGAAAAAACGGTTCTCCAAGTTTTACCTAATACTTTCTATCGTATTATGGGTTTGATACCCCAACTGTTTTAAATAAATAAAACTTACGTTCTTATCCGACCGATTGTTATCATATATATAATATTTTGGACTACTGAACATATTTTAACTTTCAAAATGTATCAACGTGCGGTGTTCTTAAACTTACCCAAGGCTCAATCAATTGACATTGAATTTGAGAGCTTAACTTATTCAGCTAAAAGAGGATTTCGGGGTGTAAAAAAAAATATACTCAACGGCCTCACAGGAAGCTTCAAATCCGGGGAATTGACCGCAATAATGGGCCCCTCTGGTGCAGGAAAGTCTACGCTGTTGAATATTCTGACTGGATTCAAGAAGAATAACGTAGGTGGGAAAGTAAGCTACATCGGGGCTGATGGAAAGCAGGGATGGAACGAGTACAAGAAAGAGTCCTGTTACATCCAGCAGGATGATCAACTCCATGTTTTGTTCACAGTTAATGAGGCAATGCACATTGCAGCTGATCTGAAGCTTGGAAATAGCTTGAATAAGAAGGCGAAGCAGATGGTGATCGATGATGTATTGGACACCCTAGATCTTACTAAAACAAAGGAAACTCGTTGCGACCGCCTCAGCGGAGGGCAGAAAAAGAGACTAAGCATTGCCCTGGAACTCTTGGATAACCCCCCTGTTATGTTTTTAGACGAACCTACTACTGGGCTAGATTCTTCTTCTTCGCTCCAATGTGTGTCGATGCTTAAGTCTTTGGCCCGGGGAGGCAGAACTATAATCTGCACTATTCATCAGCCCAGTGCAGCAATCTATGAAATGTTTGATCACATCTATCTCATTGCAGAGGGGCATTGTGTTTATCAGGGTGCAGCGAGCAGCACTGTAGATTACCTGAATAGTGTAGGTTTGACTTGTCCCAAATATCACAACCCTGCTGACTACATAATCGAAGTTGTTAACAAGGAATATGGAAACTTCAATGAGCAGCTTGCCACCGCATGTCGCGAAGGAAACTGGCGAGGCCCACCTGCAATCAAGAATATCCACGTACCTGAGATAACAAGACGTTACAGCGACGAAGGCAAGGCAACAGTTCTCATAAATCCACCTTCTGAATTCACGAGATTTTGGGTACTCCTGAATCGTTCTTTCATTCAGTTGTATCGTGATTGGACTGTAACTCATCTTAAACTGGGCCTCCATTTTATGGTGGGCGTACTTCTTGGCCTGCTGTACATAGACGCCGGAGGAGATGGTTCTAAAACCCTCAGCAATGTTGGTTACCTTCTAGTGTCTTCTGTTTATCTCTGCTATACTAGCATGATGCCCGCAGTACTTCGCTTCCCCTCTGAACTACCAATGCTTAGAAAAGAACAATTCAATAATTGGTATCAACTCAGGACCTTCTATGCTGCATATTTGGTTGCCAACTTACCTGTGCAGATGTTATTTGCAGTGGTCTATTGTTCTGTTTCATACTTTTTAAGCAGCCAGCCATTGGATTGGAACAGATTCCTGATGTTTGTCGCGATTGCAATACTTACAACTCTCACTGCAGAAGGATTAGGTTTAGTACTTGGAACAACAGTAAATCCCATTAACGGTACATTTTTAGGAGCTGTGATGACAGCAGCCATGCTGACGTTTGCTGGTTTCTTAGTTCTTTTCAATCATATGCCAGCAGTCCTTTACTACATTAGTTACTTCAGCTATTTACGTTATTCTCTCGAAGGTCTTGTCCAGTCTGTTTATGGTTTTAACAGAGAAAACCTACCTTGTCCCGACCATGAAATATACTGCCATTATCGAATACCAAAAGCTGTTCTCACAGAGCTGGCAATGAACGATAACAAGTATTGGTTGGATATAATTTTACTTTTCGCTCATTTTGTGGTTTTAAGAATCCTAGCCTACTGTACGTTAAAACGAAAATTAGCAGTATCCTAGATTTAAGATTTGATAATTCAACATTTAAACGTATGTATTCTCTGAAAACTCTTTTTCACGTTCTTCAAATTAATACCGAATTATTTAATGATGACAACAGAGTTTCCTGACGCCAAGTAATGATAATGTTTTATTCGGAAAAGAAATTTGCTAGCATAAAAATATAATTTCTGAGCTCGGATATCTTCCATCATCACTCGCTTGCGTCCATGAATTCTCATTTTATATTTGAATCGATATATCGAAGCACATGCATATCCCCACTACGAGTATCTTCCCATTCGCTCGCCACTGGATTAATTGTGATTAAACGTTTTGTCGTACGTATATTTTTCCGTTATAACCCCGTGTATATGTATAAATAATCCTCGTTTCTAATCGTGTAGTTATCAGCAGTTGACAGTAATTATTTAAATATATAAATGACATTAACGTCTGAATCGCACTGTTTTTACCCAAAGCATAAAATTCATTTGCATTCCATATTACTTGTTTCTGTATTTATTCCTCAATAGAATAAACAGGGTAGCCTAGTTGTAGAATTACATAAAATTTCCGAGAGGTTCCAATTATTCTCCATGTGATATTTGACTAACGTTTCCTCTGATTCGTTGACCCCTATAATAATAAGATTCATTAATTCCTAAGTACATCGGTTTACCAAAATTAAGGAGAGCAGAAGTTATTTATAATTATATAATAATAGCAAGAAAAACCATAACAACCACCACCGCCACAACAATAACAAGAACAATAATAATAATATTTTTAATAGCGGTGGTGACGATGATGATATTTAACAAGTTGCTTCTGTTGTTTGCGTTGTTGATTTTTTTTCTATGATCTGAATGTCGTTGTACATATTTAAACAAATAAGTGAAGGCTGTTTCATTGAAAAATTAAACATATGAATAAACTTTAGAACACGAGGACAATTATTTATCAAACTAATTCTCATCTGAAGTGTATTGTTTAAGACAGAGAAAAAAAAATTAATTATCATAACACTATAGTTATAATAACATCAATAGGTCCTAGATACAATTTTTTTATCGTCAATTACTTACTTGTGCTGCACACCGCTGTAACATATTTTTTTCATTAACCTTGATCATCCTAAAAATTTACGTTTTTCCGCTCCTACTACAGGGGGGAAAATATCACAAGTACTCAACTTAGTAGGTAATAAGAATAATATTGTTAATACTGATGATAATTATTACTGCAATACCAAAACGACTAGTAGCTGGTTTTTCTGGTCAAGAAGTATTCTTGTATGAATGATATGGAAATGAGATAAATTATGCGTATAGCTGACGATATATTCGATAGCTTCTTTATAATCGGTACTTACGCATATGAATAATTTGATTTTATCAGCGTACTCAACCCAATAATTTTGTCTAGAAATAACGAAGTGGAAAGAACTGAATAAATACGTAACGCTATATTATATTATTAATATGTGCATATTATGTGGCATGGCTGAAGAGTAGGGTTCTATCATAATTGAGTATAACAATGATAACCTGATAAAAAAAATATTATCAAGACGTTATTAAAATATCTAATTTCTTTATCATTCCATTTTTTAAGCAATTTCTCTGATATTTTCTGCTAAATATTCGCCACTAATAAGTTTGGGATTCTCTGTTTCTACCCACATATGTATACATACATACATATATCTTATACCTATATTATATTTGCGAAAATAAGTTATTGTTATTTTAAGTATCTATAAAACATTGAAGAAAAAAAGGGTGTTACATAGTGTTACCTTGTTTATTTTTTGCTGTCTTTCGATTGAAACTATTGATGATGAATAAAATTATTGTACGACCAGAATTTCAATTCGCAGTTGTTGGAATCGTTGTTTTTTTTCTCATTAACCATGCATACTCATACTAATACTTTATATCTTTTTATAATACCGTTATAAAAATGAAATATTTCCGGCTTATAACATATCTCTAATTTTTCAAGCGGTTTTTACATGTTAAAAAATGAGGTTGAAAGTCTCGCGCAAGATGATCGAATATAGATATAATGTAAATTGCCGAACATATATCGTCATCGTCGTCATCTTCATTATCATCATCACCATCATCATCATCATCATCATCATTATTAATATTCTTGTTATTGTGATTGTTACTATTAATGTTGTTGTTATTTCAAATTACGTCATTATCTCAATTACGACCTTCGAATACCGTGCAGATTATTCTACTTTTAAGAAATATTGATTCAGAATATTGACTCAAAATTTAAAGCGATATCCTGAGCATGAATTGGGGTTCTCAGTTTTTTTTTCTCCACCCACTATTCATGGTTGTATTACGTACTTTCATCTTGTTTCTTTTGTTGTCTGTTTTTCATGATATTCTATTGCGATGGGTTTGGCAAAGACATGTGTTTCAATGGTTTCAGCTGATTGCATTGTCAATTCTTGGTTGATTATTCTTCAATTTTATAATACCTATGTGCTATTAATGGGTAGGTTCTTGAGACGTTTAATAATTAATTTGCGTTTCACTTTCAACGTCCTTCAATGTTGATTATAGCCTGTATCTGGTCGATCGTCTCGTGAGCGCAGATAAAAACTGGAATGAAGCAAGCAATAACAACGGCTGGTCACTTTGAGCAAAAAACAAAGAGAACTGATAAAAAAGGAAATTAAGAAACAAACAAGTCAATATGAGCCAGGAATTAATAAGGTTTCAATGAAATTATGAAAGTCTTGCGGAAATGCAAGGAAACTGCAAATCGGGAAGTCATCGTCGACTAATTCAAGCATGTGGTAGAATTACGATGAGTGAGCTCGTGCACCTCTCTATTTTGCGTTGGTTATGATTATTATCAAACCCATCAAATGGGCTGGAATGATTTCTGTTTAGGTCAAGGGAAATTAATGTAATACAATTTTCAATGTATAACAAAATTATACATCCGATTGTAAGTAAAAAAAGAAATTCTACTAACTCTTTATAGGACCATGATGTAGTCGACCCTTGTTGTACATCAGATTGTAAATTATTTTACCTGGATTTTACTTCCTTCCGCAACGATCCACATCATGAAATTCATTCCCAACAATTGTATCTCCGTAGTGTCATAAAATTTATGCAGGACCTGTTGATAAGTTGAAAGATGATGAAGATAAATAAGTTCATTGGAAATTGGGATGGATTGGGATGGAAATAATTTCAGTTTGAGCTATGTATTCATATACATCCGAGGTATGCATGTTTTTGAAGTTTATAACGACAGAGTAGTTCATACCTAATTATTTCATCCATTTTGCCGGTGTTGTGTCGCTTTATTACCAGTATATTCTGCTTTTGATTCAATACACCACACGTTTCCGCATTGTCGCCCAGTTCCGAGCCAAGAACAAATATTCTCGATTATGAGTTTGTATTTCCAATGACTGGGGGATGAAATGAGTTCTTCGAAAGGAAATCAAGCACGTTCCAGACCACGGAAGTATCAGACCAGACATGCTCTTGAAAATATTCTGCATGCACAAGCCACGAAACTGGATTTATAAACGGCGTAGACGTCGCAAATGTTTGCGTGCGTTATGAACAAAAGGGTGAACGAAGAACGATTGAAGCTCAAATGCGAAATGGAGGGTGCACGAAGTGGATCACCAGTAATCGTCTCATTCAATCGTCGGGTGTTTATACTTGGTGACTCTCAGAAAACTTTGCTCAATTCTGATGATGAGTATCTCCGAGGCGGATACCTTGACAATTAAAGTTGAAATGCAAAGATCAGTTTACCTATAACATATTGTAAAAAATTAGGCGAGCACGTTTGACGTTAGGTATAGCTGAATTTGTTGATTGAATTAAGTGATTTGTCGAATTAATCAAGTTGCCGCTAGTTCGGTACTTAGAATAGCTAATAAATTTGATTACCTCGATTACTTGCGGTTGTAATTCAATTTCAGAGTGTCAGAATGATGTTTTGATGCTCAAAAAATACAGAAGAATACTTCACAGTTCAATTTTTGTGAGTCTTTCTCATTTTCTCGTTTTTCCCTACTTTTCCCCATTTTTCCAGAATTATTCAGATTTTTTCCTCCATCTCCGGTTAATTAATCAGAGTCAAACCATCCCAGGTGTATTCCTAATTGTTTTCTAATTGTTTTCTAATTTTTTCCGAATTTTAACAATTTTTTCCCAGTTTTTAAAAATATTTTTCATTTGTGCCGCCCCTGGATGGGTGCGGGCGCGGTAAATTAATTGTCCGCCCCTATTTCGTCGCGCGATGACGTCACGTGGTCAGGTCACGTGACCGCACTCGCCGATACAGCTAGCGCCATGTGGCGGAATATTTGGGAACTAAAATCCCCGCAAAAGTATTGACCGACCCCAAATATTCGAGGAAAACCACAAAATTAACGACCACTGCCTCAGATTTCCGAGGAAAACCGAACAATCCCGACTGACTCCGAGGCGACGAAATTTTTAAAAATTTGGAAAAAATCGGAAAAAATCAGAAAAAAATCGAAAAAAATTAGAAAACGATCAGGAATTAATCCAGGAGGATATAAAATCATGAGGCGCATCGAAGGACTCGTGGAGATGTACTCATTGAATAAATAATTCAAAAATGGAGAAAAAACCGATTAAAGACTGGGAAAAACCTTGACATGAATTTCAGATAAAGTGACATTGCCTGCATATTATTGGGCGCTAGCAGGACATAGATGGGATCCTGTTATTGATTAAAAATAATTTTTTCAATTATATTTCTTCAGGTGTTTGCCAAGAAATGAATTACGACAACACACGGTGAACATGGGGTGAATCAACTATGCCATTCAAACTTGATACAAACTGACTTTGTCACTCATTGGGAAGACGAGATCCCTGGGTCCTTCTGAACATAATTTGAACAATAATACGCTGCGGTGATGTAGTTGTTTCGATCATAGCATGACCGGTTCTGCTGATTCATTTTTCCTAGGAGGAATTATCGTAGGTAAAGTTGGTCCATCGTCGATATGCTTTGACCACTTGTTACAAGGTGCTTCAATTCGCTTGGTTGGCTTTGCTTTAGGACGCCGATCGACGCCTGGAGGCTACAGAGGTAGAGGACAAGAGACAACGTCGACAACACCGGAAGACTTGACAGGGTTATCCAAGTGTCAGGAAGGATGTTCTTGTTCATGATGGTGAAGAATTCAATTCGAACAAACGGAGTATAATTGCCACCGAACAATTCCCATTCTCTCAAATGGCCTAATTCTATTTCAGATATCGTTCCAATTTCAACATCGACGGTAATAGAATGTCATAGAGCCGGACTGAAGCATGCAGCGTTCAACTTTATGCAGCCTGAATACCGAACGCAAATCCATGCCAAATGTAGCAAAAAAATTGAAGCAATTGTGAGGAAGGCTCCAAAGACAAAGGATCCTGAAGCTGAGAATGAGCCATTGACACCTTGTCCTTATTGCCAAAATAAATTACCTGAGACGGAAGTCATGTGTGACAAATGCAAGAGCACCATACCTTTTTGCATTGCTACGGTAAACTGTTTTAGTAATTATCAACCACTAGTGGTTAATGTGGGTAGAGTTGAAAAGTTTTAGATCTGAAGATTCGTACCAATGCTAAATAATCTGATAGTTTAACTATATCTTTGCCATGGTGTGAAATAATAATTCTTTGTTTCGAAATTTGTGAATTTCAATGAAATTTATTCTCACTCAGGGTCGTCACCTTCTGAAAGAAGACTTAACAGTTTGTCCACAATATGAGTTTCCCAAAATGGCAACTGAGTTCCTGCGGTGAGTGGCTCCCAGTTCTTTTTCATTTCTTGCATCGATTCATTAGTTCTGTGGCGAAGAATTTGTGAATTTTTCTCCAAAGTTCGTCACATTATCCATCTGCAAACTGTTTCTATTTTTTGTCAGAGGTGTTGACAGTTATTTTCGTTTTTTTGTAGAATCATCGAAAGTGAAGAAGTTTGTCCAATGTGTACGGAACATGTGGATCCAAATATGGTGTCATCGAGCATCAACATTCATTCATTCCTCGATGCACAAGATACCAATGTTAAAAAGGTTTAGAGTTTCTTTCAAACAAAGTGCGCTCACATCTGGAATAACTGTGCGAATTGTTGCCATAGCTCACTATTTTTCCATGAATCATACCTTAGTCTTAGACCAAACAGTTAGTACAGTGTAGGGAGTACAATCTGTGGCATATACGGTTCAGATATTCTGAACAGATGCTGATCTATCGAATCAAAGATGATACATAGTAATAATTATTGAATTCCACTCAATCCTTCCTTTGATAATTTTTGATAACGAAAACCTGATATATTCAGCCATCGAGCAGAAGAATCGTCTCATTCAATCGTCGGGTGTTTATACATGGTGACTCTCAGAAAACTTTGCTCAATTCTCATGATGAGTATCTCCGAGGAGGATACCTTGACAATTAAAGTTGAAATGCAAAGATCAGTTTACCTATAACATATTGTAAAAAATTAGGCGAGCACGTTTGACGTTAGGTATAGCTGAATTTGTTGATTGAATTAAGTGATTTGTCGAATTAATCAAGTTGCCGCTAGTTCGGTACTTAGAATAGCTAATAAATTTGATTACCTCGATTACTTGCGGTTGTAATTCAATTTCAGAGTGTCAGAATGATGTTTTGATGCTCAAAAAATACAGAAGAATACTTCACAGTTCAATTTTTGTGAGTCTTTCTCATTTTCTCGTTTTTCCCTACTTTTCCCCATTTTTCCAGAATTATTCAGATTTTTTCCTCCATCTCCGGTTAATTAATCAGAGTCAAACCATCCCAGGTGTATTCCTAATTGTTTTCTAATTGTTTTCTAATTTTTTCCGAATTTTAACAATTTTTTCCCAGTTTTTAAAAATATTTTTCATTTGTGCCGCCCCTGGATGGGTGCGGGCGCGGTAAATTAATTGTCCGCCCCTATTTCGTCGCGCGATGACGTCACGTGGTCAGGTCACGTGACCGCACTCGCCGATACAGCTAGCGCCATGTGGCGGAATATTTGGGAACTAAAATCCCCGCAAAAGTATTGACCGACCCCAAATATTCGAGGAAAACCACAAAATTAACGACCACTGCCTCAGATTTCCGAGGAAAACCGAACAATCCCGACTGACTCCGAGGCGACGAAATTTTTAAAAATTTGGAAAAAATCGGAAAAAATCAGAAAAAAATCGAAAAAAATTAGAAAACGATCAGGAATTAATCCAGGAGGATATAAAATCATGAGGCGCATCGAAGGACTCGTGGAGATGTACTCATTGAATAAATAATTCAAAAATGGAGAAAAAACCGATTAAAGACTGGGAAAAACCTTGACATGAATTTCAGATAAAGTGACATTGCCTGCATATTATTGGGCGCTAGCAGGACATAGATGGGATCCTGTTATTGATTAAAAATAATTTTTTCAATTATATTTCTTCAGGTGTTTGCCAAGAAATGAATTACGACAACACACGGTGAACATGGGGTGAATCAACTATGCCATTCAAACTTGATACAAACTGACTTTGTCACTCATTGGGAAGACGAGATCCCTGGGTCCTTCTGAACATAATTTGAACAATAATACGCTGCGGTGATGTAGTTGTTTCGATCATAGCATGACCGGTTCTGCTGATTCATTTTTCCTAGGAGGAATTATCGTAGGTAAAGTTGGTCCATCGTCGATATGCTTTGACCACTTGTTACAAGGTGCTTCAATTCGCTTGGTTGGCTTTGCTTTAGGACGCCGATCGACGCCTGGAGGCTACAGAGGTAGAGGACAAGAGACAACGTCGACAACACCGGAAGACTTGACAGGGTTATCCAAGTGTCAGGAAGGATGTTCTTGTTCATGATGGTGAAGAATTCAATTCAAAAAAATGAATAGAGCACAGTATTGGAGTTCAGAAGGTTATTGATATTTCCAGTTCACCTAAGTGACAAAAATTGCAGTCCGGTATGTCGACTGCATTTTGTCAACATTGATTCTTCACATTGTGTCATGTCCTTTGCCAAAGCACTGTGCACCACGTTCTAGAGATATGGATACTCTTTTCGGAGCTATCGAAAAGAAGATTGTTGATGTTATAGGAAATTGTAGAAACCCATGTACCAGAAGTGGAAGCTAAAGAATTAGAACCAGTATATTTTTGTAAATTTTTATGGAATTTTCTCTTCTCAACTAATATACATATTCTGCGATAATTACAGTGTAACACAACTTCAGACTGTATTCTATATCGGATAACATTGAACAGGTTGTACGATAAAATAGTCGAGTAGGTTCTCACTCCTTTCGTCGCTCGTGTCAAGTGAAGTCAACGAAGGATAATCATTCCTCTTTTCTATTGTTTGTCAACTCGATATTCCAATCTTTTCAACAATTAGGTAGTATAAATTTTTTGAATTTGAATATTTTATCAAGCTATCTATCTTATCGAAACGATTTTCCTGACTACTGATTAATCGATTGAAGCAATTGAAAATTCGAATGTTCGAGTTAGCGTGTGTTACATTTCTTTAGTCGGGTGACGACGATGGAACGTTGAATGATTCCCTGCGGGGCATCGAGTTTAAAGATCGACGTGTGACTATCGGGACCTATGACTTGGCCAGTGTTTCAGCTTTTGCCACTACTTCTTCTATCGGTCCTACCATGTAAAACGCAACCTCTGGTAGATGGTCGTATTCTCCGGCCAAAATCTTTTGGAAACCCTTGATTGTCTCAGCCAAAGGCACGAGTTTTCCAGCGTGTCCGGTGAAGACTTCGGCAACCTTTTGGGACGGCAAGAATAATTAGACAGTTATTCAGCTTTGTTTTCTATTTACCGAGCGGGCAGCTCCCCGTCGACGTACCTGGAAAGGTTGAGAAAGGAATCTCTGAATTTTTCTGGCTCGGGCGACGGTGAGTTTGTCTTCTTCCGACAACTCGTCCATACCCAGGATGGCGATAATATCTTGAAGGGACTTGTAGTCCTGGAGGATTTTCTGGACGTTACGCGCAATGTTGTAGTGCTCCGCACCGATGATATTAGGGTCCATGATACGAGAGGTGGAATCCAGAGGATCGACAGCAGGATATATACCTATGAAATAACGAGAGATATTTTTACATCTAAAATTCCTCCACGCATCGGAATATCTTTGAGAATTCGAATAAGCGATAATTCATTTACCGAGCTCAGCAATGGCGCGAGAAAGGACGGTAGTGGCGTCCAAGTGAGCGAAGGTTGTGGCTGGCGCAGGATCGGTTAAATCGTCAGCTGGCACGTAAATAGCCTGCACGGAAGTAATGGATCCCTTCGTCGTAGTGGTAATACGTTCCTGCATGGTACCCATGTCAGTTGCCAAGGTTGGTTGGTAACCTACAGCGGATGGAATACGACCCAACAGAGCGGATACCTGAAAAATCGATCGACTTGGGTGAATTAACGATGACCCGTCGTTTGAGGGGCTCTGTCCAATAACGTTCTTACCTCAGAACCGGCCTGAGTAAACCTGAAAATGTTGTCGATGAAGAGAAGCACGTCCTGTCCTTCTTGATCACGGAAATATTCAGCTACGGTCAAACCGGTCAACGCGACTCGGGCACGAGCGCCGGGGGGCTCGTTCATCTGTCCGTAAACAAGAGCTACCTTCGAGGTTTTGTCCTTGAGCGAAATGACACCGGACTCGATCATCTCGTGGTAGAGATCGTTACCCTCTCGGGTACGTTCGCCGACGCCGGCAAAAACCGAGTAACCGCCGTGGGCCTTGGCTACGTTGTTGATCAACTCCATAATCAATACAGTCTTGCCCACTCCAGCACCACCGAAGAGACCTGAAATTCACGTAGAAGGAATTTAAGCTCGACTACAACGACGAATCGTTCCCTCATCGTATTGGTTCATTAAAATTCATGTGATACCAATTTTTCCTCCCTTGGCATACGGCGCTAAAAGATCGACGACTTTGATTCCGGTTACGAGAATCTCCTGTTCTACGGACATCTCTACGAATTCCGGTGCTTCGGCGTGAATGGCGGCACGCTTGTCGGTCGGAATGGGACCACGCTCGTCGATCGGTTCGCCGATCACGTTGATAATACGTCCCAGAGTCTCTGCACCAACCGGAATACGGATGGGGTATCCGGAATCCAACACTGCCTGTCCACGGACCAAACCTTCGGTACCTTCGAAGGGAGAAAACGGTATTTGTAAGGATAGACAGACATGAATAGAATTTAACTGATTCCGATTGAAATATATTACCGTCCATGGCAATTGTACGAACGGTGTTCTCTCCCAGATGCTGGGCAACTTCCAAAACTAGCCTGGGAGAGCGGTTTTGTACTTCGAGAGCATTAAGAATCGGCGGTAGATCGTCTTCGAACTGTACGTCAACGACAGCACCGATGATAGCCACGACTTTGCCAGAAGAACCGCCGGCCTTGGAGGATGCCGCTGCTTTTGCATATTGTCGATCTACGAAAGTTGAGAGCAGACAGCGGTTATAGTTACGGTCGAATGAGGAAAGACTCGATATCCAAGCAATAGTACCCGAGCCGAGGGAGTTTTAGTATGTACTGGAATTTGTTAAAACCACCACCAGTTATTTCGTTACAATTAATTGAATAATTGATCCACGAGAATTTTCTTTCTGTGAAACTATACGCAAATCGGCAATTCGATCATTACATAACAGATGAGAGAGAAAAGGGGATTCGGTTGACATTTTTGTGAGTGAACACCTAAAGAACTGATACATTCGATTGAAACAACGCCCATAGCTTTGTCGACTAAAAATTCCAGATTACGAGTATTGTAGATTGATGTGACTCTTGTGCCACTGTAAAATGAAATGTACAGACTTTCGCCGCCCAGGAACCGGAGTGTCAATTCAATGAAACATCAGGGAATAAAATATTAATTTTTAGCAATAAATATTTCAGCGAAATCAAATTCCCTCTTGATCTTCTTGTTCATCTTCTTATCGAACGCAATGAGAAGAAACGTTTTCGGCATGACCCCAAATCTCAATGGCTGCCATCGTCCGTTGGAACGACAGCAGAATTTGGATTATATAATCGATATTTAAACATCTCTGTGCGGATTTAGTTGCAATTGCTATGCACGAATATGACAGCACTAGACGCAGGATGTACCAGGATAATCGCGCAAACAATTGAAACATAAATTAGAGGGTTTTCGAGTTTAAAAATACCGGAAAACTGTTTCGATTCAAGTTCTGGTAGCGAGCTAGGAGTCACCACGGGTCCACGATGGTTACTTTAACTATGATAAGAATGAGTTAATTCGGAAATACTGGAAAGTAGAAAACTTACTGTTAACTGAAACTGCCCCAGCAACTTTGGCGGCTTCGGTTTGCAGAAGGACGGGTTTTACAACCCTGAGAGCCCCAGAGGCGGCCTTCGATACGGCACTCAACATCATGGCCGGTCAAGTGAGGAGGGATACCACCGGAATAGGTTGTCTCGTGCTGCAATGCCGTCCGTGTCCCTACTAAATAACTGCGCAGAAAAAAAATTATTTTCGTGCGCAACTGTTACGTGGATAAATGGAGCATGCGCATTTAGTTTTTATTCATCTGAAACATTCGTGTTACTTAAAATCCTAAATCACTTTTACGCCCATATTCCAAAGATGCTGCGTGCAAACTGGCTTGAAACAACGCTTTGGTCAGTCTGTCCCATATGTCAATCTGTCATATATGATGTTAATGAATCAAATCTAGTATCTTCAATTTATTCGATAAAAATTTGAACACCACAACTACAATGATAAAATTTTAGCTTTCAAACATTTGTCGGAGTCCTTAGACCAGTGTGGAATAAACGCTCTTAGGCTGGAGTAGTCGAAAAGATAACAGAGAATAAAATATGGTTGATGCCCACGATGGGACATTGATCGACGGGACAAATGATTCGTCCATTGATTTGAACGAGAATGGAAAAAGGGCGTTAATTGTTATGGCTGAAGGTGTAGATCTTCTAGATATAAAACGAATAAGAAATGTACTGAGGAAGGGTGGTGTGAGTAATCAATTTGGAAACAATTTAATTTCTGTGCGATACTCCCAATCGTGCACCATTTTTGAAACTGGATGTATTTTATATTTTGATCTTGTCCGATTCCAGGTAGAAGCTGTCATAGCAAGTTTAGATGACTTTTCTCCGTGTGAAGTAGCGGTAACGTTTTTTATCAGGTCGACATAAAGCTTTCCACTGCTTTGAAAGAGCCAGCATTTGATGTACTTGTTTTATCTGGTGGTCTCATGGAAGCAAAGCTGCTCGGAGAGGTATAATTTCATACAATTTATGATTATAGGTAAAGTAATGTATTTCTGTATTCAGAAATAGTTGGTGCGCTACTAAAAAAATATGAAGAAGATTATGGGTGGGTTGTTGCGATAGGAAAGGGTCTATCTGTACTACAAGAACATTTCATTGGAGTTGGGAAAATGCTAACATGGCATCCATCGATTGAACATAAAATTGAAGGATCCAAGTGTATGAAATACAAGTATATCGCCGACGACGTTTTCGTTGACGTCATTATGTTTTGATATTTTCAATTCATCTCCAATCATTATTTCTCTCATTATGCAAAAATCTTCAGGTAAGATAATTACATGCAAAGGAGTCACATATGTATACGTCCCAATGTGCTTTGAATCTTCTTTATTTGGTTTGCAGTCGTAGTGCAGCAGAGAACGTTGCTAGAAAGTTGTCTATTGAATATAACGACGGATACTGTCCCGATTGATGCAGCAGTTGTATACGTATGTATACTGCTGTCTTGAAGACACGCTACTCGTAAATTTCAGAGATGTACAAAGTCACGATAAATAACGTTTTATATTTTCCATAGAAAGAAATCGAACCTGATATTGCGGATCGTTTTGCACGCCCAGCTTGCTGTAATGCAGATGATCCAAATGTAGCTGAATGGGAAGAAAACAGAATTATCGAGGATATATTACAAAGAGAATACATATACAATAGAATGCAAGCTCAGGTGGGGGGAACTTGAAGACAAACCAAAAGACAAGCTTATAGAAAGAGAACAATTGAAAAGACAGATTGAAGAAGATGAACAAGAGGCAGAAAATTGGCAGCAAAAGTGGGGAAAAGATGGCTGCATATCAAAGGTGAGCTATACACAATTCCACAAAAGTGTTCATCTGATTCTTTCCTTTGAACATTCCAGGCCGAATACGAAAAATATATGAGAGAATACGCATACCGAGATGAATCGCGTCACAACTCTGGAATAGAAAGAAGGTACGACAGATTAGAGCGGAGAATCGAGAGATCAAACCGGAGTAGGAATATGGTCAACGAGCTGAGAACTGCCACACCGGCCGAAATAGACGCCGCATTTGCTCGGATAAATCTGGATTGAAAATTATTACACATTTCAAGATCATCATGGTGTCGAAACTTTTCCCGGTAAGGGGAAGTTTTTCGTCAACATCGATAACACGTATTCAGAGTCACTATAAGATTTAATGACGCATATTTTCTAGTTATTTGGTGGGTTTTAAATTTATGTTCCGCAACATACAGAGATCCCTCGCCGTTGCTTTCCGCCCAGCTGTAGTTTGAATGTCGTATAACTTCAGTAATAAATCGGTTGTGAATAATTCTGGTAAAGCTTTAAGTAGACAAGGGACCTGTAAAAAGTTGAAATAATCGAGTTAGTCGTAAATAAGCAATCGTAGCACATTTAAAGAGTAAACACGCTTCACATTTACGTACTAAAGTTTGCGGCATTCCTTGTAGGACAGTTCTGGTTCTGTCTTTTCCGCACTGCACGATGTATCTCAAAAACTGTAGAATGAAATGTGTTTGCTGCGACACTTCGCCGTCTTTGCCAGCGAGTAGCGTGAAAGTTTTGAATAGCAAATTCAGCGCTGACAGCAGCGGTTCTCTCAAACGGACCGATTTCTGTCCGTTCGTCTGTCCTGGCGCTTGAGGAGAATTTGTGCCAAATATTGAACTGGCATCCCCAGTTTCATTAAGTCTCAATATTTTGTTAGCTGGTACACCGATAGCGTCCAATTCTTCGCTATCCAAATCACACCTGGTGCGTTTCCTACTGTTTCCTCGCGGTGGATTCGAGTTGTTATACTCCAACGTTGAATAAATACAAGAAACACACAATTTAGCCAGCACCGATGACTGTGGTTCAACGAGTTCCTCCCGCCTGAAAATCGTTTTATTTATTTACCTCGGCAACCTTTGCAACGAAAATTTTACTGTAAATCCATCAAAAGTTGCTCACTGTGATCTGTTGTATAAATATTGCGGAACAACGTGATTCAAAAGATCCAGCGTACAGCCCTCGATATCTAAATGAAACACTGCAAATGTTAAATCCACCGCTTGATCCAGCTCCTCTTGATATCTGTATTTCATGACTTCTTTGACTAGATTCGAGACAAACCAGAGCGAACCACCGGTGTTCAGTAAAGATTCCAAGGATTGTGTAGCTTCGATATTTATCCAACCTCTTTGCTGTATTCCATGCCAGACTGTTTCTAATTGCTCCGATATCGGTTGCCTTGATATTATACTGCCGATAAAAAATGTATTGATCAGTTACTCAAGCTACACCTTGAAAAAATATAACGTGTTGTCCCAACGATTTACCTGTGAGACATTGAAAGAACCTTTGTTTTCGATTGTGTCGGTGGATGCACGTCGTACTGCATTTTGCGAATGATTTGAAACATGAGACTTGACCTGAAAAAAAAATTCTTAATTATAGAGTTAGTAATTTTGAAATTGAAAAATATAATGCAAAAACAATAATCAATGGGTCTTACAGTTCTTTGAAATTGTCCTGCATCTCATCGCTGGAAATGGGGGTCAAAAATTGTTGAACCATATTCATAGGCTTTAGCAAAGCATCTTGATGCGTAATACTAACGTGAGCACAAAGCCAGGCAGCTGCACAGACAGGTAAACAGCAGGCGGCTGCTCTGAGGCCGTCTAAGGCTCTTTTTACATCTCCAGCACCTAGTGCTCCACTTTCCCAAGCGCATAGTAATTCCTTAACAGCTCCCGTTGCTGAACGGCAAGCAACGTGCCATTTCATATTACTTGACTTGAAATCCGGGTCCGGGGAATTGATTTGTGCTAATAACGCGTCTACTCGAGCTCCGTCAACATTTTGAAGCATTCTACGTGGACATTTGGGTTTGTTTCGTTCGGCCATGCACTCTCTGACCCATTGCTCAAAAAACGAATCGCCATCTTCTTCCAGAACTACCTAGAGCACGACAACTGGTAAACAATTTGTCAACAATTGAAAATTAAAATTATTCATTAAGTTTATGAAGCTTACTTCAGATCCGTAAGTTTGTACAATTGAACACAACATAAGAAATGAAACATCGAACGGCATGGCCCTTGTCGCTGTCACTTTTCCAGTTACAGCATCATTTATTTGCTTACTACATTCGTTGAACTTTATTAGTTTCGAAACAAAGGTTTTCAATGTTCCTTCGACTGTAGCAACAGCTAAAATGAGTTCAAAACTCTTGCCGGTCAGTACTTGGCAAAGCATGCTCAGGAGTGCTTCCTGAATTTTGGTATAATCGGTATTAAGTGTTTTCAAGATTCCAGCTAATGTTGGCTCGGCTCGAATGATAACTTTAGGAATCGATGGCTTTGGTGTTTCGGAGGGCTCAAGTTTTTGTAAAGCAGCCGTAACGCCTTCTCTGTGGAAAGAAAAATACGTCCCTCATTAATATTGACTGAAATTCCCTTTCGATACAGCAATGAAATTTGTAGTAAAAATTTTCACCGCTGGCTACTCAACTGCTCCGCTTGTTTTTCTGTAACTAAATTCACTTTCTGTAATTCATTGAGCAGGCACTCAATGCAATTACAGGAACAAGCAGTGTCCATAATATCGAGCAGAGGAGTAAATTGTAAGAGTAATTCAAAAGCATCTAAAATATCCTGAGAATAATCCAATCTTTCATCGCCTGTAAGTAAAAACCGTAGTTTCTAATTATAAATACAATTGATTAGACGAGCTGATTTGTGTTTACCGCTTAAAGTGGTAGCGTTCAACTCTTTCAGAATTCGTGGTACTTTCAGGAACGTGAATGCACCCCACAGTGACTCTTTTGAACTTCCGGTAACATCATGTAAACACAAGAAGCAGGCTCGAATAATTTCGCAGTATAATCTAGGATTCGAGTACCCTTTTATTCTCTGTATCATCAAGAGTTGATTTACAAGTACGGTAGTTTCTGTGCTTGGATTCAACAAGACTTGGACCGCCAGTAAAGGCTGTAGACAATACGTAATCGGCTCTTTTTCGTTACTGTTCGAGCTTAACAATAAAGTATCAATGTCGAGATTGCAGAGCTGTTGCAAAGAATCATCGATTGAGACTGCTGATTTTACGGTGCAATTTTTTTGAAGTAATTCAATTTCCTGGCACTTCTTAACTACCTCCATGTAAAGATCTGAAAGTGAAAAAGGAATCATTCATGCTCTGCGAATGAAACATCTTCTAACTAGCAATAACAAAATAATGCTTACCTTTATCATCGTGTTTTGCAAGGCACATCATAGCCCACAAGAAATCGGAATTTATCATTTGCTTTAAAATGCTTGCTGGCTTATCTATCAATTCAGAAGGATAAGTAATCAATGGATTATTCTGGTGAAGCTTCAGAGCGTGAAGATGACATAGCAGCAGCCAGTGTACAATGGAAAGTACAGAAGCAGCTAAAAGATCTTCTTCGGGTTTACCACGGCAGGTGATGCCCACCTGAATTGTCTCGAGAAACTCCAAAAGGCTTATAATACAATGCGGCTTATGAAATGCCCCATATTTACTTATCCTCTGCAAAACGGCTGCATAGGAAACCAACTGTGAACTAAGGGAATGTTTAAGATATGACAAAACCAGCTGATTTGGTCCTGGGCCAACTAAAGCTTGCTGCAGAATGCAATCTGCAAGATTGTAAACATCTCCGCTAACACCTCTGGGTAAAATCTGTAAGTGAATCAATTCCCAATGATTATTTCCGCGCTGTATTGGTAGAAAGTTTCATCCAGATTACCATCGAAGTGCTTACCGTTTTAATATTTATTCCCCATTGTAAATCGTTCCACCGCTCTCGCCAAGCTCGTAAAAGGAGAGCTTTGAGACTGCTAGTCTTACTTGTTACCTTAGTCTCCATTGTCCTTGCTGATAGCGGATTGCGCATAATTGATTGTTATTTGAAGATTCCCTATTCAGGTAATGAGATATCACTTTATCAAGCTACTACAAAGTACCAAAGTCAGTAACTGTGTGAATACGTTCAACGACAATCGAGGTGCTAATGTTCTAAACTTACACTAACTGGTTAATTGAAAACGTGTATAGAATGATGATAACTAGTATCAAAAATGCTTGTTTTCTACATATTCTATATCCTCACTGACCTGTTTATAAATTCGCCCAAGAGGGTAAGAATTCCTCAAGGGGTGGATTATTATATTAACATTCGTCAACAAGGAGTCGCCATTTTGGCGTCTTCGGAAGTGTCAGGTAAACTGTCGGTGACTGTCGGGTATTGAAATCTCCAGTCCACGAAGCATGGAATAAAATAGAAAGAAACAAGAATATTAAAATGATCCTCGGATTGGGTGTACTGCCCATAGTATGATAGTATCAGCACAGTATCAGGGAGGTTCTGGTTGAACATATGACAAATATCCGTCTGTACTCGTATCATATTGTATGTAATACTCCTACATATATGACTCGTATGCTATATTCGTAAACATTGTCGTTTTTAGCACATGCCCTGTTCGTGACTGTCAAAATATTATTTCGAAACTAGAAATACAGATGAGTAGTAGTGTGAATAATGTAATATTTTTTAAGAATAAATGCGGTATCATGGTTGGTACTTTAATCTCATACAACACAACCCTATCTTTCTTTCCAGGATCAAGAACATAATCAAGTGGATTCAGATTCTGAAGTGGAAGAGGTTGAACCACGACTAAAATATGCACGAATCAAAAATGATCTCATGAACATACTACAGACGGATGCTGCCAGTTGCATCGCCGTTCATCCAAAAGTATTATATCGCAGCCTCTACCTTGCTCCACAGAGCTGCCGACCAATACAATTAAAAAGCTAGGCTAGATTCACATGCTGTGTTTGATTTTTAGTTTCTATGTTTGGGTTCCCACTGGGGTATGATTCACCTTCTGGATCATCAGGGTAACAGTATACCTTCTAAAACATTAAAGGCTCATGCTGTGGCGGTTAATCAAATATCAATTGACCAGAATGGAGATTTTATTGGGTCCTGTAGCGACGATGGAAAAGTTTTTATTTATGGTCTATACAGTACAGAAAACAACCACATTATGAATATGGGGCGACTGGTCAAAAGTGTAGCACTAGATCCCTGTTACTGGAAAAGTGGTAGTGGGCGAAGATTTGTAACTGGTATGTAATCCATTTTCATTCTTTATTGGATAGACGAAAAATTTGACGAATAGTTTTATATGTTTTACACCTTCTAATTTCAGGAGACAGCAAATTAATATTATATGAAAAAACGTTTTTATCGCCGCTAAAACCCACAATATTAGGCGAAGCTGAGGGCGGTGTACGATCCATATCTTGGGCTGGCCAATTCGTGGCATGGGCATCAGACACCGGAGTTAGAATATTTGATGTAAATGCTGAATGTTCGTTAGGACTAATAAAATGGAGTCGATCGTCGGAGTAAGTATTTTTTGTCATGTCGTCTATTTTCATGCAAATAATAAATGTACGATATTAGTTGCTCCTATGCAATTAGATCGAGCGATGCAGATATCCTCTCGAATAAGTAACAACCATAGTATTAAATTGCAGAGCATTACCTGAGCATTATAGATGTAATCTGAAATGGTCCGATAATAGAACACTATTAATTGGTTGGGTAGATACCGTCCGTATATGTCAGATACGTAAACGATCTTTACAGGAGACAACACAGCGAAATTTGCTTGAATATGCAGTTGATCCAAGTATGTGGATTAGAAATGAAAAATTCCACAATAATTTATCTTTTCTAGAATTCTTGTTATTTTTGCCCTCTAGTTTCTACATTTCAAGTAGAATTTTACATCTCTGGAATCGCACCATTGGGGAATCAGTTGGTGTTACTCGGGTGTTCAAAAGAACCGGATGACAACGGTCAAGGACAGCGTCCAATGTTACACGTTGTCGAACCAAAGTATCAGGAATACACAGCCATTTGTGCCACTTCTTTGTCATTACGTGGCTATAAGGAATGGAGCTGTAACGATTATCATTTGGATTGTCTGATAGATGAAAATAGGTAACGTAAACACGTGATCATGGGTTCAATCTTGCAAATGTTTTTCACCATAAATCTATATTCTTAATATCCTATAGGTATTTTATCGTCAGCCCAAAAGACGTCGTCGTTGCCAGTCTTTACGATGCCGATGATAGAATCGAATGGCTATTGACTCACGGGAAATTTGAGCAAGCTTTGGAAACGGTAACGGCAAACGGAGGGAAAGATTGTAAAAAGCACTCGTTAATATACGTGGGGCGCGTTTATCTTGATCATTTATTAGCCCATGGAAAGTATGACCAAGCTGGAAAACTGTGCCTAAAAATTTTCGGACGTGATAAAACACTGTGGGAAGTAGAAGTGAGTTCTGCAGTTTTCGGTAGTGAAAACTATTCACTCAGGATAACAAGAATAATCAAATAATCGTCACTTTTGCAGGTTTTTAAGTTCGCTAGAGTTCATCAGCTGCGTTCAATTTCCTCTTACCTGCCAAGAGGAGATGTAGTGCTTGATCCAACGATTTACGAAATGGTCTTATATGAATATTTGAAGATGGATCCTAAGGGTTTTCTTCAATTGATCAAAGAGTGGTCGCCAAGTCTGTACAAGGTTGCAGCGGTGATAAACGGGGTCCGAGAACACCTGCTCACGCACGATCATTGTCAAAATGACCTGTTAGAGGCTCTGGCTATTTTATATACTCACGATTATAAATATGACAAGGCCCTGGCGATGTACTTGAAGCTGAAGCACAAAGATGTTTTTCAACTCATAAAAAAACATAAGCTATACAGTTCGGTATACGACATGATCGAAGACCTGATGGATTTGGACATGGAGAGGGCGGTGCCATTTTTTTTAGAAAAAAACGAACAAAAAACGCTCTTTAGAGTTCCATCAGACAATGTTGTTGAAAAACTAAAGCACAATCATTGGTATCTGTATATGGTCAGTAAATAGTAGACTGGATACAAGAAAAATAGTGGAGAGAATTTAAAAATTATATTTTGCAGTATTTGGATGCTCTAGATGAAAAGGATACCAAAGAATCGGGAAAATATCATGGTTTATTGGTTCGCTTATACGCTGACTGTTCCCGGGATAAATTGCTACCTCTATTGAAAAGATCAGATAATTACCCGATAGAACAAGCCTTGAGTATCTGCAGAGAAAAAAAGTTTTATCCAGAGATGGTGTATCTCTTGGGTAAAATTGGGAATACTTCGGAAGCTCTTGCGCTGATGACGCGGGAGTTGAATGACATGGAAAGCGCAATTGAATTTTGCCGGGAGCAAGATGATGACGAACTATGGAACGACTTGGTGAATGATTCGTTAGACAAACCAGGTAAAAGTAAAATATAACATGACATCTTAACGTAGCCCTGATCCTATGTGAATGACCCCTGCACTTAAAATTTCAGAGGCGATTACCTTTCTGCTGGAGAGAATCGGGACCTGTATGGATCCACGATTGATAATTCAGCGAATCAAACCAAATTTAGAAATCCCTGGTCTGAAAAAAGCTTTGATTAAAATGATGTGTGATTATAATCTCCAACTTTCTGTACAAGAAGGATGTAAAAAAATTTTATCTAACGATTACTTCAATCTTCTTGAAAAACTCGTTCGATCACACCAAAAAGGGATATGTACAGATGGTAAGAAAACTTCTGCAGAGCAAGAACTATGATGTGATGATTTATTCATGCTCTCGATTTTTGATACAGATGAACAAATGTGTTGTTCCTGTCACAGAAAAATAATCATAAGGGGTAAGTTTATCGAAAAAATTTGATCATATACGTTACAACGATAGTATACGACTAATTCATTGTTCTGGTTTTGATTTTGGACATTTTCACTTGTCCTCCAGATCCGAAAAGTCTAGTCTTGTTCCATTGCAGACACTCGTTTCACGAAGATTGTTTACCAATTTTACCAAACTTAGGCATAGTGGTGAGTTTTTTAAATAATTAAAACTTAAACTTTATGTTGATGCATTGAAAATGTCAATAATTACATGACTCAGAAGCTTATAGAAGAAAAATGTACGTATTAATTTTTACAGGACAAATGTGTAATTTGTAATCCTCAGGAGGGCGATTCCATAGACAGAAAATTCTGACGACTACTGTAACATCGATAAAATCTTTCAAACGATATAATTTACTTTCAATGCCATACACATCACTTTTATATTGTATTATGGATATTTTTTTCCGCACATTACAAGCGCGTACAAATTAAGGAGCTGTAGAAATACAATTCGGTTTTATAGCGCTGATACCCTTAGTGTATATGTATGTACGTACGTACTATCATGTGTTACAATATATAAATTCAATATTCTTTATTATTTCATAATCACTGATCGCTTCCTTTTTATTTGTTTTCAAGTCGTAATTCAATTACTTTTGGCAGGTTCCGCCCGGCTTTTTTATGCAATTACGAGTTGATATATCTGGGAGTATCTCAGTGTTACACTCCTTGCAGTTTGGGCAAATTCTAATCTCACTGCAAACTTGGTGACAGCCAGGACATTCCGGGCAGACCTAGATTTAGTTTGACCGAAAAGAAGTAATCCCAAAAGCAAACTACAATTCAGATTCTCATTAAGAAAACTCACCTTGTGCACCATGCATGTTTCTCCAAGAGTTTTGCATCCCTTACACGTTTTTTCACACTCTGGGTATAAAATGCAAGTACCAATCTTTTTGTCATATTGTTTACAATCATCTCCATCAGTTTGGCATCCGTTGCATCTTATTTCACACTGTAGATGAAAACTGCAAACACTTTGTCTATGTGCATTTGAGGTATAAACCTCTTTGACAGCTAACCGACACCCCTTGCATGTTATTTTACAATCAGAATGTAAGCTACAGGCACTCAGTTTATCTTTCTGATGAATTGGACCGTTGTTAAAGGCACAGCATCCTTTGCATGTTTTTACACTATCTGAATGAATGCTGCAACCCCTTTTTTTATTCTTATCATGTGTACTAGCTTCTTTAGTAGCCGTTTCGCATCCCTCGCATGTGGTTTCACATTCAGAACGTAAATTGCAAGGACTTTTTGTTTTGGAACGTCGCTTATAAATTTGCTCAATAGCAAGACATCCGATACACTTTTGCTGACACTTTGTTCTATCAAAACTGCATACACTATGCATTCTTTCGCCGTGCTTACAAGCTTTATTGTGAACTTTTTTGCACCCATCACATGTTTCGTCACAAACTAAATCAAACCTGCAAATGCTGAGCCTTTTCCTACCACATTTACAAGCCTTTTCAGGAGCTTGACATCCCTTACATATTTTTGCACAATCTAGTTCGAAACTGCATAGGCTAGGCTTCGTTCTTGTGCATTTACAAACAACTTTGAGGAAGAAGCAGCCCTCGCATGTTTCTCCACAGTTTGAATGAATATTACAAATACTATAACCATTGCCAACATAGTTGCAAGCTTTTTCAAGAACTATGCAACCTCTGCACGTTTCTCCACAGTCCGGTCGAATGTTGCAAACATTGAGACTTTTCCCAACACATTCACAAGCTTCTCTAAGAGCTTGACATCCCTTGCATGTTAATTCACAATCTAATTGCACATCACAAACACAGAGCTTCTCCTCGTTACTTTTACAGGACTCCGCACTAGCTTGGCATTTCATGCACATTTTTTCACAGTTCAGCTGAAGATTGTAAACACTCAAGTTTTTGCTATCAAGCCTACAAGTTGTTCTATCTGAACAAGCTATAATCATATCACTGCATAATTCTGATGATCTTCTCATGCAGGTAGCATCACTGGGACATATCGAAAATACAGAGCACAATGAAAGTCGTTGATCTGCTACTGGATAGCCCTACGCAAATAAAACACGAACCAACAAATCATGGGTTGATATTTCTCCAGTTCAAAGTCTTACCAGACATTGACTCTGACGATCATGTCCAACGCCGACGTCAGGTTGTTCAGACACCAGACAATCGAAGTAGATTCCGCAGACACTACAGATTTTTCGTTTTGGCTCATACTTAGACAGCTGGGACATTGTATCTACATTTGATTCATCTTTCCAATCAATCTTCAATGACTCATCATGTTTGGCAAATGCCGCAAAGTGTTGAATTGTAAATGTTAGGACGTTAATTGGCTTCACTGGATTGACAAAGCCGTGCGCGTCCGAGAAAGAAAACAAAGTATGAACTTAATTATGAAAAACACGCTCGTTTTTGAAGCCCCTCAGATATTTTGTTTAGATAATTGATTGCAAGTATCAGTAAATATAATAAATGTAATAAGTTCATGATCTGTCCATGTAAATTTGGTAAAAAGGCCGCTTTGGTGGGTAGGTGATTACCAGCTATCAAAGTCTGGGTGTAATCGCTGATCAGTCGTGCAATTTGAGGGTGATCGGTGATGTATTTCACTTGTTGAGCCATTTTGAACGTCTTTTGTGTACAAAATTATTCAAAATTATGTAAAAATGTTACCAGACCAGTAGAATCAGAAATTATCTTATAAATCCAAACCTTTGTATCCAGATACATGGACAATATTTCCACATCACTGCCCCACCTTGATCTCAATGGGGCACTGATTTTCGGTTGGTTGGTACCAAGTATATTTGGATCAATCAGTGGATTGATTTGTAACAAGTACTGTTCTTCTAACCAATCATGCCGCAAAATATATCCGTTCCTGGTCATGTACGTCTTGATGTTATGGATGAGTCCACATTCTTCTTGTATTTTACGCTCTACCATATAAACCTTAATGACGTGACCGTGATATTTCATATGTGTTGCTTCGGAGCATCTCTATAAAATATCAGATTAAGAATTTACTCCACAATTACAATGTATGGAAATAAACCGATAGCTTACATAATTACTTGTTGCAAGCTGTCCATCTATCATTATGCTCTGGAAAGATAAATTCCCATGATAGTTGGTCAGAGCAAGATATCTCATCAATAGGACGCTGGTACCTTCGGTTATTATGTCTCCATTGGAACACAAGGGTAAATCTTTCTTCCAGCAGGATTTATCACGGGGACATGAATCTTCACCCTCCAAATGGTAGATGTCATCTTTTAATCCAAAAAATATTATCTTCTCATGCAACCCATCACATTTCTGAACGTATCTTTCATAAGATTTAAAAAATTAATAAATTGCAGTTTTGTCTAAAGTTGATTAGAGTAACTCCATGTTGTCCCGACACGCTTACTCAGTTCTCTTCTCTTCCAAGCAATGCAATTTTGCCGTAGTTGAGCCGATGACTTTTAATCCAGCAAATCTATCATTCACAGTTAAGGATGATAATACTTGTATCATGAATTCCTGGCCTTCTGAACCGATTCCTTCAACTGAAATACAGTAACCACCTACCGGCTTTGTATCTGAGGTGAGATTATCTTTCAGGCTCACTATTAATCGTTCTTGGAAGCATAAAGCTTTACGTAAAGAATCGCCTGTAAATTAATACCAGAGAATTTACCAAATATTTGAGGATGATTAAAAATCATACGTCACTTTTACCTATCTTGAAATCGGGAATTTTATCACAGGGATCAAACAGTTTACTATAGCCCAACGACTCGGATGAATTTTGGCGAGACATCTCAACGATAAAATTGTAGTCTGTTGAATGAATTGGATCAAAAAACTATTCTGAGGTAGTCGTGCAATTTTAAATGTTCAAATGAATATCGCGCTCCAATTTTCGGAGTGGAGCTGTCAGTGCTGCCACCGTTTTTTGTGTTTCAAGGGAAGTGCTGACGATTGCTTGGCTCAGGCGTTTCAGGCCAGTTCAGGACTTGTTCAAGATCAGCTATGGATGCACAAATTTCGCGTTTTTAACCTGTACCGGTATTATTTGTAGTACCTGATTTCAAATACGTACGTACGTACTTGGTGTATTTTAATTTCTGCCAATATAGTTACTCGTCCATCAGCTATTGCTTAACATCGAACAAGTAACTCACATAATTGTGATCGAACTTCACAGTAAGTTCGTTTGATCATCAATTTCATACCAAAACGTGTACACCGGTTTGCTTACGTTTTGTATGTACAATTTCATTGATCATTTGTTTTTTGTTGATAACATCAACACAGCATATTACGATGGATGCGGACCTGTATGATGAGTTTGGGAATTATATTGGCCCTGATTTAGCTTCGGAAAGTGAAGAAGAGCCTGAATATGGCAATGGGGGAGACGATACTGAAGATCGGGAGAGATCCGATGAAGAAATGGAGGATGATAAAGACGAGGCTCGTGATCACCCAGATCAATCCACTCTAGCTGTTGTCCTCCACGAGGATAAACGCTACTATCCCAGCGCCTTGGAGGTGTATGGACCAGAGGTAATATTCCAGGTAGAAACAAAAATTTTGTCTAGATTATTGTGAAAAAATTTAAATAATTTTTAACAGGTGGAAACACTAGTCCAAGAAGAGGACGCGCAGCCGCTAGATAAACCACTGATCGCACCCACCAGAAGGCCCAAGTTTCAAATTAAACAACAGCAATTGCCAGATACTACTTACAGTATCGAGTTTCTCGCAGATATGATGGATGCTCCACACCTTATCAGAAACGTGGTACTTCTCGGCCATCTCCATCATGGCAAAACCACCCTTGTTGACTGCCTTGTACGTCAGACCCACCCATACATGCATAGTATCACTGATGAAAAACCACTAAGGTGAGAACCCTGTCTAGATTAAATGAAGAAAGCGTAAAAAATCTACTTTTTACATTAATTGTGTTGATCTTTCTTATAGGTACACCGATACTCTTTTTACCGAGCAGCAACGAGGAGTTTCCACTAAGGCTACACCGGTTACTCTGTTGCTTCAAGATGTGAAAGCAAAATCATATTTGTTAAATGTATTCGACACTCCTGGTCACGTTAACTTTTCCGACGAAGCAACTGCCGCCATTCGGATGTCGGATGGAGCTGTTTTGGTCGTTGATGCAGCTGAAGGTGTAATGCTGAATACCGAGCGCCTGCTCAAGCATGCGCTACAGGAGAAACTGGCCTTGACGGTCTGCATTAACAAAGTAGATCGACTCATACTAGAATTGAAATTGCCTCCGCTCGACGCTTATTACAAGTTGCGCCACATCATAGAAGAGATAAATGGGCTTATTGCACTTTACTCTGATTCAGAGAATCCTTGTTTTGTTTCCCCAGCTTTAGGAAACGTGTGCTTTGCAAGCTCTGAATACAATGTGTGTTTTACACTCAGATCATTCGCTGCTCTGTATGCGAAAAATCACCCACAACTCAATGCTACCGAATTCTCAAAAAGGTTATGGGGTGACGTTTATTTTAATTCCAAAACCCGAAAGTTTACAAAAAAGCCACCACACAATACCGCTCAACGTAGTTTTATAGAATTTATTCTTGAACCGCTTTATAAGATCTTTGCTCAAGTCATTGGCGACGTCGATTCCACACTTCCAGATGGTATGTATTAAATATTGTGCACCCTACAAGAATGAGACAATTTTTTTACCCTCCAACGTTTAACCATCACTTCTGTTCTAGTTCTAGAAGAATTGGGGATCAGGTTAAGCTCTGAAGAAATGAAAATGAACATTAGACCCTTACTTAGATTGGTCTGCACGCGTTTCTTGGGTGATATGAGCGGGCTTGTAGATATGTGCGTAGCTCATGTACCAAGCCCACATTCACATGCGCCGGTTAAAGTTCAGCACGTTTATACAGGACCTCCGGATTCGCTCCTAGCAAAAGATATGGCCAACTGTGATCCAGACGTACGCCTACCATTTCATTTCCTATTATTGAACTGAACTAACACAATCATTTAACAATTCTACGTTTCCAGGGACAACTAATGGTTCACAGTACGAAAATGTATCCTACCGAAGACTGCACTCTTTTCGTTGTGCTTGGAAGGGTGATGTCAGGGACGCTTGAGGCAGGAGCACGTGTGCGAGTGCTGGGTGAAGCATATTCAAAAGCTGATGAAGAAGATTCCCGAATTTTAACTGTCGGTCGGTTGTGGATCAGTGAGGCTCGTTATTCTATAGAATTGAATCGAGTACCAGCGGGAAACTGGGTTTTGATCGAAGGAATTGACAGGCCAATAGTCAAGACCAGCACAATCACAGATCTCAGTAATTCTGATGACCTTCATATTTTCCGCCCATTAAAATTCAACACACAAAGTGTGATCAAGATAGCTGTAGAGCCTGTGAACCCTTCAGAATTACCGAAAATGTTGGATGGGTTACGAAAAGTCAACAAAAGTTACCCACTTCTTGGTACAAGAGTCGAAGAAAGTGGTGAACACGTAGTTCTTGGCACAGGAGAGCTTTACTTGGATTGCGCCATGCACGATCTCCGACGGATGTATTCCGAAATTGATATCAAGGTTGCAGATCCGGTCGTAGCCTTTGCCGAAACCGTAGTTGAAACTAGTTCCCTCAAATGTTTTGCTGAAACTCCCAATAAAAAGAACAAATTGACGATGATCGCAGAACCTCTGGAGAGAGGATTAGCCGAAGATATAGAAGCGGAACACGTGCGAATTACATGGAACAAAAAGCGCCTAGGTGAATTTTTCCAGACCAAATATGACTGGGATTTATTGGCCGCGCGTAGCATCTGGGCTTTTGGTCCTGATTCCACTGGTCCAAATATTTTAGTAGATGACACACTGCCCTCCGAGGTCGATAAGACGTTACTAGGCAGCGCAAGGGACGCCATTGTTCAGGGATTTCAATGGGGAACTCGAGAAGGACCTCTTGCTGAAGAGCCGATCAGAAACGTGAAATTCAAAATTTTGGACGCTGTTATTGCACAGGAGCCTCTACATCGAGGAGGTGAGTAATGAAAGCTCAACATCGTAGCATTCTTAAAAGACATTTCACTAGCGTTTGTCATTACTATTACTATTATTATTGTTGTTGCTGTTGGTGGTGTTATTGATAATATGATCATGAATCTTATTCTTATTATTATCCTGCGTCAACAGGTGGCCAGATAATTCCGACAGCGAGAAGAGTGGCTTATTCAGCATTCTTGATGGCAACCCCTCGGTTAATGGAGCCATATTTGTTTGTGGAAGTTCAAGCACCCGCGGATTGTGTGTCTGCAGTTTACACCGTTTTAGCAAAACGCCGTGGGCATGTTACACAAGATGCACCTGTACCTGGAAGCCCTTTGTATACGATAAAGGCCTTTATACCAGCAATAGATAGTTTCGGATTTGAAACTGACCTCCGAACGCATACGCAAGGCCAGGCATTCTGTCTTTCGGTATTCCACCACTGGCAAATTGTTCCTGGAGATCCGTTGGATAAAAGCATAACTATCAGGCCACTTGAACCTCAGCCAGCTACACATTTAGCTAGAGAATTCATGCTCAAAACAAGGAGACGCAAGGGTCTATCAGAAGACGTTTCCATAAATAAATTTTTCGATGATCCTATGTTGTTAGAACTTGCGCGACAAGATGTTCTGCTTAATTATCCACTATAATTTGAACAAAAAATGGATAGATTGTTCCGTATTTTTTGATTACCTCTGTAATGTACGAGAAAATATCCTGAACACAGGTATCGTTCATAACAAATTCTTATGACGGTATTGTTTTTTTTGATGATTCTTTATTGATTCAGTGATTCCATCTTCTGACAACAACCATCAGAAATTCTACCTTCGGTGAGCTGACTTGCCGGATAACGCTTTCATGAGTGCTAGTCGACCACGTCTGACGCGTTATTTATTGCCAAAAAACGGCCACACCAAAAAGTTAATGTAAACCCGCCAAAAAATTAAATACCCAGTATCAAACTCTTAACGACGAGAGAATTTCCAAATTTTCGATCAATATCATATGCATTCGCATATTCAATCTATTTACTTATGTAGCTAGAGAATAAGGAGCTTCTATCGTAGTAATTTGAGAGCGCCGACAACATAAAACTGTATAACATTATCAAATGGTCATTACATTTGTCCACTTACCTACAGTAGCAAAACAAAACTCTCAACGTTTAGTAGGTCAAGGTAATTCACACAATGATGATACAAAAATGAATAATCTGAACGACACATCATGGTCTTCTCAGGATGTTAATCAGTGACCGATTTGCAGAAGGAATATAATCATGATCCATCAATGGGTCAGTTGCTCGTTGTAGATCGTCTTTCCCAAGAGGTGTTCCAGTCACTGTGCGCATATCAATAGGTGCATTCTAGGCAATTGATAAATTTATTGTCTCATTTCACAAAGTTTCAGTGTGTGATGTTTTTGGTCTTAATGCTAGTAATACTGCTCCACATTTCAAAAAATGATTAAAAATGTTATGACCATCATCGAATCAGCATCAACACAGCTTAAAAGTTATGCATGAATCCTTGCAAACATAAACACTTACCATCTTGAAAGCTGCAGAATCTTTTGCCACGATCCTATTCTTCAAGAATGCAACAATTGATTTGAGATCAGTTGCACGTTGCTCCAGGCGTTTGTTGCGTTGTTGCAATGATTTCATATTCAACCTTACTTTTGCTATATAATTGTTTAGATCTGTCCGATTTCTAGAGATTTGTGCTACATCATTGTAAGTCAACTGCTCGAGATCTTCAGGCTCAACTAGGAGAGAACGTTCTTGCAGCAATGTCACATCAGATCGAACAATGTCTGAAAATCGGTCTCTGCACAGGAAATAGAAATATGAGAGACTTGGCACAAACAAAACTACTGCAAATTTTTACATAGTTTCATCTGGATGAATGCGTTTGTTGCAAACCACCGTTTCCAATGATTGCCATCAACGGTTAGTGGATGTAAGACCAAGAATTGAAAGTAGGAGAAGCGAACGTCTGAGTGACACCATGATCTTGAATCAAGTATGAGATGAACATGAGTTCTCACCTTTTCATTGGTTTTGAAAAGCACATTTCTCTCTTTTGTGAACTTTGCCTTCTTTGTTTTGAACTCTTGAAACTGATTTCTGCCATCACAACTGAAGTGACCACAGGTGTTTGAATCGATTTGGGAAGGATGTCTGAAATATTTTTTTTCTGATGGGTCGAAAATAAATCCGTAGCAATTTGAGTATTATGTTCTGTTGTGATTGATGTGGGAACCAAATTTTGAGAGCTCAAATTTCTGGTTGGATCGATAAAGGCATCGTATCATTGGTGGATGCGTCTGCTTTAACGATCTGTGGTTCTTCATTACCAAGGTCATCCAATTCACGTACCATTGATCAAATATTTTCAGTCATTTCAAACGAGTGAGGTTGTTTAATCTTGGATTGTTACCTAGTTGATTATTAAAACTCTCATGATCAAAAAAACTTACATCTAAAAGTATAGGCAGTGATAAAATGTATTGCACAGCACAAACCTCTCAGTTGTCTCAAAGATTGTAGGGACTGGATCCTACTTTGGCATGCTTTGTCTTACAGCCCCAACAGTTCTATAAAATCAGAATTTTATCGTTATGTATATGGTTTTTCTTGCAACAGAATAAAACATAACGAGGTAAACTCACTTATAGAAGGGTATATCCTTGGTCGCACCATCGTATTGTTCACTACAAGTTGCACAGTCAAACAGTGATCCAACATCACAGGCCACAGCTGCAAAGCTTGGAAATCGACCCAAGGGGACAATTGGAGGACAAACAAATTTGATACCACAAATTCACTCATAACAGTGTTTTCTTTGCTTGAAGCATTGACAAAATCTCTACTCGTTGAAGTATATGAAGTATTATAGACCTATCTTTTGAATTTCGTGGGAAAATATACCAGCATTACCTCTAGCGTCGACTGAAGACTTTATCTCTCTTTCTTCCTGTCTGTACCATTGAGAATAGTGCCTTGCCTCTTCCCTCCATAACCAGCAAGTTTTGTCAGTCCGCCATCTCGCGTAAAGGCTTGTTATTTGTTGTAGAACGGTGTGTAGAATCCACTGAACTCTATAATACATGTATGTACATACTACTATGTATACTATGTATGTAGAACCCTAGATAAAGCATCCAGCAGAACTGTCCACTAACCACAACGAATTCGGGAATTCGTTGCTAACAACTCGTTCACGTAGGTTTGGATTTATTTGCAAAAAAATTAAGATTGTCACAGTCACTTGAAATTACTCCGAATTTTACTTTTGAAAAATGAATTTCTCTGAAGTGACAATCAGAAGTCTTTCAAACTTGCAAAATCCAAAAATAATAAATGACATTATATTCGGCAATATATTGGACATAGCTATATTACATTTATGTGAAAGATCTGATGAAAAATGTGAGAGTCTCATCGTACAATATCTAACCATATCGCATTTATCCCATTATTAAACTAGAAATACTCCATTACAATTTGCAGATGCTGCTCAATTTTACGGATCAAAACCAGATGTTGTCAGAGAAGTTTTTGGGAACATGTTGAGTGTTTTAATTGATGCAGCCAGACTTGATCTTGATGGAGAAAAACTAAGTTTTGTTTTATCAAGCGCAAACATCACTGGACCCAGAGTTCAGAAGTTGTGCGATATTTATTCAAACCACAAGAAAACCATTCAAATTTCACTCAAACAAATTGGCAATAGTCTACCACATATCATTGACATTAACTGGCGATTGGACTTCTGCGTAAAGGTATCAAAGTATAAAGAAGACCAAGCTATTCAGCATTCTTTATAACTATTCTGTAGTTAAGTTCTATTGTTATTACAGACTAACATTGAAAATTCCGTCGCATCCCAATTATATACTATTCAATTCAGCATGATTGATCGAGGAGAGCTGATACCGATGAAGTTCACTTGCACAACACAACAGCTTCAAGAATTAGTTAGTAAATTGAAGGATGCAGTCAGGCACTGTGAAAAAGTTGCAAATATCTGACGACCAGACCTTATACCGATCGTTGGTGCAATTAATTTTGTTTAACAACACCCTCCATGACGGTCCAAAAATCCATGTTAAATTTGTAAATTCCATGCGTATAAGTCACTGATACGTATACTAACGCATCCCTTCGAAACTCGCGCTTCGTAGGAATCATGTGGGAATATAATTGAATTTTATCATCAAACGCAAGATGGCGTGTTGTTATTAACGAAAAAAACCTTCAGTCAATAGTTCAGTGAGTCAACGTCATATGTAAACCAAACAAGCATCGTTCGTCAAGGTTCTATTGAAGAGTATCACCTGATCTGATTCATATTTGATTCAATCTCATGAGTATTTGTCGAAGAAGAGATATCGGTTCTCTATTCAACTATACAACTAGTATCAGAGTCGTTTTCATTGAATTTTAACCCCTACAGTCTCTCTGATTATCAGTCATAATTCTTTAGTCTCGCATAAGGTAACTATGATATTTTGACTTTTGGCTTATCGTTGATATCCTCTTGTCGCAGCTAGATGCAGCTCTCTGATTAATACGGAAATATTTGAAAATCTGATTTTACTATAATTTACCGCAGCATTTATTTCTTGTATTTTTGTTTTTATTTTATATCAATAACTCAACGTTATTTCCGATGTTGTATAAAATAATCGGACGATTGGTTGATTGTTGAAAATTGGAATGAATTTTTTTTTTTTTAGTTTTAGTATTAGGTACTTCAATGACCCGATAATTTCGAATATTTCGTGAGTTCTGAAGGACTGGGATTTTTTCGTAATAACTAACTTTCGTATATGGAGATCGGTTGTTTTATTCGATGAAAAATTTGTCAGGTATTTCATTTCTGACAATAAGTCTCAAGTCTTGCAACTTAAGTGAATCATCTTTTTCATGTATTGTAAGAGGCGTTCAATTGGTGCAAGTAGCACTACGCACTGAAAAATGTTAGTGATTATTTCAATCTCAGTCTGTTATCCACGCTAATGTAACTTCTCAATTTAGTTATCATACGTAGTGTACGGCTTTCATATACTTTTCAGAACCTTAAAAAAATGTCAAACATGAATCAACTGGAGCAACAAGTCAACAGCCTGCAAATAAATCATGAAGGGGAAGTGAGGAAAACTGTAAAAAAGATCGGTCCCACAGTTCCACCAAAACCAAAAAAGGCTCAACCAGAGGTAACGGTGTTCATTTATTTTATCATGTTGAGCAATTATCATTAAGGAAACCCACTTCCCACTGGATTGCACCCGATTAAAGATAACCATACTTTGCTATATAAACTAATTCAAAATTGTTGCATCAGCATATTAAATATATAAAGTGTAAAAACTCTCGTCCATTATTGAAGCAACCAACCAGTGTAGGTTCAAACCAATTTGCTGTTAATGCATTCGTACATATTTTATTCATAAGCCATTTGTTTTTTTGTTGTCTCCTTAACAAAGCAAAGCTATTTGAATATAGCATGTTTCCCTGTATACAAACTTATTTCTGAGAACAAAAAATGAAGATTGCCTCACACTTAAACTCATGCATACCCTGCTAGCTTATAGAGAACTTTGGCTTGTGTTCGAAAAGAGATATCAAAGTTGGCCCAGGATGAAACTTAATGGCGTAAATTAAATTTATTCAATAAAAGAAAGCAAATTAAAATGGACAATGGGCAAATGTTCTTTAGATCCCGCAAAGCTATTCGCTGAAGACAGTACCAGCTCCTTCATACAGCACAGTTTTAAACAACATTGCTACAAACGAGTCCAAGTCTACAAACTTGTACACAAACTCACCCACGCCATATATCCCGCAGACAACTAGTGCCGAAAAACATGATGTTGCACATAATACACCAACGAATGGCAATTCTTTGAGAAAATTATGTAACAATGAAGAAAACCTTTGCACCAATCAAATGCAGGAAAAATTGCAGCCGAAGTATGGCTATATTGAGAAAAACTTTTATTCGAACATCGGAAGTATGTCTGCACCACAACCACCGGTCGACGATAGAGCGATTAAAACCAATAGAGATGCTGTTTATGAAAATTCAGAGGCAGCTTTGGCTTCTTCAATACAAAAGACTGCAAAAAAAGAAAAAGATTTAATTTACAGTAATATTCAATGGAATGCCAAACCTGAAAATATGTACAGCAATATTTCCGGCGCATATACTCAAGGTAAAAATTATAGATTTGTCAAACTTTGGTTATTATTGAATGCACTGTCATATGTGTCAGATGTTTTATTTTTCTACAGATGATCTTCCCCCTCCCCCTGAACCCTCAGAATATGTTCCCTGCATTCCGTCAAATTCGTTTCCTCCGCCACCAGAAGAATTACCGCCACCACCTAGCCCTGTATCTTCAAGTTATAGTGAACTTCGTCGTGCCACCTATCAGACCGAATATCCATCCGAAAATTATCCGAACGATATTTATGGTCCCAGTTCTCAATCTTCAACCTACGAATCCATCTATGAGCCAATAAATCCAAGACCACCGTCGCAGTTGTCGTGTAATTATTCTATGTATTCTGGATATGGATCTACACCTCCCACTCAAATCCAGGGAAAAATGTCTCCTGTCAAAGAAGTAAGTTTTCAAAATGAGATTTTAATTCAGAGTGTTTTCATTGCCAGATACGGCAATATTTTATTTATTCCGTGATTACGTAGGTCGATGCGCTTACAAATCTCTTGGTACAAGGAATGGAAGATGGTGCTGATGACGTTGATATTTATGGCATATGTTCTCAATGCGGACGTAAAGTTGAAGGAGAAGGTAACGGCTGCTCTGCTATGGACAAAGTATTTCACATAACATGCTTTTGCTGCTTCGTTTGCCACATCAACTTGCAAGGAAAGCCATTTTACTCATTGGAAGGCAAGCCCTACTGCGAAGAAGATTACCTCAATACATTGGAAAAGTGCTGTGTATGCACCAGGCCCATTTTGGACCGAATTTTACGAGCGACTGGAAAACCTTATCATCCGTCGTGCTTCACATGCGTTGTATGCGGGGAAAGTTTGGACGGTATTCCCTTCACGGTTGATGCAACTAATCAGATCCATTGCATCCAATGCTTTCATAAGTGAGTGGAGATTGAGTTCCTATTTTGCTTTTCTTCTGAAAAAGATGACTTACGCGGATTAAAAATTTTTCAGAAAATTTGCTCCACGCTGTTGCGTTTGCAAACTACCGATAATGCCGGAAGCAGATCAGGATGAAACTGTTCGCGTTGTAGCACTGGATCGTAGTTTTCACATTCATTGCTACAAATGTGAAGATTGTGGTTTAATCCTGTCATCAGAAAACGAAGGGCGTGGTTGTTATCCGTTAGACAATCATATTTTATGCAAAGGATGCAACGCTGCAAGAGTTCAAGTATTGACGTCGCATATGACGACTGAGTTATAAAATGTAATCATTTATTCAAAAACAGTGGTAGCAGGATAAACGAAAATGATACAGATGGTCAACTAAATGCTTTATAGATTAGATAAGTTCGGTATTCGGAATCTACACAAGCGAGAGTATTACACTCGAATGTTAAGAATTTTTGAAAGACTTTACGTTATCTTTTCAGATTTGTATTGGTTCTACTATTTGATAGCAAGATAATTCAACCTGGTTTGCTTCTTCATTACTAAACTGAAAACTGGGGTCTTGAATTGTATAGGAAAGTTGAGGGAGAATTATATATTGCCAAATGAAAGTGATGCAGATGGAGTAGTGGCAAATATATGTAATGGTATTTAAAATGTAAATCGTATGAGATCCTCTCAAGATATATGATGAAATGTATTATAAGTAGACTGCTTTGAAGCTATTAATAGGCTAAGTACATTCATCTAACCCGTGGTGTTAGGTGTATGAAAAATAAATGGGTAGATACTCACCTTATTCGGACGCTTCCATCGACGATTCGCGAAGAAAATATTAATTACAAAATTTATGTAGTAGTACAAGTAGAATTCCGTGAAATGCTTCATCTAAATGATAAACAGACTATACATATTTCAGATGCAAGATATTGACTGTACACTGTGCAATGTTCATTGTCCCATTTTATGCGATGTAAATTCTTTTCCGCTTTACCTGTATGTACTCCATTTTATTTGCACTTGGAACTATCGTTGACTGAACATTGCTATCTTCAATCAACGGCACTATTAACTAAATACATGCCTCTGTCTGAGGCATGAATTTTCATATTCAAATCTATTCGAACGATTCTTCGATATCGAAAGATATCGTTATGTTCGATCTACAATAATTGTTCCGATTATCCAGAAGTCGATGCGTGGGCTATAATCGAAGTTCGTTACTGGTTCGTTACGTTCCAAGGGGTGCCAAGAGTTGTGGTTAGTGCACTTTGCATTGGAATTGAACACGCAACCTGTGTGCTCTATAGAGCTTGATTAATTTGATGGCTAAATAGTTTCTCTGTTAATTAGTGAAAAGTCTGGAGGATTATTGAATGACTTACATTCTTAGATAAACAATTCAGGTGCCCGTTTCAAAAAATTTTTTTGACGATATGGCGATGTTAGCTGAACCTCGTAGTAAACAGAAATGGATTTTAAACCCACGAGGCAACCAATGGAGTGAAGGTAAATAATTTACCAACGAAACGTCAGATGACTTTCATTGTAGAATTGGAGTTATTTTATGATGATCGAATTTGTTTTATTATAAATATCACGCCTCTTTTTCTCAACAATATTTTGGAGATTTCACCTACTACGTTTCCCAAGCTAGAAACTTATTATGATTTCCCTCGTTTTCAAGCACGCAAGTTTGTTAAAACTCGTTGATTTTTTTGTGTAAAAATAATTAGACTCCTGCAAATTCGGCCAGAAGATGCTGGAAAAGATGGGATGGACAAATGGCAAAGGTCTCGGAGCCAATGAGCAGGGAATGACCGAGCATATCAAGGTCAATTTTAAAAATAATCAATCAGGTAAGGAGACTGCTTATTAATTGTCACAAATGAATGACGAAACTGCTCCTGATCCACAACTTCTCTTTTTTGAATCAAGGTATTGGCTTTAAAGATTCTGGAGAACATTGGACTCAGCAACAAGCTGATTTCAATGATTTTCTATCTCAGCTACAGAAACAAAATTCAAACTCCTATTGTCATCTTCAAGCAAAAATTGAAGATATTGAACCGGAAGCAGAATCATTAGAATTGAAATCCAAGCAGAGTCGAGCCCGATTACAGTATGTTATTCAGAGGTCTTTGCATGATAAATAATGTGTTTTGTCAGACCAATTTTTATCTAACACTAAGTTCTATGCAGGATATGACAAAATTGTTCTCGTTTCTTTTTGTAGCTATCAAAAATTTATCCAGGGTAAAGACGTCAAGAAATACAGTTCCAAAGATCTTGCTAATATATTTGGACAAAAGGAATTGATAGATGCTAATAAAGCTTCAACTGTTGTGGAACTGGTCAATGAGATTAATCCAGAACCAACTGGGTCCGAAGATAGAACTGCTGGAGTTCTTACGATAAAAGGAGGAAATATAGATGATTACTTTCAAAATAAGCTATCAAATTTAAAAAAAAAACAAAGGACGAAGATGCGTATACAAAAAAATAATTGTAATAGCGAACACGACCCAAAATTAAGATTTGGGTTCGAATCTTCGAAAATTGGGGATAATTGTGATAGATTTTCTGACTGGATTCAGAAGACTCAAATAAAAACTGAAACTAGTGCCACAGGATCCAGGTTTGCTTTTGCTAATGAAGGACTTGATTTGGAATATCCAGAAAAAAAAGATCTTTCAAAGAATAGAAATGCTTTCAAAAATTCTTACCTGGATCCAGCAAGGTCTAAAAAAAGTAAGAAGAAATGCAGAATCACATTTTCCAACAAAAAAATTGTCAATCCCGCATTGAGCCTCAATGATGCGGGCAATGACAACGACGATGGTGTAGAGTTTGAGGTTTCTCATCTAGATTTTGGTATCGATAATAGCGCACTCGATTTGTCGGAAGAGAACGGCAGAAAAAGACGTGTAACTTTCAATGATCAAGTTGAGTACAACACTGACGTTATCAGAAAGAAAAAAAAGAAGGATAAGGGCAAAGGTAAATTAGATAAATTTGAAGTCGATAATAGCAAGCTTAGAAAGAAAGTAAAAGATACCGTTATGCCGATTGAAACTATATCTATGGAGGAAGCCCCAGGATTTATCAATGAAGCATTAGACATTGAAGCAATTAACGAAGAAATATGTGACAATGAAGTAAACGAACAAAGAACTAAAAGAAGTAAGCGTCAAAAGTATTGCAGGGAATCGAATTTGGAAACCATTGAAGAGATTTCAGAAGAAAATCGCCAACTTGAGGATTCTGAGGTTGGAGAAGTGGTGTTACTTGATAAAGGTCTTTCCAAAAATGCAAATATCATTCAACAAAATTCCAGGGCTAACACAAACTTTGAGTCTAATTCGTATATTACTGAGTCAGTAATTGAATCCACAATGATAGGCAGGAAAGAAAAGAAAGCAGAACGTGGCGAAATGATAGCGGAACTTCCAAGTAATATTAAAAACGTAAAAGAAGATGAACCTGAAAAAATCCGGAAAATTGATGGATCAGATAGTGATGACGTAATAGTGGAATTAATTGCGCCTATTGAGAGGAAAAAGAGAGCTAAAAGACATCGAAAATCAAAAGGCAAAGGTACTAATGATTTTTCTATTGTATTTGACGATGCAGCTTGTGAACCAGACATCGCAAGAAGTGGCACTGCGACCAAGAGAAGACGTAGTGATATTGATGGTGTACGAAAAAAAAAGCCAGAAATGGATGAATCAGTAGCCACAGAGAATTCTGAAAATCTAAACCGAAATAAATTTGTGACTCGAATGCCGAATACAAAAGGCAAGAAGTCAAGGAAAATATTCAAATCCCTTTTTGCCAGGGCTCCAACTTTATATTTCTCAGGTTCAAATATTAACAGAATGGCAGGCTACGGCGCTGACCATACAAAAATGCCCGATATTTAATCAATTTCTAATAATAAATCCTAATGCTGGCAATTTATTTATACCAATATTCACTTGTTGGTTTTCATGACCATCATTATCGCTGCTCTTATACATTGAATAATACACTATCTGTACATCTTTAATGCAAGTGTATATTTATATTATTGCTGAATTTCTTTTTTTTTTTTCTAATAAAATAGGTATTTCAAAACGTACCAAAACTACTAGTGATTTTTGTACCACTGAAACTTACAATTACTCAATTATGAATCAGGTTCCAAATTCTGTCAAAAGATTTTTACAGCAAAAAATGGAAAAGAAATTCACTTCAAAATATATCAATTCCGACTGGGAGAAAATACCTGTCTCTAACCATAAGATCAGGCCGACGCCTAAAAATAGTATTCAAACACGACAAATATGGTAAACATGGATTTATTAAGCTATATTATCGTGTAGTACAATGACATCTTCAATAGCTGTAAGTTTATCACACAATGCAGCTGCTAATTCTAAATCACTGTCGCTCAAGTCAATCATCTTATACGGAATATATTGCACACTTGATGATTTTACGGTATAATTGAGGTCCAACAATTTTTGTTTAACTTTGAACACCAGTCCTGGCTCGCAAAGAAACTATATGAACAACATGAAATCTGATTATATCTAAATATACGAACAACAGGGGAAGAAGTAAAGTAAGATGTTTCTATATTCAATAAAGTATATACCTGGAATTCTTTATCATCACCGTCCGTTCCTTCCACAACGTCCTCAGCATCTACTTGGATTGCATCTTCCACAGCTGTTCCTAAATTTCCTTTAATTTCTGTTGTCACAATTCCCTTGCGTTCAAACAAATGCTGAGCACCAGAATCAGCCGATGAACAACTATATTATATAAGCCAAGAATTGAATGATTCTTCTTGCTTAAACAGCCTTCACCAAATCCTTCAATTTTTTAATGATAATCAATTACCTGGTCTTTCGTAGCAAAGTGTTTAGGTTTTGTTTGAATGCCACCAAATTGTCAGTAGCATATTCCACTAAGACTATACACCCTCCTGGTCCTCGTATCTCCTGAATTCCCGTTTTGGTGGCCTCCTTAACAGCTTGAGCTTTTGCAAGTACATCCTTTATCGACGACATAGGCATATTGGACTTTTTTGCATGTTCTATAATTTGGGCTAACTTTAAATTGTTTGCTGGGTTAGCGTTCCTTCCCTCTGAAATTCGAGCAAGAATATCGTAGCTATTTTATGAAGTATATTTTTATTAATAAGTTTCACAGGTACGTACCTGCAATAGCAACAGACATCATGCGACGTAACTTATTAAAGTTGAGGGCGCGTTTTGCATCTTTGATTGCTTTGTCGTGTTTAATATTTGCCCACTTACTATGACCTGCATATCTTTTACCAGAATTTAATACGATGATCAAGTTTTTTCCGATTGTTAAAGTCCGCATGAGCTTGATCATCTCGCTAAAATATTATTTACAAAACCAAAAACCTAGTAATCTAAACTACTGAAGTGTCTACATAGCGATCAAGGAGGTTATTCACACCTCTTTGATAACGTTCATTTTTGTCGCAAGTTATGCAAGCTATACTGATTCGAAACTGAATTCGTCGTCGCAGACGACTGTAGTTCATCCGTAGTTCATTCCCATGGTGTAGTTCCATCTATGAAAAATTCAAACTCAAGTACATACATACGTACGCACGTATGTACATACCTGTCGTTAGGTGTGTCAAACGGTTGTGAGTATAAAACCATAATAGGGATGAAACACGATAAAATAAACGATGAAGTTTACTGTAAATTGTATAGATTATATTCATCCATGTATATGTATATATTTATTTTATATAATTTGTTTTCAAATTTGGTTACTCAAGTAAACATTTAAACAATAAACAATAGCTTCTCATATGATAAGAAATATTTTACTTTCACAAATTCACGTACACAACTGCAGATAAGAGATGTAAATATTACAACAATGGTTAGATTCAAATAATTTTGCAATTTTCAAATAGTTATAAATAATTCATCTCAGATAAGTAAAGTTGGTTGATATTTTACTTTTTTGTGTGTTGTTTCAGTAAACATTATGTCACGCATATGTTGAGGCAGCATCGCTCTCATTTGGAAATCCACGGTTTGGACAATGATTCCACAAGGGTGTTCATGACGAGATATGCATCTGTCTACATAGCTCAAACACAACAATGTATCAACATGGAACAAAAACTAATTAACAACTATAACGCAAACTGATTATTCGTTATGATTGAAAAAAACACAGCCAAAACTAACAGTGAGATGGTTAGAGTTATCTTTGAAATTCAAGGTGCAGCTGTTGACCAGCAATGTAAAAGACAAAAGACAAGATCACTCATTCTGGTATGTAATATGTCATTGTAATTGTTTGAAATCTACCTTGTTGGTGATGAGTTCCTTGAATCGGAAAATCAAGGAAAAGCTTTGCTTTTACCAACTACATGACTCAATGTTCTTCCCTGATGGTAATCGCAAGTTACAACAGGTAATTAAACCTCCTAATCATTTCTCAAGATAACATTTTGTCTGAAAAATTGTTTATTCAAATAAACACAAGGATTCTATTCAAATCGAAAAGTATGCTTGATTCCTCTTCGAACATCTAGCTTTGATTAGTATCACTGATAGTATTACATGGACGCCATAACAAGTCTAATACTGTTTGAAAAACAAACAAATAATTTTTCTCTAGCGGAAATTATCAGAAAATGATCCTTGTATATTTAGACCATATTTACTTCTCTGTATTCACATATGGAAAGAATTTTCCAGAGTTCCAGCTTGTACTTCAAATTAATGGGTCGATTCACCGATTAAAAAATGCTTGTGGCTTTAATTTGCTTCTGAGGCGTACACATACTCTGAATCTGTAACTGACAATCAAATCAATTCGCTTATTTCACAATTGAATGATAGAATAGTAACAGCGCGATTAATACGGATATTTTACTCCATATGATTTCTTCCTGCTCCTCAACCGAATCCAACCAATTCCGATCGATTGATTTACCCAACTCTAATTCAGCTTATAAATTAAAACTTTATTTTTCAGATGGACTTGGAAGGGGCAAATAAAACGATCGCCACATTGTTTTACAATAGTTAGGTGAAAAAACTGTCTACTAAACTGTCTCTGTTTTTCATCAAGAACCTTAGACCATTTCCAATGTATTGGGGTAAGAAAAAGGCTATCAACTCGTGCTTAGATTCTTCTAAACTGGCTGTCATTTAGAGACAGCGACTTATGCATCTCATTACCATACTTCACACTTATCAACAGGATTCATTTTCGAACCCTTAGGACAGTTAAACTCAGCTGCAAACTCTGGAGAGTTCGACAATGGACCTACTACCCTATACTTGGAAGAGCAGTGAGAATCCTTTTCTACCTGTAAGCCCACTGTCTCCGACATTGCTGCGGAACACCAGACCTGAAATCATGGTTGTCGGTGAGTAAACAAATACTGGCATAGAGCTAAGTATTTCATGCAAATATATCAAAGCAATTTTTACACACCTGGGCAAAGCTGACAAAAAATAATTGCCGATGAGTCAGATTCAGGCCAGGTAAGGGAAGTTGATCTTTGTAGCTCTTAGGTGTCGATAGGTATGCATGGTACGCTGCGGTCAGTCCTCCATTATCTGCGATATTTTCACCTATATTAGGAAAAAGAAATGAACACATTTATCACATAAACTTGTAAGATTGCTTGTAGCATTTCGAAGAATTGATACTTCTATGGAACTTGTCTAGTGTCTCGAATTAGTTACCTAGTGTTTGCCTGCCATTAATATGCCTTCCTTTGATTTCAAATTTGTTGTACTGCTCGACGAGGCATTCAGTCCTGTTTTTGAACCTATCAATTGTAGCATTATTCCACCACTTATGTAGATTCCCATGTAAGTCATATTCCCTTCCTAGAAAATGCGGTAATAGTTATTCGACTATTTCATCACCTACAATTACAGGTAGAATAAAATTTATCGCTTACCTTGATCATCAAATGCATGGGTAAGCTCGTGTCCCATAACTACACCCATTCCGCCAAAATTAAGACTCTTAGGATTTTGAGTGTCGTAAAATGGACTTTGTAGAATCCCTGCTGGAAAAACTATCTGATTTTTTGTTGGAGTGTAGTAGGCGTTTACGGTGGTCGGTGTCATTATCCAAGAAGTTTTGTTTACTGGTTTGTCTAATTTTTCCAAGTTCCTTTTCAAATTATACTGATTCACCCTGATATTGTTCCAGAAATACTCATTCACTTTTATCGTTAGATCTTTGTAACGATCGTCCAATTCGCTCGCGGTAAGAATGTAGTCTGGGAACCCAATCATGTCTGTAATCGCGTTAGCTTTCTCTTCCGCAGATTTTCTCGTCTCGGCATCCATCCATTCGTGATTTTTTAGATTTTGCGTAAATGCTCGACGAATTTCATCTATCATTCCCTCGGCCTAGAAATATGCAAAACTATCGATCAAAACTATCAGTAAAACTACGTTTGATATGCAAAATTTCTCACCATAGTTTTACTCTGCCCATGGAATACCTCACGCACAAACATTGCACCGATTGCAAAGCCCATAACGTTGTTTGTGTCACTAACACAATATCGCCATGGCTCATCCCCGCCTTCCGATCCAATCAGGGCTTTATTTAATCCCTTATAAGCGTCTCGGAATGGCTTTGATAAATACGCTGTTAACGAACGTACCGTTTGCCATATCAAGTAATTATTCAATATGCTGCATCAATAGATAATTGTTTGTAAAAACGTCCTAATATTTTAAGTCATACGATGTGTTGAGAATATTCATTGGTACATTCAAACTCACACTGTTCCCTCTTCGGTCTTTTTGTAATCTTTGATGAGTTTCGTCAAGTTCACAAAATACTCCGGAGCATAATTCACAATCATTATTTTACTATTTACTTTTTTGCTAACAAGCCGCATCGCATTTTGAAAATACTCCACCCATGACATCTGTAATGTGCAAAGGCAATATCAATATTTTTCTGTTACATAGTACCCAAATACAATTCTTATTAAAGATTTATCACTCACAAATGGAGCTTGCTCTTGCAATTCACTTAACGGCATTAAATTATACAATTTTTCTTCGTCTCTCCTTTCTGCTTGTGGAATTGTAATCTCTGCCAATTTTGTTTCAAAATCTATTATATCTTGCATATGTTTTCGCGTTGTATTCTCCTCCCCTCCAAGTAACACTCCAATCTGCAAATAAGTATCAAGTCATTTTTTAAAAATATAATTAGCAGTACCGTTTCACGAACAAGAAAACCGTATGCGCAGTACCTTTGTCATGTATTCCAAATACTCAGCTAACAGTTTAGCATTTTCGGTCTTATTCAAGTAATTATCTGTTGTAGGTAGCGTCAATCCTCCTTGATCAATCTGTAAATGTGCAAAAACGGTCATTTCGATCTACGTCTTTGACGACTGTTAATCTCTCACTCACTTGAATGATATGTTGGCTGCTATTTTTGTCATCTTCATTGACCGACCAAGAGAAAAGACCACGCATATTGTATTTATTTTGAAGTATGTGCATACTGTTCTGTAGAGACCATGTGGTTACATTGAAGTCTCCTGATATGCTCCAACCACCAACTGTTTGCAACAAACTTATCATTGGTTTTGCTCCTAAAGCTTCAATTGTTTCATTGGCATCCATGCAAGACATGTAGTATAGTTTGGCCTTCCTCTCTGCTTTGGATTTGAACTCAATTGACGGTTTTTCTATGGTAAAAATATGTATTAGTTCTTAATACAGGCAAATGACAATGAAACTTTTTCTTCTTCTATTGAAATGTACCTACCAAGGACGGTTTTTACAACAAGCTGATTCTTTTGCTCCAATTTATCAAATGTACCCCATGTACCCTTTCCACTTGGAATGGGATTTTGCTTTAGCCAACCCCCGCAAGCGTATTCGTAAAAATCATCACACGGATCCATAGACTTATCTATGCTGCTGATTATCGACGAAGCTACCACTACACAGTGCTCCGTCAGACAATGGGTACCATCTGTAAAGATATTCTTCTCAAATATTAATCGAGTATTAGATAATCTCTGAAATATATGAATGTCAAATAAGCGTTATGTAGAAAAATGAACTGAATTCAGTGCTATGATATGATATGAAATTTTCAAAACTTATTCAATCATCTCAGTTGACCTACCATCGCCATGTGAGGTAACGTGCAAAATTTGAGCATTGTCCCACCCACTTTTGCTGCTTATTACAATTGACATTACTATCACCATAAACAGCAATGCGGTGCATGTGACGACTAGGCATTTCTCCATTGTACTCCTGGCTCTCCATAGCGTTGTGCCCTGTACAACACCTGACTGTGTAACAGTGGTAGAGTTTTATTATTTCAAGTGCCATAAGCCTTTGATCGTACAGAATAAACCGATAAAAGCGAATTTCAAAGTTCTTATTACCCTTGAGATATGAGGCTAATTATATTCGTTCAGTTTGTTATAATTTATTTATACTTACAGTATGATATCTTATGTGAGTCGCAGAAGTGCTTATTCCTTCGCTGTTGAGAGCAACGGAGCCGATACTACTGCTATCTTCATCTTCAAATTCTGCTTGCTTATATCTAGTCATCTGAAAAATAAGCGATTTTCTGTATCACTCCATAGTGTTAATTCAACTCTGGTGATAGATGATGGACGAGTATTTTCAAGAACACCAGAACAAAAAGTTACCCCATACAATATCTGTGCGATAGGGAGTATTTTTTCACAACTGTCAATTGTAATACGTGCTACAGAAAAGTTGTTCCAATATTTAATTTATTATCGTGTATTTTTTTTTATTCATTCATAAATTGAATTTCACAGAGGTTTTAATTTTTATTGATTTGCTGCTCGAGTGTAAGAATTTTTAAAACTAGAGGCGCACTTTTAATGTGCTGCTTCAAGTGCTAAAAGCAAACTGAATGCCCCGCTCTGTTTATTTGAGACACCACTCATACATGTAAGCGGAAAACCAACGTGTTCCCCGATAATCTTGACAGATGTGGTTGTATACGTGTGAGAATATAAACTAACTACTGGGGATTTGGTGTTACAATTTTAGAAGAAAAACATACACACCGATCAATCTAGATAACCCATGATCTGCTGTTAATTTTAAAGGCCAATATGACACATAATGTATGTATAATACGCTTCACATATCTATTATTAAAATGAAGTACTAGAGTAGCTATTATTAAAACCAGATAGGATTTAAAAACGACCTTACGATTATGAAACAGTTTCTGTAGCCTTTGTTTGGACTTGTTAGCTCAAAATTCTGTTTGAACTTTTGCCGATAATTTAATACGTTATTCAATTATTTTAAATGTCGAAATGATGAAGAAACGAGATCAAAGCATAAAGAAACCGTTGCCTACTTTATGGGAGATCACATTAGCATTACATGCATACATGAAAGTATTCGTTTGAATCTCAGATAATCATTCATATTATTTGTTATTTTGTACTATTTAAGTTGAAAATGACAGTATGTCAGTCGCCTTTAGAAGTTGAACTTGCATATATCTACTATTTGTGAGCCAAGCTAAAAATAACCCATCCTTACGTTGGCCAGCCTTTGGAAATTTGCAGCATGATGCACTTATCTTGGGATTATGAATTTTACCAGAGCTCGATTCAGAATCCTCAACCCAAACTAACTAACTGAACGCAAAGATAGCAATGGGTCGTATTGCACCGACACTCTAAGCATGTTGTGTCAAATTTGTATTGACTGACAGGATGCAACCACTTAGGTCTGGTAGCACCTCTTACTAAAGCTAAGACTCTTCACTAAATAATACGATAAGTATACAGATTTATAGAATCAAAAGAATATTACGATACTCGGCGCCTCAACAGCATGGATTGATACCTTGACGTAATTGACCAATTTGAAACCGAGTCATGTAGTACGAAATTTTCAAACTTACCATATACTTAATTATTCGCATTATAATTAGTTTTGTCATCAGCATCGTTGTCACATCATGTATACTATACTTTGAATAGTTGAGATTGTAGAAAATATACACAATGAATGAATGTTTGATTGCAGCTGTGTGGTAGTAGAAATTGATGTTTTACTATCAGTCAAAACATTTTCAGTGGGATAATTTTACGTAAATTGTTGGTCAATTATGCGGTTGTTCAACTGAATAATATAACTACTGAATAATATAGTTGTTACGCATACGCTCAGATGTAAAATTCAAAGTGTAACAGCCTGAACATGGATGTATATCTCTTCTTGAAGAGTTACACTTGTTGTTTTCCAGGCTTAAGTTATAATTATCACTAGCATTTTCTAGCACAAAGCTCACCGTTGATTCCCTGTCAGTAAAATTTAATAGGAATATCTGTACACCTGAAATCTACACCAAAATAACAATACCAGAATTATTTTTCTTCAGATAGCATAGACTATCTGACATGATTATATTTATCCAAAACAACAATAAATTAGAGCAATTAAAAACGATACCGGTGTGTTGATGTTATGAATTTCTGCTTATTTGCCAATTTCTGCCTGATTAGTTTTCATTGAATTATTACTGGGTAGAAATGATCGTCAATTTTTGTTTTAAGCTGAATCTACTCACCTTTACTGACATGTTGTAATTTCCAGAGAAAATCTACTATAATGTTAGCACAGTACAGCACCATATATGAATTGATGAATTTTTTAAAAATTCATTTATCTTTATTTCTACTATGCTTTAAACGGGATGCATCAAGGAACTTTGCATATTTTCAAACTAAGGCATTTTCACTTGTAATCTCAGTGAAACTCAGAGTATTTAACTGGTTTGCTTTGACAATATTCAAAGGGATGTTCCCCCTCTACTAATCCCGATATTGATTTTCACTCTGTAGTGTTATGGCTCTAGTTGCCATCTTGCCTATCATTTGAAACAGAGCTATTGGAGTTGTAATGTTTAAACAACAATCCCATAAATATTTATACCTACATCTAGTATGTATAAATGGAATTTGTTTACAATATAAAAATGAATTCCTTTCCAGATATTATGCTTGGTAGAATGCACCTGACAGTAAACCCTCATTCACATTACAAGACTTGATGTCATGTATTTTATGAGAACGTGAAGGATTTCTGAGGAAATAATACGATCTTCATTTTCATGGATGAATCCAAGTGTCCAGAATCCATGTTAATATTGATGTCACCTAAATCTACAGGGGATTATTATCATATAGTATATGCTTATAAAGAATTATTTTCGTCCCATCTTTAAAATAATTGAATTGAAAAGCTTTTTTTTAAATAAACTAACAGGGTTGTGAATAAATATTTCAAGTTTTTTTTATTGTAGTAGAACTTGGTTTTTACATTAGGTACAATATCATACAGTGGTATTTCTTTCTTGTAGTAGAATGATTCCACGTATTACATAAAAAGGACGTATGTAATGATAGACTTATACATTGAAGCTTTTGTTTCTAATTTATGTTTAATTTTGTATTTTTTTTTTTTTCAAATCAATAGCCGCATTTTAAAATATTTTGTTTCTATAATATTTTCATACATACCTATCATAGGATTCATTTGATCTGAAAGTCTTTTACAATAAATTAGGAATTTGATACAAAAAATAGTTGTTTATTATTTTTAATCGCACTAAAGATAACTTTTTTTCGGTTTGATAGGGATATCATCTTGATTTAATCCTGTCGTTGTGGTTTGGATTCTATTGGCACATTCATTCGTTCTTGAAACATTTTCATTCTTTTGAATATGTAAAATAAACTATTTCATGTATACATGTAAAATCAGCTGTAATTGATCTGGCCTTTTCACATTTGGTTCACAGTGAAGAAAGTACAATTTCCACTAATCATAATAAGCTATTGATCAAATCAGGAATAAGGATAAAAAGTTTTAGTTATAAAATCGTTTTCTTTGATATGATGCTCTATTAATTGCTTTTACATCTAGAGCTCCGACAACGGTGGGATCGTTCTGCGTTTTATGTGCGAAATCACATTGTAAAATGACAAGTTTTACGATTGATCGAATAGATACCCGAAATCCTCAAAAATAAGCAGTTAAATCTTGTAACGAGAACCGCATGTTTTCAGTTCATTTTGCACAATTCTAATTACACATATCATACATGTATATGCGTATCATTTGGACAAACGTACATTCAAATATTACATCATGCACGGACGACGTATTCGAGGGGAAAAAAAAACAGTTATTGCGTGAGTTGTAGTACAAAATAATTGCCCAAATTAGACTGAAAATGAGTGTATATTTAAAAAATATCAATTATATTTCAAGTATATCGCTATTATAAAGATCATTCGTTTACTTATTTATTTACGATCTTAGTCAAGTGACTTTGATCTGCCTAATTTAATTTGACTTTCAAGATTTGTGCTCGTGGACCTTTGTGCAGGTGACGTTGGAGGGTAGTGCTGATAGTTTTCAATTATATTTATCGGAGACAAAGAATTAGTTTGAACATTTGGCTCAGGAGAAGGTAATATCACATTGCTGGATGGATTGAGTGCAGAAATAGTTCCGCCAATTTGTGCTATACATTCTTCACAGTTGGAATCATTTTTTATTCTCCCCGAAGTTGTGGCAGCCGATACCTCTGACCCTATTTTTGGAATATTTTCTAACATACCCTTATCATTCTCACTGGTAACTGTGTATCTATGAATATCGCAGTATTTTTCTTTAGATGCGACCAAATGCGATGTTCCAGACCTACCTTTTAGTGAACCACTGTGTGTTTGATGATATCTCAATGTAGAATCATTGGCATGGGTATCGCTATTTGAATACCTAAATATTTTCGGGATTCCGGGAATTTCAGAATCAAGTTTCGTTCGGATGTCATTTGTGCGCTCTTCGGTTTGCTTGATTTGCGCTTCCAGCTGATCGAGTGTAAGTTCTTCCGCCTGATTAAGGGAGCTTGTGAACGATCTGATACTGTTAACCCTAGAAGTAATTGTTAGATTTTTTGAGAATTGACTGCTGGCGCATGCTGTAATTGAATGACATTCAAATGCATTGTTTGAGTTGAATTTAGCTCCAACATTTGTAAATGCATCTGGGCTAGATTCACCACACTGTAACCTGACACTTGTGTCTCTTATTTCAGGCCTATTTCCTAGGACACAGAATGGCAACTTCTTGATAATAGTTTGCTGTGGTAAACCTGCTCTTGTCCCAGAGGCTGTGTTTCCCTGGAAGCAGTTTTCCATGGGCATACTTCCACCAACTCTTAATACTTGCTGGACATTACATTTTTGTCCAAAGTTCTTGTTACCAAAATTTTGGTAATTTTCTAGCTCGTCTGAATTCGAACCACAGCTGCTACGCCGCTCAACGATACCCTCTTCAATATGAATCCTTGTAGGAAGGCTGCTATAATTATGTGAAAAACAGTGTATCCCATTTTGGCTTTGCATACTTGGCATGTGTTCGTTTGTTCTTGATTGTTCTTGTGCCGTTGGACTCATTATTTTTCCTCGAGTTTGAGCGATTACGGTCTCGTAGCTCGGCGGAGGACCGTATAATTCGTAATATGGGCAGTTGTTATCATTAGATACGACATTTGTATTTTGAAATTGTGCAGAACTTGCAGCAGCGCCGCTGTACGCTGGTGGTGTTGTGTTCCTTTGAGGACCTGTTGAGAAAATCATATCTATTGTTATTATACTATAAAAGTTCTGAATTAAGTGTCTTCCTCCTTTGAGAAAAAAAAAATTATCGAATTATAATCCTAGAGATTTTAATTGCGACATATTGAATTGAATCGATCATTCAACATTTTTTTTTGTCCCTTTCAGATACTACCCCTCAAATTTGAGCTTTTTCAATATTATATTTCACCTTTCCACATACGGTGTAAGAGGACGGTATTCCGTGCAGGATTGTACGTTACTCTGGCCTGCTGTGCACGGCATGTAGATCCTCTAAGAGTGCTTTGAGTCCTTGAATTAGATGTTCTAGGTGGAATTGTTGATGTAGATGGTCTATATCTACCTTGTAGCCAATATCGATACCACCATCCACCTCCGGAGCATACCAGAAACATAATGATGACCAAAAGCCTGGTCACAGATAAATCATCATTAATTATAATTTCAATAATTTGAAAGATGTGCCACATTGTTATTTGTATAGAACTGAATAAGACACACCAATAATACCACAAATGATAGATTTGAAATCCTGGTGACACACAGCATCCAAAGTTGCAGCAGTATTCAGTCCTAGGACATCTGAAAAATATTTATCTGCTGTAACTAACGTTCCACTGATCATAAAAACTATAGATAGTAAATCTGTTATAATCTAATGAGCTCAACAGATTTTGACAGGTAATAAAGCTCACGGTTGAACTCACACATAATATTTTGGCTCTCCGTGTATTTCAAAGGCACAGTATTTTGCTTCTACCTGGAACCAACGACACACTGGTCTTTGAATAATTAAAATATTGGGAAGGGTGATGCGTTGGTTGAAGGAGTATTATTACTTATTCGAAGAAAATAATTAATTGATTTGAGACGGAAAAGAACTAGAAGAGAGAATGTATATATTGATTCACTGGGCTTCGACTTACGTGTGTTAAGCACTCAGACATCGCTGCTAATATTGCTAGCTTCCTTCGACTGGCCCACATTTTATTTCGAATCATTTATTAATTACCTCCTTTTAATCAAATTACAAACGAAATGTATTCATGCTCTGTTTTGACATGATACCCATCTCCCTTTCCCTGCTTGTCATGTGCCAGCAACAATGTACCTCATTTATTGATTTTCACATCTCGAGGTTGCGCTGGGCTCTCGTCGTTCAAATTACACCACGAAAGGAAAAGAGCGCCTACGTCACATGTACAAAATGGCTGCTGAGACGTCATAAATAAGCAAAATGGCTGCGTCCTGGAGAATAATGAACTGACAGTTGTCAATCACACCACAACTAGCCTTGAAAGAAAAAATAAGAAAGAATAGTACTTATCAGAATAATGACACTAATTTTGATTATTGCAGTATACTCGTTTGCCGACGGTGTAACATTATCTTCGTGAATATTTATCATTAGATTCGTTAGTTTTTTTATGTAGATTTTATCAATTCTCTCGAACTATGTAACCCAGGATCTCTGATTTGTAAATTGTGTGTCAATTTATAACAATTAGGAGATTTTTGTTTTATTTGTAACCTGACCACGGCATGTTACAACTTACAAAAGAAATGGGGTACCCCACAGGAATATTTCTCGCTGTACTTTTACATTTCACTTCGGTAATATGATAATAAAAATTTTCCATTTAGTTAGAATAGTTTCCATAAATCCTTATCGACGTTTACAACGCTACAATAAATGGTTATCTTCAAATATCAGAACACCACCTTCCCTTCTGAGGCCAGAATTTTGATATTCATACTCCTTGCAAAAATTCTTATTGTCATTAAGCCTTTTTCATGTTTTAGGTAACTGCTCATTACTGTGAATGGAACACATGTAAAGCAACAGAAACTTGCTGCGGCGACAACATATGCTGTGTTAGCACTGACTTTATGTTCGATGTAATGTAAGCTTTAGAGTTGTCTTGTTTTTCACAAACCTATATTCATATGGCTCAATTTATGCATATATTTGGTTTTCCAAACAGCGCTGGTGTCAGCGCTTCTCTGGCTCTGGTATTTTTGTGCTATAGCCTATTCTTCATCTGCCGCTATTCCTGTCGAGTTGGATGCCCACTGCTACTACTGATGCTCAATAATTATAAAAACTCATCCAGCGACATTGAGTCCCCAACGGCCAACTTGGTAAGTGGGTATTGTAGTCCATTAAATGGAAATTACTTCACATAAATAAGCTAGGAGGAAGCGAATATGGAAATTTGTGACATTTGCTTCAGGCTGCAAATGACATGCAACATGATGCATATAGGTATTCGGATCCACCCCCACCGTATTCAGAGGTGGTACAAGTTGGAAGATGAAAAAATTGGAAGAATTTTAAATCTGCAAATCTCATCGGGATTCAGGACATTTGTCGACCTGTCATCGAGCTCATAGAATTGACATGATTTCTAACTCAACATATTGACTGGCTAGATGATGAATTTCTATATAAATAATTATTTGTTGGCAGTAAATAAATATGTAGTTTTGATATACAGTTATTGATTCAATTGGCGACTAAATGTTTATTACATGGCAATTTACAATCAATATGATCAGAACTTAAGTAAACATAATCGGGTATACATTCTAGTATGGTTTAATGAATCATCTATAAATTTTGAAGGTGTCAAGTGGACGGCGACCTATCATTATTTACTGCCAAAGCAGGCTGAAATAAATAATAACGATTAGTATTGCTGGCAAAGTAGTTAAAGGAACTTATCGATCAACAATTTTGATTCCATGGAAAAAGGAAGACCTACTTCATTACAGACAATGGAGGCATTCCTGGATCAGCACCTTTTCTAAAACCTGCAAAAGAAAAAGATAGCACATCGAAATTGTGGTAATCAAATAATACCTACATATGTACTACAAGAATTTGCGAATCATATAGAAAGAACTTCATGAATGAGGTTTACTAACCTAGAAAAAGAACTGCTGGAATAAATCCCCAATGAAACACAACTTTTGTCACATTCACAACGATGGATATTTTTTGTTTGGTCTGTGGGCTGAACGACATTTTCTGCGTTTTTGTCAAAATTTAATTTCAAACACCGTGACGTTTAATTGACCTCTTTCATGCGAGGTCAGACGAGATAAATGAAAATCTTATCGAGGATTTGTCCAGTGGCGATTGATGATACGTGATACCCAAGAGACATGTGATACTAATCTCCATACGCGTACCCTATTCTCCTTGGTGTTACCGTGATACCCAAAGGTGATAATACCAACGATAATACCGTTGTGATTACTTCAGTATTTTGTTGCTGGATGGGGACACTAAAGTATCTCGAAAAATATCGCTATGCAAGATTATTCTATCATGACGTTTCCTTTGCAGATGTGGTGTCATATGTATGTACCTACGTACTGCTACACCCTGGCAATAATTTTGAGGAAATCTTTCACGAGTTAAAAGTCGACAGGCGAATACAGGTATACGTCGAAATCCTAATTTTTGTCCGAAATCTGTATCGGAAGAGCTACCAGTCATCGCTCGGTTGTTCCGATACGTGTGTATAAATTGCTTCTACGACTCATTAGGTTACATTTTAATTATACAATTTTATCAAACGATCTATAAAAGATATTTTGGGCAGTAACATATTTGACCAGCCATTTTTTGCTCTCTAGATTCATTGTCATCGATAACTCGATCGTAGTTCTATGAACCGTTCTTCGAATAACTCGTCAATTTTTATAACCTGTACAAACGACACTGTTCCTTGCATTCAAATATAGCGTTCGCTATTGGTTTATGAGCCAATTGAAACATTGAACGTAACTTGCAGTTGTAACGTCAATATTTTATCATACCAGCACAATCTTCCATTACCTACTTAGTTTCTAAAATCATCCGTTCATTTTTTAATAGTGTAATGGGTGAAAACAAGCCAGAGGAAGCTGAGTGCAAGGGGTATATATCCATTTTTGATCTCTCATAAACACTTATGTGTGGTAAAATTACTTACCAAATTATTTACTATTTAATTTTAGGGGAGAAATTTCGAAAAATGCACTCAAGAAGCGACAAAAAGATGCAAAGAAAGCTGCGGTCAAGGCTGAACGACAATCTCAGCTGGTAGATCTATCTTCTTAGCACTAATGTAATTCCAGAAGTATTATGGATATCTTTTCATTATTTACAGCAATTTGTTCAGCAAGCTTATGACGATGAGGACATATCGGCTGGAAAATATGGTCAGTTTGGAATTATTCGGAGTGAAGAAAAACATGAAGACAGAGTATTTATTCATATTAAAGAACTGAATCTAAATCTTGTTGATCAGACTATCTGGTTGAGAGGTCGTCTTCATACCAGTAGAGCCAAGGGTAAATATATTTGTATTTTGGGAAAGAATCACGTCTGAAGTGAAATGTTTACAAATATCATCCAGATTGACAATCTTGTTTGTTTGCCATGTTCACTAATTCAGGAAAGCAGTGTTTTTTAATACTGCGGGAGCAATCTTATACCGTTCAAGGGCTTGTTGCTGTAAATGATGAAATCAGTAAACAAATGGTCAAGTTTGCTTCAAAGTAAGTGCGATTGAGTATAGTTTGTGTAGTTTGAACAAATAGGTAGAACAATCAGTTTTATTATTTCCTATGTCTTTTTTTTCAATTCTTTTTAGCATTACAAAAGAATCAATTGTTGACGTCGAAGCCATTGTTAAAAAGGTAACCAAGATTGAGTCTTGCACACAAAAAGATGTGGAATTGCATATCAAGCAAATATTCACTGTGAGTCCAGCAAAGGCTCAGCTACCTCTGCAAATCGAAGATGCATCGAGATCTGTCAAGGTGGAGGAGTCCGAAGGACCGAACATAAAAGTGAACCAAGATACTCGTCTCGACAACCGAATTCTGGATCTGCGTACTCCAGCAAACCAAGCTATATTTAGGGTAGAAGCTGGTGTCTGTAAACTTTTCAGAGATATTCTGACTCAAAAGGTGAAAGACGATCTTTGTGAACATGAGATGCTCCACATTAGATTTCATAGCACAGGGGTGATAAATAAGTTGTACTTATTTTCTAGGGGTTTGTTGAAATTCACACTCCTAAAATTATATCTGCAGCCAGCGAAGGAGGAGCCAATGTTTTTACTGTATCGTATTTCAAAGGCTCTGCTTATTTGGCACAGTCTCCTCAACTTTATAAGCAAATGGCTATTGCAGCAGACTTTGACAAAGTATTTACCGTTGGAGCTGGTAATTGATGAGCGCGTACTCAAAATAATTTGACCAAGTATACAGGCCTCAAGAATAAATTGAAACTAATTTTTCTCCACAGTATTCAGGGCAGAGGATTCCAACACCCACAGGCATTTGACTGAGTTTGTTGGACTTGATTTGGAAATGGCATTTAAGTATCATTATCACGAAGTCCTTAATACCATTGGAGAAACTTTCACCGAATTGTTCAAGGGACTGCGTGATCAGTAAGTTCTCAGTAGTTTGAATGCTGTTTCAAAACGTTTACCTAAAGATTAAATCATCAGAATCCGAATCTTTATAGATACGCTGCTGAAATTGCTACTGTTAATGAGCAGTTCCCTGTCGAGCCATTCACGTTTTTAGATCCTCCGTTAAGATTAGAATTTCCTCAAGCGATCAGTTTGTTAGCTGAAGCTGGTGTCAAAATAGGCCCAGAAGACGACTTATCCACTCCCGACGAAAAATTATTGGGCAAGATCGTTAAGGCTAAAGTGAGTAACGGGATGTGGGAGGGATAACAATATGTTTCGTTTTTTCTGATAAGCGATGCAACTGTTAATTATAATTTTCAGTACGATACGGACTTTTATATACTGGATAAATATCCCCTAGCTGTTCGCCCTTTCTATACTATGCCGGATCCTAATAATCCAGTGAGTTATTCTATTGTTACTAAGCTACTTCGTTTTGCATAATTCAATTCTATATTCTAGCGTGCATCAAATTCTTACGACATGTTCATGCGCGGGGAAGAGATCATTTCTGGTGCTCAACGAATTCATGACCCTGATTTTCTGACTGAGAGAGCAAAAATACACAACATAGGTAAAGTGATGAAGGCGTTTTTATTGACTATCACTCAACATCGTAGATTCTTTATACGAGACGTGAATATTTTTTCAGATATTGAAAAAATAAAAGCGTACATCGATGCGTTCAGATTCGGCTGTCCACCTCACGCAGGTGGTGGTATTGGGATGGAACGGGTCGTGATGCTGTATCTTGGCCTCGACAATATTCGAAAGACATCAATGTTCCCACGCGATCCTAAACGCTTGTCACCTTGAGTCATATCACAAAAATAACCTCTATCGTTCCCTAAAGAGTCGACAGGGCAGAATATTTGGAAATGTAACAAAGTACGAGTGATTTTAATATATGCAACTCGTTCACTATACAGAATTGTGGTTTTTCTCGCGAATTAATAACGTACAATTGAAAGTACATAATTGAAATTCGAAGCGTCATTGGATCTGAAACATTTCACCGTGGAGGAATTTTAATTCATTCAAAAACATTAAAAGAAATAATTATTCACATTTCATGGGATATCGGCATCCTAGATTCATTCCCGATTTTTTGCGATTTTTTGCGATTTTTTCCCATTTATTTCTGATTTTTTAAAATATAATTGATATTTCCGCGGTTAGTGACGTGGCAACCCGGAGGCCTTCCTGGAGGTTCCCTGTGATCCAGAACCGAAGGTACGTCATCCTACATTAATTCCCGATTTTTTTCTGATTTTTTGCGAATTTTTCCTATTTTTTCCGATATATTAAATTATGTTTGAATTTTTCCGCCATTGTGACGTCACGTGGTCTGGTCGACTGACCGCGCCAAAGCCGTGCGGCGGATTTTTGGTGAACTAAAAACTCGCCGATACAGCTAGCGCCATGTGGCGGATTTTTCGTGAACTACTGAAGCGTCTAGCCTCGTGACAGGCCCCACTCGTTTCTCGACCACGTGGTCGGGTCGCAGGTGGCGCCATCTTTTTTTAGTTCGCCGTAATTCCGCAAGATGGCGCTGGTCGCAACTCGTTTTAGTAGTTCACGAAAAATCCGCCACATGGCGCTAGCTGTATCGGCGAGTGCGGCCACGTGACCAGCGGCGCTAAAATTCAAACATATTTTAAAAAATCGGAAAAAAATGGGAAAGAATCCGGAATAAATCCAGGATGACGTCCCATCGGTTCTGGATCACAGGACACCTCCAGGAAGGCCAGGAGATGCAGTAATTGGCGGATCAATTGAAAAATTGACTCAAAATCGAAAAGAAATCAGGAAAGAAAGGCAAAGATAGAAAGTATCCGGTCAACATCTGGAAACAAGTCTAAGGTCGTGCTACTCTAGCTACATGGCGTCAAAACTTACTGATCTAAGAACGCACTGATCAAAAACTCGTGACACACCTTTGACATTTCATCGAAGCATATCCTCTCAATCGAGTCGAACACAACCCTGACGTTGACGAATACTAATGATGACATGTCATTATAATTACTCCTTCATTCAGGTAATTGCGCTCTTGGTCTCGAGATGGAAAAGAGTCAGAGGATCAGAGGCGACAGTCTTCAGGCATATGCAATTTTTGGAATGGACAATAGATTTAAGCAACAGCGAAACTACTTGTCAAATTTATTTGAATATAGATGCAACGTCTGGTTGGAAAATGCAGGTTTGTCGGCTTCTGGCTCCTCCAGCATGTGGAAATCTATAAGCATTGGAATGTTCTATATTTGTTTCAGTAGAATCGGTATACAGAATTTCCCAGGTGATTGATGACACTGTTTGTTGGCAGCTAAGGTGATTTAATATCCCATGAGGAAATTGGAAGAATAGAAGAGAACTGACGACAGTTCGCAATGGGTTGGATCAATTATAATACCTTCTAGTTTCATCAGTCCAGTGAAAAAACGTATTGCTATTGACACAATTGCTAAAAACTCACTAATTGAGAACTCGTGACACACCTTTGACGTTTCATCGGAGCATAGCCTCTAAATCAAAGTTGAACACAACCCTGACGTTTTCGAATACTAGTGATGCCATGTAATTGTAAATATTCCTTTATTCAGGTAATTGCATTCTTGGTCTCGAAATCGAAGACAGTCAGAGGATCAGAGGCGACAGTCTTCAGGCATGTGCAATTTTTGGGATGGACAATAGATTCAAGCAACAGCGAAACTACTTGTCAAATTTATTTGAATATAGATGCAACGTCTGGTTGGAAAATGCAGGTTTGTTGGCTTCTGGCTCCTCCAGCATGTGGAAATCTATAAACATTGGAATATTCATACTTGTTTCAGGAACAAATGCTGTTCTCTGACTGAACTTTGCACGCTATGGCCATTTTTTCGCATTTCTGAGCGAAAAAATGGAGATCTCTCGACGAGTATCCGGAATTGCTCGGTCCAGTCGACACGCTCGTGTTTCTGAGGCCATAATATAGGTATCGTCATTTATTTTGTGTTTGAAAATCCACAGCTGCTACTTAATTCAATTTATCCAACGACCGGTCGATCAATAAGCTGATTCTTTGTTGCAGAACGTAGAATTATCAAGATATTTCGATGGTTCCGAGTTGTGTCTTGATTGAGTCGACGGATCTGAGTCGCTGCAAACAAACTACATGAAAATAAGATTGCTCCGGACATTTGGAAAGCGAAGAATACAGCTCCTTCGGGTCGAGAAAGCACGATTGATATTCTGCGCTTTGGTTTCTCACACATTTTGAGCCCAGAAATCCGACTGTGCTCGCCAAAATGTCTTGCTCATCGAATTGATCAAGTGATAGCAAATTCCCCACTGTAATGAGCAGAGAAATTATATTAACTCTGTAGCTTTAAGTCGTGCCTCGCTTAATTCGACGGATTTATGTTCTCAAGTTCGAAAATCGTAGAATAAGGTATTTTAAAACATTCGAAACATATGCTGTATTGCGCTAGCAAGATTGCAGAACCGCTGAGACCCTGGTCTTTGCTTCTATTGATTTCAGAGTCAATAATGAACTCTAGTTCCTAAAGTTTCGGCTTTTCCACATATTTGAGGCTCAGAAACGATGAAAATACTAATCCTCTGTTTAAATTAATTGACTGCTGTACTCTACTGCTTTGAGGAGTCAAAAAATTGTAATACCTTGATAGCTTTTAGTCGTTGTTCAATTATGTAATCAGATTCTAGTTTTCAAGATCAAAATACATACAACTACTGCCCTGTCATCATTATTTATTATTTTCCCCTCTTCTCCTGAATCTTTTTCAAGTTTTATCTAACTTCTAATGAATTAGTGGACTTCCTTCATGTCCTGTGAGCTTCTGACGCCCTGCAGCTAGAGTGACACGACCTTAGACTTGTTTCCAGATGTTGACCGAATATTTTCTATTTCTTCCTGCATTTTCTGATTTTTTTTCGATTTTTAGTCAATTTTTTGATTGATCCGTCAATGACTGCATCTTCCGGCCTTCCTGGAGGTTCCCTGTGATCCAGAACCGAAGGTACGTCATCCTACATTAATTCCCGATTTTTTTCTGATTTTTTGCGAATTTTTCCTATTTTTTCCGATATATTAAATTATGTTTGAATTTTTCCGCCATTGTGACGTCACGTGGTCTGGTCGACTGACCGCGCCAAAGCCGTGCGGCGGATTTTTGGTGAACTAAAAACTCGCCGATACAGCTAGCGCCATGTGGCGGATTTTTCGTGAACTACTGAAGCGTCTAGCCTCGTGACAGGCCCCACTCGTTTCTCGACCACGTGGTCGGGTCGCAGGTGGCGCCATCTTTTTTTAGTTCGACGTAATTCCGCAAGATGGCGCTGGTCGCAACTCGTTTTAGTAGTTCACGAAAAATCCGCCACATGGCGCTAGCTGTATCGGCGAGTGCGGCCACGTGACCAGCGGCGCTAAAATTCAAACATATTTTAAAAAATCGGAAAAAAATGGGAAAGAATCCGGAATAAATCCAGGATGACGTCCCATCGGTTCTGGATCACAGGACACCTCCAGGAAGGCCAGGAGATGCAGTAATTGGCGGATCAATTGAAAAATTGACTCAAAATCGAAAAGAAATCAGGAAAGAAAGGCAAAGATAGAAAGTATCCGGTCAACATCTGGAAACAAGTCTAAGGTCGTGCTACTCTAGCTACATGGCGTCAAAACTTACTGATCTAAGAACGCACTGATCAAAAACTCGTGACACACCTTTGACATTTCATCGAAGCATATCCTCTCAATCGAGTCGAACACAACCCTGACGTTGACGAATACTAATGATGACATGTCATTATAATTACTCCTTCATTCAGGTAATTGCGCTCTTGGTCTCGAGATGGAAAAGAGTCAGAGGATCAGAGGCGACAGTCTTCAGGCATATGCAATTTTTGGAATGGACAATAGATTTAAGCAACAGCGAAACTACTTGTCAAATTTATTTGAATATAGATGCAACGTCTGGTTGGAAAATGCAGGTTTGTCGGCTTCTGGCTCCTCCAGCATGTGGAAATCTATAAGCATTGGAATGTTCTATATTTGTTTCAGTAGAATCGGTATACAGAATTTCCCAGGTGATTGATGACACTGTTTGTTGGCAGCTAAGGTGATTTAATATCCCATGAGGAAATTGGAAGAATAGAAGAGAACTGACGACAGTTCGCAATGGGTTGGATCAATTATAATACCTTCTAGTTTCATCAGTCCAGTGAAAAAACGTATTGCTATTGACACAATTGCTAAAAACTCACTAATTGAGAACTCATGACACACCTTTGACGTTTCATCGGAGCATAGCCTCTAAATCAAAGTTGAACACAACCCTGACGTTTTCGAATACTAGTGATGCCATGTAATTGTAAATATTCCTTTATTCAGGTAATTGCATTCTTGGTCTCGAAATCGAAGACAGTCAGAGGATCAGAGGCGACAGTCTTCAGGCATGTGCAATTTTTGGGATGGACAATAGATTCAAGCAACAGCGAAACTACTTGTCAAATTTATTTGAATATAGATGCAACGTCTGGTTGGAAAATGCAGGTTTGTTGGCTTCTGGCTCCTCCAGCATGTGGAAATCTATAAACATTGGAATATTCATACTTGTTTCAGGAACAAATGCTGTTCTCTGACTGAACTTTGCACGCTATGGCCATTTTTTCGCATTTCTGAGCGAAAAAATGGAGATCTCTCGACGAGTATCCGGAATTGCTCGGTCCAGTCGACACGCTCGTGTTTCTGAGGCCATAATATAGGTATCGTCATTTATTTTGTGTTTGAGAATCCACAGCTGCTACTTAATTCAATTTATCCAACGACCGGTCGATCAATAAGCTGATTCTTTGTTGCAGAACGTAAAATTATCAAGATATTTCGATGGTTCCGAGTTGTGTCTTGATTGAGTCGACGGATCTGAGTCGCTGCAAACAAACTACATGAAAATAAGATTGCTCCGGACATTTGGAAAGCGAAGAATACAGCTCCTTCGGGTCGAGAAAGCACGATTGATGGTCTGCGCTTTGGTTTCTCACACATTTTGAGCCCAGAAATCCGACTGTGCTCGCCAAAATGTCTTGCTCATCGAATTGATCAAGTGATAGCAAATTCCCCACTGTAATGAGCAGAGAAATTATATTAACTCTGTAGCTTTAAGTCGTGCCTCGCTTAATTCGAAGGATTTATGTTCTCAAGTTCGAAAATCGTAGAATAAGGTATTTTAAAACATTCGAAACATATGCTGTATTGCGCTAGCAAGATTGCAGAACCGCTGAGACCCTGGTCTTTGCTTCTATTGATTTCAGAGTCAATAATGAACTCTAGTTCCTAAAGTTTCGGCTTTTCCACATATTTGAGGCTCAGAAACGATGAAAATACTAATCCTCTGTTTAAATTAATTGACTGCTGTACTCTACTGCTTTGAGGAGTCAAAAAATTGTAATACCTTGATAGCTTTTAGTCGTTGTTCAATTATGTAATCAGATTCTAGTTTTCAAGATCAAAATACATACAACTACTGCCCTGTCATCATTATTTATTATTTTCCCCTCTTCTCCTGAATCTTTTTCAAGTTTTATCTAACTTCTAATGAATTAGTGGACTTCCTTCATGTCCTGTGAGCTTCTGACGCCCTGCAGCTAGAGTGACACGACCTTAGACTTGTTTCCAGATGTTGACCGAATATTTTCTATTTCTTCCTGCATTTTCTGATTTTTTTTCGATTTTTAGTCAATTTTTTGATTGATCCGTCAATGACTGCATCTTCCGGCCTTCCTGGAGGTTCCCTGTGATCCAGAACCGAAGGTACGTCATCCTACATTAATTCCCGATTTTTTTCTGATTTTTTGCGAATTTTTCCTATTTTTTCCGATATATTAAATTATGTTTGAATTTTTCCGCCATTGTGACGTCACGTGGTCTGGTCGACTGACCGCGCCAAAGCCGTGCGGCGGATTTTTGGTGAACTAAAAACTCGCCGATACAGCTAGCGCCATGTGGCGGATTTTTCGTGAACTACTGAAGCGTCTAGCCTCGTGACAGGCCCCACTCGTTTCTCGACCACGTGGTCGGGTCGCAGGTGGCGCCATCTTTTTTTAGTTCGCCGTAATTCCGCAAGATGGCGCTGGTCGCAACTCGTTTTAGTAGTTCACGAAAAATCCGCCACATGGCGCTAGCTGTATCGGCGAGTGCGGCCACGTGACCAGCGGCGCTAAAATTCAAACATATTTTAAAAAATCGGAAAAAAATGGGAAAGAATCCGGAATAAATCCAGGATGACGTCCCATCGGTTCTGGATCACAGGACACCTCCAGGAAGGCCAGGAGATGCAGTAATTGGCGGATCAATTGAAAAATTGACTCAAAATCGAAAAGAAATCAGGAAAGAAAGGCAAAGATAGAAAGTATCCGGTCAACATCTGGAAACAAGTCTAAGGTCGTGCTACTCTAGCTACATGGCGTCAAAACTTACTGATCTAAGAACGCACTGATCAAAAACTCGTGACACACCTTTGACATTTCATCGAAGCATATCCTCTCAATCGAGTCGAACACAACCCTGACGTTGACGAATACTAATGATGACATGTCATTATAATTACTCCTTCATTCAGGTAATTGCGCTCTTGGTCTCGAGATGGAAAAGAGTCAGAGGATCAGAGGCGACAGTCTTCAGGCATATGCAATTTTTGGAATGGACAATAGATTTAAGCAACAGCGAAACTACTTGTCAAATTTATTTGAATATAGATGCAACGTCTGGTTGGAAAATGCAGGTTTGTCGGCTTCTGGCTCCTCCAGCATGTGGAAATCTATAAGCATTGGAATGTTCTATATTTGTTTCAGTAGAATCGGTATACAGAATTTCCCAGGTGATTGATGACACTGTTTGTTGGCAGCTAAGGTGATTTAATATCCCATGAGGAAATTGGAAGAATAGAAGAGAACTGACGACAGTTCGCAATGGGTTGGATCAATTATAATACCTTCTAGTTTCATCAGTCCAGTGAAAAAACGTATTGCTATTGACACAATTGCTAAAAACTCACTAATTGAGAACTCGTGACACACCTTTGACGTTTCATCGGAGCATAGCCTCTAAATCAAAGTTGAACACAACCCTGACGTTTTCGAATACTAGTGATGCCATGTAATTGTAAATATTCCTTTATTCAGGTAATTGCATTCTTGGTCTCGAAATCGAAGACAGTCAGAGGATCAGAGGCGACAGTCTTCAGGCATGTGCAATTTTTGGGATGGACAATAGATTCAAGCAACAGCGAAACTACTTGTCAAATTTATTTGAATATAGATGCAACGTCTGGTTGGAAAATGCAGGTTTGTTGGCTTCTGGCTCCTCCAGCATGTGGAAATCTATAAACATTGGAATATTCATACTTGTTTCAGGAACAAATGCTGTTCTCTGACTGAACTTTGCACGCTATGGCCATTTTTTCGCATTTCTGAGCGAAAAAATGGAGATCTCTCGACGAGTATCCGGAATTGCTCGGTCCAGTCGACACGCTCGTGTTTCTGAGGCCATAATATAGGTATCGTCATTTATTTTGTGTTTGAGAATCCACAGCTGCTACTTAATTCAATTTATCCAACGACCGGTCGATCAATAAGCTGATTCTTTGTTGCAGAACGTAGAATTATCAAGATATTTCGATGGTTCCGAGTTGTGTCTTGATTGAGTCGACGGATCTGAGTCGCTGCAAACAAACTACATGAAAATAAGATTGCTCCGGACATTTGGAAAGCGAAGAATACAGCTCCTTCGGGTCGAGAAAGCACGATTGATATTCTGCGCTTTGGTTTCTCACACATTTTGAGCCCAGAAATCCGACTGTGCTCGCCAAAATGTCTTGCTCATCGAATTGATCAAGTGATAGCAAATTCCCCACTGTAATGAGCAGAGAAATTATATTAACTCTGTAGCTTTAAGTCGTGCCTCGCTTAATTCGAAGGATTTATGTTCTCAAGTTCGAAAATCGTAGAATAAGGTATTTTAAAACATTCGAAACATATGCTGTATTGCGCTAGCAAGATTGCAGAACCGCTGAGACCCTGGTCTTTGCTTCTATTGATTTCAGAGTCAATAATGAACTCTAGTTCCTAAAGTTTCGGCTTTTCCACATATTTGAGGCTCAGAAACGATGAAAATACTAATCCTCTGTTTAAATTAATTGACTGCTGTACTCTACTGCTTTGAGGAGTCAAAAAATTGTAATACCTTGATAGCTTTTAGTCGTTGTTCAATTATGTAATCAGATTCTAGTTTTCAAGATCAAAATACATACAACTACTGCCCTGTCATCATTATTTATTATTTTCCCCTCTTCTCCTGAATCTTTTTCAAGTTTTATCTAACTTCTAATGAATTAGTGGACTTCCTTCATGTCCTGTGAGCTTCTGACGCCCTGCAGCTAGAGTGACACGACCTTAGACTTGTTTCCAGATGTTGACCGAATATTTTCTATTTCTTCCTGCATTTTCTGATTTTTTTTCGATTTTTAGTCAATTTTTTGATTGATCCGTCAATGACTGCATCTTCCGGCCTTCCTGGAGGTTCCCTGTGATCCAGAACCGAAGGTACGTCATCCTACATTAATTCCCGATTTTTTTCTGATTTTTTGCGAATTTTTCCTATTTTCTCCGATATATTAAATTATGTTTGAATTTTTCCGCCATTGTGACGTCACGTGGTCTGGTCGACTGACCGCGCCAAAGCCGTGCGGCGGATTTTTGGTGAACTAAAAACTCGCCGATACAGCTAGCGCCATGTGGCGGATTTTTCGTGAACTACTGAAGCGTCTAGCCTCGTGACAGGCCCCACTCGTTTCTCGACCACGTGGTCGGGTCGCAGGTGGCGCCATCTTTTTTTAGTTCGACGTAATTCCGCAAGATGGCGCTGGTCGCAACTCGTTTTAGTAGTTCACGAAAAATCCGCCACATGGCGCTAGCTGTATCGGCGAGTGCGGCCACGTGACCAGCGGCGCTAAAATTCAAACATATTTTAAAAAATCGGAAAAAAATGGGAAAGAATCCGGAATAAATCCAGGATGACGTCCCATCGGTTCTGGATCACAGGACACCTCCAGGAAGGCCAGGAGATGCAGTAATTGGCGGATCAATTGAAAAATTGACTCAAAATCGAAAAGAAATCAGGAAAGAAAGGCAAAGATAGAAAGTATCCGGTCAACATCTGGAAACAAGTCTAAGGTCGTGCTACTCTAGCTACATGGCGTCAAAACTTACTGATCTAAGAACGCACTGATCAAAAACTCGTGACACACCTTTGACATTTCATCGAAGCATATCCTCTCAATCGAGTCGAACACAACCCTGACGTTGACGAATACTAATGATGACATGTCATTATAATTACTCCTTCATTCAGGTAATTGCGCTCTTGGTCTCGAGATGGAAAAGAGTCAGAGGATCAGAGGCGACAGTCTTCAGGCATATGCAATTTTTGGAATGGACAATAGATTTAAGCAACAGCGAAACTACTTGTCAAATTTATTTGAATATAGATGCAACGTCTGGTTGGAAAATGCAGGTTTGTCGGCTTCTGGCTCCTCCAGCATGTGGAAATCTATAAGCATTGGAATGTTCTATATTTGTTTCAGTAGAATCGGTATACAGAATTTCCCAGGTGATTGATGACACTGTTTGTTGGCAGCTAAGGTGATTTAATATCCCATGAGGAAATTGGAAGAATAGAAGAGAACTGACGACAGTTCGCAATGGGTTGGATCAATTATAATACCTTCTAGTTTCATCAGTCCAGTGAAAAAACGTATTGCTATTGACACAATTGCTAAAAACTCACTAATTGAGAACTCGTGACACACCTTTGACGTTTCATCGGAGCATAGCCTCTAAATCAAAGTTGAACACAACCCTGACGTTTTCGAATACTAGTGATGCCATGTAATTGTAAATATTCCTTTATTCAGGTAATTGCATTCTTGGTCTCGAAATCGAAGACAGTCAGAGGATCAGAGGCGACAGTCTTCAGGCATGTGCAATTTTTGGGATGGACAATAGATTCAAGCAACAGCGAAACTACTTGTCAAATTTATTTGAATATAGATGCAACGTCTGGTTGGAAAATGCAGGTTTGTTGGCTTCTGGCTCCTCCAGCATGTGGAAATCTATAAACATTGGAATATTCATACTTGTTTCAGGAACAAATGCTGTTCTCTGACTGAACTTTGCACGCTATGGCCATTTTTTCGCATTTCTGAGCGAAAAAATGGAGATCTCTCGACGAGTATCCGGAATTGCTCGGTCCAGTCGACACGCTCGTGTTTCTGAGGCCATAATATAGGTATCGTCATTTATTTTGTGTTTGAGAATCCACAGCTGCTACTTAATTCAATTTATCCAACGACCGGTCGATCAATAAGCTGATTCTTTGTTGCAGAACGTAGAATTATCAAGATATTTCGATGGTTCCGAGTTGTGTCTTGATTGAGTCGACGGATCTGAGTCGCTGCAAACAAACTACATGAAAATAAGATTGCTCCGGACATTTGGAAAGCGAAGAATACAGCTCCTTCGGGTCGAGAAAGCACGATTGATATTCTGCGCTTTGGTTTCTCACACATTTTGAGCCCAGAAATCCGACTGTGCTCGCCAAAATGTCTTGCTCATCGAATTGATCAAGTGATAGCAAATTCCCCACTGTAATGAGCAGAGAAATTATATTAACTCTGTAGCTTTAAGTCGTGCCTCGCTTAATTCGACGGATTTATGTTCTCAAGTTCGAAAATCGTAGAATAAGGTATTTTAAAACATTCGAAACATATGCTGTATTGCGCTAGCAAGATTGCAGAACCGCTGAGACCCTGGTCTTTGCTTCTATTGATTTCAGAGTCAATAATGAACTCTAGTTCCTAAAGTTTCGGCTTTTCCACATATTTGAGGCTCAGAAACGATGAAAATACTAATCCTCTGTTTAAATTAATTGACTGCTGTACTCTACTGCTTTGAGGAGTCAAAAAATTGTAATACCTTGATAGCTTTTAGTCGTTGTTCAATTATGTAATCAGATTCTAGTTTTCAAGATCAAAATACATACAACTACTGCCCTGTCATCATTATTTATTATTTTCCCCTCTTCTCCTGAATCTTTTTCAAGTTTTATCTAACTTCTAATGAATTAGTGGACTTCCTTCATGTCCTGTGAGCTTCTGACGCCCTGCAGCTAGAGTGACACGACCTTAGACTTGTTTCCAGATGTTGACCGAATATTTTCTATTTCTTCCTGCATTTTCTGATTTTTTTTCGATTTTTAGTCAATTTTTTGATTGATCCGTCAATGACTGCATCTTCCGGCCTTCCTGGAGGTTCCCTGTGATCCAGAACCGAAGGTACGTCATCCTACATTAATTCCCGATTTTTTTCTGATTTTTTGCGAATTTTTCCTATTTTCTCCGATATATTAAATTATGTTTGAATTTTTCCGCCATTGTGACGTCACGTGGTCTGGTCGACTGACCGCGCCAAAGCCGTGCGGCGGATTTTTGGTGAACTAAAAACTCGCCGATACAGCTAGCGCCATGTGGCGGATTTTTCGTGAACTACTGAAGCGTCTAGCCTCGTGACAGGCCCCACTCGTTTCTCGACCACGTGGTCGGGTCGCAGGTGGCGCCATCTTTTTTTAGTTCGACGTAATTCCGCAAGATGGCGCTGGTCGCAACTCGTTTTAGTAGTTCACGAAAAATCCGCCAAATGGCGCTAGCTGTATCGGCGAGTGCGGCCACGTGACCAGCGGCGCTAAAATTCAAACATATTTTAAAAAATCGGAAAAAAATGGGAAAAAATCCGGAATAAATCCAGGATGACGTCCCATCGGTTCTGGATCACAGGACACCTCCAGGAAGGCCAGGAGATGCAGTAATTGGCGGATCAATCAAAAAATTGACTAAAAATCGAAAAAAAATCAGAAAATGCAGGAAGAAATAGAAAATATTCGGTCAACATCTGGAAACAAGTCTAAGGTCGTGTCACTCTAGCTGCAGGGCGTCAGAAGCTCACAGGACATGAAGGAAGTCCACTAATTCATTAGAAGTTAGATAAAACTTGAAAAAGATTCAGGAGAAGAGGGGAAAATAATAAATAATGATGACAGGGCAGTAGTTGATGCTGTATCTTGGCCTCGACAATATTCGAAAGACATCAATGTTCCCACGCGATCCTAAACGCTTGTCACCTTGAGTCATATCACAAAAATTACCTCTATCGTTCCCAAAAGAGTCGACAGGGCAGAATATTTGGAAATGTAACGAAGTACGAGTGATTTTAATATATGCAACTCGTTCACGATACAGAATTGTGGTTCTCCTCGCGATTTATTAACGCACAATTGAAAGTGCATAATTTAAATTCGAAGCGTCATTGGATCTGAAACATTTCACCGTGAAAGAATTTTCATTGATTCAAAAACATTAAAAGACATAATTATTCACATTTCATAGGATAAAAATAATTCCATTCGTGAATTTGAGCCTCCCTTGACGATGTGTCTGTGATAGAAAAAATGTTAAGCTATTCGATTTTTTCACTGAAACAATCTGTGAACGCGCCACAAGCCTCCACATCTACAAGTTCGTGCCCATCGCTGATCCCATGCTCTAATTGCAGCGGTTCTCATTATGTTTTGTACCTGAGCTTTTCCTCCGCACCTGAATCAAATTTTACGGTTATAATTGTAATTGCAAAGAACTAGGTAAAAACTAAAACAGTAAAGTCTGTTCAGGCAAGGTGTACCTCGAGCATTGTTTGACTAACAGAGGTTGTTTCCCCAAGTATAGATGGCGAATACTGTCGACTATTTGTCCGCTATGCATACATCCTTCGATTGGATTCAGTTCTGGCACGAATACCAAATATTCTGGCTCCACACCAAACTCCAGCTGGATAGGAAGACTTTGCGAAAAGAGCATCGGCGTTGCAATGGCGGTGATGTTATTAGTTTGGTGAAGTTGCGGAATCATTATCTGATTCGGTAACAAACAGCATTCGTCTAGAAAAAAAAAAAATTGATAAATAACGGCGATTTTTGGGTTTGGGTTTGGTACGCTCACCGACTAAACTATCATCAACTTGTTGCTGCTGCGTATCTCCGTTTGGCTGAACCAATCGAGATAGTAATCTGAACAGCAAGGCCAGCGCATCCAAATTGTCTGTGCTTCGTAGGAAAACTGGTAAACAGGCAGGTCTCAGTAGACCCCATATTCGTATAATTACGAGTAATTCTCGAAGAGTATTCAACGCTTTGTAATCCTTCAACAGCTCGTACTGTGAACCAAAATAGTTCTGCACAATCATTCGAACCTGCTAATTGCTTATCTATGGATTTATTTTTGTTTTCTACCAACCCCGCCGGATTTCAGCTGTGAACGTTGTTCCGGTAATCGAGCGAGAAGATTGAGGGCCATATCTGCTACCCATTGAATCAATTGCTGAAGCGATAACAGGGTGCTCGGCTCGACCGTGAATTCCTTTGGGTCTAAATGTAACAAGACCTTGTCAACATCCGTTATAGCGTCTGTAATAACAGCAGCTAAACTTTCAGCAGGACCTTTGTCGTGCGATATAAGATCCGACGGCCTCAGTAGAGACTTGAAGGCTGTTGCTACCGAGTGAATCATCAACAAAGAAGACAGATCCGCGGCCTTAGATTGTCCCGTTGCCAACATTCTGGAATATAAGAATCAGAATCACAGAAACGTGAAATTTAAATATTTCTTGCGTTATAACGTGAGTAAGTGACAACGAACCTAAACAGACAGGTTTTTATGCAAAGAAATTGTACGTAGTAGTACTGTTGAATTGGCGCAGGCTGACGATTGTACGATATGTCAAGGCGTTCGCATAAAGTTTCGATCATAGAAGATCTGAGACAGAGAAGTAAATCCAAACAGTCGAGACCAGTGACCAGACAGTATTCTAGCATGGTACAAGTATAACCGGAATTCATGGACGAACCTGAAATGTTACAAAACATTTCTATTCTATTTTCTGAAACAAAATCGACAGCATAAGTAAGAACACTAGCATTTTTTCTATCACATACCGCCTTCGAGTAATAATCTGTAGAGATACAAGGTGCCTTGGGTATCGCACACTAGAAGAATCCCTCCAAGCCATGAAATATCGACATGAGAAATGGATAAGGTTAACCGCTGATATTTATTACTCGGCTCATCTTGCCGCCAAGCCATATTTAATGATGCTGTTGCAATTTCTTTAAGACAGTCTCGGTTCAGATAATGAATCGAAGAATCGGCTAATGCGATTACAACGCAACTCGGAGGTGGCAGTGTTGTTACAACCGAAAGCTTTGTTGTTGTTACCGCAACTACAGGAGATTTGCATTGGTATTGAGACTGATGTTGCCAAACCTGTTGATCATGTTTATACGTCAAAGCTATCAGAAACATGTTATTGCTTTGGGAGTGAATGAAAAAAAAACCTTTTCATCGGAAACTTCATACTTACAACAGTTTTGAAAGATTCGAGCGTCTTGGGTTGAAATAACTTATGAACCGTTTGAGATTTTTCCCTGAGTTCCCAGACTTCGACTAAGCCTCCGTTATCTCCATTGGCTGCGATTACTAGTGAATCCGCATCTTCTCTTACAGCGAACTTCAAGTGAGTTACCTTGCTAACTGAAATGCAAAATCTCTTAGACTGGTGTGTATACAAAAAATCTGCTCTTTGAAAAATAACCTCTCACATGTATTATCTTTGACAACGCCGTCATGTAAAAAGAAGCTGGGTAGAGCCTGCGACGTGATGTGACATTTGTCATCTGTTCTCCTGACGGATACTCTGTAACATCTTACAGGCAGCGCGACGCTGCCGCTACTGACGGCAACTAGATAATGACCATCTGGGCAAGAAGAGAAATTAAGAGAGGAAAGGTTCTACATACGAAAATAAATTTCACACTCACTCTTTCCATAACAAATGTCCACTGCTGTTATTCTGTGCCGTGTGCTTCCAAGACTTTCTGTGGCAAAGCACACTTGGTTTGGAGAATCTTTCATTAGCATCACTGCTCCGACCATTCCCGTAGTCGAGACAACGAGAACACCTTCAGCCGCTCGTCCACCAAATTGTCTTACCGAAGGGGCAAATCTCAAGTGATTGAACTTGTCATTATAGTAAGTACTGTCTTTTTTTTCAGTGACTAAACCAATCTAGAGATGAACGGGGTGTAATATTATCAAATACTGTAAATTTGACAATGAGGTTTTATAACAAGAACCTTTTTTCCATTGTGAAACCATGCTGCGCTAAGAATATGTTCTCCCGGAAAACAAGCAGAGCCAATTAATGTCCAATCATTGAGAATGTGGTCTTTGAATGTCCACAGTTGTATGTTACCAGATTCATCGGCAACGACTAGCTTATCGCCGGGTAGATCCCATTCCAACGCAGTTATGTTTGATTTATTGGATAATACTCTGTTGAGGTTAGAGCATTATGGGTATGATAGAATAAGTCTGAAGAGACCTTTGGCTCTTCTACTTACTTGTGCGAATGCCATGGCATGTTAAGGTCGCAAATGTAGACATGAGAGCCCCACGTCTTTCCATTGTAATCATCTAGTTCAGTTGTAGTAGTGAAAGCTGCAATGTTTCGACTTGATAACGAACATAATGACTGACCGTCGCATAATCTAGAATGAAAATTGGTAGGATTGGAAAATTACTTGGAGAGCAATGATCCAGATGATGTACTGACTATCACCTACCTTTCTGAATTTAGACCGGACTTGACGAATTTTCTATTGACAGTGTATATCAGATCCATTTCTGTTCGAGTTCCAATGCGACGTTAACTACTACATAATCGATTCCGGTAGCTTCTATGAATATCTGGAATCTAATCAGAAGTTGAGAAATTCTTTTTCTCTTTGATTGAGATACGAAATTATGGGTTCGCTAAACTGTGATACTTGTGTTACATAAGAGGTTACAATTTTCTATCTGTGTCATTACGTATGTAATACGCAGTATGGTATGTAGTACTACATAACGTAATGGGTACCATCAGTTCCTACATGAATTCTGCAACTGCATGGTCTTCTCCATAGACATTTCTAACATGGGCGTCATGTGGCCGTTGAGTGTAGATAAGAATGTGGCAACCTAGAGGAAAGGCAGATGGGTAATGGGATAGGACGCGATAGGGCAGAACTACAGGATTTAAGCGTCAAATTCAAACGGGGAAAGTCTGATAGTTCTTAGCTGATGATAGTTCACTAATTTTACTAGAATTGCAGTCAAAAATTATCTTCTGAATTTACTTAGATCAGAGCCGTACCGTTTATCACCGTTATTCTCAATAACTAAACTATAATAGGTATGCTGCCCAAAGAAATTTTTTAAAATGTGACAATATTTGCTTTTGTCAACCCATATATTCCATTCATAGAGTTTTATTGATAATGTAACAATCTACATTGGAATCATCGATAAAGATTTTAAATAGAACGACGCAAACGACAGATCTCATGTGAACTGCACGTCTGTGTGTATAATATGTGTTTTTTGTATAATATTTGTATGTATGTACGTACCTGTATACTCATTGTACATTGTATATTCATGGTGATATAATTCGCTATCTAATTGTATTATTTAGGTGTTACATCAAAAAAGCATGATTTTTCTCTCCTGCAAGTTCCGATATAATACAAATTTTAGAAAGTTTCGTATTTATATCTATACATGATAATATTTACACCTATAAATGTCGCGTATTAATAGTGAAAATTAATTTGTCATCTGACTATTTTCACAAAGTATCACATTAATAATAATTTTTGAAGTTTGCAGTTGAATCAAAATTCAAAATATGTAATCAGTAATCTTGAAACTTAATCATACTGGTTTCTCTTTCATCATGAAGTTACATGTATACGGTCGTTGCACCGATTTTTTATTAATATCTTTTATGCTAATTTCATGAATATTTGAAATTATTTACAGATTGCTACTTGCAGCAGTTTTTTTTGTTTAATTCTGATTTTTCTTATAAACTATGCCTATGTGTATAATAATTCTTTGCCAGAACGAGGTTGTAGATTTGTGTTTTCTCACATTCTTCAAAAATTTTCATCACATCGGTTTATTACTTTTCGACTAATCAGATTCAGCGTGTCACATTCAATAGCAAAATACATCATCAGAAAAAGTCTGGGAGATGTTTATAATTCGGATATGTCTTTGTAATCCAGACAAAGTTCTCATGACATTCATTTGCAATTTATGAATTTCCATACCTGACCCTGTAGAGTAACAATAGACGCTACTTTGAGTTTTTCCTCCGTAGAGTTAATATCCAAATCTTTTCGTTTTTGCTTCCTATCCATTTTTTGAATCGATAAATAAAATTAATTCAAAATCTGACGTTCTAAAAATTTGTACTCAAAATTTGTTCCTACTTGGTACCTATGAATTTATTTTACGTGGTCATCGGATATTCATTTGCCCTGATATTTTAGTTTCATGAATTATAAAAATAGAAGTGTACTGTGCTTTTTCTTTTATGTTTCTGTTACGTCTTTTTTTCCCCTCACAATCATACCAAAAATTTATGACCAAATAATTTATCATCAACGATCCAACCGTTTGAGGGCATTTGTATTCTCATCAGTCCATAGTGATTATAGATACAATAATCTCAAAAGCAATGGTGCGGCTAATTAACTTTTAAGTCTCATAGAATTTTAGATTAGTATCAGTATCGATCATAATATCGGTCGGTATTTTCAGAAACATCGAATAACGACGAATATATCAACAACGCTTAACTTATTTGTTCGTAATAACTTCAACAGCAAACAAAATGGTATCGTTGTCTCGAGGAATTTTCAAACAAAGTGAACGTTACAATTCCATACAAACCTGAAGTCTAATCTAGAGTTCCTGATTTGCGAAAGTACAAAAACAAAAGATAAATAGATGAAATTAGAAATGAATGAAAAAGAAAGAAACGAATGCATTTATAGACTGACTTGCTGTAATTTTTCTTAGGAAAATCATGCTACGGCATGTCTGTGGTTTACATACAGAGCCACGATATACATTATTATAAAAATAGTAATAATTAGGTAATTATGATCTATGTTATCAACGAAGACGCTGAAAGGAGAAACAAAATCCGTATACATATTTTCCATTGGCAATACTGACCCATCTAGAAAAAGATCTCCAGAGTTGTAGTCATCGTTAGCAAATCATAATTGAATTCATTTTATTCGTTATTGTATCGAAGCCATGAGCAACAGAAAGAGAACATGGCGAAGACGCTACCCTGCTTAAAAAATATAACAATACGTATAAGAGTCACAACTTTACTGATGCATTAATATGAGGAAAGCAATTGTTTTATGTGCATTTTATATTGCGTTTATAAAACCAAAAAACAGGACATGTCGTTCAAAATCGGAAAATAATGTATGGTGTATAATTGCAGATATTGTGCAGGAGTGTTGGAAACAAAATTATAACAATTATCGACTCGAATAATTGTGCATTATAAAAACGTAATGGAACCTTATTCTCAGATGCAATCGCTTGTTTTATTTGAAGGCTAATGAAAATCAGTAATCCCGCCCCCAGGTGATCACGAAGTTCCGAAAAGCCAGGGTATCTTGTGAATAATTCTTAGATCAAACAAATTAAGATTCAACATCATCATCCTTAGTATTATTTTCATCATCACTATTGTTGTTATCATGCTTGTACATACTCTGACACTACAAGTGCTTTTTATACATGTATATATGCGTGTGAACAAAAAAGAGCTCTTTGTAACATGAAAATGACATTACCCTTCAAGATTTTTACGATTCCATCACATCAGTGATGATAGAAGAGAAGTTTGTGAGTTCTTCTACTAGTATCGCACTTGTATATAAAGGTGATAATTCGTATAATCAAACGTGATTACGTTACACCAAGCAACTTGACGTTCTAGTGGTTAAAAGTCGCTGATGATTCGTAAAACCATCTTTTGAAAGAAATTCAGACGAGTTGTCGCGAAATATTTATTGCACGTTGGGCGATTCTTAAATCCTATATTGCCTCAATGGAAACACATCTGTTTTAGAGTATACCGCTGTTGCATTTATGCGGACGCAGCTCTCTCAGTATGCTAAAAATACCAATCGTATTGCAGATCTTGCTTATGATTATAAGACGTATTTGTATATAATGTACATATACATAAACTTCTCTTTTTACGCATTATTATTCAGATTTCAATCCATCGCGGTAAGTTGACGGGTTTTTTTTTTTGAGGCTCTGACGAATCACAATGATCAAAATCTAGGTTTATATTTCAGGCTGTGTTCACATGTATGATATAAGGACGTAGAGTTTATTATGAAGTGATGATTTCAAGTATGGGACGTATTTTTTTATCACTCCATGAAACAAAGCTTTGTACTTTTGGTTACATACGTATTAGTAACAAGGCAACGTCTTACTTTGTTATCTGTGAATGCAGCCAAAATATTTTAAAAATAATCACGAAAATTATATGCATTGGTTACGTAAACTAAGGACAAAACGAAGTTCTTTGCTTCTAACAATCAACATCATTATTTGTATCAAGTTAATCAGGTGGTAGAAAACTAAATAGTCTGAACTGCTCTCTGATGTGCGGTCGTACGTCACCTCCCTATAAACAACAAATAATCATGATTTGTTACTCAGTGTGAATTTATAACTGATCGGTGCCATAGGTACATACCAAATTCACTAAATTTTCTAAAAATGGTAACAACTTCATAAGCTCATTATCGGAACGATCCGCGAACCAGCTTTCAATTGGTATACCATTCTCCAGCTGTAGAGAATATGGTTTAAAAGATGAGCGTTTTACTTAAAAATTCCTTTGTCGTACTTAAATAATCAACACCAACCTGGTAGCCAAAAGCCTGGGGACTATTATCGATAATGACCGTCTTGGACAAATCTCTCCCTAAAATGGATAGATCCTTGATGTAGTTTCCATTAACGCACACGCAATGTTCTCTGAACAGGCGATATTTGATTAATCTTCTTGTCGGATCTAATAGATTCATCAATTTGTTGGCATAGACCCGCTTGCTGGCTGTGAATAAAATAACTTCGTACAAAGAAGAGACATGCTCAAGGAATTCCCGAAAAAACGGTCTTGTTCTGACGAACACTTTATACGTCACTTCCTGAAATACAACCGGGAAACGAAACGCGGCATCGGAGAGTTCCTGAAGGCTACAATGAACCAAGGTCTCATCCTGGAAATTAATAAATGTCATATAAATAGCCAAGTCAAAGTTTAAAATAGATGATGCTACAAACATTGCAAGTTATATTTTCTCACCAAATCTAATACCAGGCTAAACTCAGGGCTGCTTCTGGTCTTCAAGGGCAATGCTGGGCACCTGGCTCTCATTGCTGGTGTTAACGGTGGTAAATGTTTGATGAATAAATAAGGATCAAATGGTTCCCAGTCTTCCTGGACTTGAGAGACCATATTTTCGACGCTGCAGCTCTCTACAATTTCTTCATTTTCAACTTCCATGTATTTCACATCCTGATAGTCTGCAACCAGCTCCTCGGAGACGTATTTTGCATTAAGATTGTCATTTGAATCTGCAGAATGGTCAGAATTTCTAGAATAGACATCTGTCAAGCTGCCGTACTTCAAGGATGGAAAATCTTCCGCACTTTCGTATTTGGATGACTCACTGCCAGTGTTTGAATACTGGTATTTACATTCCTCACTGCTGTTCTCATTACCATCCACGAATGTGTACTTCGTGTTTGGAAAATATTTCTCTGTTGGATAAGACATCCTGCTCCCATAATTCGGAGTTGAATGAATTATGTTATTGTAAAAGTCTACAGATGATTCGCTACTTGGACAGATTTCTGGATACCCACAGTGCAGAGAGAGGATATCTGATTGACAATGTAAAGATTATGAAAACAATGTTCGAAATTTTGCTCAATGACTCACAAAAACTAATGAACACTAACCATGAGCCTTGTTATTCTCGTCGTTAAGCAGGCAAGATAAATCTGCATGTGGAGGTTCAGTTGGTGCTGGAATTAATTCTGCAAAGGCAACAACAGTTGGAGTAAGTGATTTCTCGTCGTGCAGTGGTATCGCAGGACAAATTGGGACATCTTCAATGAAAGTGGATGTTGCGTATGGAGCTGGTGAGATCAGATTCCAATTTTCCTTTGACTCTTCAGAAACTTTAGAAACTTTTGTAGTCCTTGGTGGCTATAATGATGTTTTGGTTCAATTTATTGAGTTTTGGATGAAGATGTTTTCAAAAACACAGATCCATTTCAACTTTACTCACAATGCTGGAATCCTTTGGTGGAGCACGATGTAAAGGTGTCGAGGTGACCATTCCTCGTTTAATACACTTCCTTCGTCGAGGCCTTTTTTCTCGACGAATCGGAGGCGATTTGGCAAAGTGCAAAACGTTTTCTCTACAGGCCTTATAAAGAGAGAGATGTAAAAAAAGAAAAGAAAAGACCAAAAACGGAAGCAAGAAGGTGATATAGATTCGATTTAAAAAAGTAAATTGATTTTACCATCTCTAGTAATCTTTGTGCCAAAACTTACCTCTTTTAATAGATTAGGTGATCTTTGTCTCCATCTAGTCAATCTCCCACATCTGCTTGTAGTGTTCACTCGTTGACTATTATTTGCGATTGCTGGAATTTTTCTAACAGCCCCAGATTGCACTCTGCTGCGAGTTACTTTGGAACTTGTCGCTCCAGCAGTTCCTAGCCTACCTCGGAGCCGCCGACTAACATGTTCGCTTCTTAACCACATATCCGCCCACTCTTTATGCAATCTGAACAGAAATGTTAGTTCACAGGTAACAATTATTATTTGCGAAATCACAGCATCCTTTATTGAAGCACTTTGAAGCCGATGAACTATATAATTCATAGATGCTATAATCTACATGGATCATATTTTCTCAAGAATTAAAACTTACTCAGGGGAAAACATTATTTTGATAAATTTTCCAAGTTTAGAAAGAAAATCCATGACACTAGTATATAAGAATAGTAAAAAATCCTAGTTCTAATCTAAAACTTGTAAAATATTCTTATATAACGCATCACGTTCGAATTCTGATAATTTAGCCAATAATTATTACATGATTTGAGATGTCATCTCTCCCAAAAAATTTGTTTACAAATGGAGTGACAAACTTTCTTCTGTTAGAATCTACTGAATACTTCTGCTCGTTAGTAACAGACAAGAATTTCAATTGAAGTTGTTCCCTTGCCTATAATTGATAATTATGTCAATTAATGCAATTACATTTCTTCTTTTAGTCGTTTTCCAGTTTCTGTGTTTTCGTAAAATAATCATGAGGTAGTTGTTCATTAGGAGTGAATTTTCAGTTCATAAATAAAAAACACTCATGCTGCCGACCAAAAGTGCGGCATAAAGAGTTTCTAAATGTTGGTGAAAAAATCAGGATAGGATTACGGGGAGAATGTCAATCACTCATACTCGTTATTGCTTGCATTTCTCCTTAGCAACAACAACCCTAAAACCTTTATCCCTACCCCTTCCAACCACCCTTGCTCTGGCAATATTGATTGCTCTCAACACTCTCAGGTAAACCTCTCTCCCACCCTCCTGACCCTCACACTGTATATCATTTCAGTTATTTAAAAAGGTTTCGATTAGCAAGAAGATGATAGAATGTTAGTTACAGGAATGAGTATTTTTCTGGAAATATTTTTTGTATAATGCATTTCTGAATTCCTGACATTCTATCTAAAATTAATTGCAGTACTCTCTATTAGGAAAATCAGGACCCATTATCCAGCAGCTACTTAAATGAATGGAGTTGGAAATGAGTAAGCTAATAGTGCATTTCAATGTATTTTGTCAACGGGTGTTGCTAATAAATAAATTGAGTATGAACTGTTCTAGCTGTGGGTACTTGATCCGTTTGAATGCAGCTACAGCTCCAGAGTTTTGTTCGCTGAGTTTTTTATTCACAGGTTAGGTATGACGGAGAATATTCTGCAAAAAATTTATCTGATATGACAGATATAAGAAAATGAAACTGGGAAAATCGAATAGGTATAGGAGTTGTAGACAAGGTTTGAGATTATTGAATCTGAACTGGCTAGATAGTTTATTATTGGTCTGTACATCAGTGCCTTATCAAAATTTCAAAATTTAATCATAATTTGAAACCTAAAAGATCTGAATTAGGTAAGAAATGAAAAATGATCCTAACCCAGCCACTTCGTTTTAGTGCCGCGGTTTTAGCGCCAAAATAATTGACGTTTCGGAATCTTCTATTTATAGATTACCGTTCATGGATATAGTATGTGTAATACATAGAAGCCGAGGAAGCGGGGTATAGGGACGGTGAACGCATCTTAAGTGAGGTAATAGGCAAGGTAATAGACGGTAGATTATTTAATTATAATAACAAATCATTGATCAGGTTGTAATGTAATTACCTACGGAGAATGTGTTTCGACGAGTATGGTAGCGTTTCTATGAAATAGTCTTATTTTATAACAGAAGCAAATCAAGTTGAACGAAATTTGTGTGATGAAGCCGCGTGGAAAGATCCTGCATTTATTTATTTACTCTATCGGATTACTACCGTCATTCGGGAATATTTTATCATGCTCAAGAACTGAGTCAACGATAAGTTGAGAATTAAATTTGGTTTTCAGTTTACAATTAGATTTATCAGAGGCTTTGAGACAAATGGTTGTTTGGTGGGAGTTCTTCGATATTTCAGATGTAACCACATGGCCTTGTCAATGATCATTATTATTCTCATCACGATGAGTCAAGGAGCCACCAATCCTAAATCCTCATTTCTGATCACGAAGTTCGAAAGCGTTGCGCGGCCTGGTACGAAGTGCTGGAAATCCGCCTATTACTATTTGGTCGGTAGAAGTGATCTTTCTACCGCGAGTTTGTCGCATGAGAAAAGTTGTATGAAAAACAAGAAAACCGTAAACTTTAATTAGTCAAAATTGTAGACAACTGGTACTCACCATTTTGGAGAATCTGTCTAACCACTGTCACCCTTTTAGACACACGATTAATTACAATTTTTATATATTTATTCAAACCGCTTCGAGCGTTCACTTTTCATCCCCCGAAACTAAAAACAAACATGGCGACGGCGTCATTCGGAAAACACTACGAAGTCACTTGTTAAAAATTCTATGACAAATATCGACGACGTGATTGATTAAATTATTTAAAATTCGTGTTTTATCCCATTTCTATGAATCAATGTACTCGTTTCTCAAAAAAAACATCTCATCAATATTGACAATTACCAAAATAAAGCCTCGCTGACTTTATCAACACTTCCGTCCGCTCCCGCGCCATCTTATGTCACGTCATTAACGGCGTTATTTCATTATCCATAAATAATTCTGCACCTGCCTTATGTAACAGGAAATATCAACCACAAAAGTTGAAAAAATTATTCCCAATAGTATCATTATTGTTCAATGATTACATAATTCTTCTTCTCAGTAGTCACACATTCTGACGATCGTGGGTCATGCACCAATCGCGGGTATGGCGCCTAAGTTGAATTAGCACATTATCATAGGATTCATCAAAAATTTTTTATTTCATTAACTTAAAATTCATTCCTTGTATGTGAGTGGAGATCGAGACATAAAAGGCAAATATATGTACATTTATCTTCTGTCTGTTTTGCCGACTCCTCTCTTGCCAGTAAACAAATGCCTAGGCATCTTTGTTCCAATGAACCGATCTGCTTCTCCCTTCAATCCCTTCTTTGCCACCTTCTTCTTTATTGCCTTGTGGGCGATATTCTTCAGCTTAGACTTCATCTGTTATGTTCGGAAACAAAAAGATGTAAAGCAGATTTTCTTAAGCACCCATTTATTGATATGTATCCCCGTAGGTAGAAGAGGCAAATCTTACCACGGTGTCCTTGATTCCCATCTCATCGCGAGCTGGTCTGGAACTGCTGCGGGCTCGTGATTGCGGTTCTGATTGCAAACGCATTCGTTTAGTAACAGGTTGAGACTGCGATCTCGATCTACTTCTGGTTTTGGTAAAGTGTGCCTGTAAACCCAAATTCAATAATTAAACAGGAGTGCATGGGATATTGGGTAGTGTCAACTAACATTTTCCGTATCTTCCATATCCACGCCCAGATCTTCCATTTGATCTCGTAATTTGCTGACCGATCGATCTCTTTTTTTAGCAGCAGCTGTACGAGGCATAACAGGCTTGGTGGATGCCTTTTGAATCCGGGCTTCGTCCTTCATGATTGCTTTGCGTTCTCGAATTTGTCTAGCCAAATCACGGATCTCCAGCATTGTTTCACTCAGTTCAGGTATCTTTGCGTCATAGACGCCTGTCTCTTCCCTGAGATTTTCCTCCTGCTCGAGAGCAGTTAGTTTCTGGAAATAAATTCGTGGTTCAGTTCAATCCTTGATCTTCATGATTTGCGCAATATGCAATGTAAGTTAATTTTGACTACACCCACATCAAAGATATCACGATCAATGTAATCTGCTACGTTGTGACCCTCCCAGAATTCAGGAATGATGTCAAACTTCTGATCTCCTTCAATCTTGTAATTCTTTTTCAAGTCCAAAACGTAGTCATCGCCCATTTCCTCCTCAATTTCTCGCTCCAACATCCTCTTCTTTTCAATTTTAGCGGTAGACACTTCTTTCTTTTTGAGAATACACTCTGGAATACAAGGTGGTCTTGCTTTCTGGTCTCTAGGTGATGGTCGCGCAACGTGTAAACGATTCAGAACAGATTCCATCTGTAGAAATAGTTTGCTTGATAAACATAGTAAATAGTAATATAAATTCTACTGAGCTATTGTTCATAAGCACCAGTACCTTCTTAGTCTTCATTTTAAGTTCGACTCTGTGAGCAAGCAAACGATCGCAAGCCTGAGTCTTGACATCCATGACGCCAAAATCAGTAATTGTACTCATTTCTACCAGAGGAACTTCAGAATTCCCTTCAAAAGGCTTCAATATTTCACGTTTTGCTTCAGAGAGCTCTTCCAACCGTAGAACATCGACTTTGTTCAGTACAATCATTAGAGGTTTATTTGTGAAGAGTGGTTTTATAGACTCAAAGAGTTTAATCTGCTCATCAAGAGAATGGCCACATTGCTCTGAGATGTCTATAAAATATAAGACAGCTGCACGTAAATGAGCCATTGCTGTGACAGCCTGCATTTCGATAACATTTCTTTCTTCTAACGGATGATCCAGAATTCCAGGTGTGTCTACGACTTGCCAGCGCAGATACTTGTAATCTGTATGTCCAACATATAACGATTTGGTCGTAAAAGCGTAGGGTTGCACCTCAACGTCGGCTCTGGTAATTTTATTGATGAAACTACTTTTGCCAACATTTGGGAATCCGCAGATAATAATCGTACGAGTGTAAGGGTCTATACTTGGTAGACGAGCCAAGTGTTGTCTAACTTGTTCGAGGTATGTTAAATTGGCAGCCTGCCTTTTCATAATGGTAGCCATGCGACCAAGGGCAGCTTTTTTCAGCTGTTTGCAACGGTACAACGAATCTCCATATTTGAGGAGACGGACATAATCCTTAGCAACACTAGAAAATTAAATTTCAATTAAAACGATGACCCGAGGTAAAAAGTGCAGCTTTGGTTGCAGGATTCTGTAATAAATGAAAAAATTATTGTTACTTGTCGATCAAATGTCGAGCGGTATTAATTTGCCCCAGAGCTAGTTTATAGTGATCTTTGTCATATAAGACGTTCATAAGATCTGCGTAGAAGGGATGAACATCGTCTAGTTTTGGAAACTCCTGGATAATTTGGCTGAGTCGATCGTGGAAATTTTGCTGGGTGAATTTTACTTTTCTAGTGTAAAACGCACGGATACGTGATATCTTGTAATTTTTGTGTATGACTGTCGGTGTTTTACGTTGGGTTTTAGATAAAATAATGTCAATGAAGTCCTGCAAATTGTTAAAGAAATTTAAAAAGTTAGACATCGGTATGTTAGGAGTAAAGTTAACCTCTTGAGATTGTTTTCATTCTGCTATAATGTCAAATCGACTAAAAACTTGCCTTAGCAGTCGGAACCACTGCGATTTTCTTAAAATTATACAGAGCCATGTCGCTCGATTGATTATCACTCAATTAATTGCAAATTTTTGTGAAACATCGGCTATACTGCAGAAATCCTGTTAGGCACATGTGCACGACGTCCTCGAAAAGAAAGATGGTCAATAGCACCGTTTCTACTGTGGTGTTGGCAGTGTCACCAAATTACCAACTTCGGTCAATGGTTGTCAGATCTCGAAGTGAACAGAGCGCCGTCTTCAAAACTTAAATTGTCCCCCTTTTGTCGATTTTTGATTTAATTTTTTAATTAACGCATCTCCCCCAGCCCCTGAAGGCGTCTAATGACATACAACTGAAAGTAACACCATTTCAGATTCATTCTCAATTTATTTCTCATTATTTCCCATTTTTTCCGATTGTTTTTAAATTTAAAAAATTATTTTTCATTGGTGCCGCCTATTCTTGTTCTCCGTCCCTCTTACTTCCTGATCTAACCAAGCTGTGGTCAAATAACATGGAGTCAAATACGAAGTGTCACATTTTCACTATACCTCTATAGTAGAAGAGCCGTTCTCTGCAGTTATAATTGATGATATTGTTAAAAACAATGTCTGACGAATTGTTGTCTACGGAGAACAAATTTTACGTGATAAATGGAGAACTTGAGCGTAAAAGTAAAGCATTAATGAAGCATGTTGACTCCTTTGTGAATAACAGATTATTTCACAATAAACTTGACAGCGGAATATATCCCTCAGACGGACTAACGTCACGCGGGGTAAATAGCCAAAAATGCAAAAGTTGTGATCACGAAAATGATACCGAAAAAACTTTGAAATTCAATAAAATACAAAATGCACCCGTTTTAGTGATCAAAGACTTTCAAACCGATTCAAATACGTCGCGATTCTTAACGAAAACAAAGCAATCCATGGACAAGTGAGTAGCCGAACAAACTATTCTGCAGCATTCTTGGAATATCTATAAGTAAATAGAGGTAATTGGTTACAGAAGGGTATTAAAAGGCGATGAAAGTGTCGAAGAAACGTTTGGAAAGCAAGCTAATAGTGCATGTAACGACGCAGTGGTCAGATTTTTCAAATCTAAGGCAAAGATTCTAGAGACTGAACTGGGAGCAATGAAACTTGAGTATAAAAAGAAAGTGAGCCAAATTCCCACACAATGAAAATTTCCATCTATTTTCAATTATCAATTGATTGATCTTTCTAGTGTGATTACAGTAATGAGCTTCAAGTTGAGAATAAAAAAATAGACGAGGAGCGGGTGAAATTGTATGGAGAATTATCCATACTGAAAGATACTCTACTTAAAATCGAGGCCATCAATACCACTCAATTAACCAGCCTGCGGAAAAGCGAGAGTGAAATTATAGCATTGAAAAAGGTAGGGCGAATAGTTTCATTTATGATAACAAGATCCTGATGTTTTTCACCAACGGTATGATTTTTTTGAATTTGCAGGAGATTGATTCCTTAAAAAAGGAAATGAAAGTAATAAATCAGAATTCAACCAATTTGGGTGTCAGGCTGAACAGGGCTTCAGAGGATAATGAGAGGCTTCGCAAAGCCTTAAAATGTAGTCGATTAGATGAAAAAGTATATACTTCCACACTCGTAAATACAGTTTATTATAATAATACCGAATATAATTTTGTATCTTTCATCTATTTTAGGAGTTGAGGGATGAGAATCGAAGATTAGTTGAAATTAAGAAATCAGCTATTATAAACTTAGAAAAGCAGCGTATAGAATTACTACAAGCTTTCAAAAAGCAAATTTTGCTGATTGATAATCTCAAAAAACAAAGGGTGAACATTTATTATATTCTATTTATTCAATTTTCAAAAGTAGTCAAAAAAACTAATAATATTGTTTCAATCGCACCACTAGGCACATCTAGAGGCAGACATGCTAGTCACGTACAGCGAAGAAGAATTATCAAACCTTCTAAACTGGAAAGTGGATGACTTGTAGCAATAATTTTCTGTTCGAAAATTTAGGTGATTGGTTGATGCTGCTTAAAATTCATCCTACACGATGACTGGAAATAAAAAATGCAGACGTGCAACATGACATAGTAACCATACTAGTCGCAAAATGACTGATAACGATAGATGTTGAAAACGTCACATCAAGGTACGTATTTATACAGATTCGTTAGAAACTAAAACGATCACGATCCTTGTTCAATGGAAAACAGTATTCTCGTTCATGTCATACAGCCCATAAAATTGGTTACACTATGATTCCATGTAATTTATATCATTGAATAAAAAAAATTGTCAATGTAAATTACATATCCTAACATAACTAACTCAAATATACATTTTTTGATTAAATTTAATGTTATGCATCTTGCAGATTACCTGTATTCAGTTTTTACGGATCTTCTTTATTTCTTTTAGTTTCTTATTTTTTGGTCCGCGTTATCCAATGTCAATCTTACCAAAAGAATTTGTAGCAAACGCCTCTATATGATTATTCACTTACTTTTTTTTATTTTATTTAAACATAATTAGTATGTACACTACTCGACAAGTTTTACAGCTCCTCACCAAACATTTTTTTTTCTTCCATCATCATCCGTATGAAAAATTCGAAGTTGAACCCATTTCGGAGAGATTATTAATCGGTCCAATCTCCGATTTTTACCTACAGATATTCAAAATTATTTCACTTTTGCAAATCGGATGGTTTTCCTTTAGTTATTCATTCATTTTTGTCGTTTATTATTCTTGCCTCTGCCCAGCGCGGAACATTAATTTTCAATTGGTATTCTTTTGTTGCTTTATACTTATTTGAAATGATCGAATGAATAAGAAGAGTATCCTCATGAAACAAAAATTATTTTGTGAAACTTATCCAACCGGTTCCTACTGCCTACTCTAATTTCTTGATTCTATACTTCAAGATTAATTCCATAAGTAGCCATTTGAAGAATTACAATTTGTACCCCCTACAAACAATTTTAAAAATCAAAACGAAACAAATTCGAAAAATCAACTCACTGCAACTTGTCAATTTTTCTAGACTAAAAAATACTGAAAGCATTGTATGCATCACTCGGCAGCTTATATCGTTTGGAGGTGATGTTAAAGATTCTATTATTAATTGATCGTTCATATTGGAACTCACTTTCAACATCAATTGTGGTTTTATCGCGAATGATGTATGGTTCATGTACATTAGATCAATGTAATTCAATAATATGTATTACAAGTAATTAATAAAATTACAATATTGCGTGTTTCTTTTCAACGGTTGTCTACCGACTTTGCCATAGCGTGATTTTGAAACGTAAAAGCCTTGGGTAATAATTTTTAATTTTAAATATTTTGTTCTTTCTTTTCAATCTGAAATATAATGACACATCCAACGATAACGTATTCATCCAGTCGTTCGATTTATCTTGATGTAAACACTTGAAAATATGAGGGGGGATTTATTTAGCTATTTATTCATGTATTCGCTTTTTTTTTCTTTTGTCGTCAGCGGTTAGAATCTTGTTAATCGCGTCCTTATTGCACAGGATTTGAAAAAATAATTTTCTTCAAAAACTCATCTTGACATTTCTCAACAACATTCAGCATGTCAGTTATAGCAGAGAGATAGTTTTTCTATATTATTGATAAGGGTAGGGAAATTGAATGGAGATAATTAATTGAGAGTAACATAGTTGATTTCTCCTCTTTATTAGGCACAATAAGGGTGCAATTGATTCGATTTGTGACACTGATGATTGTTTGAAAGGTGATTTGTTGCATTTTTTTTTCTTACGTAGAAAAGGAACGGTGCGTGAGAACTTTCCGAGTTTTTATTTGTTCTTCCGCTGATAAAAGGTTCGTTTTGACCAATTTATTGGAGACGTGCTCGTTCATTGGGTAGATTATTGCGAAGAATAATGAGAATTCAATCGAAAACATGAAGTACTCGATGAAAATGTCCTGAAACAATCAGGGTAGATAAAAATAGCCAGGCACGACCGTTTGATGTTAATCTCAAATTCTTTGACGGATGTGATAACTATGAAACAATTTTATTGATGTGTTATAAAAAGCCAGTTTCTAAATGCGATCGATTGGACAATTCCATACAAGGGGGCTCTTTCTTACATATACAAGAACTTTGTGTGCGATGTAAATAATAAATATCGAAACATAGATTCAGCAACGAACGCGTATCGATGATAAAAGTAATTTTTCATTCTGGTAAGCAGCAGATTCGCTATTTGCTGTCTTCTTAAAAAGATCATGCTAGGTAACTGTACGTGTCCTTTTGGCCTTCTGTCCGTTCTAGATATTCTTTTTCTATTAAAATGTCTATACATTTCTGTAAAAGAAAAATGATTAAAATTCATCTGTAAACGTCAATTTTATCACGTGCGTGGAAAATGAAACTCACCTTAATAACGTGTACCCTCGGTTTGAATCTTAAGCTGAGCTGGTTTAGAACTTCCGCAACAAGTTGTTGATGTTTCAAAACTTTACGCATTTTCATAATTCTGACAATGGCAGCTTGAATAAGTAACTTACGATCTTCTTCTATGTGCTTATGAGTCGTTTCTTGTTCAACTTTCAGTTCAGTTTTCATCGGTATATTTATGTTCACTCTTAATTTTTTACTGTAATAAAAAACACTCGATTATGGTTCCAATGATAGTTCATAATATTACAATCTTCTCATTTTTTAGTTCACTCACTTTTTGTACCCTGTGAAAAGTTCGACATTGGACGATGGAGTTAAATCGGCATCATCGTCATTGGTAGCCGTAGTCAATAGCTTGGCTTTCAGAAGGATCTGAATAACCTTTGATAATGGCAAATAGAATATGTGTTAACAAAATAAACTAAATATCAGTGGAATCAAGATAAAATTTTTACGCAACATGCCAACTTATCGTACCTGCAAAAGAAACTCCATTTTGATTTGCGTAGCATCGCATAACTGCTGTACCGTCCAATGCGTAGCGCCATTGTACTGTAGTAACACTGCCATTTGGAAAGTAGAAGCTTGTAGAGTATACCTGTGTCGAGTAATTAATATTAATGAATCGAAAACCATAATACTTCATACGACCAAAATTCACCTGTTTTTAAAGCAGTTAGTATGCAGCTCCCCCTTGGACATGTTATACAACCAGTTTAATTTTCTTCCGCTATGCTGAGAGCTGTAGAATGTTGTAAACCTATGCACAGATCTTTCGAGCTACCGATAAAAAAGCGAGGTGATCGTTCAGTATTAAAAACAGTAATCTATGAATTTTACATCAGCTAAACAAACAGATAATGAAAAGACTCACCTCTGTAGGTAGAGAAAATGTGAATGATTGTTGGAACGGCCATGAACCAGAAGACAGCACCTGTATACTAAAGTCTATGTCTAGCAGTTCTGCAGAATTTACCAAATGCCTTCGGAATTGCTCATTTAAATCTTTTGACACCCCAATGTCCTATGATAGCAGAAATTGTTTGATGTTAAAACGGGAAAAAACAATAACAGTGCGAGGAAACAACTATCGTTTGTATCGAACATTTCCCTACCTGGAACATCCGCTGGAGCTTAGAAGTGTATTCAAATCCACAGGCCTGTTTGAGCTTGGAAATCATTGATGCCTCAGCATCATCGCTAGCTGACATATGCTGAACGAGTCGCTTCGCAAGCATTTTGCTATAGAATTTCTGGAATACATCTTTATCTTCGATGTATTTGAATACAACCATCTGGATAGATTGAAAAACTTTAATATCGATTTGTGGAACGGATGTCTAGATTCAAAATTCTCGGCAGGGCTACGTACAACTTGATTTAACGTGTCTTCCAGTTCAGCTTCCTCTGGATTCTTACTGCTCTTCTTAAGTAACAGATCACAGTACTTTGCCAATAATTCTGGTGATTTGCTACTGCTGTTTGCAGCCCTGGTAACGGCATTACTGTTGATAAATCGACCACATGCCTTGTCTAGTGCGGCAACAAATCCGCTGTCATTATTGAAGGCAACCAATACCAGAGCGTTATACTTCTTGTGAACTTCCAAGATAGTGTTCACGTATATTTTAGGATCCTAAAGCAATGGATATTTGTGAGTCTAGAGTTCAGACAATAATCTTTGTAATCAATTATTGCCAAGTTCGATGGAAAAATTAACTTACGTTGGCTGCAGAATCGCCACATTTATCAATGGCAGCTAAGCCCTGATTAGCTATATGACTTTCCAAAAGGTTACGTAATTCACCAAGACCATTTGGTATTCTAGCAACCAGCTGGTACATTCGACCTAAGTCAACATTTTTATCTGCGTTCAATAGATTCTGAAACTCCGAGTGAAAAATGTCCAAGTGCTTCTCGATAAGGACTCTTTCGCATGTTTTCGCCAACCGTTCATGAGTAGTTTGATGAAGATATACTTGCACACGTTTTTGTTCCTCCAATAACCTTTGTTCGGCCTGCATGAAATTTTATATTATCTGTCGCAGTTGCGTATAACGATATATGTTTTCAAAATAATGATCGAGTACCTTTTTCATGTACTCTGTAACAGGATTTTGACGTAAGAACTCTGTACTTTCGCGCATATAAAATCGCTCAGTGTCTTCGAGAAAAACATTTTCAAATGAGTCCTTGTATACCGTGAGATTTTGTCCTTTGGCACCTGGATCTTCTTCATTCAGTCCAAGTTCAACATAGCAATTAATAACGCCACTCACAAGACGGGTATTGATAGTCTCTCCATTTCTTTCCCGTTCTATTAATTTCAACACCGCGTTGGTCACCTGAACAAAAAAAAAAAGTTCTTAGCTAAGTATTTATTTCATATGTAACAGGAATTTGGTTGGATATACCTGCTTGTTGAGATGTTTGAATAAATTATCTCTCCACGTAACCAGAGCCAGCTGGTAAATCTCACAGATTCCTTTACGACCTTCTTCACATTCTCGACGTACCCAATGACGATTCAGATACGCACATACTCCATTTAATACTTTGCTACTGAACTGGTACTCCTCCCATTGTCGAGTATAAAATTGGAGCACATCCTCATCCATCAGGTCGACTCCATGCTAAGAGATTATTGAAAAGAACGTGTGAAAAAATCTAAAAATCATTTGCTGTTTCTAAAGAACACTTGGAATAATTTTTCCTGGCACCTTGAGCAAACTGATGAGATAGTTCCGAAGAAAGTCTCGCAAACGTTTGTATAATTCTAGGCCTACTAGCTGAGCACCTCCAGTAATTTGGCCTTTCTTACTCTTTGCTGATCTACTGTTCAACTGCTGATGTACGCTTGTGCAGTAATTATAAACATGTCTGTCGGATCATTCATATCATTAAGGAAATTCTTCAGCGTGTGAGCACCAAATTTATTGAAGATTTAACTTCTTATATCTCAGAATTAAATTGTACTACATGAGAAAAGGATACGTATACAGCTCCATGTATCTGGGTTTGGGCATCGTTTGTCGTTTATAAACTTGTTCTATACCCTCTCTAAGATCACCCCAGATTTGATCAAGATCAATTTGCTTTAAACCTTGAGGACCGCCTTGATGGCTCCCATTACCACCGGTGCTCCTATGTCCAGACATTTTAGAACCGAGTCCCTGTCAGGTCAACCTCAGTCTAGTTACTTGGTATTCAATAACTCTGAAAATTCATAAAAATTTAATAATCAAAGCGATACAACGATTTAATTTAAGTTGCATTCCCATGAAATCATATCTTGGACTCATCCACATTGTGATCACACTATTCAAATATTTTTCCAATTGAAGATTAACCAGACTATTTAGTGAGAGATAAGATTTACCATTCTTTTCTTCTATTACATTTTGAATTGTTTCCCCTATTGCACTTCCTGCTCCATTACTGAACGAAGTAATCTTTTCAAATAATTGATAGCTTTGTAATATTGCTGGAATGACTTGCAAAGATGAATAATCAAAGTAACCTTGCCAGGTACATTCTTATTCGAAGATTAAAGTCCTAAAAGTTTACAATATCAAAATACTTCCATTAAATGATGAAGCAAAAATCATCAACGAAATCCTACGTCGAGGAAAGAAGCAACAGCCAGTTGTGCGATAGCCGATCAAAGAGGTTTAACTTCTCAACAAATTCTTCAATGTCAAATACTGTCTGAGTGATATAAGTCATGACTTCTAAACAGAATTGATAATATCAGTGTAAAGGTAACAGGGTGGTAGAAGGGGATCAATTCCGTTATTGAAAAATCCTGATTACGAGAACCCGATTTCGTGGAAAAACGTCGCCGTAATAATGTAAAATAGAAAAAGGTAACTTTAAATAACGAAGCACAAGGGTGTAGCGATTGCTACTAGAGAAATTGTAAAACCGTCGCGAGATCTCATTGTCTCCTCAATGCCATTTTAAACCCAAGAATTTTTTGCTCTGTTTTTTTCAAAACTAAAAATCATCAAGGTTTACTCACCTGGCGCTAAGTTTACGACCACATAACTAACCGTTGCACTCTTATAATTAGTGATTCAGTATTAGAGGTAATTTGTTTATCGGGATACTAACAGAAAATTTCAAAGCACTATTTAAACCACATACACAGCTAAAACTCTTCCTTTGAAATCAGCGAATACGTATGTACGTGGTCACAAGTCGGTTATAATACTAGTGTACTAGCATACTCGGATTTCTGACAGGTTAAGTTAACACTGCAGCCAACTTCATGTTTAATAAACATTTGTAAAATACGACTGATAGAGATTTGGACTGATATACCTATCCGAAGTTCAGGAGAAACTTCTCTGCAAAGGTTGCGAATGTTGTTACTTGTGAACTATTTATACGCATAGCTTAATATTATTTTACGTATAGGAAAAATGTGATTTGGTTTTCTCCTGTTATTCACCATCAAATTACTTGACGCGATGCGAGATGCCGCGGAAAAACTTACACACATATGATTGATAAATTTCTTTGTATTTATCGGCTGGTTGAACTGCCTCGTACCGTCATTGTATTAAAAACAGAATCGGCTGTGGAGCGAGGATCGATGTAGGTCTGAATCACCGATATGGTCTGAATTCGTTGGTCGAGACGACATTGATATTCAAAGAATATTTTTTTGGACGTCTTATTAGGTTCCGTGACTGCAGCATTTTCGATCGTCCAATATTTGCCTCATGATCATTGTTCTTTTTGGCGTCAATTTTTATGTAAAAATAATGAATCCTCTTTGGCGACAAAAGCAAGCAAACTGAGAAAAGGTTTTGGTAAATCCTGCAGGAAAATATTGTTCCTGTTTAAAAATAAAGGATCGTTCAAGAGAATCATGGAGCTTCATAGGATCTATCGCCATGCATGTATGGTATGTCATAGGCTTGATTGTCAAGTGAAGCGTAGCGAAGTGTGTGTTGGTTGTATCGTCCGTGGTGTCGTCATAAGTGGTTCGTCGGTCTGCCATAGATGGCCGTAGATCCGCCACGTCAAGTGCTCATTTCTGGGCAATGCCAGCAACCAGTCAAATTTACACTGATATCAGAACAAATCTATCTGCTGAAGAAAACCACAGGGATTAACTCAATATTCGAGAAAAATTCATTAGAGAAGCTTATACATGGATTTCTTTGATTCAATGGCAACGCACATGGTAAGATATACAGGAATTGTTGATCAGGCCCAGATATGCTGCTTACATTTAAATTTGTCAGTCTTGTGATACGTTTAGCTAAATGAAGTTTCTAACCGTCGGACTAAATTGAGAATAAAATCAACTAGAGACAAAAATATTCGGCTTTCAGTAGAACATCGACTGGAGATGCTGTGAAATATTGTGCCCTCTGCAATACCAGTCGTCGCACGCGTTAGGTTAAATGGAATGTTGAAATGATGCATGTCTGTATGTGTTTACAATTGAACGTTTCACTCGGTAAAAAATTCTGTAAGTCCAGTTAGAGAAACGCTGTTCTAGCTATAGTGTCACCCTTGAGGCCCAACAGCTGTCTATTTTGCATCAGAATTAATTTTTGCTTTCCATACAACACTTGTACTGTCTAATAATCATTGGGCTACGAACTTTTTTTCTTGAAGGATTATGATGGCCAAGCCAGGGCCGAAAAACTGTCTCGTGTGATTGTCACACTTTTTGGAGTAAGTTCTATCGTTTTGCATAATTCTTATTGTAATTTAACGTGAATTATATCTGTTCAACCTGCTTTGAATTTTTCAGGCAGTTGGCCTTGTTTGGGGATACACGATACAGCAGTTTTCACAAACTATTTACATTCTCGGAGCTGGTTTTGTCCTAGCTGGAATAGTTACTGTACCCCCATGGTCGATGTATCGCCGCAAGCCTCTTGATTGGCAGAAACCTCAACCAGAAGTCCCCACAAAGTTCAAGAAGAAGAAATAATAACCATTGGAAGTGGAATAAAAGAATTAATATCTATTAGCTGTCAGTTTTATTTTTCTGAGTCAAAAAGTACCGAGGTATACATCACAGAATCACTGAATCGCAATGCTGATTCTGACACTGCAGCGTTCCTTTGAATATATCTGTGTGCCTGTACCACCGCTGCCTATGTTTCTACTACAATGAAAAAGCTCTTGACACTATTATAATATTGACTTATAGCTACGTCCGTGTACATACTACGTATGTACGTACGTAGTACAAATGACGGTTTTAATCTCATACAGAGTCAATGTTGAGAAATGCAGTTGCTAATCCAGCAATATCGTAAGTTGATAACAAAATGGTCCAGATACGAAGTTATGACCGTTGAGAGTTATACTATACTCTGAATAGAATGACATTTCACGTCTGCTAATAATCCGATAGGTAGAAATTATTTATTTTATGTATCTCCAGCGCCTGCATACCTAGCTGGAATTAGTTGACCTAGCCTCGAATTCGAAAGATAGAGGCGTGGCCCCGTTGCGCGAGTCGTTATGGCCCAACTCAACGTATTAAGTCGCAATTGCAAATAGATTTTAATTCTCGTTCACCGAAGAGATGTAGATTGTAAGTATGTACATACGTATGTACATACGTACGTACGTACGTACGTACAAACGCAAACAGTGTGTCATTTCCATTAACCTCCGGCATGAGGGCCGGGCATTGGATTAGCAGCCTGCCGATTGATCATTTTCCGGAAGATTGCAGTTTGACGTATATTTTCTCAAAATTCGACCGTCTCTTTAGGCAACGGGCGCTTTCTCGAGTAAAACTGTGGTATTACGTTCTACCAGTCTTTACTCTGTGGTATTACGGTTGGTTCATACGTCGTTCGGTCTCCATCAAAACAACGCACGAAGAGGACGTCAGTCAAATTGTTCAAATTATTTTTCCGTGTCGGTAAACGTAACCTAACCTTCAGTTTTACAACAAACATCAATCAACTGTTGACAGTGCCTTTGGAAATATTTTTTTTATAACAAAATATATTTACGCATTTAAACACCTAAGGCCTTTTGTCTTTTACTAAGGCACGTTATGCGACGTAACCAAATGTAACATAGCACAGCAGTATTACCTAACCTAAGACCTCTCCTCTCAGCCAGAATCTGGAGTCACACTCCTATCGAGCTTCCAAATTTCAAATGTAGGTAATAAATGAGGGATGATAATTTTCGTTTATTTGTCGACAGCGTTCTACTGGAGCTTGGAATCATGTAAAGTTCTGTTGAAATGAGTGGGACACATGCTCAGGAATGTTCCTATCTGAAAGTGGACCACGATTTCGAGTATCAGACCAACGAAGGGCGTCGTATAGTCATCAAAAAGGATGAGAAGCTTTATCTCATACAAAAGACTAATAATGATTGGTGGAAGGTTATCCGCAATTGGGAACAACGATCGTTTTATGTTCCAGTAACATATGTCCGAGAGTTGGGTAGAACAGCTCTACCCGAGGCTAATTACAAGGTTGATAAGACGGTTCGACAGCTACATGATAGACATGTTGTTGGACAAATATCAGAAGATTATTCAACCAAAAGAAAGGACGTTGAAGAATGGCTATTCAACAATGTTGGTATGTCCATAGGAGTGGCTATGGGTCATGATAATCAAGAAGACCACAACATAGTGAGGGATGTCGAAGATGCTAAATTAATAGAGATCAGGAGTAGAATCGAACTACAAAAGCAAATTCTTCAAAAGATCCACACAGGTGATGGTGAAAGCTGTGCAAAAATTGGAGAAACAGGTTTTGAGCAATTTACAAATCCGGTAAGAGAACTTCGAAACACTAAAATCGCTTCTATAGATGCAGCCATACTTCCTTTGACTCTCAAAAGTTCTTACACAAATGACGGGCAATTGACAGCTGCAATAGTCAATAGTAAATTGTCACCAATCTCAAGTTGCGCTGGTGATTCATTGAGAAAAATAAACGAAATTGACAGCTCCTCCCAACTTCAAATTGACCATGTCCTTAAAGATGATAAAAATCAACTGATGAAACACCTCAAAGCTACAGAATTATCACAATCTAGTAACTGTCAAAGATGCACTAAATTAAATCCATTGTTGAGTACAACCGATCAACGATCTGGTACAGCTGAAAATACACATATTAGGGATGAAAACCTCAGAGATCCGTTTGATGAGGAATCTGTTCGAGAAGGGCGCGATCTAAACCGTCACACCAACAGTGGCCCCCAACGCCACTTAGCAGAGTCCTGTGTTAAGAAAAACCTAACCTTGCCAATCTGCGATGGTAATGAAACATCCATATCATTGGTATCAGCCTCTCAAGAGAGTGATGGCTCTGAATATCCTGAGAATACAATGAAGTTTTTAAATGATAAGCGAAAATCTTGGGCCGTTCAAGAACTTATGAGTGAGTTGACCCAAATACGCAAGGAACGAGTTGATGACAACACCTCTAATCTCGTATTGAAGAGTGTCGAAATACAGGGCAGATTCGATCCTCTTGAGAAACTGACCCAAGAGCTGCATGATCTCCATTTGTCGCAGCCAGGAATAGCCTCTACTTTTGGCTCTGAGGCATCAAAACTGGAAAAAAGCAGAGATAGAAAGTGCATGACAGTTCACCGGACGTCTGCTTCTTCTGATTTTGGAGAGACTGTTGAAAGTTCTTTCAACAGCTTAAGCAAAAGTTGCCAGATACCGCAACAAGTCCGGCAGAGAAATGAATACGCAACTGATAAATCAGCTTCAAAAACAACTGGAATTCCACTGATCAATAGTGACTGGCCTTCTTTGAATCAAGCAAATCCTAAATTTGAGAAATATATCAAAAGGCAGGATGAATACAAAGAAGCAAATATACTGAATGACGAGTTAAGACTACCATCTGAGACCAAGACTAAACAGGGTGATAGAAAAGTATCTTTATCTGCTGATAAGGAGCATAACATATCATCTTATCAGGAGAATTCACAGCTGTTTATATCGGATAACACTACTTTCGACAACTTCGAGAAGCCAAGTTATTCAAATATTCCGATCGAGTCGCAGAATTCAGTCAAAATACGTCCACAATTGAAGTTAAAGTTACAGAGCACGGATAATAAAATAAGACTGACACCTTCTTTGGAGAAATTGGCCAACGAGATACAATTTTTACCAGCCATCAGAACTTTCGTTGTAGACGATGATAAACAACAATTTACACTGACGAAAAATAACTCACTCCAACGTGACGATAGTAGCAAAGAACTGCATGAGCTGGAAATACTCTCATCGCCTTTGATACAAACTCCTGGCAAAAACTGCAAACATCTGATGAATGCATCCCAAGATAAAGAGATGTGGAAGAATTTCAAGTTAAAATTAAATTACAATAGCAGTTCTAAGCCCAATCATCGCCAAAATAAAGAGGTTTCTACCAAAGATGTCGGCTATGAAGAGCATCATTTGGAAGATGGCAGGAGACCGAGTAAATCAAAGCTACAAAAATCTGCAACCTTCAATTGTGCTGTTGTTCCAGAATACTACAAACACTTTCAAAGACCCAAAAGTCCATATAGCACACTTAGGGTAAAAACAAACAGAAAAAGCTGTAGCCTAGAAGATGTAAGGCTTCTGGTAAACACAAAACTGAAGGGCACATTGGGCGTACAGGGTTGTGGTGGATCGAGCACTATTCCAAAAGATTTCAAGACAAATTCAAACATTGGCAAATCTGTGGTGAAGCCAATTCCAAGTCCTCCGCAGTCCATGTTCGACGATGAATTAACTCCTATTTGTAAATTTTCCCAAAACTTTCCCCAGGCTTTACCTGTATCAATTTCTAAAAGTTATGAGAACCTAAACAAAGACTTGACCAATACTAATGTCTTTGACGCCAACAAAAGCACAGCGATAAGCTTCAAAAATCTTTTATGCACCTCTGACAGTGGATCCGATGAATATTTACACTACAAAGCATTCCCTAAAAGTTTTGTAAGTCATAACGAGAACTTGAGCTTTAGCCCAGAGAAGATAATCAATGCTAAAGTAGTTGCTAGCTTGGAAAGCTTGCCAGTCATTAACAAAAGCATAACTGACGAACAAATATTGAGCTCCAATGTTAGCTCTGGAGCAATGTTCATTCAAAGTGAATCTGAGGCTTACGCTTTGTCTGAATTTTCTGACAATTCAAGTTCTGTAACTGTGGATCTTGATCGGGATAATTTCGTGAATCTTCCCCCAGGATGGAGTCAAGATTATGATGTGAATTCGAAACAAATCTGTTTTGTTAACGCTCGTGGAGAAAGGGTAAGAGAACATTTGTACTAAAAAGTTACTGGTAACGCAATAGTTCTTGTTCATTTCCAATTATCATGATCTTCGTTTTCTCTCTAGACAATAGCTATTTCTATACAGTAAAAAATATATCAGATCGTATACACATAAATTGTTGGGGCTATTGATTCCCTCCAACCTTAGAGCAAGCATTTATTGAACTGATGCTACTTCAATTCGATATGTAGTTGCATGTTGCGTAGTAGTATGTGATAGCAAAATCATGCCTCTTATCACCCGGTTTGAGGTTTGAAAAGTTTGCTGCGGAAGGATGTGGTTACGCAGAAAACGAATGTTGCATAAATAATGATAAGATAATGATATAAGTCAGAATATAGTAACAAAGCGGCAAGTCGTGTTGACAAAATTGCTGAGTAAATCAACAACATTTGGGTGTAATGATTCGAGGTAACAAGAACAGTGACTATGTTCATCAATTGACAGAAGTAATGAAGCAACTTAACTATAAGTGGTTACCACCTGATCTAAAAAGTAAAATGTTTGACAACTACAATAGGTATTGTGTGGAAACAATGTTTTCTACCTTTGATTGGTTGCGGGAAATTAGATTTCAGTGCTCAAGTGATCGCTACGATTTTGTGGAGATTAATAACGAGTTAGGTAATAAAGATGATAAGGTAATTAACACTTGTCATTTATTATGGTGTAGGAAAAGCATCGCTGACAGGTAATCCGGAGATATATAGTATCAGTCAAATTTTATAATTAGCCATACAATAACGTCTTACCATAAACACTATTGTGAAGGCAATGCATGATGCAGATGTCGTAAATATTTTACTAATTTCGAATAAGGTTGACAAAGCAAATTAATCCACATCAAATTGTTGATTTTGTCAAGCCTTCTCTAAAAAAATTCGTTTCATTGATATTTTCATATAGCCTTTTGTTGTTGCGTGTGTGACAGTGGTTCTCATCAAATGATGCGGAAGGAAAAATCTATTTCTTTGCGGAAAATAGTAACGAATCATCTTGGGTACTTCCCATCATTACCATTGACGAGCCAACTTCGGCAAATATGCAGGAGAATCATCAGAATATTGAATACAGAATCAGTTCTGCCAGTGAAAAGCTCCGCTTTGGAAAAGCTCGCAGTTTGGTTGTTGGACATCAGAGAGTCTCCATAAAGGACCCTACCGCCAGACGTTCGGGATCTATTTCTCACGACTGGCCTCAGTTATTCGATGGCAACATGGTGAGAGAGTTAAGGGCTAGCTGATGAATTGCAATGCAATGACAACAAAGTTGAACTCGTTTGTCGCACAGAACTTAGTTTTATATAAGAATTTCGATTTTAGTGCATTCTGAAGGAAGGGACTTTGCAGAGGACAAAGATAACCGAGAATGGAAAAAGGCTGAGAAAAAATTGGAGTACATCATATGTTGTACTCTCCGAACTGTTTTTGTTATTCTTCAAGGACTCCAAAGCCTTCTCAGCAATGGTGAGATGGGTTTGGTTTATTTCATATCTTGCTTTTGTAATACCATACGTATATTGTGCGAATAATTGATGACATATTCTGTAGAAATCCGGACAATCTGTAACGGCGAAGCCAGACATATCCGTAGACCTTAACGGGGCAATAGTCGAACCTGGTGACAAAGCAAGCAGCAGAAAAAATGTTTACATCATCAGCACTATACTTGGGCTACAGGTTTTGATCCAGAGTGACAACATAACGTTAGCCAACGAATGGTATGCGGAGATATACGACGTAATCAATAACCTGGTAAAATGAAAGATCTGCATTATATTATTTGTACTTACACTTGTGTATCTTTTACTTTATCTCGGCGAATATAATTTTTCTAGCCTTCTAGCATTGATGTACAGACAATGTCGACCCCTCTTACTACAGAGCGAACACGGGATACTAGAAGCAAAGTGCTTGTTTCTATTAATTCTCCGGATGATAATCAACATTCATCAAAAATTGGACGATCAAGATCTGTAAAACGTAAGTTGGAGGTTTGGTTACAAATGAACTACGCGAGTGAATAGTTCGATGAATCAGACTCGACCTAAATTAAAATGAAATAAGTCCGAAGTGTTTTAGATCTTTTCACTGTTTACATGCGCAATTTTTTCATCCTGATAGTTAAAAAGATTGAAGGTTCAACGGAAGATCTCAACGTTTCCTTGGTCGAACGACAAACTAAGATAAAAGCAAAATTAAAACGGTTCTTTCAAAGAAGACCTACCATGGACTCTCTTGTTAAGAATGGCATATACAAAGGTATTATTTATATTATGCTATGGAGTGTTTTATAATGTTTCATAGCTTTCTCATAATTACCGTTCGGATTACTTTACATCTAACTCGAAAAAATCCGGCATACTTTGCTCTATGTTTAATTGACGCATTCACTACAGATAAATCCGACAGAGGAGAAGGATATAGCCCTTTCAATCAGTGTGCGTTTCATAAAATGATTTTTTATTCAGATGAACCAGCTTTTGGTTCTTATTTGAAAGATGTCTGCTCACGCGAGCCTCCCATGGTACCTCGATTCGTGAAAGACTGCATCAGAATATTGGAAAGCAATCCGGAGAACATGAAGGCAGATGGCTTATACAGAGCTAGTGGAAACCTGAGTCAGATTCAGAAAATTCGTTTGCAAGTTGATCAAAATAATTTTAATATCTTGACGCAAGAAGAAGATGTTCACGTGCTGACCGGTGCTTTGAAATTATTTTTTCGAGAATTAAAGGAGCCCCTTATCCCCTACGAATTTTTTGAAAAAGCTTTAAAAGCAAGCAGTGAGTAGATTCTGAGTAACGATTACTCGGTCAGTTTAAATTTCTGATTGTGAATTACTTGAGCTTTGAATACCTCTAGTTAGTGACGTTTTTTTTCCTTCCAAAGTGTCCAAAAAGAAATTTGAAAAAGTTCAAACCTTCCGAGAAATCGTTCGAGCATTATCACAGACCCATTATGACACCTTGCAATTCTTGCTGCAACATTTATTGAGGTGAGAAGATGAGATCTAGCCATCCTGCTTATGTATATTTTTAATTATGTAAATATTGATGGAACTAAATAACATTTGTACAATATCTTGTGCTTTTCAGAGTAACCTTGTATCAGGAGTATAACAGGATGCACATACCAAATCTCGCGATTGTATTTGGGCCAACATTGATGTGGCCTGCTGTTGAGAGTGCAAACATGGCGTTGGATCTTATGCAGCAAAACTTGGTCATAGAATGTCTATTATCCGAATACGATAAAATATTTAAATGATAAAAGGCCGGAAAAAGAATTTACGATATGGTGAGGGGAAGACACATGCAGATTTATGTGACGAAAAAAGTAAGCTTCCTGAAGTCTACAATATTCTACGTGGTATAAGATCTTGATTCAAAAATTCCCATTCATGAGAGTTTGGAAGTTATCCAAGCTGGACGAAAAGACAGAATGTGATGACTACATTGTCCAATGACCTACACACGCGGCATCACATGTTTCAAGAAGTTTCATAAAGGATACACATATATTTTCTTAAACCTTTTTTAACGATTGATCATCCTTATTACCTCGATTATTTTCTTTCCTTCTGTTCATCAGTTCCATGACCCAAGAGTGTTTACTATTGCTCTGCGAGCATTCATCAGCACTCTGAATCAACCGCATGGTCTTATGAAAATTGATTGATAAGATAAGGAATAATTTACCAACATCATGTGAACAAAGTATTGTGTTAACTGTAGAAGAGTACATTATCATTTATTGTTGCGTATAGATCTAAAAATCTATACCTATTATAGTATGGTTTTTGTAATTATCTCAAAGTAGACAACATTGCAAAGAGTTTGTCAACTGTATCTATGCATTTGTTAAACACCACGTTATCTCTGGGTCCACAGTCTAATCCAGATCTGGTATGAATAACAATTTTGAGCACCATAACCGCACAGGTAATATAGTAAGGTGATATCAGCTGTGTAAAGTGATATCCAATATATGGAGTGATCAACGTCTGGTCCATGAAATAATGGATAGCAGATCTATAAACTAGTATTATATTGTTGCGTAATATATTACGATTTTCATTCCATAGTTTATTGAAAGAAATATATATTTTTCAACAATCGCTGTATTTTCGCACATTAATACTCCTGAACATACCTGAGTATAAATCAATACCTGAAATATTTGTAAGAGTGACTGATTATGAACGTTCCAACTCGTCTAAAAATAGAACCATATAAATATGTATCGCTGAATATGCGATATGTCATTCATTTCATATATGTCGCAAATTTTGTTAACTACCTGCGCTATTACGGGAAAAAGGGGTTCCCGGAAGCTCGGAACGTACCTGCAGAAGTATCGTTACAGTGAGAAAAACTAACTTTTCTGTGCACAGCAATTCCGAGTGATCAATTGATTGTGAGTAGAGTTCATTAAATTGCGTTACCTAATTTTTTGTAATATTTCACCTGATATTTTTCTTACAATTCTCTTCATGATAATATCCTAGAGCTAAGAATTATTCTTTTCCTTTTGTATCGAGGAATTATTAAATGATTAAATACACAGGCAGATATATTCTTATAAGATAAGATAGACGTTGACGAATACTAATGATGACATGTCATTGTAATTACTCCTTCATCCAGGTAATTGCGTTCTTGGTCTCGAGATGAAAAACAGTCAGAGGATCAGAGGCTGAAGTCTTCAGACATTTGCTAGTTTTGGAGCTGGATAATGGAACCAAGCAACATCGAAGCTACATGTCAGTTTTATTTGAATATCGATGCAGCGTCTCAATGAAAAATGCAGGTTTGTTGGTTTCTGGCTCCTCCAGCATCCAGAAATTCATAACCATTAGAATGTCTGATATTTGTTTCAGAAGAATCGGTATACAGAATTTCCCAGGTAATTGATGAAACTGTTTGTTGGCAGCTAAGGTGATTTAATATCCCATGAGGAAATTGGAAGAATAGAAGAGAACTGACGACAGTTCGCAATGGGTTGGATCAATTATAATACCTTCTAGTTTCATCAGTCCAGTGAACAAACGTATTGCTATTGACACAATTGCTAAAAACTCACTAATTAAAAACTCGTGACACACCTTTGACATTTCATCGGAGCATAGCCTCTGAATCGAAGTCGAATACAACCCTGACGTTTACGAATACTAATGATGACATGGATTTGTGAATATTCCTTTATTCAGGTAATCGCATTCTTGGTCTCAAAATCGAAGACAGTCAGAGGATCAGAGGCGACAGTGTTCAGGCATGAGCAATTTATGGGATGGACAATAGATTCAAGCAACATCGAAGCTACATGTCAGTTTTATTTGAATATCGATGCAGCGTCTCAATGAAAAATGCAGGTTTGTTGGTTTCTGGCTCCTCCAGCATCCAGGAATTCATAACCATTAGAATGTCTGATATTTGTTCCAGAAGAATCGGTATACAGAATTTCCCAGGTGATTGATGACACTGTTTGTTCGCAGCTAAGGTGATTAAATAGTTCATGAGAAAATTGGAAGAATAGAAGAGTATTGATGACAGTTCGCAATGGGTTGGATCAATTATAATACCTTCTAGTATCACCAGTCCAGTGAAAAACCGTATTGCTATCGACACAATTGCTAAAAAGTCACTAATTAAAATCTCCTGACACACCTTTGACATTTCATCGGAGCATAGCCTCTGAATCGAAGTCGAATACAACCCTGACGTTTACGAATACTAATGATGACATGGATTTGTGAATATTCCTTTATTCAGGTAATCGCATTCTTGGTGTCAAAATCGAAGACAGTCAGAGGATCAGAGGCGACAGTGTTCAGGCATGAGCAATTGATGGGATGGACAATAGATTCAAGCAACAGCGAAACTACTTGTCAAATTTATTTGAATATGGATGCAACGTCTGGTTGGAAAATGCAGGTTTGTTGGCTTCTGGCTCCTCCAGCATGTGGAAATCTATAAACATTGGAATATTCATACTTGTTTCAGGAACAAATGCTGTTCTTTGACAGAACTTTGCACGCTATGGCCATTTTGTCGCATTTCCGAGCGAAAAAATGGAGATCTCTCGACGAGTATCAGGAATTACTCGGTCCAGTCGACACGCTCGTGTTTCTGAGGCCGTAATATAGGTATCGTCATGTATTTTGAGTTTGAGAATCCACAGCTGCTACTTAAGTTGATTTATCCAACGACCTGTCGATTAATAAGCTAATTCTTTGTTGCAGAACGTAGAATTATCAAGATATTTCGATGGTTCCGAGTTGTGTCTGGATCGAGTCGACGGATTTGAGTCGCTGCAAACAAACTACGTGAAAATAAGATTGCTGCAGATATTTGGAAAGCGAAGAATACAGCTCCTTCGGGTCGAGAAAGCACGATTGATATTCTGCGCTTTGGTTTCTTACACATTTTGAGCCCAGAAATCCGACTGTGCTCGCCAAAATGTCTTGCTTATCGAATTGATCGAGTGATAGCAAATTTCCCACTGTAATGAGCAGAGAAATGGAATTAACTCTGTAGCTATGAGTCGTGGCCTACTTAATTCGACGGATTCATGTTCTTAAGTTCGAAAAACTCAGAATAAGTTATTTTAAAACATTTGAAACATATGCTGTATTATGCTAGCAAGATTGCAGAATCGCTGAGACCCTGGTCTTTGTTTCTATTGATTTGAGAGTCAATAATGAACTCTAGTTCCTAAAGTTTTGGCTTTTCCACATATTTAGGGCTCAAAAACGATGGTGATACTCATCCTCTGTTTGAATTAATTGACTGCTGTACTCTAATGCTTTGAGAAGTCAAAAAATTGTAATATCTTGATAGCTCTCAGTCGTTGTTCAATTATCTAACCAGATTCCAGTTTCCAAGATCAAGATAAATACAATTACCGCTCTGTCATCATTATTTATTATTGTCCCCTCTTCTCCTGAAACTTTCTCAAGTTTTATCTAATTTTTGATGAATGAGTGGACTTTCTTTATGTCCTGTGAGATTTTGACGCCCCGCAGCTAGAGTAACACGACCTTAGACTTGTTTCCAGATTTTGACCGAATCTTTTCTACTTTTTCCTGCATATCCTGATTTTTTTTTTAATTTAATCGATTTGTTGATCGATCCATCAATTACTGCATCTTTCGACCTCCCTGGAGGTTCCCTGTGATCCAGAACCGAAGGTACGTCATCCTACATAATTCCCAATTTTTTTCTGATTTATTTCGATTTTTTCCTATTTTTTCCGATATATTAAATTATGTTTGAATTTTAGCGCCGCTGGTCACGTGGCCGCACTCGCCGATACAGCTAGCGCCATGTGGCGGATTTTTCGTGAACTACCGAAGCGTCTAGCCTCGTGACGGGCCCCACTCGGTTCTCGACCACGTGGTCGGGTTGCAGGTGGCGCCATCTTTTTTTAGTTCGCCGATAATCCGCAAGATGGCGCTGGCCGCAACTCGTTTTAGTAGTTCACGAAAAATCCGCCACATGGCGCTAGCTGTATCGGCGAGTGCGGCCACGTGACCAGCGGCGCTAAAATTCAAACATATTTTAAAAAATCGGAAAAAATGGGAAAAAATCGAAATAAATCAGGAAAAAATCGGAGATAAATCCAGGATGACGTCCCATCGTCTCTGGATCACGAAACACCTCCGAGAAGGCCAGGAGATGCGGTAAATGGCGGATCAATTGAAAAATTGACTCAAAATCGATAAGAAATCAGAAAAGGAAGGCAAAGATAGAAAATATCCGGTCAACATCTGGAAACAAGTCTCAGGTCGTGCTACTCTAGCTACTTGGCGTCAAAACTTACTGATCCAAGAACTCACTGATCAAAAACTCGTGACACACCTTTGACATTTCATCGGAGCATATCCTCTGTATCGAAGTCGAATACAACCCTGACGTTGACGAATACTAATGATGACATGTCATTGTAATTACTCCTTCATCCAGGTAATTGCGTTCTTGGTCTCGAGATGAAAAACAGTCAGAGGATCAGAGGCTGAAGTCTTCAGACATTTGCTAGTTTTGGAGCTGGATAATGGAACCAAGCAACATCGAAGCTACATGTCAGTTTTATTTGAATATCGATGCAGCGTCTCAATGAAAAATGCAGGTTTGTTGGTTTCTGGCTCCTCCAGCATCCAGGAATTCATAACCATTAGAATGTCTGATATTTGTTCCAGAAGAATCGGTATACAGAATTTCCCAGGTGATTGATGACACTGTTTGTTCGCAGCTAAGGTGATTAAATAGTTCATGAGAAAATTGGAAGAATAGAAGAGTATTGATGACAGTTCGCAATGGGTTGGATCAATTATAATACCTTCTAGTATCACCAGTCCAGTGAAAAACCGTATTGCTATCGACACAATTGCTAAAAAGTCACTAATTAAAATCTCCTGACACACCTTTGACATTTCATCGGAGCATAGCCTCTGAATCGAAGTCGAATACAACCCTGACGTTTACGAATACTAATGATGACATGGATTTGTGAATATTCCTTTATTCAGGTAATCGCATTCTTGGTGTCAAAATCGAAGACAGTCAGAGGATCAGAGGCGACAGTGTTCAGGCATGAGCAATTGATGGGATGGACAATAGATTCAAGCAACAGCGAAACTACTTGTCAAATTTATTTGAATATGGATGCAACGTCTGGTTGGAAAATGCAGGTTTGTTGGCTTCTGGCTCCTCCAGCATGTGGAAATCTATAAACATTGGAATATTCATACTTGTTTCAGGAACAAATGCTGTTCTTTGACAGAACTTTGCACGCTATGGCCATTTTGTCGCATTTCCGAGCGAAAAAATGGAGATCTCTCGACGAGTATCAGGAATTACTCGGTCCAGTCGACACGCTCGTGTTTCTGAGGCCGTAATATAGGTATCGTCATGTATTTTGAGTTTGAGAATCCACAGCTGCTACTTAAGTTGATTTATCCAACGACCTGTCGATTAATAAGCTAATTCTTTGTTGCAGAACGTAGAATTATCAAGATATTTCGATGGTTCCGAGTTGTGTCTGGATCGAGTCGACGGATTTGAGTCGCTGCAAACAAACTACGTGAAAATAAGATTGCTGCAGATATTTGGAAAGCGAAGAATACAGCTCCTTCGGGTCGAGAAAGCACGATTGATATTCTGCGCTTTGGTTTCTTACACATTTTGAGCCCAGAAATCCGACTGTGCTCGCCAAAATGTCTTGCTTATCGAATTGATCGAGTGATAGCAAATTTCCCACTGTAATGAGCAGAGAAATGGAATTAACTCTGTAGCTATGAGTCGTGGCCTACTTAATTCGACGGATTCATGTTCTTAAGTTCGAAAAACTCAGAATAAGTTATTTTAAAACATTTGAAACATATGCTGTATTATGCTAGCAAGATTGCAGAATCGCTGAGACCCTGGTCTTTGTTTCTATTGATTTGAGAGTCAATAATGAACTCTAGTTCCTAAAGTTTTGGCTTTTCCACATATTTAGGGCTCAAAAACGATGGTGATACTCATCCTCTGTTTGAATTAATTGACTGCTGTACTCTAATGCTTTGAGAAGTCAAAAAATTGTAATATCTTGATAGCTCTCAGTCGTTGTTCAATTATCTAACCAGATTCCAGTTTCCAAGATCAAGATAAATACAATTACCGCTCTGTCATCATTATTTATTATTGTCCCCTCTTCTCCTGAAACTTTCTCAAGTTTTATCTAATTTTTGATGAATGAGTGGACTTTCTTTATGTCCTGTGAGATTTTGACGCCCCGCAGCTAGAGTAACACGACCTTAGACTTGTTTCCAGATTTTGACCGAATCTTTTCTACTTTTTCCTGCATATCCTGATTTTTTTTTTAATTTAATCGATTTGTTGATCGATCCATCAATTACTGCATCTTTCGACCTCCCTGGAGGTTCCCTGTGATCCAGAACCGAAGGTACGTCATCCTACATAATTCCCAATTTTTTTCTGATTTATTTCGATTTTTTCCTATTTTTTCCGATATATTAAATTATGTTTGAATTTTAGCGCCGCTGGTCACGTGGCCGCACTCGCCGATACAGCTAGCGCCATGTGGCGGATTTTTCGTGAACTACCGAAGCGTCTAGCCTCGTGACGGGCCCCACTCGGTTCTCGACCACGTGGTCGGGTTGCAGGTGGCGCCATCTTTTTTTAGTTCGCCGATAATCCGCAAGATGGCGCTGGCCGCAACTCGTTTTAGTAGTTCACGAAAAATCCGCCACATGGCGCTAGCTGTATCGGCGAGTGCGGCCACGTGACCAGCGGCGCTAAAATTCAAACATATTTTAAAAAATCGGAAAAAATGGGAAAAAATCGAAATAAATCAGGAAAAAATCGGAGATAAATCCAGGATGACGTCCCATCGTCTCTGGATCACGAGACACCTCCGAGAAGGCCAGGAGATGCGGTAAATGGCGAATCAATTGAAAAATTGACTCAAAATCGATAAGAAATCAGAAAAGGAAGGCAAAGATAGAAAATATCCGGTCAACATCTGGAAACAAGTCTCAGGTCGTGCTACTCTAGCTACTTGGCGTCAAAACTTACTGATCCAAGAACTCACTGATCAAAAACTCGTGACACACCTTTGACATTTCATCGGAGCATATCCTCTGTATCGAAGTCGAATACAACCCTGACGTTGACGAATACTAATGATGACATGTCATTGTAATTACTCCTTCATCCAGGTAATTGCGTTCTTGGTCTCGGGATGAAAAACAGTCAGAGGATCAGAGGCTGAAGTCTTCAGACATTTGCTAGTTTTGGAGCTGGATAATGGAACCAAGCAACATCGAAGCTACATGTCAGTTTTATTTGAATATCGATGCAGCGTCTCAATGAAAAATGCAGGTTTGTTGGTTTCTGGCTCCTCCAGCATCCAGAAATTCATAACCATTAGAATGTCTGATATTTGTTTCAGAAGAATCGGTATACAGAATTTCCCAGGTAATTGATGACACTGTTTGTTGGCAGCTAAGGTGATTTAATATCCCATGAGGAAATTGGAAGAATAGAAGAGAACTGACGACAGTTCGCAATGGGTTGGATCAATTATAATACCTTCTAGTTTCATCAGTCCAGTGAACAAACGTATTGCTATTGACACAATTGCTAAAAAGTCACTAATTAAAAACTCCTGACACACCTTTGACATTTCATCGGAGCATAGCCTCTGAATCGAAGTCGAATACAACCCTGACGTTTACGAATACTAATGATGACATGGATTTGTGAATATTCCTTTATTCAGGAAATCACATTCTTGGTGTCAAAATCGAAGACAGTCAGAGGATCAGAGGCGACAGTGTTCAGGCATGAGCAATTTATGGGATGGACAATAGATTCAAGCAACAGCGAAACTACTTGTCAAATTTATTTGAATATGGATGCAGCGTCACTATGAAAAATGCAGATTTGTTGATTCTGGCTCTTGCAGCATCCAGAAATTCATAACCATTAGAATGTCTGATATTTGTTCCAGAAGAATCGGTATACAGAATTTCCCAGGTGATTGATGACACTGTTTGTTCGCAGCTAAGGTGATTAAATAGTTCATGAGAAAATTGGAAGAATAGAAGAGTATTGATGACAGTTCGCAATGGGTTGGATCAATTATAATACCTTCTAGTATCATCAGTCCAGTGAAAAACCATATTGCTATCGACACAATTGCTAAAAAGTCACTAATTAAAAACTCCTGACACACCTTTGACATTTCATCGGAGCATAGCCTCTAAATCGAAGTCGAATACAACCCTGACGTTTACGAATACTAATGATGACATGTAATTGTGAATATTCCTTTATTCAGGTAATTGCATGCTTGGTCTCAAAATCGAAGACAGTCAGAGGATCAGAAGCGACAGTGTTCAGGCATGAGCAATTTATGGGATGGACAATAGATTCAAGCAACAGCAAAACTACTTGTCAAATTTATTTGAATATGGATGCAACGTCTGGTTGGAAAATGCAGGTTTGTTGGCTTCTGGCTCCTCCAGCATGTGGAAATCTATAAACATTGGAATATTCATACTTGTTTCAGGAACAAATGCTGTTCTTTGACAGAACTTTGCACGCTATGGCCATTTTGTCGCATTTCCGAGCGAAAAAATGGAGATCTCTCGACGAGTATCAGGAATTACTCGGTCCAGTCGACACGCTCGTGTTTCTGAGGCCGTAATATAGGTATCGTCATGTATTTTGAGTTTGAGAATCCACAGCTGCTACTTAAGTTGATTTATCCAACGACCTGTCGATTAATAAGCTAATTCTTTGTTGCAGAACGTAGAATTATCAAGATATTTCGATGGTTCCGAGTTGTGTCTGGATCGAGTCGACGGATTTGAGTCGCTGCAAACAAACTACGTGAAAATAAGATTGCTGCAGATATTTGGAAAGCGAAGAATACAGCTCCTTCGGGTCGAGAAAGCACGATTGATATTCTGCGCTTTGGTTTCTTACACATTTTGAGCCCAGAAATCCGACTGTGCTCGCCAAAATGTCTTGCTTATCGAATTGATCGAGTGATAGCAAATTTCCCACTGTAATGAGCAGAGAAATGGAATTAACTCTGTAGCTATGAGTCGTGGCCTACTTAATTCGACGGATTCATGTTCTTAAGTTCGAAAAACTCAGAATAAGTTATTTTAAAACATTTGAAACATATGCTGTATTATGCTAGCAAGATTGCAGAATCGCTGAGACCCTGGTCTTTGTTTCTATTGATTTGAGAGTCAATAATGAACTCTAGTTCCTAAAGTTTTGGCTTTTCCACATATTTAGGGCTCAAAAACGATGGTGATACTCATCCTCTGTTTGAATTAATTGACTGCTGTACTCTAATGCTTTGAGAAGTCAAAAAATTGTAATATCTTGATAGCTCTCAGTCGTTGTTCAATTATCTAACCAGATTCCAGTTTCCAAGATCAAGATAAATACAATTACCGCTCTGTCATCATTATTTATTATTGTCCCCTCTTCTCCTGAAACTTTCTCAAGTTTTATCTAATTTTTGATGAATGAGTGGACTTTCTTTATGTCCTGTGAGATTTTGACGCCCCGCAGCTAGAGTAACACGACCTTAGACTTGTTTCCAGATTTTGACCGAATCTTTTCTACTTTTTCCTGCATATCCTGATTTTTTTTTTAATTTAATCGATTTGTTGATCGATCCATCAATTACTGCATCTTTCGACCTCCCTGGAGGTTCCCTGTGATCCAGAACCGAAGGTACGTCATCCTACATAATTCCCAATTTTTTTCTGATTTATTTCGATTTTTTCCTATTTTTTCCGATATATTAAATTATGTTTGAATTTTAGCGCCGCTGGTCACGTGGCCGCACTCGCCGATACAGCTAGCGCCATGTGGCGGATTTTTCGTGAACTACCGAAGCGTCTAGCCTCGTGACGGGCCCCACTCGGTTCTCGACCACGTGGTCGGGTTGCAGGTGGCGCCATCTTTTTTTAGTTCGCCGATAATCCGCAAGATGGCGCTGGCCGCAACTCGTTTTAGTAGTTCACGAAAAATCCGCCACATGGCGCTAGCTGTATCGGCGAGTGCGGCCACGTGACCAGCGGCGCTAAAATTCAAACATATTTTAAAAAATCGGAAAAAATGGGAAAAAATCGAAATAAATCAGGAAAAAATCGGAGATAAATCCAGGATGACGTCCCATCGTCTCTGGATCACGAGACACCTCCGAGAAGGCCAGGAGATGCGGTAAATGGCGAATCAATTGAAAAATTGACTCAAAATCGATAAGAAATCAGAAAAGGAAGGCAAAGATAGAAAATATCCGGTCAACATCTGGAAACAAGTCTCAGGTCGTGCTACTCTAGCTACTTGGCGTCAAAACTTACTGATCCAAGAACTCACTGATCAAAAACTCGTGACACACCTTTGACATTTCATCGGAGCATATCCTCTGTATCGAAGTCGAATACAACCCTGACGTTGACGAATACTAATGATGACATGTCATTGTAATTACTCCTTCATCCAGGTAATTGCGTTCTTGGTCTCGGGATGAAAAACAGTCAGAGGATCAGAGGCTGAAGTCTTCAGACATTTGCTAGTTTTGGAGCTGGATAATGGAACCAAGCAACATCGAAGCTACATGTCAGTTTTATTTGAATATCGATGCAGCGTCTCAATGAAAAATGCAGGTTTGTTGGTTTCTGGCTCCTCCAGCATCCAGAAATTCATAACCATTAGAATGTCTGATATTTGTTTCAGAAGAATCGGTATACAGAATTTCCCAGGTAATTGATGACACTGTTTGTTGGCAGCTAAGGTGATTTAATATCCCATGAGGAAATTGGAAGAATAGAAGAGAACTGACGACAGTTCGCAATGGGTTGGATCAATTATAATACCTTCTAGTTTCATCAGTCCAGTGAACAAACGTATTGCTATTGACACAATTGCTAAAAAGTCACTAATTAAAAACTCCTGACACACCTTTGACATTTCATCGGAGCATAGCCTCTGAATCGAAGTCGAATACAACCCTGACGTTTACGAATACTAATGATGACATGGATTTGTGAATATTCCTTTATTCAGGAAATCACATTCTTGGTGTCAAAATCGAAGACAGTCAGAGGATCAGAGGCGACAGTGTTCAGGCATGAGCAATTTATGGGATGGACAATAGATTCAAGCAACAGCGAAACTACTTGTCAAATTTATTTGAATATGGATGCAGCGTCACTATGAAAAATGCAGATTTGTTGATTCTGGCTCTTGCAGCATCCAGAAATTCATAACCATTAGAATGTCTGATATTTGTTCCAGAAGAATCGGTATACAGAATTTCCCAGGTGATTGATGACACTGTTTGTTCGCAGCTAAGGTGATTAAATAGTTCATGAGAAAATTGGAAGAATAGAAGAGTATTGATGACAGTTTGCAATGGGTTGGATCAATTCTAATACCTTCTAGTATCATCAGTCCAGTGAAAAACCGTATTGCTATCGACACAATTGCTAAAAAGTCACTAATTAAAATCTCCTGACACACCTTTGACATTTCATCGGAGCATAGCCTCTGAATCGAAGTCGAATACAACCCTGACGTTTACGAATACTAATGATGACATGGATTTGTGAATATTCCTTTATTCAGGTAATCGCATTCTTGGTGTCAAAATCGAAGACAGTCAGAGGATCAGAGGCGACAGTGTTCAGGCATGAGCAATTGATGGGATGGACAATAGATTCAAGCAACAGCGAAACTACTTGTCAAATTTATTTGAATATGGATGCAACGTCTGGTTGGAAAATGCAGGTTTGTTGGCTTCTGGCTCCTCCAGCATGTGGAAATCTATAAACATTGGAATATTCATACTTGTTTCAGGAACAAATGCTGTTCTTTGACAGAACTTTGCACGCTATGGCCATTTTGTCGCATTTCCGAGCGAAAAAATGGAGATCTCTCGACGAGTATCAGGAATTACTCGGTCCAGTCGACACGCTCGTGTTTCTGAGGCCGTAATATAGGTATCGTCATGTATTTTGAGTTTGAGAATCCACAGCTGCTACTTAAGTTGATTTATCCAACGACCTGTCGATTAATAAGCTAATTCTTTGTTGCAGAACGTAGAATTATCAAGATATTTCGATGGTTCCGAGTTGTGTCTGGATCGAGTCGACGGATTTGAGTCGCTGCAAACAAACTACGTGAAAATAAGATTGCTGCAGATATTTGGAAAGCGAAGAATACAGCTCCTTCGGGTCGAGAAAGCACGATTGATATTCTGCGCTTTGGTTTCTTACACATTTTGAGCCCAGAAATCCGACTGTGCTCGCCAAAATGTCTTGCTTATCGAATTGATCGAGTGATAGCAAATTTCCCACTGTAATGAGCAGAGAAATGGAATTAACTCTGTAGCTATGAGTCGTGGCCTACTTAATTCGACGGATTCATGTTCTTAAGTTCGAAAAACTCAGAATAAGTTATTTTAAAACATTTGAAACATATGCTGTATTATGCTAGCAAGATTGCAGAATCGCTGAGACCCTGGTCTTTGTTTCTATTGATTTGAGAGTCAATAATGAACTCTAGTTCCTAAAGTTTTGGCTTTTCCACATATTTAGGGCTCAAAAACGATGGTGATACTCATCCTCTGTTTGAATTAATTGACTGCTGTACTCTAATGCTTTGAGAAGTCAAAAAATTGTAATATCTTGATAGCTCTCAGTCGTTGTTCAATTATCTAACCAGATTCCAGTTTCCAAGATCAAGATAAATACAATTACCGCTCTGTCATCATTATTTATTATTGTCCCCTCTTCTCCTGAAACTTTCTCAAGTTTTATCTAATTTTTGATGAATGAGTGGACTTTCTTTATGTCCTGTGAGATTTTGACGCCCCGCAGCTAGAGTAACACGACCTTAGACTTGTTTCCAGATTTTGACCGAATCTTTTCTACTTTTTCCTGCATATCCTGATTTTTTTTTTAATTTAATCGATTTGTTGATCGATCCATCAATTACTGCATCTTTCGACCTCCCTGGAGGTTCCCTGTGATCCAGAACCGAAGGTACGTCATCCTACATAATTCCCAATTTTTTTCTGATTTATTTCGATTTTTTCCTATTTTTTCCGATATATTAAATTATGTTTGAATTTTAGCGCCGCTGGTCACGTGGCCGCACTCGCCGATACAGCTAGCGCCATGTGGCGGATTTTTCGTGAACTACCGAAGCGTCTAGCCTCGTGACGGGCCCCACTCGGTTCTCGACCACGTGGTCGGGTTGCAGGTGGCGCCATCTTTTTTTAGTTCGCCGATAATCCGCAAGATGGCGCTGGCCGCAACTCGTTTTAGTAGTTCACGAAAAATCCGCCACATGGCGCTAGCTGTATCGGCGAGTGCGGCCACGTGACCAGCGGCGCTAAAATTCAAACATATTTTAAAAAATCGGAAAAAATGGGAAAAAATCGAAATAAATCAGGAAAAAATCGGAGATAAATCCAGGATGACGTCCCATCGTCTCTGGATCACGAGACACCTTCGAGAAGGCCAGGAGATGCGGTAAATGGCGAATCAATTGAAAAATTGACTCAAAATCGATAAGAAATCAGAAAAGGAAGGCAAAGATAGAAAATATCCGGTCAACATCTGGAAACAAGTCTCAGGTCGTGCTACTCTAGCTACTTGGCGTCAAAACTTACTGATCCAAGAACTCACTGATCAAAAACTCGTGACACACCTTTGACATTTCATCGGAGCATATCCTCTGTATCGAAGTCGAATACAACCCTGACGTTGACGAATACTAATGATGACATGTCATTGTAATTACTCCTTCATCCAGGTAATTGCGTTCTTGGTCTCGAAATGGAAGACAGTCAGAGGATCAGAGGCTGAAGTCTTCAGACATTTGCTAGTTTTGGAGCTGGATAATGGAACCAAGCAACATCGAAGCTACATGTCAGTTTTATTTGAATATCGATGCAGCGTCTCAATGAAAAATGCAGGTTTGTTGGTTTCTGGCTCCTCCAGCATCCAGAAATTCATAACCATTAGAATGTCTGATATTTGTTTCAGAAGAATCGGTATACAGAATTTCCCAGGTAATTGATGACACTGTTTGTTGACAGCTAAGGTGATTTAATATCCCATGAGGAAATTGGAAGAATAGAAGAGAACTGACGACAGTTCGCAATGGGTTGGATCAATTATAATACCTTCTAGTTTCATCAGTCCAGTAAACAAACGTATTGCTATTGACACAATTGCTAAAAACTCACTAATTAAAAACTCGTGACACACCTTTGACATTTCATCGGAGCATAGCCTCTGAATCGAAGTCGAATACAACCCTGACGTTTACGAATACTAATGATGACATGGATTTGTGAATATTCCTTTATTCAGGTAATCGCATTCTTGGTGTCAAAATCGAAGACAGTCAGAGGATCAGAGGCGACAGTGTTCAGGCATGAGCAATTGATGGGATGGACAATAGATTCAAGCAACAGCGAAACTACTTGTCAAATTTATTTGAATATGGATGCAGCGTCACTATGAAAAATGCAGATTTGTTGATTCTGGCTCTTGCAGCATCCAGAAATTCATAACCATTAGAATGTCTGATATTTGTTCCAGAAGAATCGGTATACAGAATTTCCCAGGTGATTGATGACACTGTTTGTTCGCAGCTAAGGTGATTAAATAGTTCATGAGAAAATTGGAAGAATAGAAGAGTATTGATGACAGTTCGCAATGGGTTGGATCAATTATAATACCTTCTAGTATCACCAGTCCAGTGAAAAACCGTATTGCTATCGACACAATTGCTAAAAAGTCACTAATTAAAATCTCCTGACACACCTTTGACATTTCATCGGAGCATAGCCTCTGAATCGAAGTCGAATACAACCCTGACGTTTACGAATACTAATGATGACATGTAATTGTGAATATTCCTTTATTCAGGTAATTGCATTCTTGGTCTCAAAATCGAAGACAGTCAGAGGATCAGAGGCGACAGTGTTCAGGCATGAGCAATTTATGGGATGGACAATAGATTCAAGCAACATCGAAGCTACATGTCAGTTTTATTTGAATATCGATGCAGCGTCTTAATGTTGGTTGCTGGCTCCACCAGCATCTGGAAATCTCTGAACATTGGAATGTCTGATATTTGTTCCAGAAGAATCGGTATACAGAATTTCCCAGGTGATTGATGACACTGTTTGTTGGCAGCTAAGGTGATTAAATAGTTCATGAGAAAATTGGAAGAATAGAAGAGTATTGATGACAGTTCGCAATGGGTTGGATCAATTCTAATACCTTCTAGTTTCATCAGTCCAGTGAAAAATCGTATTGCTATTGACACAATTGCTAAAAAGTCACTAATTAAAAACTCGTGACACACCTTTGACATTTCATCGGAGCACAGCCTTTAAATCAAAGTCGAACACAACCCTGACGTTTATAAATACTAATGATAACATGTTATTATAATTACTCCTCCAATCAGGTAATTGCGCTTTTGGTCTCGAGATGGAAAACAGTCAGAGGATTAGAGGCTACAGTCTTCAGACATCTGCAAGTTTTGGGGCTGGACAATGGAACCTCGCAACATCGAAGCTACATGTCAGTTTCATTTGAATATGGATGCAACGTCTGGTTGGAAAACGCAGGTTTGTCGGCTTCTGGCTCCTCCGGCATGTGGAAATCTATAAACATTGGAATGTTCTATATTTGTTTCAGTAGAACCGGTATACAGAATTTCCCAGGTGATTGACGACACTGTTCGTTGGCAGCTAAGGTGAATTATTAGTTCATGAGGAAATTGGAAGAATAGGAGAGATTTGATGACAGTTTACAATGGGTTGGATCTGTTATAGTACCTTCTAGTTTCATCAGTCTAGTGAAAGAACGTATTGCTATTGACACAATTGCTAAAAACTCACTAATTAAAAACTCGTGACACACCTTTGACGTTGCATTGGAGCATAGCCTGTGAATCAAAGTCGAACACAACCCTGACGTTTACGAATACTAATGATGACATGAAATTGTAAATATTCCTTTATTCAGGTAATCACATTCTTGGTCTCGAAATTGAAGACAGTCAGAGGATCAGAGGTGACAGTGTTCAGGCATGTGCAATTTATGGGATGGACAATAGATTCAAGCAACAGCAAAACTACTTGTCAAATTTATTTGAATATAGATGCAGCGTCTCAATGAAAAATGCAGGCTTGTTGGCTTCTGGCTCTTCCAGCATTTGGAAATCTATAAACATTGGAATATTCATACTTGTTTCAGGAACAAATGCTGTTCTTTGACTGAACTTTGCACGTGTTGTCCATTTTGTCGCATTTCCGAACGGAAAAATGGAGATCTCTCGACGAGTATCAGGAATTGCTCGGTCCAGTCGACACGCTCGTTTTCCTGAAGCCGTAATATAGGTATCGTCATGTATTTTGAGTTTGAGAATCCACAACTGCTTCCTCATTTAATTTATCCAACGACCGGTCGATTAATAAGCCAATCGTTTGTTGCAGACGTAGCAATATCAAGATATTCCGATGGTTTCGGGTCGTGGCACAATTGACTCGACAAATTCAAGTCCAATTTATCCAACGACCGGTCGATTAATAAGCTAATTATTCATCAATTATTCGCTGTTGGGAGCACAAAAATTATAAGACATATCGATTATTTTTAGTCGTAGACGCACTGTGATTCGTCGCAATCCATGCATGGGTCGAAATATTCGAATTTCTCGGTCTACGAGGGAGCCCGAGCTGTGCTGGAGTCAGCGTAGCCAGCAGGGTAGCACTTTGTTGTGAGACGTCACCTTCAGGGCTGAGCAGAGGTGACGCCTCAAAACAAACCGCGCGCCCGTGGCTACCTGATTCCAGCTGAGCTTGGGTTTGCTGGTGAATTCAGAAATTCGAATATTTCGGCCTATGCATGGATTGCGACGAATCTATGTGGGTCTACGACTAAAACCAATCGATGTCTTCTAATTATTCTGCTTCGAACAGCGAATAATTGATGATTACTCGATCGATTGCATGAGTAGAATATTTTGGCTTTCAGATTTGGATTCCTGAGCTGATTTGATGTGAGATAACTCTCGAAGAACCAAAAAAAAAATTCGATTGCTGAGAAAAACATGAATCATTGTTTTAATTGGGTTTAATATATATATTCCTGAGGTCAAAATACATAAGAAAAGTGCCATACGATCAATTTTAAAGAATAAAAATTGATCGTATGGCATTTTTCTTATGTATTTCGACCTCAGAAACACGAATTCATTGTCCAAATTAAGCTACGATTTTTTCCCTTCGAGATATCCTCAAATTTGTACCAAAAAATGCAGAAAAAATGAGGATAACTCAGTTATTTTTGAGGATAGATCAAATTTTCCTCCGGATTCGGATTCCTCAACTCAAATTACATTACGATAGTCTAAAAAATCGATTTTTCATTTTTGACCCCAAAAAGCTGAGAATTGGCGATAACTTGGTCAATTCCAGAGATAGATCTATATCTCTTGCAAATTCGGAGTTCTTAGGGCAAAATACGTGAGAAAAGCATGATTGACCCAATTAAAAAAAAGATTTTTTTTTTGCTCAAAAATCGAATTTTTTCTTGGTTCTTCAAGTGTAATCTAACATATAATCAGTTTAGAAATCCAAATTTGAAAGCCAGGATCATCTACTCAAGCAATCGATCGAGTAATCATCAATTATTCGCTGTTCGAAGCAGAATAATTATAAGACATCGATTGGTTTCAGTCGTAGACCCACTTTGATTCGTCGCAATTCGTGCATGGGTCGAAATATTCGAATTTCTTGGTCTACGAGGGAGCCCAAGCTCACAATCAGCTGGAATCAGGTAGCCACGGGCGCGCGGTATGTTGTGGGGCGTGACCTCTGCTCAGCCCCGAAGGTGACGTCTCACAACAAAACGCTAGCTGCTGGCTACGCTGACTCCAGTTTAGGTCCCTTGTAGACCGAGAAATTCGAATATTTCGACCCATGCATGGATTGCGACGAATCAAAGTGGGTCTTCGACTAAAACCAATCGATGTCTTATAATTATTCTGCTTCGAACAGCGAATAATTGATGATGACTCGATCGATTGCATGAGTAGATGATTTTGGCTTCTAAATTTGGATCCCTGAGCTGATTATGTATAAGATGAAGCTCAAAAAACCGAAAAAAATTCGATTTTCGACTTTTTTCGGACAAAGGGCGAGGTTTTTTGGGGATTCTTTATTTCGGGGATATGTTATGTTTGAATTTCACCGCTGTTGGTCACGTCTGCGCACTCGCCGATACAGCTAGCGCTAAGTCGCGGAATTTTCGGGAACTACAAAAACTAGTGCCATCTGATGGACTTTTCAAAAACTGATTTCAGCGCAAGTCCACATGGGGTAAGTTACCTACGAACAATTTATCGTCATCGGTCGGCAACTCCGCATAGGGTAAATTACCTACGAACAATTCATCGTCATCGGTCGGTCCATGGATATCGGTCGGCGAATCCGCATAGGGTATATTTCCTACGAACAATTCATCGTCATCGGTCGGTATCAGATCTGATAACTTACTGATCAAAAACTCGTGACACACCCTTGACGTTCCATCGGAGCATGTTCTTTAAATCGAAGTTGAACACAACCCTGATGTTGACTAATACTAATGATGACATGTCATTGAATTTACTCCTTTGTCCAGGTAATTGCATTCTTGGTCTCGACACGGAAAAAACCCAGATGATCAGAGGCTACAGTCTTCAGGTATTTGCAATTTTCGGGCCTGGACAATAAATCCAAGCAACTGCGAAGTTACGTGTCAGTCTTATTTTAATATGGATACAGCGTCTAAATGAGAAATGCAGGTTTGTTAGTTTCTGGTTCCTCCAGCATCCGGTAATCTATAAACATTTTAATACTTGTACTTGTTTCAGAAAAATCGTTGGGGTTCTCCGTTCGATTTGCGATGCTGCTCTTTGACAGAACTTCGCACGTGTTGTCCATTTTGTCGCATTTCCGAACGGAAAAATGGAGATCTCTCGACGAGTATCAGGAATTGCTCGGTCCAGTCGACACGCTCGTTTTCCTGAAGCCGTAATATAGGTATCGTCATGTATTTTGAGTTTGAGAATCCACAACTGCTTCCTCATTTAATTTATCCAACGACCGGTCGATTAATAAGCCAATCGTTTGTTGCAGACGTAGCAATATCAAGATATTCCGATGGTTTCGGGTCGTGGCACAATTGACTCGACAAATTCAAGTCCAATTTATCCAACGACCGGTCGATTAATAAGCTAATTATTCATCAATTATTCGCTGTTGGGAGCACAAAAATTATAAGACATATCGATTATTTTTAGTCGTAGACGCACTGTGATTCGTCGCAATCCATGCATGGGTCGAAATATTCGAATTTCTCGGTCTACGAGGGAGCCCGAGCTGTGCTGGAGTCAGCGTAGCCAGCAGGGTAGCACTTTGTTGTGAGACGTCACCTTCAGGGCTGAGCAGAGGTGACGCCTCAAAACAAACCGCGCGCCCGTGGCTACCTGATTCCAGCTGAGCTTGGGTTTGCTGGTGAATTCAGAAATTCGAATATTTCGGCCTATGCATGGATTGCGACGAATCTATGTGGGTCTACGACTAAAACCAATCGATGTCTTCTAATTATTCTGCTTCGAACAGCGAATAATTGATGATTACTCGATCGATTGCATGAGTAGAATATTTTGGCTTTCAGATTTGGATTCCTGAGCTGATTTGATGTGAGATAACTCTCGAAGAACCAAAAAAAAAATTCGATTGCTGAGAAAAACATGAATCATTGTTTTAATTGGGTTTAATATATATATTCCTGAGGTCAAAATACATAAGAAAAGTGCCATACGATCAATTTTAAAGAATAAAAATTGATTGTATGGCATTTTTCTTATGTATTTCGACCTCAGGAACACGGATCCGTTGGCCAAAGTGAGCTACGGATTTCTCCCTCCGAGATATCCCAATTTTTCTGCTCCAAAAAGCGAAAAATTTTCGATAACTCGATCAATTTTATAGCTAGATCAATTTGGCTTCCAGATTCGGATTCCTGAGCCAATAAAAATATTAAGAATACCATACATAAGTCAAAAACATGAAGGTTTTATCAAGTTCAAATAATATTTTGAAAAAAGTGTCGCGTCTGATATGGAATGCGCTATAAATCCTGCTAAGAATCATGTATTCGCCATATGGGATAATAATCTACATTCACGCGTGTACGTAACATGAGTATTATATTTAGCGCTGCACTGGATTCGAGCTAATTAAATAAATAAATAAATTCATTAATTAATTCAGACTACATTTCAGCAAGACACACGTCGTTGTATGTATAAATTGTACAGGATAGTTTTTGCGCTACATACCTACATGTATTTACGCTTATATGGATGCAAAATAAAATGAAAATAAAAATAAAATGATAATAAGTAAAAAAAACTTAACAGCAAACTCGCGGTTTTGATTCTCTAAATAAATTCATATATCTGCTCAGTATACGTGTATCACGTATTCGTTTTATATAATTATACATACATATACTCATTTATATTACGCCCGACTGATAGGTAGATGGATTTTAATTCAATTTTTTTACGCGAACTCGTATATAGGCATGTGCGTACGATACATAGAAAACACGTTACATACGGACAGTCGTGTAACCTACCGAGGTACAAGCAACTTGAGCAATATATTATGAGATTGATTCATCGGAATGTCGCTCAAGATGAGATCGGAATTAATGATGGGGGGATATTTTACAAGTGCAAATACGTGTACCCCGATGAAAATAAATCTGTATGCCTGCATAGAATTTTTTCCTCCAACAAACTATTCGGTTAATTCAGTCAATTAATATAACAATCAATCGATTGTTCTGTTTCTTTTGATTCACCGAATTCTGACGGAAAAATAAAAAAAAAAATACGAAGCGAATAAAATAAATATTTCGTACGGTTAAATACCATAAACTACGTAATGGGCATGGCACGTAGTTTTATATAATTTACTCATACATGGTACGTGAAATCTACGTGGAAAATATACCGTGACTTGTTACAGGTGCAATTTCAATTAGGTACTATAGTATATAATTATTCTATCCGACATACCGAGTTGGATGTATGTAGAGTGACGGTTTGATGCCTTGCATTTTCTTGCGTATATGGTATAATTACAACGTAAATTCACGTCAGTGAAATTATTAGAACACATGTCTACCACCGCGGTGTTACAGTATTTGATATCAAAAGATAAATTATAATATTCGCCCCGTACACGACGATTGATGTCCCAGGTATATCCTGAGAAAGGAAGAAAAAAATATACATATACCAATTGCTCAATAATTACCTAATCAATTAGTTATATACCGGTAAATTGTACACCGTACGAACGTAATTTTATTCATTCACCCATCTATTTTTTAATAAGATAATTAATGTTATCAAAATATCTCCATAACTATGGTTCACGCCGTCCGCTATGTATTCAAATATGATAACTCGCGTGCACGAGTTCCACGAGATCGCGAATCTTTGAATTATCGTACGTATCATACATATATACATGCTTAGGTATATGGTTGTAGGTATAATAATCGCCACGAGTACATAGAGAACTGGTACATACGTACGTATTACATACAAGTATAAAATCGCATGCATCAAGTCAAGGATCGAGGAATGAACGTGCAGGGGGCAATTAAGCGCAAAGTTTCTTGGCCGCATCTTTTGTATACCGCGTTTTACGCACGTACATAGGTATGTAGGTATTTATATATATAATAAGTCTTACGTACATACATACAAATAAATATATACGTTCATGGATTCTCTTAGTTAGTTACTTTATATAGATGTATAGCGTATACGTATTGAGTTCGGTGAACTCGATCCTCCTGCACAGTGATTGTATACGTTACGTATACCTACATGTATATAACTATGCATTGTCAACCAAATCCACAGGCAGAACTGTGTCCTTATCTTATTTTCATTTATCGTTGTTATTACTGTCGTTCATATTACCCATTTTCCTTAAGATCCTCATAATTTCCTACTTTATACATATTACAAGTAAATTGGACTTACACCGGTACATACGTTGCATTGCTGGCTTAACGGGCGCGAAATATCGCAAAAAATAAATAAATAAATTATATATACATAAAAAAAAAAGAAAGCAAAAGAGCGGGAGGAAAAAATTTTTTACTCGGCGCAGCCCCGGGTTGTAGTGTTTCCTTGTCCCTCGTCGATCAGGATGAGTTCTGTGTAACAGGAGAAACGCGTCCTGCGGGTGTCCGTGCCTGCCTCCAGGCATGACTTGCTTGTGCACACGCACTTCCTGCCTAAAAAGAAAAAAACCATGTACGAGTACGTACCTTCGTACGTATGTTCTATTTATCTATCTTTCATCGTACGTTTGTATGGGTATTGGTATGTACAAAGAGAGCGATCACATTGGAGTAAAATGACGATACTAAATGGCACCGGAACCATTAAGTCTGGACATCGTGACGTTGGGGACGGAAAGTGTCCCACTTTACACGTTGATATGTTACGAGTTTAGATCAAGGGGACGATGAAACTGTTTTTTTTTCGTTCTTTAGCTTTTTCATTTTAGTGTCAATCAAGTTTTTACTCATTTCATGCGAATGTGAAACTGGGTAGGTACGAATCGCGGTTCGTTATTTCGATATACGGAGAATCGGTTCGTTCATTCCTTCGTTTTATTCTCGATCACACAGAAACTATTCCTGAACCAATCGATATGCCCGTGTTTGCTGCATCTGTAGCTGTATACGTTACCACACGTTCCGTCACCCACGCTCCAATATTTTGAACTATTATACCGGCAATTTGCCAATATTATAATGCTCTCACCTAAGTGTACACAGATAAAAAAATTCCCTGTTTGTGGAATAGAAATAAAACGAAAATATCGATGCGAAAATATTGTAAGATTAATTGTTATTAATCGAGACTCCTTACGGTGTAAGTAAAAATAACAATAACGCTAATAAAATTTATAATTGATGAGATATAGCCTTACCGTGTACTGAGGGTAATTCAATTGGTAGAGATACGATGATGATGATGAAGAAGATGAGCCCTGTGTGGTTGGAAAGTCGCACGCCGGCACCTCGAGTAATAATATTGTAGATCCTTGCCATGTCGTAATTAAAATACGTTCGGTACCTGTTTAATTAGCCGGTTGAATTGTACCTAGTTATATGCATACGTTCCTCGTTGGCTGCAAGATATGGTATGCAAATTATCCAAAGTAAACGAGTCTTCTTTATTTTTTTGGTCTTCAGTTTGTTTATTTTTGTTCGAGGTTCTCCTTCGCATTCATAATTCTCTTCCCCATCTTCTACCTTAAACGAGTTGTGTAGGGATATGAGCTGAGGTGAACAAGGTGTTGCTTTTACAGCAACAGCTGGGTAAGTCGACGTTGGACACGCTACTATAGGCGCCGACATTATTGGCTAATACTTTACCCCGTTAATGCGATGAAAATATTGCGGTGCTTTTGATGTCCTCCGATTTTTTGATTATTTTTTTTTTACTGCTATTATTATTCTTTGAGAACGACACCCTCGGAGAACGCATATTTTGCCTTCCTTTACTGCACTAACGCTCGTATGCAATGAATTTACTTCATTATATTTTTGCATTTGCAAAAAACTTGTGGGATACAAGATTTTGTTTCAAAAATATTATTTTTCTCTCACCCGTAGCGGACAGCGAACTCTCTTCGTTGGGCGAGGTATTAAAAACTTGCGGTTTATGAGAGAAAAAATGGTAATAATAATACTCACAATAATCTGGCTCGATGGTTGTAATTACCTCTCCATCCTCCGGCACCGTGTAGGGATTGGTGAATATGAGTGAATTTCTCCGGATTCGTCAGATAACCCCATCATTTTTGCGATTGATTGGTTTTTTCAATGTCGACGATCTGCGTTCTAAGCTTCGAGATTATTCCATCTAGTATCAAAGCATTACCCATTGAACAATTAGGAATCGTGATAATTAGAATGATTGAACCCAGAATAGATTATAATCGATATCTGATTGTTGAAATATTACCTGAAGCAGTTGCGATCGTTTTTATTGCGTTCGTTCAGCTTTTTACAACACGGTGGAACGCGCGAAAGAGGCGGTTAGGTTCTGAATTCGTTGGTTAGGTAAAAGTTAAACGAGTTCGACTGGAACGCCACCATGCGGCGAGCCCCACCAGCAATGCATGCTGGGAGTCTCGAACCGTCTCGAAGCGTCTCGAAGCTACGACGCCATTAGCTTCCCGAATTTCGAACAGTACGCCTCGTGCTCCTATAACTCCTTACTAATTTAACCATATCGCATAATACCTAATTCTAAAGGTCGCACTAATTAGCTTGAACATTAATTTTAATATTGTGACAAGAATAATCTACTGAATTGAAATATAAAATGGTTTTACCTGAGATATTACATGGCTCTGCCCGGGCCAGACAGGCATGGACAAGTTATGGACAGGTCCTAGACCTGCTGCGAAGTAATCTGCGTCTCTGCAGTTTCTTCGAAGTGCATACTCACAATGCAATATGGAGATCTGGAACTTCTTCTACCCGGATCTTCACCTTTCCTGTCCTACAATCTGGTTCGTTCTAACTTCTCTTCTTTTCTATCTTTCCCCACGTATTTTCGTAGCGAGCAGCGAGCGGGCGCCTTTGTTTCGACTTAGTGCGATTCGATCGCGAACGGTCGAACTAAGGTCGATCATGCGACTATGCCCCTACTTATTACGATTTATTTTCACGTTTAATTTGTTACAACAATAGAATATCTTAGTTTGTTGATGTAATATTTCGAATCAGAGTGCACTATTTCTTGTTTCGGAGAATCGAGTTCCTAATCTTTCAACGGTTTTTCACGAAATTTTCATTTCTCGTAAAGTTGCTGCGTCATAGACGCTTGGTAATTTTGATTCGATTATAATTGCTCGGTATTCGTAATACCGGGCTGTGATTTTATGGCGAAGACGACCTTGTCGCCGTGAGGTTTGTAATCTGAATCAATTTGATTTGGAACTGCAATACTTATTCGTGTATTGGTATTATGCATTACAGAGCCCAGAGCCTGTTGCACTTCGATGGCATACTATACGTATCGGTGCAACTAATCTAACTGGCACGTGCAATACTGCTGAGAACGATTCCGTAGCTACTCAAACCGGATTTCTGTTCACTACATTCGAGCAGAATTGGTGAGCCTCAAATTTTAATAATTCTAGTCACATTCTCCGAATTCTGTGACTCGCACCGCCTGTGTATTAGAAATCCACTTTATCAAAAATATTCAAATTTCGTCTTACAGATAAAAGTTTTTACTACCTACAATAAAGTCTCCTCGTCCGGCTGGTCACCAACCACACGTATAAAGTGAAGAATTTCGGTAAATACAATTTTCTACCACTGTTTTTTCTCTTTGACAGAGTCTTTCTTCTTATTATTCATGTTTTTCTCTTCTTGTCATTTTTAGAGCACTATTTTTCGTGGGAGTATCGAAGGAGCATTGTATCGACCTCTCATCGTACTACATCTTCTACATTCAACCTACTACACAGCTATAGTCATCAGGGAGGCAGAGACATCCGGGTAAAATCCAAGACCCCTGAGCTTGGGAACCAGCTCGGGTCCGGTTTTGGTACCGGCAGCGGTGGGGTAAGTCCCAGCAGTCAGATTTCCTCGATTTCTTTGCCAGCTCACACGATGGTGAACGCTGGCATCGGGATCGTTGTATTTTATAGAATAAGTATGTTCCCCCAATTCGCGTGGCGTGGCGGTACTTTTAGATTTTAAAATCATTTTATTAGCTCAGGTAATCGTAGGTTCGGTTGTCGTTGAGCATAGCGCACTTGCAGTTTGTAGAGTCACAGATATAGAATTTTTTTGGAAAATTATTCAGTTAGTTGATCTATTGGTTATTCAGTTGACAAATAGTTCATACACTATGAACTATTCAAATAAATCATCATCCACCAACCTTATGTAAGCAAGAGTGCGCGGCTCATAGGCAACGGTAAAGACCATCGTTTGATTGACCAACGCGTTTTCTTGCATTTTATAATAATTTTTAGTGATTGATCTCGTTTTCGTCGATCACTAACTAGTAAAAAAAATTAGGCCGTTCGAATGGTGGTCCTTTACCATAGTTTCACTTTCTCGACGAGAATCAGGTATGATCAGCAGCTCCGAGCGATTAAAAAATACGTAATTGATTTTTTGGAGATAAAAAAATTTGTCGATTCAGTTATTCTCAATTCTCATTCATTCAAAGTAATTAACTCCAACTGATTGATATGGAAACATATTTTACAACATCTTCTTTCCTCCCTGATTCTCTTGTTAACTTTAAGTATCCGATTAAGCTTCAAGAAACTACCGCGGACATTGGATTTAGTATAGAAATAATTAGGATATAGATTAAGTGTGAAAATAATTAAGATATAAATTAAGTGTGGAAATAAATAAGATTTAAATTAAGTTTGAAAATAATTAAGGTATTTATAATAAGGTATAAGAATATTCTTGGGCAACGTTTCATCTTCTGAAGTGGAATCCTGATCGAAGAAAAATATTATTTCACTACCTATATTATTTTTTGTTAGCATTAAGAAAAAAAAAAAAAGAATTAGTCATAAGAAACCTTACCCCAAACACACACATTTTTAAGCCCTTAATTAATATGAATTAAATTCATTCTTTTGCTTATACCATTTTCCAATACGATTTCAAATGAAATTATCGAAACATTGTTGTATTTCAATTCATGAGAATCACGTTATTCAAATCATTTCACGATTCTGGAAGTTTAATGAATTTCGGCCGATAAAACCACACACATTTAAAAATTTATAAACTACGGCTTTGGCCGGGGCAATGGAAGCCTATATTATGCACACAAAACACATATATTTATAAGTAATATAAAAAATAACAATAAATAATTAGGAATTAAGTTATTATTAGTTTCAATTCTTAAGTCTGCGCTTATTACCTATAAAGTAAGTAAATTTAGATTAACGAGATCTAGGATGTCTAATCATGCATAAATTTTTCTTCCCTCACACAAATCTATCAGCCCTTTACTTTCTTTGCTCACTGTCAGTATACAAATAGATATGAGATTGATTAAATTCATTGTTCAAAGATTCTAATGACATTCTATCAAAGTACTACAAAATTTGAATGAACTAAAATCAAGTTACTAAAATCATTCAAAGATTCTCAATGTTGATTATAAATTTCGGTTCAGAAAAACACACACCTTTTCAAAATTTACTAAATTCTTTGGCTTTGGCCAGGGCATGGGCAGCCCGCACTATTTCTTTCCACACAACAGGTATGGTGAGTTTTTGAACGAAAGACCACGGCAATGAATGTGATATGTGAGTGAGATTGGTTTGAATGAGATGTATAAACACATGGGAATTTTTTTCCCTTACACACACAGCCCTTAAGCTTTTCTCGTTAAAAATATACAAATTTGAATTATTTCGGCCTAAAAAACACACACCTCTTCAAAATTACGGCTTCGGCCGAGGCATGGGCAGCCTGAACACAATTACACTTTGAAAAGACTTTTTTCTTTAATTTTTTTCATAGAGTCAGTTGTCAAAAGTTTGACAAAGCGAATGTGAATGAAATGGTTCGAAGCGCCGGCGCTGGTGTGATTCGGGGATTTCGTCAGTAAAATCATTTCTTGGATAAATATAGATGAAAGGCAGGTATAGGTAAATTCATGCATCGCGAAGGGGTTCTATTTGGAATGTATGTGCAGTGTGAATGCGAGTATGCAACTCATAGTTTTAACCGTTGGGCGGGGTGTGGGCTGACCAAAGTGGGTAGGCAAGAAATCGGAAGTGCAACTTTTCTTTCCACAGCAATTCCAAGTGATCAATTAACTAGAGATTATCAAATTGCGTTAGCTACTTTTTTGCAATATTTTGCTTGATATTTTTATAATAATTCTTTTCGTGTGGTCTTTTAGGTCTCTTTGCTGAGATCTACTAGATGCTTTTACTTCCAATGGTTCACAAACCCAACCAAACAAATTCAATTAGATTAAGTTTTTTTCTTCCCTGTAATATTTCTGGTCACTTGGAATGGGCAAAATGCGTCCACTTTGCTCTCCGTACCAGCCGTGGTGCATGGAAGTGAAGTGGACGTTGAGCTCGAAGACGTCGCGTCGAAGAGGACCACCGACCGCCACGCCACAAATTTTCAAACCTTCCCTATTTCCACTCCCCAATGTTAATTGGAATAGAAGGATGCGATTAAAAATTGCATTTCTTCGATTTCCATTAGCATAATTATTCCAAGTCTGACGCTGCTCGCGCGGGTACATAGCGCGCGGACGAGGAATCGCATGTTATTTGTTTATATATGTTATTTCTTGTATGCCCGATTGGGCCATTCTTAAAACAATAACTAGCGTGATTTGCCATCTTGCAAGGCGCTCTAAAAACTTTGAGAGATTTTTTTTCAGGAATTTGAAGTAAAATAAAAACCCAAGTTTCGTCGCTGCTGCTCGTACGCGCGCGGACTTGGCGCTTAAAAAATGCATTGCAACGCTCTATGCGTTTTAAACCCGAAAACCAAAAAATTGTAAGGAATCAAGTACTATTGCACCTTTTTGTGCGTGCCCAAGCTCAGCTGGAATCAGGTAGCAACGGGCGCGCGGTATGTTGTGGGGCGTGACCTCTGCTCAGCTTCGAAGGTGAGGTCTCACAACAAAACGCTAGCTGCTGGCTACCTGACTCCAGTTTGGCTCCCTTGAAGACCGAGAAATTCGAATATTCCGACCCATGCATGGGTTGCGACGAACCAAAGTGGATCTACGACTAAAACCAATCGATGTCTTACAATTATTCTGCTCCGAACAGCGAATAACTGATGATTACTTGATCGATTGCATGAGTAGATGATTTTGGCTCTCAGATTTGGGATTCTGAGCTAATTATGTGTGAGATTAAGCTCAAAACACCGAGAAAAAATTCGATTTTCGACTTTTTTCGGACAAAGGGCGAGGCTTCTTGGGGACTTTTTATGTTTGAATTTTACCGCTGTTGGTCGCGTCTGCGCACTCACCGGTACAGCTAGCGCTAAGTGGTGGAATTTTCAGGAACTACAAAAACTAGTGCTATCTGATGGACTTTTCGAGAACTGATTTCAGCGCGAGTCCACATAGGGTAAATTACCTACGAACAATTCCTCGTCATCGGTCGGACCATGAATATCAGTCGGTAAGATCAGCATAGGGTATATTACCTACGAACAATTGATCGTCATCGGTCGGTGATCCAGAACCGATGGGACGTCATCCTGGATCAATATCTTTCTGATTCTTTGCGATTTTTCCCAATTTTCCCTGATTTTTTTAAATATGTTTGAATTTCACCGCTGCTGGTCACGTGGCTGCACTCGCCAATACAGCTAGTGCCAAGTGGCGGACTTTTCGTGAACTACTCAAACGAGTTGCGGCCAGTGCCATCTTTCGGATTTTTCGTGAGATTCAAAAGTGGCGGCCATTTGGGAATAGCGGGGGTCAGAAAAACCCGATTCGGAGCGTAGGGGGTCGTTTTTAGGAGCGAAAAAGCGGTTGTTTAGGTCGAAAGATTTGTTTTTGAGCGTGAGAGGTCAAATACAACGCTGAGAAAGTCGTGTCGAAGCGTGAGGGGGTGGTTTTCTGACGTGGGCAGTAATACCAGAGCGGTGTGGGTCGCAAAATCCCGATTCAGAGCGAAGAGCGTCGTTTTTAAAAGCGAACAAGCGGTTTTTCAGGTCGAAAGATTCGTTTTTGAGCGAAAAAGGTCGATTTGGAGGGTGAAAAAGTCGTTTGTCAGGGTAAAAAGGTGGTTTCCGAACGCGCACGGTCATTCCGAACAGGCCAGGGGTCGAAAAATTCCGATTCGGATCAAAGGAGAGCGTTTTTCGAGCCGGAAAAGTCGTTTTTCGGGTCGAAAAATTCGTTTTTCGGGTCGAAAAATTCGTTTTCGAGCGGAAAAGGTCGATTTGGAGTGTGGAAAAGTCGTTTTTGAGGGTGAAAGGGTGGTCTTCGAACGCGCGCGGTCATTCCGAACAGGCAGGGGTCGGAAAATTCCGAATCAGATCAAAGGGGAGCGTTTTTCGAGCCGGAAAAGTCGTTTTTCGGGTCGAAAAAGTCGTTTCCGAGCGGGGGGGGTCGATCTAGAGGGTGGAAAAGTTGTTTTTGAGGGTAAAAGGGTGGTCTTTGGACGCGCGCGATCATTTCGAACAGGCAGTGGTCGGAAAATTCCGATTCAGAGCAAGGGGGAGCGTTTTTCGAGCCGGAAAAGTCATTTTTCGGGTCGAAAAAGTCGTTTCCGAGCGGAAGAGGTCGATTTGGAGGGTGGAAAAGTCGTTTCTGAGGGTGAAAGGGTGGTCCTCGAACGCGCACGATCATTCCGAACAGACAGGGGTCGGAAAATTCCGATTCAGAGCAAGGGGGAGCGTTTTTTTGAGCCGGAAAAGTCGTTTTTTCGGGTCGAAAAAGTCGTTTCCGAGCGGGGGAGGTCGATTTAGAGGGTGAAAATGTGGTTTTTCAGGGTGAAAGGGTGGTTTTCGAACGCGCACGATCATTCCGAACAGACAGGGGTCGGAAAATTCCGATTCAGAGCGAGGGGGAGCGTTTGTCGAGCCGGAAAAGTCGTTTTTCGGGTCGATAAAGTTGTTTCCGAGCGGAAAAGGTCAATTTGGAGGGTGAAAAAGTCGTTTTTCAGGGTGAGAGGGTGGTCTCCGAACGCGCGCGATCATTCTGAACAGGCAGGGGTCGGAAAGGGCGAGGCTTCTTGGGGACTTTTTATGTTTGAATTTCACCGCTGTTGGTCGCGTCTGCGCACTCACCGATACAGCTAGCGCTAAGTGGTGGAATTTTCAGGAACTACAAAAACTAGTGCTATCTGATGGACTTTTCGAGAACTGATTTCAGCGCAAGTCCACATAGGGTAAATTACCTACGAACAATTCCTCGTCATCGGTCGGACCATGAATATCAGTCGGTAAGATCAGCATAGGGTATATTACCTACGAACAATTGATCGTCATCGGTCGGTGATCCAGAACCGATGGGACGTCATCCTGGAACAATATCTTTCTGATTCTTTGCGATTTTTCCCAATTTTTTTCTGATTTTTTCAAATATGTTTGAATTTCACCGCTGCTGGTCACGTGGCTGCACTCGCCAATGAAGCTAGTGCCAAGTGGCGGACTTTTCGTGAACTACTAATACGAGTTGCGGCCAGTGCCATCTTTCGGATTTTTCGTGAGATTCAAAAGTGGCGGCCATTTGGGAATAGCGGGGGTCGGAAAATTCCGATTCAGAACAAGGGGGAGCGTTTTTCGAGCCGGAAAAGTTGTTTTTCGGGTCGGAAAAGTCGTTTCAGGGCGAAAAAGTCGATTTGGAGGGTGGAAATGTGGTTTTTCAGGGTGAAAGGGTGGTCTCCGAACGCGCGCGATCATTTTGAATAGGCAGGGGTCGGAAAATTCCGATTCAGAGCAAGGGGGAGCGTTTTTCGAGCCGGAAAAGTCGTTTTTCGGGTCGAAAAAGTCGTTTCCGAGCGGGGGTGGTCGATTTGGAGTGTGGAAAAGTCGTTTTTGAGGGTGAAAGAGTGGTCTTCGAACGCGCGCGGTCATTCCGAACAGGCAGGGGTTGGAAAATTCCGATTCAGATCAAAGGGGAGCGTTTTTCGAGCCGGAAAAGTCGTTTTTCGGGTCGAAAAAGTCGTTTCCGAGCGGGGGTGGTCGATTTGGAGGGTGGAAAAGTCGTTTTTCAGGGTAAAAAGGTGGTTTCCGAACGCGCACGGTCATTCCGAACAGGCAGGGGTCGGAAAATTCCGATTCAGAGCGAGGGGGAGCGTTTTTTCGAGCCGGAAAAGTCGTTTTTCGGGTCGATAAAGTTGTTTCCGAGCGGAAAAGGTCGATTTGGAGGGTGGAAATGTGGTTTTTCAGGGTGAAAGGGAGGTTTCCGAACGCGCGCGATCATTCCAAACAAGCAGGGGTCGGAAAATTCCGATTCAGAGCAAGGGGGAGCGTTTTTCGAGCCGGAAAAGTCGTTTTTCGGGTCGAAAAAGTCGTTTCCGAACGGGGGAGGTCGATTTGGAGGGTGGAAATGTGGTTTTTCAGGGTGAAAGGGTGGTCTTCGAACGCGCGCGGTCATTCCGAACAGGCAGGGGTCGGAAAATTCCGATTCAGAGCAAGGGGGAGCGTTTTTCGAGCCGGAAAAGTCGTTTTTCGGATCGAAAAAGTCGTTTCCGAGCGGGGGTGGTCGATTTGGAGGGTGGAAAAGTCGTTTTCCAGGGTGAAAGAGTGGTTTCCGAACGCGCGCGATCATTCTGAACAGGCAGAGGTCGGAAAATTCCGATTCAGAGCAAGGAGGAGCGTTTTTTGAGCCGGAAAAGTCGTTTTTCGGGTCGAAAAAGTCGTTTCCGAGCGGAAAAGGTCGATTTGGAGGGTCAAAAAGTCGTTTTTCAGGGTGAGAGGGCGGTCTCCGAACGCGCGCGATCATTCTGAACAGGCAGGGGTCCGAAAGGGCGAGGCTTCTTGGGGATTTTTTATGTTTGAATTTTACCGCTGTTGGTCGCGTCTGCGCACACACCGATACAGCTAGCGCTAAGTGGTGGAATTTTCAGAAACTACAAAAACTAGTGCTATCTGATGGACTTTTCGAGAACTGATTTCAGCTCAAGTCCACATAGGGTAAATTACCTACGAACAATTCCTTGTCATCGGTCGGACCATAAAAATCAGTCGGTAAAATCAGCACAGGGTATATTACCTACGAACAATTGATCGTCATCGGTCGGTGATCCAGAACCGATGGGACGTCATCCTGGATCAATATCTTTCTGATTCTTTGCGATTTTTCCCGATTTTCCCTGATTTTTTCAAATATGTTTGAATTTCACCGCTGCTGGTCACACGGCTGCACTCGCCAATACAGCTAGTGCCAAGTGGCGGACTTTTCGTGAACTACTAAAACGAGTTGCGGCCAGTGCCATCTTTCGGATTTTTCGTGAGATTCAAAAGTGGCGGCCATTTTCGGGTCGAAAAAGTCGTTTTCGAGCGGAAAAGGTCGATTTGGAGGGTGGAAAAGTCGTTTTTGAGGGTGAAAGGGTGGTTTTCGAACGCGCGCGATCATTCCAAACAGGCAGGGGTCGAGAAATTCCGATTCAGAGCAAGGGGGAGCGTTTTTCGAGCCGAAAAAGTCGTTTTTCGGGTCGAAAAAGTCGTTTCCGAACGGAAAAGGTCGATTTGGAAAGTGGAAAAGTCGTTTTTGAGGGTGAAAGGGTGGTTTCCAAACGCGCGCGATCATCCTGAACAGGCAGGAGTCGGAAAATTTCGATTCAGAGCAAGGAAGAGCGTTTTTCGAGCCGGAAAAGTCGTTTTTCGGGTCGGAAAAGTCGTTTCCGAGGGCAAAAGGTCGATTCGGAGGGTGGAAATCTGGTTTTTCAGGGTAAAAAGGGTGGTCTCTGAACGCGCGCGGTCATCCCGAACAAGAAGGGGTCGGAAAATTCCGATTCAGAGCAAGGGGGAGCGTTTTTTGAGCCGGAAAAGTCGTTTTTCGGGTCGAAAAAGTGCAAAATCGTAGAAAAGGAGTGCAAAAAAGCGAAAATAGCGATTGTAAAAAAGGGGGCGTGGCAAAATCCTAACCATACTTAACCATACCTAACCATACCTAACCATACCTAACCATACCTAACCATACCTAACCAAATTCAACCATACTTAACCATACCTAACCATACCTAACCATACCTAACCAAATCTTACCCATATTGACTCGCGCGTCTTCTAGAGATAAAGGGGTAGTTTTTCCGTCCCAAAATCCCAATTCAGAGCAAGGGGAAGCGTTTTTCGAGCCGGAAAAGTCGTTTTTCGGGTCGAAAAAGTCGTTTCCGAGCGGGGGAGGTCGATCCAGAGGGTGGAAAAGTCGTTTTAGAATTTGGAAGGGTGGTTTCTGAACGCGCGCGATCATTCCGAACAGGCAGGGGTCGGAAAATTCCGATTCAGAACAAGGGGGAGCGTTTTTCGAGCCGGAAAAGTCGTTTTTTCGGTCGAAAAAGTCGTTTCCGAGCGGAAAAGGTTGATTTGGAGGGTGGAAATGTGGTTTTCCAGGGTAAAAGGGTGGTCTTCAAACGCGCGCGATCATTCCGAACAGGCAGGGGTCGGAAAATTCCGATTCAGAGCAAAAGGGAGCGTTTTTCGAGCCGGAATAGTCGTTTTTCCGGTCGAAAAAGTCGTTTTCGAGCGGAAAAGGTCGATTTGGAGGGTGAAAATGTGGTTTTTCAGGGTGAAAGGGTGGTTTTTGAACGCGCGCGATCATTCCAAACAGGCAGGGGTCGGAAAATTCCGATTCAGAGCAAGAGGGAGCGTTTTTCGAGCCGGAAAAGTCGTTTTTTCGGGTCGAAAAAGTCGTTTCCGAGCGGAAAAGGTCGATTTGGAGGGTGGAAATGTGGTTCTTTAGGGTGAAAGGGTGGTCTCCGAACGCGCGCGATCATTCCAAACAGGCAGGGGTTGGAAAATTCCGATTCAGAGCAAGGGGGAGCGTTTTTCGAGCCGGAAAAGTCGTTTTTCCGGTCAAAAAAGTCGTTTCCGAGCGGAAAAGGTCGATTTGGAGGGTGAAAATGTGGTTTTTCAGGGTGAAAAAGTGGTCTTCGAACGCGCGCGATCATTCCAAACAGGCAGGGGTCGGAAAATGTCGATTCAGAGCAAGGGGGAGCGTTTTTCGAGCCGGAAAAGTCGTTTTTCCGGTCGAAAAAGTCGTTTCCGAGCGGAAAAGGTCGATTTGGAGGGTGGAAAAGTCGTTTTCAAGAGTAAAAGGGTGGTTTCCGAACGCGCGTGGTCATCCCGAACAAGCAGGGGTCGGAAAATTCCGATTCAGAGCAAGGGGGAGCGTTTTTTGAGCCGGAAAAGTCGTTTTTCAGGTCGAAAAAGTGCAAAATCGTAGAAAAGGGGTGCAAAAAAGCGAAAATAGCGATTGTAAAAAAGGGGGCGTGGCAAAATCCTAACCATACTTAACCATACCTAACCATACTTAACCATACCTAACCATACCTAACCATACCTAACCATACCTAACCAAATTCAACCATACCTAACCATACCTAACCATACCTAACCAAATCTTACCCATATTGGCTCGCGCGTCTTCTAGAGATAAAGGGGTAGTTTTTTCGTCTCAAAATCTCGATTCAGAGCAAGGGGAAGCGTTTTTCGAGCCGGAAAAGTTGTTTTTCGGGTCGAAAAAGTCGTTTCCGAGCGGAAAAGGTCGATTTGGAGGGTGGAAATGTGGTTTTTCAGGGTGAAAGTGTGGTCTTCGAACGCGCGCGATCATTCCAAACAAGCAGGGGTCGGAAAATTCCGATTCAGAGCAAGGGGGAGCGTTTTTCGAACCGGAAAAGTCGTTTTTCGGGTCGAAAAAGTCGTTTCCGAGCGGAAAAGGTCGATTTGGAGGGTGGAAATGTGGTTTTTCAGGGTGAAAGAGTGGTCTTCGAACGCGCGCGATCATTTCAAACAGGCAGGGGTTGGAAAATTCCGATTCAGAGCAAGGGGGAGCGTTTTTCGAGCCGGAAAAGTCGTTTTTCCGGTCGAAAAAGTCGTTTCCGAGCGGAAAAGGTCGATTTGGAGGGTGGAAATGTGGTTTTTCAGGGTGAAAGGGTGGTTTTCGAACGCGCGCGATCATTCCAAACAGGCAAGGGTCGGAAAATTCCGATTCAGAGCAAGGGGGAGCGTTTTTCGAGCCGGAAAAGTCATTTTTCCGGTCGAAAAAGTCGTTTTCGAGCGGAAAAGGTCGATTTGGAGGGTGGAAAAGTCGTTTTTGAAAATAAAAGGGTGGTTTTTGAAAGCGCGCGATTATTTCGAACAGGCAGGGGTCGGAAAATTCCGATTCAGAGCAAGAGGGAGCGTTTTTCGAGCCGGAAAAGTCGTTTTTCGGGTCGAAAAAGTCGTTTCCGAGCGGAAAAGGTCGATTTGGAGGGTGAAAATGTGGTTTTTCAGGGTGAAAAAGTGGTCTTCGAACGCGCGCGATCATTCCAAACAGGCAGGGGTCGGAAAATGTCGATTCAGAGCAAGGGGGAGCGTTTTTCGAGCCGGAAAAGTCGTTTTTTCCGGTCGAAAAAGTCGTTTCCGAGCGGAAAAGGTCGATTTGGAGGGTGGAAAAGTCGTTTTCAAGAGTAAAAGGGTGGTTTCCGAACGCGCGTGGTCATCCCGAACAAGCAGGGGTCGGAAAATTCCGATTCAGAGCAAGGGGGAGCGTTTTTTGAGCCGGAAAAGTCGTTTTTCAGGTCGAAAAAGTGCAAAATCGTAGAAAAGGGGTGCAAAAAAGCGAAAATAGCGATTGTAAAAAAGGGGGCGTGGCAAAATCCTAACCATACTTAACCATACCTAACCATACTTAACCATACCTAACCATACCTAACCATACCTAACCATACCTAACCAAATTCAACCATACCTAACCATACCTAACCATACCTAACCAAATCTTACCCATATTGACTCGCGCGTCTTCTAGAGATAAAGGGGTAGTTTTTTCGTTTCAAAATCTCGATTCAGAGCAAGGGGAAGCGTTTTTCGAGCCGGAAAAGTTGTTTTTCGGGTCGAAAAAGTCGTTTCCGAGCGGAAAAGGTCGATTTGGAGGGTGGAAATGTGGTTTTTCAGGGTGAAAGTGTGGTCTTCGAACGCGCGCGATCATTCCAAACAGGCAGGGGTCGGAAAATTCCGATTCAGAGCAAGGGGGAGCGTTTTTCGAACCGGAAAAGTCGTTTTTCGGGTCGAAAAAGTCGTTTCCGAGCGGAAAAGGTCGATTTGGAGGGTGGAAATGTGGTTTTTCAGGGTGAAAGAGTGGTCTTCGAACGCGCGCGATCATTTCAAACAGGCAGGGGTTGGAAAATTCCGATTCAGAGCAAGGGGGAGCGTTTTTCGAGCCGGAAAAGTCGTTTTTCCGGTCGAAAAAGTCGTTTCCGAGCGGAAAAGGTGGATTTGGAGGGTGGAAATGTGGTTTTTCAGGGTGAAAGGGTGGTTTTCGAACGCGCGCGATCATTCCAAACAGGCAAGGGTCGGAAAATTCCGATTCAGAGCAAGGGGGAGCGTTTTTCGAGCCGGAAAAGTCATTTTTCCGGTCGAAAAAGTCGTTTTCGAGCGGAAAAGGTCGATTTGGAGGGTGGAAAAGTCGTTTTTGAGGGCAAAAGGGTGGTTTTTGAACGCGCGCGATTATTTCGAACAGGCAGGGGTCAGAAAATTCCGATTCAGAGCAAGAGGGAGCGTTTTTCGAGCCGGAAAAGTCGTTTTTTCGGGTCGAAAAAGTCGTTTCCGAGCGGAAAAGGTCGATTTGGAGGGTGGAAAAGTCGTTTTCAAGGGTAAAAGGGTGGTTTTCGAACGCGCGCGATCATTCCGAACAGGCAGGGGTCGGAAAATTCCGATTCAGAGCGAGGGGGAGCGTTTTTCGAGCCGGAAAAGTCGTTTTTCCGGTCGAAAAAGTCGTTTCCGAGCGGAAAAGGTCGATTTGGAGGGTGGAAATGTGGTTTTTCAGGGTGAAAGGGTGGTCTTCGAACGCGCGCGATTATTCCAAACAGGCAGGGGTCGGAAAATTTCGATTCAGAGCAAGGGGGAGCGTTTTTCGAGCCGGAAAAGTCGTTTTTCCGGTCGAAAAAGTCGTTTCCGAGCGGAAAAGGTCGATTTGGAGGGTGGAAAAGTCGTTTTCGAGGGTAAAAGGGTGATTCCCGAACGCGCGCGATCATTCCGAACAGGCAGGGGTCGGAAAATTCCGATTCAGAGCGAGGGGGAGCGTTTTTTGAGCCGGAAAAGTCGTTTTTCGGGTCGAAAAAGTCGTTTCCGAGCGGAGAAGGTCGATTTGGAGGGTGGAAATGTGGTTTTTCAGGGTAAAAAAGGTGGTCTCTGAACGCGCGCGGTCATCCCGAACAAGAAGGGGTCGGAAAATTCCGATTCAGAGCAAGGGGGAGCGTTTTTTGAGCCGGAAAAGTCGTTTTTTCGGGTCGAAAAAGTGCAAAATCGTAGAAAAGGGGTGCAAAAAAGCGAAAATAGCGATTGTAAGAAAGGGGGCGTGGCAAAATCCTAACCATACTTGACCATACCTAACCATACCTAACTATACCTAACCATACCTAACCATACCTAACCAAATTTAACCATACTTAACCATACCTAACCATACCTAACCATACCTAACCAAATCTTACCCATATTGACTCTCGCGTCTTCTAGAGATAAAGGGGTAGTTTTTTCGTCCTAAAATCCCAATTCAGAGCAAGGGGAAGCGTTTTTCGAGCCGGAAAAGTTGTTTTTCGGGTCGAAAAAGTCGTTTCCGAGCGCAAAAGGTCGATTTGGAGGGTGGAAAAGTCGTTTTCAAGGGTAGAAGGGTGGTTTTCGAACGCGCGCGATCATTCCGAACAGGCAGGGGTCGAAAAATTTCGATTCAGAGCGAGGGGGAGCGTTTTTTGAGCCGAAAAAGTCGTTTTTCGGGTCGAAAAAGTCGTTTCCGAGCGGAAAAGGTCGATTTGGAGGGTGGAAATGTGGTTTTTCAGGGTGAAAGTGTGGTCTTCGAACGCGCGCGATCATTTCAAACAGGCAGGGGTTGGAAAATTCCGATTCAGAGCAAGGGGGAGCGTTTTTCGAGCCGGAAAAGTCGTTTTTCCGGTCGAAAAAGTCGTTTCCGAGCGGAAAAGGTCGATTTGGAGGGTGGAAATGTGGTTTTTCAGGGTCAAAGGGTGGTTTCCGAACGCGCGCGATCATTCCAAACAGGCAGGGGTCGGAAAATTCCGATTCAGAGCAAGGGGGAGCGTTTTTCGAGCCGGAAAAGTCGTTTTTCCGGTCGAAAAAGTCGTTTCCGAGCGGAAAAGGTCGATTCGGAGGGTGGAAAAGTCGTTTTCAAGGGTAAAAGGGTGGTTTCCGAACGCGCGCGGTCATCCCGAACAAGCAGGGGTCGGAAAATTCCGATTCAGAGCAAGGGGGAGCGTTTTTTGAGCCGGAAAACTCGTTTTTCAGGTCGAAAAAGTGCAAAATCGTAGAAAAGGGGTGCAAAAAAGCGAAAATAGCGATTGTAAAAAAGGGGGCGTGGCAAAATCCTAACCATACTTAACCATACCTAACTATACCTAACCATACCTAACCATACCTAACCATACCTAACCATACCTAACCAAATTCAACCATACCTAACCATACCTAACCATACCTAACCAAATCTGACTCAGATTGACTCGCGCGTCTTCTAGAGATGAAGGGGTAGTTTTTTCGTCTCAAAATCTCGATTCAGAGCAAGGGGAAGCGTTTTTCGAGCCGGAAAAGTTGTTTTTCGGGTCGAAAAAGTCGTTTCCGAGCGGAAAAGGTCGATTTGGAGGGTGGAAAAGTCGTTTTCAAGGGTAAAAGGGTGGTTTTCGAACGTGCGCGATCATTCCGAACAGGCAGGGGTCGGAAAATTTCGATTCAGAGCGAGGGGGAGCGTTTTTTGAGCCGAAAAAGTCGTTTTTCGGGTCGAAAAAGTCGTTTCCGAGCGGAAAAGGTCGATTCGGAGGGTGGAAATGCGGTTTTTTAGGGTGAAAGTGTGGTTTCCGAACGCGCACGATCATTCCGAACAGGCAGGGGTCGGAAAATTTGGATTCAGAGCGAGGGGGAGCGTTTTTTGAGCCGAAAAAGTCGTTTTTCGGGTCGAAAAAGTCGTTTCCGAACGGAAAAGGTCGATTTGGAGGGTGGAAATGTGGTTTTTCAGGGTGAAAGAGTGGTTTTCGAACGCGCGCGATCATTCCAAACAGGCAGGGGTCGGAAAATTCCGATTCAGAGCAAGGGGGAGCGTTTTTCGACCCGGAAAAGTCGTTTTTCGGGTCGGAAAAGTCGTTTCCGAGCGGAAAAGGTCGATTTGGAGGGTGGAAATGTGGTTTTTCAGGGTGAAAGAGTGGTCTTCGAACGCGCGCGATCATTCCAAACAGGCAGGGGTTGGAAAATTCCGATTCAGAGCAAGGGGGAGCGTTTTTCGAGCCGGAAAAGTCGTTTTTCGGGTCGAAAAAGTCGTTTCCGAGCGGAAAAGGTCGATTTGGAGGGTGGAAATGTGGTTTTTTAGGGTGAAAAAGTGGTCTTCGAACGCGCGCGATCATTCCAAACAGGCAGGGGTCGGAAAATTCCGATTCAGAGCAAGGGGGAGCGTTTTTCGAGCCGGAAAAGTCGTTTTTCGGGTCGAAAAAGTCGTTTCCGAGCGGAAAAGGTCGATTTGGAGGGTGGAAATGTGGTTTTTCAGGGCGAAAGAGTGGTCTTTGAACGCGCGCGAACATTCCAAACAGGCAGGGGTTGGAAAATTCCGATTCAGAGCAAGGGGGAGCGTTTTTTCGAGCCGGAAAAGTCGTTTTTTCCGGTCGAAAAAGTCGTTTCCGAGCGGAAAAGGTCGATTTGGAGGGTGGAAAAGTCGTTTTTAAGGGTAAAACGGTTATTTCCGAACGCGCGCGATCATTCCGAACAGGCAGGGGTCGGAAAATTCCGATTCAGAGCGAGGGGGAGCGTTTTTTGAGCCGGAAAAGTCGTTTTTTCGGGTCGAAAAAGTCGTTTCCGAGCGGAGAAGGTCGATTTGGAGGGTGGAAATGTGGTTTTTCAGGGTAAAAGGGTGGTCTTCGAACGCGCGCGATCATTCCAAACAGGCAGGGGTCGGAAAATTCCGATCCAGAGCAAGGGGGAGCGTTTTTCGAGCCGGAAAAGTCGTTTTTCCGGTCGAAAAAGTCGTTTCCGAGCGGAAAAGGTCGATTTGGAGGGTGGAAATGTGGTTTTTCAGGGTGAAAGGGTGGTCTTCGAACGCGCGCGATCATTCCAAACAGGCAGGGGTCGGAAAATTCCGATTCAGAGCAAGGGGGAGCGTTTTTCGAGCCGGAAAAGTCGTTTTTCCGGTCGAAAAAGTGCAAAATCGTAGAAAAGGGGTGCGAAAAAGCGAAAATAGCGATTGTAAAAAAGGAGGCGTGGCAAAATCCTAACCATACTTAACTATACCTAACCATACTTAACCATACCTAACCATACCTAACCATACCTAACCATACCTAACCAAATTCAACCATACCTAACTATACCTAACCATACCTAACCATACCTAACCAAATCTTACCCATATTGACTCGCGCGTCTTCTAGAGATAGGAGGGTAGTTTTTTCGTCTTAAAATCCTGATTCAGAGCAAGGGGAAGCGTTTTTTGAGCCGGAAAAGTCGTTTTCCGGGTCGAAAAAGTCGTTTCCGAGCGGAAAAGGTCGATTTGGAGGGTAGAAAAGTCGTTTTTGAGGGTAAAAGGGTGGTCTCTGAACGCGCGCGGTCATCCCGAACAAGCAGGGGTCGAAAAATTTCGATTCAGAGCAAGGGGTAGCGTTTTTCGAGCCGGAAAAGTCGTTTTTCGGGTCGAAAAAGTCGTTTCCGAGCGGAAAAGGTCGATTTGGAGGGTGAAAAAGTCGTTTTTGAGGGTAAAAGGGTGGTTTTTGAAAGCGCGCGGTCATTCCGAACAAGCAGGAGTCGGAAAATTCCGATTCAGAGCAAGGGGGAGCGTTTTTTTGAGCCGGAAAAGTCGTTTTTCGGGTCGAAAAAGTCGTTTCCGAGCGGAAAAGGTCGATTTGGAGGGTGGAAATGTGGTTTTTCAGGGTGAAAGGGTGGTCTTCGAACTCGCGCGATCATTTCAAACAGGCAGGGGTCGGAAAATTCCGATTCAGAGCAAGGGGGAGCGTTCTTCGAGCCGGAAAAGTCGTTTTTCGGGTTGAAAAAGTGCAAAATCGTAGAAAAGGGGTGCAAAAAAGCGGAAATAGCGATTGTAAAAAAGGGGGCGTGGCAAAATCCTAACCATACTTAACCATACCTAACCATACTTAACCATACCTAACCATACCTAACCATACCTAACCATACCTAACCAAATTCAACCATACCTAACTATACCTAACCATACCTAACCATACCTAACCAAATCTTACCCATATTGACTCGCGCGTTTTCTAGAGATAAGAGGGTAGTTTTTTCGTCTCAAAATCCTGATTCAGAGCAAGGGGAAGCGTTTTTTGAGCCGGAAAAGTCGTTTTTCGGGTCGAAAAAGTCGTTTCCGAGCGGAAAAGGTCGATTTG